>NC_141556.1:6018736-6643736 GCF_036417535.1 Chlamydotis macqueenii | reverse complement strand
GCACCGTGCATGGGGATATCAAAACCCGATCGGAGAACGGGCTGTAAGGAATAACCTCTTGTGGCAATGTTTTAGAGAGCTTCAGGGGATGCAGTTGTGCAAGCAGTAATGGCACGACCTACCTTTCCTATACATGCTCTCTACCCACAGGTCTCAAAACACACCATCGTCACTGTTTCCCAGCTGAGAGCCGGCAAACGGCTGTTGCCCAAGGTTGAGCGGTGCCTTGCGGCAGGGCTGGCAGCAAAGCAAGGGCTCCATCCCCTGCCTGCGCTGTCACAGAGGCCACGCAAAGCCTGAGGCCAAGCACGCCACAGCTTCTCCTTGGGCGCATCCCAAGCAGAAGCGCTGATGTGGTCCACAGGAACCAAAAAGGGAAAGAAACAGTTGTCAAAAATGCAATTCTGAAAATCCTCCTGAAATCAATGGGAATCTGGCTGCTGGCTATGTTGAGGGCAGCAGCAGGACCGAGCCATGGCCTAGAATTACAATTGACAAGTTACATCTTTTTTCCTCCCTCTTTTTCTGGTGTACATCCCACCATATGTAAATACAACTTCATTAGAGAAAAAAACACAGCCAAGCAACCCAAAAACCTCTCAAAGGCATGCATCCTCTCCAGCTTTAGAGCCTCAAAGTCATCTTTTCAACAATAATAATGCTACCTATTTACATTCTTGTCAAAGCCATTTGACATCTGCATGGGAGAAAACAAGCCGGCTAAGAGTCTATTTCTGGCAAAAATATTGCAAGGAAATTAGATTAACCTGGGTGGAATTCTATCTGGGAATTTGGAGTCTGTCGTGGTGATTAAGTCATCATTTCTGTCAGATTACTCTAATCGGCTGTCAAATACGATTCCACAACCCCATCTGTAAGTTGGCATCCTCGTTATTCAGTCGATGTTACCTTCTGTATACAAAACAAACACCAAACACGGAGGTGCGTGCAGCCTGGCATTTAGCAGAGTCATTAGCTGTGATTACTATTGTGTGCTTGCACATTGCACCACTCCATCAGCTTGCGGCCTGTTTTATTTAGTCAGGGGATGCTTCAAATCAGGTGTAATCTGAAGCCCAGAGCGCTAGGGGTGAATGGGGAAGAACTGTCTCCAGGCATGGCCCAGGATGGGATTGGCACGCTCCGAGTCACCGCCGCGTCACCAGCCATTGCTTAAATCTCATTTCAGAGTTGTCAGCATATTTGGTGGAAAGGCTTCTGGGCACCTGCTTTCCATCCATTTTCTGAAGAGAGATGGGCACTCAGATATTTGAGGTAGGATAAAGACTTCCTGTGAATAGTCATTTCTGCAAACGAAGCAAGGTTTGTAGGCTGAGGCAGCCCACACTCTAAATGACCTGTATCGGTTGGTTTAAGAAGAGGTATTTTGTAAGTATGTTTGTTTTACAGAGGACTTTGGTGATGAAAAAGCAGGAAATGCCTTTCAGTGAAGACGAACGAGCTGATGGGCTCAATTTGCTGCAGCTGTGTTGAGTCTGTGAAATTCAGGTGCCCTCAGCACCTCCGAAACTCTGGCCATGTAATTAGATGATGAAAAATCATTATTTTACGGTCCACTGCAAAAACACCTTCATACATGATTACTACATCTATTAGCAGCTTTTATTCTCCATTCTTGCCACTGCAGACTGCCCGTGCCTCACTCCCGTCATTCCTCGTGCCTTGAGGAAAGAAAACCACTCATAAGAAAAGGACCACAAATGCACGCAAACCTGCCCATGCCTTCACCTAGCTCAGTGTGTCCATCAAAGACCATCTCCTAAAAGTCCTCTAAGTTAAGCATAGCGTGACTTTACACCACGGGAGTTCAAGGGGTGAGTGTGGAGGATGTTATCCATGACTCTTCACACCTTACCATTCCTCTTGACATCGTTCTACAACTCTTTAAAGCCATCAGCAGATTTCTAGAGTTCTTAGCCCTCTTTAGACCCATCCCCTTCTTTTCCTTGTCATCTGCCACGGCTATATGTTTCTAGCCATACCTCAGCTCAGTTTGTTGCTTACCTGTCACCCTCACAGACTGTGTCACGGGCAAACTCAACACAAAATCGAGCTAAACGTTGCCCCAAGTAAAGGGTAAATTTGAAGAACTTGGGTGACTTGGGTAACATCCAAACCAAACAAACTGCAATAAGATTAAATTATGCCATCTTGTCTTTCTTGTCATTTCTAGCACCTTGGGACTTGCTTCTTGCTAGCATCAATCATTGTTGAAGCCAAAGGGGACCTCCTTCACATTTTGTACACCTCTGAACTGTAAAATGGCAGGAGAGGATGTGAGAGAGAGAAGAAGAGATGTCAGACCTTAATAAAATCCTAATATTGTTCTCAGGGGGAGGATTATAAATCCATAGACTTTCTGGAACCAATAGGAAAATCAAAGAGGAAGAAAATATTAAAGAGCAGCAGGGACAGGCTAAGGGCATGGGAGAAGAAAAGCACCTAAAGAGGCACCAGCATGAAAATCAGTGGGAAAAATTTATGTTCTTTGCCGAACTCTAGTCTGGGAACGAATTTCAAGTTTTCTCCAAGCTCCTGATCCAATTAGTGAGTGCAGCTTAATTAGACCAGTAGTCCAAGGAAAAGAAGAACCCAGATCTCTACCTGCCATGTTCCTGAACACCTTCACTGAGTCTGGAAGTCAAGAAGGAAAGTATTGACCTACCAAAAGACTGGGGGAAGAGAAAATGGTCCTTAAGCACCAGAGAATTAAATTATTTTCAGGGCCTTCAGAGATGACTGTTTTTCAAGATTATTATGTGCAGACACCTCTACACATACTCTTCAGCACCTCATTTCAGCTTCTAGCTCCCAAGTTTTTCAGTAGGATCCTTTTGGAGGAGCTCTTGAACATATTTCTCACATCACTTCAACGCCAACTGGTTTTGCTTTTTTAAACCATTGTGACTCACAAGCAATACAAGTTTCCCAGAAGTGAAAGAGGTGTATTTTCCTTTCGAAAGGAACTGTTTAGAATGACTTCTCTAGGGTCAAACTAACTTGAATTACACAGTCAATATCTGGCTACAGCTTCGGGGAACTTCTCCGGGAAGCATGGACAGTCTCTAAAGCCAAATAAATACTAGTGAATAAAAGAGGCAAGGGACCACTCTCTGGCTCTTAAGAGAAGTGGCGTGGCACAGCTTGCATTTACATGGCTAGACTTCTCCTTCCTCTCAAAACAAGATGCCCTTATCCGTACTGCCTAGTGGGAACAGTGTCTAGCCCATTGGCATGCTCCCCAAATATGCCCACATGCCGGGCAGGAATGCTGCGGTCCTGCTTGCTTTACCAGCACGGCAGAGCTTTGGATTCCCAGTATTGGGTTAAGTCATTTACCTTAGTTTATTCACCGGTAAAAGGAGCACAAACGTGCATCCATCACACAGACTCTCACAAGTAAATGCAATGCAGTAGCTGTAACTGCCTGAGTGATGGCACAGCCAGAAGATTGTTTCCTGTCATCCTTTCATAAATCCCGATTTAAGGGATTTAAACTGTGTTAGGTATTCTTACAATTTTACTAGTAGAAGAATGTGATCTGTTACTTGGCCTCCTAGGTTACTGTCAGAGATACATATGCATATTTGGAGGCGGGGGGGGGGGGGGAGAAGAGAGAAGGAGGGAGGGAAGAAGGAAAGGAGAGAAGCAGGAGAAAATGAATATTGCTGGTGGGTGCCCAATATAGTTCATGCGGTAATGCATAACATCATTATTTTCTATTTAGAGCACAGAAACAAGCATATAGCTTGCTTAAAACAAGTTGTTTCTTTTACTGGAGAACACTAAAACTGCTGAAATTCAATGACTTTTGGAAGCTTTCCAACTCAGTCTTTTGCAATCCACTACACTGTGTTTTAAATTCACGTTAAAGTGAACATTAGTTTGAGTGACTAAAAACAATGCTGTGCTTTAAAATAATAATAATAATAATAATAATAATAATAATAATAATAATAATAATAATAATAATAATATTCTAGCGATCCCTTCTGCAGTCACCCTTGCATCCTGCTCTTCCTCCCGTACATTTACTAATCAGGGTCTAACACTCAGTCTCCTTTAAAAGTTGTACCCTGATACAGAAATTAAAAAGTTGGCAGTCTTGGAAGTGACAACTTCACTTCCTAATGTACAAATAACTACTGCTGCTCTGTTAGCAGTTCTGCTCCATTTATTTAATTCTTTCAGTTCTTACCACCCACACAAATGGCAGCAACTCCAGGACACGCGCGAGCCAAACGGAGTGGAGATAAGGAAGGGGAGGTATGACCAAAATTTCTCTCTTCAAAATCACATGGCAGCCAAAGTGATTAACTATCTTTTCTTCAAACAAATGAGCCTTTACAGAACCTATTCAATCCTAAAAATAGACATTAAGTGGGATTCTATATCTTGTTGGGAATAATGCCTTGGGGATATTCTGTATCATCCATGCTTAAAAAGCAAACCCATTAGACATCTGAGCAAAACACCAGATATTATTTTAACAGCAAGAGTTATCCATCTCTCCTTCAGCGGCAATAACTTTTGTTGACATTTTGCCAATTGAAGTTTGCATGCCAAAGTGTGGGGTTTTTTCCCTTTGCGTTAAAATGATAAGGCACAGATAACAAAACTCACTCTGTGACATTAACTGACTGAGTTTTAACACCCATTCAAGGTAACCATGAGGAGCAAAAATTACTGCCCGTGTTTCTGAGTGGAAAACGAAGCGCGGTGAAGCGGCGATTTGCCGAGCGTCAAGCGTGGCCCAGAACGACTGTCTGAGGGGAGGCAGCTGGGCTGTCCACGCCGCAGCAGAGCCTGAGCTCCTCACACTCAAATTGATTTCTCCTCCTAACACCATCGCAAGGTGCTTAGCGCTGCTGTCTCTTTTTAGCAGAAAGGAAGACGATGGGGGAAAAAGGCACAGAGGCTATATGTGCTTCATCTGGAGTTATTCCACAACCAAAGCCAAGTCTCTGACACCAAAACCTTGCAGTTTTATCACCAGGCAGAAGTAAGGCATTAATGAGCTTGTGCACTTCACACAAGCAGATTTTTTTTGCAATATTACTCCCTAGATATCCTACTCAAGCGGTAACTTAAGAACCCGAAACAGTGATCCAGGATAGCTGGAGGAACCAAATGTCAGCCAAGCCGTCGTGGGTTTGGGACCTGAGCTAATAACTAACACAGCCTTGCGCTGCATCGGGGGGATTGGCCCAGCATGACCTCAGATGCCAGGCCTCCGTTCCCAGCATGACACAAGCCTTACAGTCAATGTCTCACTGGACGTGACTCAAGTGTTCTGAAGCTGTACTTTCTTCCATCTCCCCAGCCAGGCGTTGGCTTCCAGAAGTCAACAGGAGGTTGAGACTTAAAAAGGAGTACTTTTCCTTCAGACTGAAGAGCACCACCCCTCTCCACTCCCCCATATTAATATTTGGAAATGAGAACCAAAGCAAAGCCAAAACACACTATTATCTCATCGTCTATGAAAAGGCTTCCCATTTCCCATGGGAATGAAACAGAGGTCCCTTAACCACTCCAGAAGAGGAAGGCAGCACAGCAGGCGCTAGTCCTTACTTTGAGCGGTCTGCAGAGGCGTATGGCAGGCTGCTTCTCCCAGTAAAAGTCAAATATCCTGCTCAGGAAGCACTGACTCCTGATAGCATGCTCAGGGAAGTTTGCCCTTCTCATTTATGACTTCAGGATCTTTGAAGACTCAAGACAACGCTCCCACCTTACAAAAACCCTCTCCTGCTGCCAGATGGAAATCTTCAAGTAGCTCAGGCCATGGGCACCATTTTAGGATGCTAATGTTTGAGCCTGGTCCACATGAAACTCCTCCAATTCCACATAAAACATCTAGGACGACTTTTAGAAATTTATCAACAAAACAAAGCAATCCTCTACCTCCTTCTCCTCCTCCCCCAAAACCAGAATGTCAAACAAAACCAAAATAAATTATCTTTTAGGCTACTGATGACCGTGAAGAAATTTAGTTTAAATGAAAGGTTTTTAAAAACATGCAACAGCTTGCATGTAATGCAAGCAGTAATGCAAAACACAAACTCGGCTGTGACGGAGGGCACAGCTACCAGGATACTGAATGCTTGTTTTGCACAAGTTTTATTTTAAGATTTACACTGTTCTGAGCTTGCATGTACTGTCTCCTCTGTTAACTATGTTCTAGGAAAACACCATGTGATTACGCTTAGCGATATCCACTACCTTCGCCAAGCTGAAATTCAGGAAATAACCCTTTAAAGCAAATGACCAGCGACAGCAACATTTCAGAAAGGTAAGAAAGCATAGTCAGGGGTCCTCTGCTTCTTTCACAATGTTATCTCATCTACACTTATCTTCTCTGTTTTTGTCTTTCACTCAATAAGAGAGAAATCAGCCTCAACCACTCCCTCAGTTTCACAACACAGATTTCTCTGTTCATTTACTGAGTGGATCTTCTGCCTGGCTCTGCAGCATGGAAGGTCACCTTGATCCAACAATGCACTCGATCTCCTCTTCTGACAGAAACTAGAGTCTATTATTTGGTGCAAAACTCAAATTCTAGACTATGGGAGATTTTTTAAAATGTAAAGCTTTTTTAAAGTTCTTGTTGGAAAGCTTTCAGATTTGCACTACAATGTACCAGCAAGAACAACTTATAACTAAAAAGTGTGATTGAGGTAAGCCTAAAATAAGCCCCAAAACCCATTGAAATTATAACTTCCAATTGAAATTCTACCTTTTAAATTAGAGCAAAGGGTACAATTTACAGAAAGAGTTGGCACTGATGATGTGGAGCTGCTGCTGTTCTCACTTAGCAAAGGTGCAGAGCAGTTCTGAGTCCAGAAAACGTCGTGGTTCACAATTCTCACCTCTCCTGCAGTCAGTCCAGCAGTCAAATTCCTCCCTGTTTCCAAACACAGATTAATCCAGATTTCTTCAAAGGTCAGATATGAGCCTCGAACTACTTGTCAGCACGCACGCCTCTTTAAATATTGCAGGGAATAGCCAAAGCATTCAGGTAGAAAAGGAGTTTGGAATGAAGATGTCTAAAATCCTACACTCCTGACCAAGATCAGCTGGGGTAAGTAGTACAGTTTTATTGTTTAACCAGCAGAGCCATAATATTTTACGCCAAATGAAGATATGGCTCATAAATTCTATTTAATCTTTCCATGAGCTGAAGTTACAGGAATTTTCCACAACTATCCAGTATCAGCATCCAAATAAAAGCTCTCAGTGTTATGCCAATACTCTGCAACGGTGAAATAATCTGGCTGCGGAGAGAGAATGAAAAAAGATAGCTGGATATTTGATCCATCTAGGAAAACAATATAACTGCAGACTCCAGCCACAAGCATACACAAACACACACTGTCCACACCAAAACATGAACATCTACTTGTGAATACATACAATTACAAACAGCAGTAAGGGTCACATTAAGTAACTATGTAATTTTTAACCACCCTTTGCATGAACTCATTCTCTTAAATTTTTTAGCATCTCCCTAGCTAATGCATTTTGCCAGTGCTTTCTTTGGGGTAAGGAAAATATTTTATTCATACTAAACATGCAGTATACATTTATAATGCTAATGTTAAGGAATTCTGATGTATTTAAATATTTCCTTCAATATGTTCTTGTGAAGTTAAACAAAGAAACAAAAAAATGGGCAACATTAGCAGAAACATATATTTTTGAAGAATGAGTCAGTTCCAGCTGGCTGTGGTATTTGCACCGAGCTGTGAACAAGATTTCATTAGTAAAAGGGACAGTATCAGAAACAGTAAGGCCAAAATCAACCTGCCTCCACCCATTTGCAAAGCTCTGAACTAGCATCTGACCCCAAATATGAACCTTAATGCATTTTTCCAGAGACTGAGCCCCTTGATTATCTTGAAAAAAGCACCAACATGCTTCATTTAGTGACTATAAATGCCAGTATGTGAAAAGCTGTCTCCTCTTACTTATTCTTTATACTACTATTCTACTAAATTAGAAGTTTTCTCTGCGTTGTGCCCCAGGAGTAACATCTTGATGTGCGACTTGCTGAAAGGTCAGAGAAATCTCTTTGCAGGGATAGCTTCAGGTGGAACAGCTGGAGGCCACGGAGAGCTGTCAGAAAGGTCCTCTGATAAAACCAACCGAGCTCAAAGCTCTTACATCATTCATCCTACCTAATCCAAAGGTGGCATTTGGAGCTACTGGGAAGTCTTGAACTCCTAGTTTCTGGGTGTATGTTATTTTTTCTGAGTGGGGCTAATGCATCCTGAGGGCTGCTGCAGCTTCAGTGAAGCTAGCGGAGGGCAATGAAAGCACAAGGGAAGATGGAATGGGTGCAGAAAAGAAATTTTCACCAAGTCACACCCTCTATTTCTGGCTCTCATGTCAACAGGGAGGCAGACAAGTGCCAGACATGAGAGCTGTTAGCTATCAGACCACTTTTAAACTGGGATAAATCTGTGCCATTCTTAGCAAAACAAATAGGGTCACAAAAGGCAAGGGACACACCTGCCTGGGCAACCCTCAGAGCTCCCCGACACAAGCATATAAGCACAGCATTTAAACTGACTGTAGCTCTTACTTACCAACATCTTTCTTTTTGGTTAATCATATATTTTTGTACAAACAGGAGGATTCTCTATTCACACAAGCATAGCAATTTCTTTCACTTCTTAGCAATTGCAGAAATGAGAGACGAAAAAAACCCAGTAGCTCATCTCGAATGACTTAATGCCAATACAGGATTACTGCCTATCATACATGTTCTAATTCTTTCCTACCCCAAATGCCTCTAAGGATTGGGATTTAACTTTGTTTATTTTAGATCATTATTCTAATTGGACAGACACTGTTTTTTCCTAATACTTGATCTAAGTTTTGTTTCACTTCTTACAATGGTAAATCCTCAATTCTGTGTACAATCAAAACCAGTTCCCATTTGTCACTGGCATTTGGGCAATACTTGGCCCTGGAGGAAATAACTGCACCATGTACATCCGTGCTGCTGCGGATGCTTGGCACGGTACTCCCGCAACAGCATTTATCCTCTCTGTACTCTTCACAATATTTGAAATGAGCATACTGTATAATAACACAGCACATTTTCCTCTAAGGTATTGTCATGAATTGGCCACAACATAATATTAGTTGCTGTCTGGTGGATACTTGCTCAAGTGATGGTCCAGAACACCAACTCCCTTCAATCATTCCAGCCATTCACAGCTGAATGGAAATACAAAGGTGCCACGTACCTCACGTCTCTGCGTGAGGCTGCAATCCCGTTGAGAGATCCTGGCAGCGGCAGGGAACACTAGAGCATTCTGTTTATTTTCATGGTGGAATTACAAGCCCCACTTATGGAGGTACCTGACTTTCAGTTCTTAGTTTAAAACTAATCTTATCCTCTGATTAGCGTCTTATTTCCCATAATCTTATTTTCTCCAACCCAGAATCCTGTGTTCTCTATCTTGAAATCAACGATAAGTCTCTATTCATGCTTTCTTACAGATTGTTACAGACTTCCAATTATTCCTTTCAAACATAAGCTTAACTTTTTTTCTTTCTTTCTCCATTTTTCCGCTTGTGTTTCTGTTTCAGAAGAGAAAACTTCCACTCGCTGCAACTTGCAATGGGTGCAAGCGGGATTGGGTGAGCATTCCTAACATGAATGGCAGAAGCAATGTATTCATGAGATGCCCTGATACATTGCAAATTCCATCTGCAAAAAAACAAAGTTACTTATTCTGACCCCTCCTTGTGTATTCCCCCCTCCTGCGCCAGGAGATAGCCCATCTCTGGGTTACAACAGGGCGAGAGCTGGGATTGACTGCAGACTGCTTTAATGCCACTCTTAGTGACAACTTGTGAAGATTAGGAAGTTTTCAGAATCAGATATCAGCAAAAGCTCCAGCTTGCTTTGTGAAGTCAGTCTGAATTAATTAATGGGTAGCTTTCCTTTGATATCGCTTTGATATTTGGCTGCAGCTGGATAAAAATCCACCACAAAGGAAGCGACATTTTGTTTACCACTGCTTAAGACTCTGTTTAGTTCAATGGGGTTTTGTTGTTGTTGTTTTGCAAGTTTTCTTTTTTAATTTCCCTGGTACAAGGCAATAGAAATTGGCTTTCGCTAATAAATGGAGTTATGGTGGCAGCGACTGCTTCTCTCTGCTCCTGGAGATACTCAGGCTACGTTCTGGGAGCAAAGCCATCACTGATTTCAGCAAAGCTGCAAGTGAAAAGATAGACTGTTCCAAAAGTCAGACAAACATTAGGCTTGCCCACTCTGGTACTGCTTTTCCTGCTAAAAGGAATGTAACACTTCAGTGCTGTTTGTTCTCTGTTTTAGACGGTGCTGATCACTTGCTCCATGCACTGACAGCCTGAAATAGAAGCTCTGCAAGTAGGGGTCTTCCTTAACTTTTCAGGGTGGGAATTCAGAGCCCATTTTAGTATCTCTTAAAGGTTTTGGATGCCTGCCACAACAATCAGATGAACACATCTGTACCCCAGAGAGGTGCTTGCACTCAAATGAATCCCCGAGTATTTCTTGCAGCCCCAGTGACTCTGCTGGCAGGAGGAGAGAGGGTTGCTCTGCACACCACGGGGGAAAAGCAGACGAAGTGGCTCCTCCAACCAAGCTGGAGCACCTCTCCTGTGAGGACAGGCTGAAAGAGTTGGGGCTGTTCAGCTGGAGAAGAGAAGGCTCCGGGGAGGCCTTATAGCAGCCTTCCAGTACCTAAAGGGGGCCTGCAGGAAAGGTGGGCTGTTCAGTAGGGCCCGTTGTGAAAGGATGAGGGATAATGGTTTTAAACTAAAAGGAGGTAGATTCAGGTTTGACATTAGGAAAAAATATTTTACACTGAGGGTGGTGGAACACTGGCACAGGTTGCCCAGAGAGGTGGTGGACGCCCCATCCCTGGAAACATGCAAGGCCCAGTTGGACGGGGCCCTGAGCAACCTGATGTGGTTGGAGATGTCCCTGCTCCTTGCAGGGGGGTTGGACTAGATGGCCTTTAAAGGTCCCTTCCAACCCAAACCATTCTATGATTCTAAAATGATAATTTCTTCTAGAGAATGAGCAAAAAAATCAATTATCTCTCTGGGCCTGCAAAGAGTATTTTTAATTAGGCAGAATATAATTGCCCAAAGAGTGTTACTAGAGCAGGAGGCTCAATCAAGCCACCATTTCACCTGGTTTTCCAGGATATATTATTGGGTTTCTAATGACCAAAGAGAAGACAGAACTTAGGTTTTCTCTCTCATCATGTATGTTGCCACGTACAACAGCACAGAAAGCCAGCTAGGGATGCCTCAGCTTCTCATGCCACCATGGGGGAGGTGCAAACTCTAAACGAGACCACACCGCGTCCCTTCGATAGCGATGTACCGAGCCACAGACCACACAGCAGAGGTCTTTGAAAGAAGCAGTGCAGCTCACTGGGTTGGACACAAAGGGTGAAGGGCACCGAACAAACAATCCCTCTGTTATAAACATGCCATGAAGCCCAAGCTCTTTAGTCGTAACACAACCTAGATCCACGGGTGCCAAACATTGCTATGGAGGCAGGTAAATGGCATCCAAGGGCATCTCTAATGATGCTACTTCCTGATGCCTGGAACATTGTTTACGATTTGCCTTTCTAATTTCCCTGTTGTAGGAGTAGCCAAGACAGCTAGGAAGGCTCCCTGAACCAGTTTTTCATTATGAAGACAATTTTAATAGCTTGTGTCATGGTGCTAATGAGGCTGACTGAAGCACCTGTACTTTCTCTTCCAGATAACAGAAAACAGCTAACACCAGCAGGAGGATAAATAGCTGCTTAAGAGAGCGCCTGGGCTATTACCCTTAGCTAAGCAGCCCACCTAAATCTTGGTGAGCTTTGCAATACCCTAGAGTACTCCAGTGATGGCCTCTCAATATTGTTCAGAGTTTTCCATTCTGAAGTGCACAGTAAAAGGTTCTCCAGTCAGCGATTTCTGGATACCCAGCTTGAAAGTAATATCCTGTGAACAGATCCTCCAGCCCCGCTGAGTAAGATGTTCTAAGCTGGATGTTAAATTCTGGAGGCATTTTGCAAAGTGATGACCTCAACTGTCCAGAGTTATGGAAATCAGAGGCAAAGTCTAGTGTCACACACCAGAACAGTCTGGCCTTTTGGGGATGGGCTTCACATTAGGGAATTTTTCTGAGGTTAAGCTGCTATTATGCGTTACTTAGTTTCCATCTCAATATTATCATACTGCAAAGCTGCACACAAAAAAATTCTGAACTACTCCAAAAGAGCTATCCGAAAAAGCTAGTGTGCCTCTAACTGCATTTGCAGCTGGGCTAGTGTGCTCCCACTTCTCAGCAGTTCTGCTACCCCAGGGAAAAGCAGCGGTCTGACATGAATGTCTAGGATTTGAAACAGCTCATGGATGCCCACACCCTGTGCAGCTCTGCACCCTCCCGATGTACTGTAGGGGTTAAGCTGGGCCATCACCCCCCGCCAACCCCGAGCACGGCAGATCAAGGTTTAGCCTCCTTCTCCCAGCGCTTCAGGTCAATGGATCTTCCTGCACTTCCCCATTCTTGGAGAGTATCTTCCAAATGTTTGAAGCTTTTCCAAATAATAAAAATACTTATGAGAGCATAGACTCATATCCAGATATCACAATTTTTGAGTCACTGCCCTCAGCACTAGGCAACCAAGTGCTTTTACTTGCCTTCTCTCAACCACAGGAGAGTTTAATTATTTTCATACACAGCCAAACAGCTTCAAGAGGAGAAACGATGACTTCCAATCTCAACTAAGTCCAGCGGTGAAGGCTCTGTTAGGTCAATTCAAGTTAGATCCTCACAACAAACAAGTCAGAGAGAATATGAACTGCATTCTCCTGCGTGCCGGAAAGCTATCCTAATGATCAGGCTGCACGGGAAGGCAAATTTGTCCCCTTCCATCACTGAGAAAAAGGGACAATAAAATTACTAATTAAATGTTTTGCTCAAGTTAGAGAAGTTATTTTCTCTTAGTCAATATTCCCCTCTCCTTACGCCTGCACAACGTCTATCGTTCTGCCATTAAGCTGCAAGTTCAGCTACTTACAGGGATTTCATTGGGTTCCTAAGTCACTTTTTACTGTTCTATGAATTCAGGGTTGGCGATCCATTCTGTGCTTCACAGTAACGGTAGATGCAAACCCAACGTTTCTACAAGGCACCCGAATTTAGTGCAAATATTGATTTTTTTTTTATTTAAGTGGCAAAGTCAGTGTAATTTTTTGAGGTGGATGTGGTGTATTTGCATAATAAAAATCACTTCTGTATCATTAAACGGTTCCATTTGCACCGTATTTTCAAGAAGAAATGGGCCAGATTCACTTTCTCAACATCATTCAATATCTTATAGCTCAGTTCCTAGGAACAGGGGCTCTCTGGGAATTCTCCGCTTTCCCATCTGGTTATTTTTATCATTTAAACAGTTCTAGACTTTTCGGATCCTTCATTAAGCAGCACTTGGCCATGCTATATGGGTACTGAATTAGTTTAATTTGTCATCATAAATCAATCACTCCAATCCCTTAACTAACTTAATTGCTCTTTGAATTCCCTTTCTGTTTGTCAAAATCTCTCAAAGTCACTGACATCTCATATTCAGGCTATTATTCAAGTCATATTGGATGATTACCTTTTTATTACAGGTAATTTTTACATAATGTTCATACAGTACTGACAACTCATAAGGCCTAAAGCAGAGAAGGGAACTGGATATTAAAACACGACCCCAGAAAGGAGTGTGCCAGGATATTCATTAGAAATGAGCTCATGATTTAAAGTGAAAATCAGAAATACACTTTGTTTTTTTCTTCTTTTCTTTGAAAGTGAATGTGGATTCATAGTAAATCGTCACGGATGCCTGTCTTTTGAAACAGATTATTCTGAAGGTTAAATAATCACCCGCTGCAGTGATTCAGCACAGTGCTGAGATTTCTCTCCCACACTACAAACCCTTAAGCCTCACGACCCCCATGCCTTGCCAATACACATGATCCAAACACTGTGGCACGTAGCAAGACCAAGTGTATTTTACATTCAGTGTGAAACCTGAGCTGGTCTGGGGGGGGCGAGGGGAAGCCCCAAAGCGGACTGGCATCGTGCCGATGATTCTCAGCCTGGTGCAGGGCAGAACGAACCCCACTGTGAACAGGCCCGCAAAGAGAAGAATGGTCTAAGTTCCTCTCTAAAAACCACTTTTTCATATTCTACACCCTCAAATGGACCCTGAGGTTCCTGTACAGCCAGTGCAGAATACTTAGGGGAGAACTTCCCTCTAAGGCAGTCCTTTTTCCCTATTATGTAAACGGCATTTAATAAAACCAGTAGTTATTCTTATAATGCAAAAATCAAAAAATCTTTCCCTCAACATCTGGCAAAAAAGGAAGGCACCAGTATCTCACAAGACAGTTAGATCCTACAAACTCCACCTTGCTGTTAAAATTTTAAGAGCTTTCTCAAAAACTGCATTTCTCCATTGTTAAACCCGTAATTAAATTGATTCATACAGCTAATGTCCTAATTTCATGCCAGAACTTCAACAGAAAGGGTTTGCTGCTACTTGGAATATACATACCCCACTTGAAATAAGAACCACGTAAACCATTAGTCTGCTAACAGCATAGGAGTGCTGAGACCTAAATCAACGTGGGCTCTTAATTATTTCGGTGATAACCTTAGCTATGAGGATAGATGCAAAAATATACATACAGGCAACAAATAATCATAGAATCATAGAACAGTTAGGGTTGGAAGGGGCCTTCAAAGGCCATCTAGTCCAACCCCCTGCAAGGAGCAGGGACATCTCCAACCAGATCAGGCTGCTCAGGGCCCCGTCCAACCTGGCCTGGAACGTTTCCAGGATATGGCATCCACCACCTCTCTGGGCAACATGTGCCAGTGTTCTACAACCCTCAGTGTAAAAAATTTTTTCCTAATATCTAATCTAAATCTACCTCCCTCTATTTTGAAACTGTTACCCCTTGTCCTGTCACAACAGGCCCTACTGAAGAGTCTCTCCCTGTCTTTCCTGTATCATGTCAGATGAATCTAACTGAAAATATATAAGAAAAAATATTAAGAGTTTTAGGTGTAGATTTTGCAAACAGATTCCCTCCGATTCCTGACTTCAAACAGCTTCTGCATGAGATTCAAGGTGTATTTACTCAGCTATGGGACTCCAAGAACCCAACCAACTCTTGCGCTCATGTTACCTATCTGCACTTAGCTCTTGCCAGGAAATCCTACCCAATATACTAGTTAGTAAAACAGAACACATTCAGTTTTTAAACTAAAGCAAACAACAAACATCACTGCCAGGAAGGCAGCTAAAGCAGTCCCTGCGTACAGCTCCTCAAGGTTTGCCCTCCATACAGAGGCCAATTTTCACTAAGCAGCAAATTAGAGCAGGGAGGGACTAAGATTATTACATCTAACTCAAGGTACAGAATAAAATTAGATGGGAGGAATTTATTGGATTATTTTGTTTAGGGAATAGAAGTTAAACACCTCTAACAAAGCTATGAGATTCTTAATGAAAATGAGACTAGTTAAGGCCTCAGTTCTACATCTCATCCCAAAGAAGCACATTTCTAAGATCATTATTAGATTCAAATTGAAGTTTTCTCTTTTCTCCATTCTGCCTTTTAAAAGAAAATCCCAATCAACGCTCCAAGAAAAACTGACTGTAAGTTGAGTAACACAAACCACATCCCTCTGAGCTGGGGTATGAGCTACGCGCTTTGCATGTTACATCTGAAAAGACACATCTAGGAATGAATGTTCTTCATTTAAAAGATATAAAAGCTACTTGTGATGCCAGCACCAAACAAACAGAAGAGAATCATCTCTACTTCGTTGATATGTATCCTATATATCAATATGTCTGTATTTCTCAAACACTGTGTATCTTCTTCTCTGCCTAGTAGCAATCCGACTGTAACAAGAGATATCTAAATACATTTTGGGGGAAAGATAAAAGCTCCATTATATGACAAGGAATATTATGACTAACAGAGAGATTATATTAATCATGAGTAAAAAGAAGATGTTTGATCCTACTCATGCTGAAAGTTTTTAAAAATTAAAAAAAAAATCTTTTAAATGAATTTTATCCTCAGGAGAATGATTAAAACCAGAAAAGCCTTGAGATGTCAGCTGGTGACATGTTTTTCTTCTTTATCTTTCTTTTTTGTTGTTGTTGCTGCAAAAAAAAATCTGAGAGAATACAGCAAAGTGCATCATTAACTTCTTATTAATTTTATAATCCAAAGGCAATTCCGTTAAAATAGTGGTGCTGCAACTTTAAATTACAGAACTAGCTTGGTATTTAATGAGAGATTTAGCACAGCGGGGTTTCTGTTAAATTAAGTTGTGCCTTCACATCACAGTGGGAAAACAGGTGTATATTGGTTTAGAATTATGGAAATGTTGACTAATTCCAAGGCTTGTAATCAAACAGCAAGGCACCCTGCAATATTTTCTTCCAAGATTCTGCATTAATCATTTATGTCTGGTCTTATTTTCTTCATGTCCACTAAAAGGGTGCAGCTCAAAGGAGCAGATAAAGCGCTCGTGTTTTCGTGTCTCTGTTAAGGATGAGGTGCACGCAAAAAGTAGATAAGAAACAGAGCACTGTAGGCTTTGCTCACGTACCTACCCAAATTAAACTGAACGTGCAATCTTGGAAGAGGGATAAATTTCCCACTAAATTTAACTTCTTTGGCTTCACCACTGCTGATCCAACACCTGCTTACCCAGTTGTGTGGAGTGGGTCTGCATTTAAGAAACGAAGAGGCAAAGCTTGGCAATGATCTGGCCTCTGTCACTTAACGAACACAGAGGTATTCCCTTCCATGCTCCCGCAGCAGCACGGGTTCCACCTGTGCGCAGGTAAAACGCAGGCGAGTTCCAACTGCTGCAGCATCTCTGCAGCCCCCTGCTCCTGCATCTGCCGTCATCCTTGCCTTACGCTAATAAATCACCTGCCTTTGCCTTGGATTTGCCTCCTGGGCTATTTAAGGATGCCTCTCATCTGACACGTGGTGGTATTACAGTAGAAGCGGAAGGTACGGATTCTTTTGTTTCCAGGAGACACCTTATTACTGAACCTTCTACATACCATATCTCATTGACTGGAAGCAAGCTGACACTCGATGCCCAAATGAACCGGATCCAAATTCATCCCTTGTTGTAACTCTGCCAGAAGATTGCTTCCATTTGCTCTGAGGCTGTTCCACACGCAGACCTATCCACTGCCGATTCCTGCTCCTTCAGTGAAAGCTACTTAGTGGGCCAGAGCTAACAAGATGAAAACTGCTAAAATTCATACAAGGAGAATCCTGCTAATGTGCAGTGTTTTCAGCACGTGTGCCACAACTTTAAAGCATGCTTAAATGAAGTTATTTTGGGAATACACAGATGTAGCATTACAGTATCACCATATAAGCTGAATATCAGCATGCAGCACGTGCAAAATACGGAATCTGTTAGACAATATATGCTGAATTGTTCTCAAAGAGAATTAATTAATCTGTATTTTGAGTCGCTTCTCTTTATTAGAGGTGTCCCTTGAAGAAGCAGGCATAACAACTTATCTCAAAGTAAAATCTTAACATCTCTGGCAGTATTAGGAATATTTTTAAAGCCCAAGCTCCAGCGTCATGGGAATGTAATTTTCATGTTTCCTTAAACGAAAAGTTTGCAACCTCACCATTAGGAAAGAAAAACACAGCCTGAAAAGATAAGTTTTAAACGACAAAGAGCTAGAGGTAGTTAGAAAAAAATCTTATATTTTTGAGCTTTATTCTTAAAAAAATCAAAAGGTACAGTAGTCTCTTTAACTGCTGCATGCTCGTTAGCTGTACAACACAGAGGAGAAAATGATTCCCTGCTCAAATAAGATGCAACGCAGAGCTGAGCCAGCTTTGCCACCTGTACATGGGGAGGTCAGGGAAGGAGCCTGCCCCTCTGAGTCACCCGCTGGGATATAACTACAATCTCTCAAGCACAGCAGCCAGCTCGTGGGGCTCCGGGAAGAACAGAGGAGCAAACGAAAAGACTCTGTCTGCTTCTAAAGGGAGTGACAGAGCTTCAGGGTAGGGTCCCTCACCCTGCCTGGACCCAGGGATACTGGCTGGGCAGGGTGCTGCTCCAGCAGCTCAGGACCACCCTCACTGGAGCGTCCATCCTACCCAGCCACCGAGCACAGCCACTGGACTCAAAGCATGGTAGAGAGTAATCACACAATGAGTTGAGTTAAGTGCAATGTTAGCTGAATTGGGTTAGAAAGCATTCAGCTTGGCATTTACTGGCAGCAGGGATGGGAACCCGCAACTGAGGTTGTAAAGTCAGAGGATGCTGTGAATCTTCCCTCAGAGCCTTCCTCTCTCTCTGAGGATGGAACATCCATCTTCTACATCCTCAAAAGCCAAGTCTGCCACTGGGAGGTTTGCAAGGTCCAGTTGATGGAAAAAATCACTTGAATCTGAAGTGGCATAATTTTTATTTTCCTGTAGCTAGCCTATCTCTGCAAATTTTCTATCACCCTTTCCAGCATTTTCACTTGCAAATCGCAGAGGACTCTCGTTTTACCTCAGTGAATGAGCAGGACACACGGGTAACTATCTGACATACTTCTCTATGTTGGTCATTTCCATGACAGATGAGGTGGCTTTCCTAACAGGAGTTGCACAGTGAGCTGGCCAGATGTGCATTTTTCAAACACATAGCGTCCAATTTCACATACAGCATGTAGGAAGTAAAGGAGATATTGGCCATATAACTGTCAGCCCAACCAATGTTCTATTTATTTATACAGCATTGTATACATTTATTTTTTTTTGTCTGCAACCGTACCCTCCAGCCACATACTTGAACACTTCCCCATCAAGAGGGAATATACCTCCTCCTTTATATTTTCCCCTTCCCATCCCCAAAGTATTTGGCTACATTCAGCAGAAGAAATGAAAATGTTAGAACAAGAAGATTTCAGAGTTAAGTCACGCAATTACCAGTGATACACTTCTCTCCATCTGAAATACCATGGGATAACACAAGCTACAGTTTGTACAACACAACCACAACTGTTTCAACCACCGGTGTGCTGTACCAATGAGAACAGAATGATAAGGAGAGGAGGTGGCAGGGAACAAGGTGACACTGCGCAAGCAGCTACGTGGTACCATGCTCTGCAGTACCCTGATGTGCAGCCACCACACCAGCGCAGTCAGGTTGTTTAGAAACCATGTTGTCTTTTCCTCTTCTCTCCCTTTTCAAACTAGAAGCCCTACTGGTGCAGTTTTTTTCTGATGTATGTTTTTTCCCCCGCTCCCTCTCCCTTAAATAAAAAAAAAAATTGAATCTACCTCGCACTTCAGTAACTGCCTCTAGTCAACAGGAATCAGCACTGTTTCCAGCCAAGGGACTTTCTACAGAAGAGCAACTGCCTTTGGAGATGATGCCATTGCTACAGGACTGGCACCGGTACAGGACAGACCATCAGGTTAGCCACCCTCCCTTGAGGAGATCAAGGTCATTTGGAGCACAAAGCAGCATCTTGAGCAAAAGGACTATTTTTCTGGCGATAAAATAATTAGGATCAAAAAGTAAATGTACTCACCCCAGGTAAAGTTTTAATATTGTGCAGTGCATTCTGTGCCTCAAGAGCAGCTTTTCTTGTATAAAATGTTACGAAACAACAACCTATAGAGAGAAATGAAAAGCTTTCAGAAATTAGTGAGTATGATTTGTGAGAGTACAATAGGGAGGGAGAAAAAACAGTGGTTGAACAACACATTATGAAAGCTGGAAATGTGAATTATCATGAGGCTGCCTGAATGACATGAATAAAAGAAAGCTTGTATGGTTTAAAATAAAAAGTCACCCCCTGTGCATTTCATCTATAGCACACCTACATTGTTAGTGAACTGTAATCACTTAGAAATTAAGTTAACCAAAATCCAATTGGCTTTGTACACTGTAAATAAGGTTATATTTTTCTGAAGGCTCCCCATTATACTTTGAATATAAGCAACATGGCAAGCTCAAGCAGCAGGAATTCATTGTTGCATCTCAGGCAGAAAATCAGGTTAAACCAGCACCTTATTTAAAGGACCTTATCTGTAAGAGCTAAGGTTTGCTCCCCAGGTAAGGATGGGAGGTAGGACACTCATCTCAGTTGCAAGAAGGAAGATAAGCTACAGGAGAATTTGCCACTGGTGGGATAGTGGAGGCTGCTGATGGCTGGCAGCACTAAGGGAGGCTGCATCCATCCAACCTTCAGCAAAGCAGAGAGTTTTTGTTCCGTTAATCTCTTGTTTATCGCTTTTTCAGTATGGCCCAACGAAGCAGTCTGTGGGTCCAAGCACAAGTTGTTGTCACGTTCTCCATTGCAAATATGGAAAGTAACTCTTCCTGCAGCACGCGCAACCCAGGCAGCTCAAAGTCTGCCCCTGGGGACAGCTACAACATGATAGGTGTGGGACAAAGAATCAAGGACAAGGACAAAGAAACAAGGACCACTACGGTTCCACAGTAATGAAGTCTTCTCCGAGGGATGCACGAGGCACACGCAGAGAGCGGGAGGACCTTGCATCCATGTCGCAGGTGGGATGCTCAACACAGTATCCCAGCTTGTGACTTCAACTTCACTTCCAGTGGGAGGAAAACTGCTTTAAGAGCATCACTTGTGCTCTTATGTGCATAACACAAGACTGTAGGTATAGACACATGGCAAAGTCACACTTAAATAGCTCCCACCCAGCACAGTAAACCAGTGAGGTAGGAACACCCTTAGAGACTCATCTGTTGCTACTCTGTCCATAGGGGAAATCCGGTGGGCCTACGTGCAGCCCCTGCTTTGGACCCACATCACATTATGATGAGACTCCAAAACTCCTATAGAGCTCTGTGGCTACAGACAGGATGCTCGGTGACCCAGCTGCTATGGGGAGAGGCTTGGAGGCAGAAGTGGCTATGAAGCAAAAATCTACTTCGTATCAAACAAGACAATGCAGATTTTACTGAAGAATCAGAAAACAATCCTATTCTCTTAATTACAGACAGAGGTCTGTTGCAGCTCCAGAGAAATATCAAAATCAAACAGTAAATAGAAGAAATCCAGGCTCTCGAGGTATTCCCTTGGAGTGTGACAGAGATAACATAATCTGCCCTTTGGGCAGCGAGCAAAGATGTCACTCGCATCGGCTGCCTAATGCTGACCAAGGTGAGACATCACAACCCACCTGATACACCCGCTTTTGTGCAACTTCACGGCATCCCCATAACAGCAAAGGAGAACGCGCGCACAGGAGAACACAGCCAGCGCACTGTACGTAACTGTGTGCAGGTGCCCCACACCACACCCAGGAAGGAAAGGTTGAACCCAGTCCTCTCCCTCCACTGCCTCTCGCTTGGCTCGAGCTGCACTTTTCATCCTATCAACAGGTTCCTTAAAATTTCACAGTTTACAACAGAGATCGGTTAATTATTACTTCGGTGAGTCGAACATTGTTCGGCAGGAATGATTATCACAGACAGCCACAGCCTGTTAAGGTTTATGCTTCCTGTGAGTGTTTCTAAATCTTCTATTTCACTACCAAATTCTGAAAACTTAAATTATTTTTCTCTGGAATTAAAATGGGAAAGACATCAGAGTTTCTGACATTTAAAAGCATGACTGGGAGAAAGTATTGAGATGTTTTTCTATCCTACCAGCCAGCTCCAAAGCCTGTCTTCTACTACTGTCCTCCATTTTATTTATTAGCTTTTTAATATAAAGCTTTTTAACCAGGACAGAGGATTCAGAGGGGAAAATATCAAGCAATAGTCAAGACTTTGCAATTGCGATGTCCTTTACCAAGGGTCTGAAGAATTTCATTTTAAATTTCAGCTCTGCAGGCTTAGTCTGATAAGAAGTTTGAAATCTATTGGTTTATCAGTCTTGGCACTACTTGAAAGAACTGCAATTGAAAGATGAATATGCTGTGAAATACCCTTTAACTACTCATTTTTAGGAAGTAATAGCGCAGGAGAGAAAAATGTCTCTGTGAATGAGGACTGGAAGAAAACAGTAGCATAATGGGAACCGTGAAGACGTTTCAGGCAGGTCATAGAATGGTTTGGGTTGATGGAACCTTTAAAGGCCATCTAGTCCAACCCCCCTGCAAGAAACAGGGACATCTCCAACTAGATCAGGTTGCCCAGAGCCTCGTCCAACCTGGCCTTGAATGTTTCCAGGGATGGGGCATCCACCACCTCTCTGGGCAACCTGTGCCAGTGTTCCAGGAAAAAATTTTTTCCTTATATCCAGTATGAATCTACCTCCCTCTATTTTAAAACCATTACCCCTCATCCTATTACAACAGGCCCTACTGAAGAGTTTCTCTCCATCTTTCCTGTAGGCCCCCTTGAGGTACTGGAAGGTTGCAATAAGGTCTCCCCGGAGCCTTGTCTTCTCCTCGAACCCTGACAAAAACAGAGCCTTCTAAGCTCATAGATTGACACATCTGAAAATGCACATGGATAAAAATCTTTCTCTGGACTCATTTTGCTCCTGTCTTCTCTAAAAAAATCACAAAAAAACCCAGCAGATGTTTTGCTGTGGTTTGAGAATGGGCATCAGTTGTGGACACCTGATTGTGAAGCTACCTGCTGAAGAGGTCAGGCTGGACTAAAGAAAATAGAAAATAAGAAAACACAGAAGAGAAAAGGTAAAAGTGCACATGGTCCTGAAGGAAACGCTGTCGCTCAGCCTATGGAATTTCCAGGGGTGCTCACTGCCATGTTACACAAACTGCTGCAGCTCCAACAGGCCGGCTTTGAAGATGTCTCCAGTGAACATCCATTTGGCTCAGTACCACGTCCCTTAGGAGAAAGTACCAAATTCAGCTCTTTCCACAGAAATTTTGGAAGGGAAGACGCCTCTGTAAGAGGATGGGGCTAATCTGGGCTTTAGGACCAGTAGCTGGCCCTTGCTGAAAGACAACTAGGAAACAACCTTCCTTCCTCCATTCTCCTTAAGAAAATGTAATACTGCCAAAGATAAATCAGTGACACTGCTGGAGAAGTACATTTCCTACTAAAAGAAAAGAAAAAACCCCAACCCTCCTCTCTCCAGCCCCCTGCACACATAATCTCAGCTTCATCACCCACAAACTTGACAGCAGCTTGAACCAGAACTAAACTTTTCTGACATCCAAATAACTCAAAGCCTGTCAGCGATAACCTTTTCCCCTTCTAGTCAGGACAACTTAAAAGGTGAATTGGTTTGTGGACATGGTTCTGCCAATCCTCAGCAGCCGGAAATACAGCCCAGTTTAACTCCATGTGGGCTAGTACCTTCTCGACCAAAAGAACAGGAGCTTGCACCGCAAGTCAGTGCCTTCAAAGCAGCAAATCTCCTGCCTTTTGGTATGCGGGTTGTGCTCTGCTTGGAACCGTATTTACTACAGCGTAAGACATCTCTTCTTTGTACCTAGAAAAAACCATGGAATGAACACGCTGATCCCTACAGTCCCTTAAGGACATCGGCAACAACTTCATGGCTATCCTGCCAGATGCTTGAACAGACTGAATAAAACCTGCCACCCCGCGCCGCACAGCGCCTGATAGCAACAAATGGGATGTCTGAGAAACAAAGGCAGGAACCAGCCCTACTTCTCAAAGCATCTGACGAGAAAACGCTGCAGTGTGTACATTACAATGCTCAACTTCAACACCTCATTAAAAAAAAAGGGGAAAGATCTCTTATTTCAGCTTGTTTTCTCTCTCTTTTTTTTCCTTCCCTTTCTACTTTTTTTCGAAGGAAATGTAGTGCCAGAAAAAGACCTCAAGGTCCCAGCCATTGGGAGAGTTGACACATTCAATTCTCCATGACACATTCAATTCACAAGCCCCTGCTCAGCCTGCCAAAGGCACCAATTAGCACCAGTGGTGGAGATTGTATTTATTTAATTTCCACAGAAACCTGTTTAGCAAGACATCGACAGGGGCAAACAGCCTGTGTATGGCTAGAAACAGCTTTACCTGAGTCGCTGTCAAAGATGGCAGCAGGATTACACGGGGATCATGCAGCCACGGCTTCGCTAAAGCAATCATTTAGAAGTGAGGGATGGACAAAAAAGAGCAAATGGTGAGGACTCTCACACCAGTGTACCCAGGAACTTCTGCTAACAGCAAACCCGGGTTTCTGGGGGACATTCGCGGACATCGTGAAATTACGACAAAGTGCAGAATTTTCACCGTGAAACGTCAAAAAACGCCATTCCTCCTATGAGCAAGAGGACTTTTTCAAAGAGCTGTTGGTGACTTCCCACAACAGGTCTTCTCCTCCTGCGTGACTTCTGCTCTACAACCCAAATCAGCCACCCATAAAACCCTCAGCCCCATCCACCCAGCGCAGCAGAGCAGACACAGCTTTGTTAGGCTGCGAGATCCAGCCGTACGACGTCGCTAGGAACTCCGTCGTGTCATTATTTTTATCGCTTTCTCCCAATTCAAGCACAGACTAATTACTCCATGAGAGCTGTTTACATTCCTAATTTTGAACAACTAACAAAAGGAAGCTCTCCTCCGCTCGGAGATGTGGCTTACATGGTCCTCGCTGGCTTTTAACGGCACTGGGATCTGTGTAAGAGGCTTAATCCCTCAGCCAGGATTTCATGCTTGAATGAATACAGCAACCTCCGTCTTGCTTCGGGTGCAAAAACGTCTCTTCCAGCTCCCTAAACTGAATCTGTGGTTCCTAGGTTAAAGTTACCAGGAATTGCACACGTGCTTCAATATGAGAAAATAACCCTGGGATGTGGACAGGAATTAAAACCCGTTGCTCTATGAGATGCTCTGAGGTTTTGATTTGCTTGAAGAAAAATGTGCTGCAGCTTCCCAGGCCTGAAAATTTAACTTTTGGGAATTAAAAGAGAAAAGATACAGGAGAAAAAAAAAACCTCCTCATATTCGTTGTTCTGATTTATGAGTTTCTATAGTTTTTCAACTGTCAAAATTTGTCAGTTTGGATCTCTCCTGCGTCGTGCATATTATCACCTGCTGCCAGTATCTGAACCCTAACCACAGGGTATAGAAATACAAGAGCTTATCAGCGCGCCTGCAAAGCCTGCAACAACTTAAAAGTATGAAATTTGCTTTACCTTCTAGACTAATAAAATAAACACTTCAAAACAGCTATAATGATTATCTGATGATTGAACTCTGTATTCTTTTAGCAAGTAATGGAATCCTAGCAGACAAATTCAATTCAAAATACATTCACATTCAGGACATCAACAAAGTCATCATGTTGTGAATTGAAAATTCCTTTAAAGGCTGCGTTTGAATTCGAACGGGCTGACAGATCAAGGGACTGAAGGCCCTGGAAGGCTAAATGAGTGAAGTCCTGCTATGTTTCTTTCTTTCTGTGAATGAAGCTCACTTTTGTGTGTGCATTTGCAAGCAGAACAGGTGCGGGCTTCATACAAGCTTGGAATCTCAACGGGCACAGGAGCTTCTTGTCAATCCCGCACGGTTCAAGCTAGTTTAAGTTAAGGAGAATTTCTTTTTCTTTCCTTTTTTTTTTATTTTTTTCCTCCAAATGTTTCTCTCCTGATTTCCACGTTCACTCTTCCACTACCAAAATTTAAACATTACTCTGCGATTTAACAAGGCTGCCTTTTAAAAGGGTCTCTTGCATTCCAGCTGTTCATCCTAACGCTAATATGCCTGTTCCTAAATCCCAAACAGCTGCCTGAAGAGTGGGATTTGCAACCAAACCCACCATGACCTACATTGTCAAGGCAATGAAGACATGAAAAACTCCCTTCCTCTGAAGCCACTGAAAAGACCTATTGCTACAGGACTACAGGTGCGTGGTTGGACAACGAGCATTTTCACATTCATTAAATTTGGTGCAGTGAGACTTGTACAGCATTTCTTCTGTATTACAGATTTCAGTGCAATTACCTAACTTGCAAGGAAGACACCAGTCTAGTATTAGGAGAAGTGTTTCAAGCCTCAGAGATTTTCATTGGGTGATTCCATACAAAACCAGAGAAAAACATGAACTGCTTGAATAGCAAATACAGATGCTCCTGACAAAGCAAATGAAAAACCTTTCCAGAAGTAAAAATCCAACTACTTTTGTAATCCTGCTGAACAGAAAAAGGCAGCGGCTAGGGCAGGGATGCATTTTGATTCCCACCTCCATCATCCTCTTGCTCTGTCGTATATGGAGTCACTGGAGAGTACGATGGCAGTGATTCACTCCTGAAGCAATCCCTGATAGAATCGCCATATACTGCAGAAATCAACCTTGAACGATGCAGCCTCCCAATTAGCTCAGGTTTGCTAATAGTTTGATATAATTGGCACCCTGATGGAAACCATATTACCAGTCCTGTCACCAGCCAGGAAACTGCATCGCCACTCTAATGACAGCACATATTATAGCGATGCCACTTCTAATATTAACACATTAGCTGAAGGTAGGCAGGGGCTCACAGGAGAGGAGGATTCACAACCGGGACGTGCCAAATTCCACCCTGCGCTCTATTTTCCCTCCTGCTTATAACACCCAGGGCGGCACTGCACCAGCCCCGGCGTGCCCCGAACCGCCCCTCGCGCATTAAAGCACAAATGCTGCAGGTCGGTAACAGCCCTGTAAATGGCCAGTGAAAAATGATCCCACGGAGCTCAATTTTTTCTCTCCATGCCTTGCAAGTTATGACGGCCTTTCTGTTAATTGGCCACAAGTCCTGGTTTGCTGTCAGCCTTCAGCTGCACCAGGGAGCTCTTTTGGAAGAGTCGCACTCTGTCATTCCTGTACCCTTGTGAATACAAATGCTCTCTATAAATGTCCTCTGCCTACAAAATGGAAGTGTGGGGTTTTTTTTTTCCTCCTTTTTTTTTTTTTTTTTTTTTGACCTAGATTAAATCTGCTGCATTTCCAAGCCTTTTGGGATAGCAACTAAGAACTAATATGCACCGGTTCATGTGCTACACCACTTCCCTACCCATTATTATGTAAATTTTGACTAAAGTGCGACACAGATAGTAAAGATATCACGGGCAAAATTGCCAGAATCTGCTTCTCCTGCTCTCTGAAATAAGCCACTTATATTAAACAGTTTTAAATGGCCAATAGCTGTAAAAGTATCTGAAGAATTTCAATGTACATTTTTTCATACATGACAATGGCACCTGTTAGCAAATTCCTGAGCTCTCCCACTGCCTGTGGAGTGACTGGAAAGCGAAGATGGTACAGGTTGTCAGGGCTTTCTGGTTTACTTTTGAAGAAAGGGGCCAACTTCCACATCTGCAGCTTCATAATACGCATTCGATATTTGCACTAGATGGTGACTAACAGGAGGAAAAAGCAGAATTGGATTATATATGTGGTGGCAGGGTAAATAAATACATACAAATCAGGCTTACAGCATCAAGGCAATTTCATATCATTACTAACTAATCTGTCCCTAAAGAAATCATCAATGCATGAGCTGAGCTGTAATGGTCCAGGCTGACGAGCAGATGAGAGATGACCAAATGTAAACTCAGAAAGCGCTCTGGAGATACGGATCTGCATCAACCTGATCTGCAGGTTGATGGAAACACCACCAGCCTGGTCTGGGATGTTTCTTCTCTGTCAGCCCCTCCAAGCACCCACCCATGTAAATCCCTCGGGAGAGTTGTTGCTTTTCCAGCCCTGTGAGATGGAAGGCTGTCAGTCAATCAACACTAGCAAAAAAATCAAAGTGGTTCTCAGCATTTCTAGTCGAGTTCATGTTTGGTCCATTCACGTTTCTAGATCTCAGAGGTAGAGAATAATTGGGATTTTATCCATCAGTCCATACAGCTTACAATAAGAACTACCTATCAGAGCTTTTGGAAAAAAGTTTCTTGACTAAGTAGGACCGCAGTGGGAGAGGGTGGGGACATGGTATTCCCATCTTTAGCTCCGTGAGGGGTCTCCCATGGGAAGTCACCGTACTTCCCATCCGTAAAGTACAGAAAACAATATAAACAAAATACAGGATAAACAAGAAATATATATATATATCACAAAGAAATCTTTGAGGAGGATACCTCAATGAAACTACAACACAAATACTTATTTCTTATGCTGCCTTCTCCTCATTTCCCCTTTGCCTTTTTTTTTTCTTCTTTTCCTTTTTATTCTCACACTAATTCTCCTTAATCTTTAATTTACTTTCTCCTCCCCTCACATAAATCCTTAGTCTTTTCTTCCTAGCAGCTGGACATCATTTCCTTTTTCTTGGCCAGGTAACAATTACTGACTTGAGTTTACTGGCTTTGCAATGAAATAACGTGTCCTCTGTGCATGTTAACTCCTAAATTTGTCCAACTGCTAAATTCGTAGAAAGAGAGGGCTCGGAGCACAGATGCTAAAAACAAAAGGAAAGGAAAAATTAAGGTGTCCTCCCTTATTAATCCATTCTTACAGCAGAAAACTGGTGTGACACTGTATTTCAATTCAGAAAGACTCTACAAACATCACATTTACAGAAATTAATGTAGGCAGGGACACATCTTTCCCTAATGACATTTAAAAAGCCCTACAATCTCCAACCCCGATATTCACTAGTAGCAAATCGAACTTCCAAGCACACAGATCTCACAATCCCGGATTTCATTCTGTTTTCTTTCACTTGAATGCCCGGGAAAGATCACTAAGGACTAGTTTTCCCTGATAAGACTTCCAGCCCACTGCTCTGATGAAACTTCTAATTGCACTGCAACTCCTGAAAAGCCACTCAAGTCCTGGTTCAACTAGGAGGCAACTCTGTAGCGAAAAATACTCAGAATAGCATAGCTTTACCATAAAATTATCCTTCTAAAATCTTTAAGCCTTTGACTTTGAAAGTTAATTACAATTTATAAAACTTCACCGTCTCTATGAGAAAACGATGGTTTTTGTTGGAAACTATTTTCACTGGTTAAATCCCAAAGGCATCCTGGCTCCATGAGGCACAGGGTTGCCAGCAGGTCAATAGAAATGATCCTCACCCTCTGCTCAGCCCTGCTAAGAAACGTCTGGGGTGCTGGGTCCTGTTCTGGGCTCTGCTATACAAGAGAGACATGGACATACTGGAGGGAGTCCAGTGAACGGCCACAAAGATGATGAAGGGACTGGGGCATCTTTCTCATGAAGTGAGGCTGAGAACCTGAGACAGTTCAGCCTGGAGATGGAAAGGCTCAGGAGGATCTCATCAGTGTGTATGAATACCTGATGGGGAAGAAGTAAAGAAGATGGAGCCTTCTCAGCGGTGCCCAGTGACAGGACAAGAGGTCAAGGGCACAAATTAAAATATAGGAAATCCCATTTAAACTTAAGGAAAAATTATTTTTATGGTAAGGATGATCAAATGCTGGCACGATTTGCCCAGGAGTGGTTGTGGACTCTTCATCCCTGGAAATATTCAAATCCTGCTTGGACAAAGCCCTGCGCAACCTGCTTTGAGCGGGGGTTGGATGAGATGAACCCCAGAGGTCCCTTCCCACCTCAGCCAGCCTGTGATTCTGTGAAATGGCAATGAAGGAATTTAAGTAGCTTTTCCACAAAATCCCTACTAACACAGCTTAACTTCTTCAGAAATATATTGCAAGCTTATTTAACTTTAGCAGACAACATCAGTTAAATTACTTTTTTATTGTTGCTCTCATCAGTTGGCAAACAGCTCTCATCCACTAGCAGATTTCACACAGGAGATGAGTTTTTTTCATAGGAAGAACACAGGAATTAATCTTTTTTTTTAGAAACAGAATCAGAGACATTAAAATCTCAGTGTGGCCCCTGTTGCCACAGACATTCAAGACAGTAAGAATGTCATGTCACATCTTGTTCTCAGAAATGTCATGAAATTTATGAATTCAAAAGCTGATATTATGATGCACTTTTTAAGCTACAGTTTATCCAGTCCTGTTGTACCTGACATGATGAAGTTTTGTTTAAATCTCACTTATTACTTCAGTATTACAAGACCACCTATCCACCCACAGCCCTGACAGCTCTAAAACTCTGAGCTTGTGTCCTCTAAAGACAGTACAGGAAAAGCCAGATCTAGCAGCACAAAGAGACAAAAGGAGCAGGGGTCCAGGGAGAAGGAGGTATAAAAGAAGGTATAGGGTGGAAAGACTGCTATTGCTGACACTTAATGAACACTCATTAAACAAAAACAAAACCCCACTCCTGTCCCTTGCCCAGCAACTTGGTGAGACGACTGTGTACCTGTTGGTTTCAACACTTGTCTGGATCTGGAAGAGTTGGATATCGTTTTTGCAAGAGAATCTAAATCTGACCTTGGATAATTCATTTCTAGGAATAGGGTGTTGAAGTTCTTCTGAAAATGACATTCAATGCCCATCTGAATCTTTAGATGCCTCAACGCTTTTAAACAATCTGGCCTTTAAACTCCCTGTGCCTCAGCTTCTCCTTGTGAAAAGGAAAGAAGAAAATGTCCTGAGCTCAAAGGAATACTGTGAAGAAACCACAAAAAAAAAAAAAAAAAAAAAGGAAAAAAGAAAAAAAGTGAGGTAAAAAGATACTGCAATAATAGCGATACGAGTAACAGCAGAGCACTACTTTCAAGCGCTGCTTCCATCTAACCAACTACACTCCGGCACATTTCCTCCAAAAGTTTGCTTACAGGAAATGGAAGAAATCAATACAAGACGTTCGAGCTGACAAGGGGCACTCAAGTAGCATGGGAAGAAATTCTAGGTGAACTATTGTCTTAAAGTGCCCTGAACTTCAGTCAACAAAGATCTATTTTCCCCCAACACCCAACGCCACCCAACCCCACATTTCACTGCTTTTGGCCAAGCCACCTAATAGGGGCTCCATTCTCTGCTGCTCGAAGAACTGATAAAGCATCTGCTCTGGGTCATGATTTGTTACAATATACACACTGCTTTCAGGGAGGAAATTTTCATCTATTTGGAAACTTTTTTCCTTAGAAATATGTTACTTTTCTCCATCTTTAAAACTTGGGTACAAATCCATTGTCTGACTATATCACACTCCCAGCTCCATTTGCCCAAGATGCAGTCAAACACTTTCAATTCTTTCTTGACTTTAACATTATAAATCCTTACACATCCTGCATTGATTTCCAGGCATTCACAGTTTCACTCTCGCAGGGTCACAGCACATGTCAAATCTTTCCTATGCTGTGTACACCTCAAGCAGTGTTTCATCTAAGGAGCTTCACTTTCCCTCAACTTGTTAGCAGTGACACATTTACTCCCCAATTAAGCTTTTTTTTATAATAATAATAATAATAATAAAGAAATAGAAGAAGTTCCCAGCAACTCTTCTGTCTTTCTAGCTGGTTGAAACAATTTTATGCAGATGAAGATGCAACTCCACAGAGCCTTTGAACTTTAAGCATCATCTTTACTTGGCTTTGAACTCTCAACAGGGCCCATGATCTTTCAAAGCAGTATACTCTGCCTGTGGCAGCTTCAAACAAGGGCAAAAAAAGGCATAGTTGGAAAAAAAATGCAAAAGATGCTTTTATTAAAATGCTTGATGCTCCTGGAAATAAAAAACCACAACTGAGTGGTATCTGAAGAAGTGTATTCGGCACTCAAGTGTTTCCCTAATTAATTGTTTAGATGAGTGCTAAAATAAATGCAGCAGCAGCAAAAATAAACAAACCACTTTAGTAATAAAGCCATATATTTCTGCAGACACACAAAAATAAATGGCAGGGCTTAATGAGCACAAGCAATGAGAACGAAGAACACACTTCGTGTGAGGGATCCACGCTCAGAAAGCTCAGGCTCAAAAACATTTGAGAGGTGTCTCACCGCAGCCTCCCAGCCTGACTCACGTTTGTCCCTTGCACAGCATCTTGTTTTGCAAAGATTAACAATGTAAAAATAAAAAGTGTCCTGGTGAAGCATGTTTCACCCTGCCTGGGCAGCCTCATAGGAGCAAGGAAAATGCCTGTGGTAAGAGATTGTTATCCCAGTTTTTTTCTTTAAAAAAAAAAAATTATTATTATTTCACCTGACAATTAACTAACGTAAAATCAATGAAGGCAGATGCAGAATAGTGTAGCACATGTACTTCCAAAATGAGAGAAAAGCTAAGATGATTCATAGCCTTTTCCTTGTGACTGGAAAATGAGCTAATGAAGTATACTCGGGGAAAGTGTCATCTTGCAAATCTAGGAAAGCAGTTTTAATAGAATTATAAAATTGTTAGAGGCAGGAAAATTCAGCTAAGCTCCCCTCCCAGACACGACAGCATTATGTTTCCATGTGTAATTCTTCAAAAGTTTTATCTGGTCCTATCTGTAGATTTCCCAGAATCAGGCTTCTCATAATTTCCCCAGAAAACTATTTTGCAATCTCACAAACATTAATTTCAAAGACACTTTTCACGGTAAACACTTTCAGCTTTGCTTAATTTCCCATAGCTATTTATTTCTTTAAAACATTCCCAAGTAACACTACTATTTTGCCATCTTTGTATTAATGATTCGGTAATCAGAGCAAAAGAGTAAAACCCATGTACCATACAAATAAATACGTTATTTCCCCCAGAAGTCTTCATACAGCTGATGGTTTCTTCTTGATACTATCAATCATGTATGACTTGGAAAACTGATTAAAAAAATCTATTCACCAATATTTAATATCTTTTAAGGAAATGGAATACTGAGAGCGTGTTGACGACCTACGGGCATGTCTCAAGTCCTGTAATTAACACCAGTTCAGAGCAGTTCAAACAAGATAGTACCATGATATATAGGCCCTATGGCTCTCCAAAGATCAAGATGTGACATTTAATCAGATCAAGATTTAAAATAAATCTCCAGTAGCCTGTTTCCAAGTTATGACAAGAGAAATACTTGGCTAGAGAGGTAGAGGCTGTATGAAATGATTGGCAACTTATCAAGACAAGAAGAGAAAGAAGCTGGGTGATTGGCAACTTAATCAGAGGGAGAAGGAAAAATAGAGAAAAGGAACAAAACGAGTGCCTAAACAGTGATGTGTTGGCTCGTGAGGCTGTCAAAGGTGGCCTTGAGCGGGCCGTGGCAGGAGAGCTAGTCTGAAGCTTGTCTGCAAAGTAGATGAAACTATTCAGTGTTCCTTGGCATCAATGGCATGCGGATCCTGAATGTATCTAATCACATTTGGAGCAGCATGATTCTGCCCAGTGTTCTCCGCAGGTCACCACGGCGGCCACAGGAACGCATCCAACAAAATACCACAGATGTGCAGCTTAATGGTGCTTTGCCACCAAAAAATCCATAGAGCTTTAAAACAAAGTCCCTAGTCTTACCTGAAAGCTTGGGAAAAAAAAAACCAAAAACAAAACTCAAACAAAATAAATTTAAAAATTCTAAGGATCCTTGTACAATATTTCTTCTTCAGCTTCTGCTCCTCTGACAAAAAGTTCTTTTAACCACTGTTCATTTCGCATGAAGACCAACCGAAACAATCATAATATTTTGGCAGCAGTATCCTTTAGATACTTCAGTGTGCCCTCAGCTTTTATTCAACATATTATTACTGCTTAAAACACCTAGTTTAAGGAAAAACTATGCAAACTTTTCCTGAAGGAGAACTGAGGAATGGTGGGTTAGAGGTTAGATTCTCAAATGAGCTTTGTAACCACTAGTTCTTACTGGGAACAAGCATTGCTTGGTCTTTTCACAAAAAAAAAAAAAAAAGAAAAAAATCTCATAGATTACCTGTATTTGACTACAGAATGCATTGTGTCAACAGAGAAATTGCAAAATGATGTACTGAAAATGTGAAATTTCTATTCTTATTTGAGAATAGAGGATAGGGGAATCAGGATGCGCTTGGAGAGAAGTCCTGGTAAGACTGGGACCCATATCTTGTACAATATTTTGGCTCCTGTTAAGCCTTTTTAGGGCAAATCTAAAGATATTTCCAAGCAATTAAAAATCCTCAATCAGACTGCAGCATTACTCACTCTTGCATTGTGTATGCAAGAAAGATAAACCTTAATGTATAGCAAAATTATTTCTGGAACTGTACATTGCACGTTTTCACTATAACGCATATCATGAGCTTTGGCACACAGATAACTAAGCGATTACTTGTCAGCCGCCTCACATTCCATCAGTCTTAAAAGATACGATAAAAAAAGCTTTTCATGTGCAACAGCAGGCTTCAGATTAGTCCTGCAGAGTTATCAAAAATGTGGAACTAAATATCAGACAAGCCCAATTTAAAATGATGAAACACTTCTGAATTCTAAAACAATTAGGCTGATTCACAACACATGGCCTAATACAATGTAGGTTTGGATCTTTTAAAAGGGGACACATTTTTTTCATGCTAGTCATAAATTAGTAGAATCAAGATTTTTTTTTTCTATTTTTTTTTTCTCAAGAGCAACTCTTACATCTCCCAAAAACTTTAGTGCAAGATTCACATTTTACTTGGGAAGATACACACAGAAGTGAGTTGCAGACCTAGGAAAGGCCAACCATGACTACAGCTGAAGAACAGCATCATCTCCTTTTTCTGTGGCTTTTCAGTGATGCTGTGCTGTAGATTAACTCAGTTTTCACTGCTAGGTCCCTCATTTCTGCTTGTAAATCAAAGATTCTGGGGTGCTAGAGATTAATCAAGGTGAGGCTTGTGGTTTTCTCCTTTGATTCTCATGACAATTGCTCCCACAAAACACAGGCATCTCAAACACTTCTGGTCCCACAAACACTGACACTGGCAATGCAACTCTGCTTTATCATGGTACTAAAAAGCCAATATCTGTGTTTCAATAGCCATTTAATTATTTCCTGTGTTTAAAAAGAAACAGAAGATTGGAGAGACTCTCAGTTACCACCAGACGATGCTAGGGATAGCAGCAACGTTGCTCAAACCCTACTCTGAAGAATATTTTCGCTCCTTTATTACAGAATACTGGAATTCACAAGATAAAATGTAAAACAAAAGGCAAAGGGCATTCACAACACTTTTTTAAGGCTTTCACTTTTGCAACACGCATGGACAATGGATTTTAAATGAAAGTTCTGTTTCTCTGTACTTAAGGGTATTAATATTTTAGTATGACTGCATCTGTGAATGAAGACATTCAAAAAGCCATTATGTTTTCAACTTAAGTTAATAATAAGGCTATTTTTCCACCCACTCTCTGGCACAGCTGTAATGTTCTTGGCCTCAAGTGGGAGGCAATGTGGAACAAGGATTAGCAAGATGGATGACATACAACATACACTGCCAGTTCACATAAAATATTACTAGATTGGAAATGACTGTTTACTGTCTCCGTGATTACAGAATCACTTTTTTTCCTTCCAAAGAACATACAGTATGTGGCGCTCCTCTATGCCAATAAAGCTTAGCGTATAGCACCTGGGTAACGACAAATTAATTTTTGAGCTAAGCCTGATGAGGGGGTCTTAGGCAGAGTTTATCCCCAGTACTATTTTACATGACAGAAAATGCATCCCTCCTGTTCATCAGTATCAGCACAGAACAGGGATTATACAACAGAAAATAAATAAAGCACGGGGACCAAAATACCAAAAAAAAAATGTTAAGACTGTGTATGTTTACAGTACAATAATAAAACATTTAATCTTGAATGAGGGGGGGAGTTGGAAACAGCATCTCAGGGTCCACTTCCAAACAAAATTGGACAAAACATTTAGGAATGCACTAAACCGAACGAGTACGAATTTGGCAGACAACAAGCTGGATGACCTAGCAGGTCTTTTTTTCATTCAGTTAGATGTCCAGACTTGAGACCTTTGCATCCTGGAACACGAGATCTCTTGCTCGATCTAGAGGCCCACCTCTCTTGACCAAGGCCATAGCGGCTCAGCCACGAGCAGCCAGAGATGCTGAGCCCTAGGTCCCACCACGTTCAGGTACCATCGGACCTCAAACGCAGAAAAGCACACGGGTCCAAGTTTTATGACCTGTCCAGGCATAAAAGTTCTTTTACGACAAAGTCAACACAAGTTGTTTAAATTCCAAGTGCTCAGCAGTTCCCATCACTTGGACTACTGGGCACAGCCACTGCCAAAATACCAGCAGTACTTCAGAGTTGAAAAATGTTTTCTTTAATGATTTTACTGAGAGAGCACTTTCAAGTGAAAGAGAAACAGAAGTGTTTCGAAACTGCAAAATAATTTCTTGTCCCTAAAGAAAGCTCCTCTGAAAGAGCTGTTTGCACCATCCAGACACCTCCATTTTCATGTAAATAGCTTATTGATTTAATAAAACATATAAACAGGCTTATACCATTATTCTACCAGCTGCAGATGATCTATATTCACTGAGCAATCTATTCCTACAAAAATATTTTCATTGAAATTAATCTTAATGTTCACTCCTCCTTCCCCCACAAGCTAGCATCTAGGCACTTTGAAACACACTTTTGCTACTTCGATAAATAAGATGAGCAATTCTTGATTTTCTTAACCACACAGGGCATAAGTGGATGATCTCTTTACATGCCCTGATGACAAAAAAGCACATTAAATATTGGGATTTTTCCTGTTTGAGTAGCCCAGTGAGAGCAAGCCAAGTTTGCAGGCTTGCTCTCGTTGTCATTTCCAGAGCGTCAGCGTTTCCATGAGCCGTGCCTCCCAGAGTCAGGTCATCAAAGCCTCAGCCCTGCATGCCCTGGCCTTTTTTTTCAGGGTGTTTTTCCAGTACTGTGTCCAACTATCCAAAGTTTGAAAGTCTGCTCCTTTGACACGCGCGATTTGGCAAGCGTAGGAGAAATGCTGTTAGATGAGGAAAAAAAAAAGAAGGGAAAAAAAAAGGGCAAAATAGGCACATTCCCTTCTCCTACTCACTAATGATCTTTGTGCTATTCTCTTTAAAATCTTATTTAAAATTTCAGCTCTTTACAGTAAGATCAGCAAGAACAGATATTTGCTTCAATAAAGATGCACAAAGCCCTTTTTGTGCAGGACATGGGTCCAAAACACTGGCGTCTGGGCTGGGCGGCTTTCAGAGCAGGCACGCTTTCAGTCTTCCTCGTTCATCTACGCCGCCAGTGTTTCAGGACAAAGATCATTTTACCAATCTGTTTGTACAGCATATTGTACAATCTGTTACGTGCATCTGCAACACAAAGAGCAAATGATAATCAGAGCACGCAGATGGGACCGTAGCCTCAGATTTTGGGTCCCTTTGTTATTGGTGGCGCATGGACCCTGATTCGCAGAAGAGGCGGCTGCACTTCTGGCTTGTTGTGTGCATCCAACCTACCATGGGCACGCTCCATCAAATCTAAATACAGAATATTCCCTAGGGAAAAAAAAAAAAAAAACAACCAAAAGTTTTGGGTTTTTTTTTTCCCCCCTTCCTCCTATTTCAAGGGAGTCATTTGAAAGTTAAAACCATGACCATACCAATGAGAGTGAGAAACTAAATTGCCTTTTGTAATATCCTCCTTAAATACAAAATAAAGTCATGAAACTTAGGGAGAAAGAGGAATAGTTCATGCCAGATGCTACCTAACGGATGCTCGATCATAAATGCGACATACAAATGCACGAAAAAAAAATCCCTACGTTTAAACAGATTGTTCCCCAAAATCACATCTGACTGCAACAGTATGAATGTTTCTCACCCTTACTAAATATTTGTCTTTTTTGTTTTTTAAGATAGCAAGCACTTCTGACATTTGCTGCACAGAGCATCGCACTCTCGGTCCTTGCCACACAGATTGCTCGTCTGCTGCTTCACATGCTAATTTCTCCTTTGTGAACCGAGACCTTGAATATTTTCATGGGGGAAAAGTGGATCAATGATTTTTTAAGAGAGCTAAACAATTCCATGTAATGAACATCAGTTGACACGGGCAATTACTCTTTCTTTTTTCCCCCCAAAAAAAACCAAAACCACAAAAACAAAGAGAAGATTGTAGCTCCTTTGAATGGCATGTGCCTTGCTGATTGTACCAGAATGTCAACCGCATGCAGAAACACGGGTGGGTGAAGCTCGGCGGCGACACGTGGATCATTAAAATGTAAGATGTGTAGATGAATAAAAACTTTTGCCATTTGATTCGGCCAACAATAAAGAAAGTTGCTGTAGAAACTATTCCACTGTTTCCCAGTTTCCACAAAAGAGCAGTTCAAAATCTTTTTTTCTTTGTTTTTTGTTGCTGAATGGAGAATAAAAGATTTTTTTTCTAGATTTCATCTATTCGCTTGTTAAAGAATACATATGAAAGGAAAATAAAATAATATCAAACATAAAGGAGATGCATATTTCAACGGTATTTTTGACATTCAAAATATTCTGCAAAAACACCCAATGTATCACATTTTCTCCTTAATGGTTAAAACATAAGAGCAGAATAGGAAAACTGTGGATATCTTTATCACTGGCTTGAAGCATGTCTCTGGCTATGTCACTGTGTTTCCATGCGTCTGAGTTTTCCATTTTTATAATGTGAATATATTAACGTAGCTTATTTGCATTCCTGCTTTTATGTAGGAAGTCACAACAAATACCTTCCTGGATCTTGTCGTAGCATCTCCGTATAATGCCAGAGTGAAGATCCTGAATTAATAACAGCATTAAAAATACCAGCACGATTACTCAATGAAAGCCCTCTGCCATCACAATCGGTTCCTGCCCTTTTTAGGGGAGGGCTCTGAAGCCCCCGCGCGATCACCCCGACACCCCTCCTGTCGAACACCCAGACTTGCACGTGGGCTGCTTGTCTCCGTCGCTGGTGCAGCCGTCTTCCGCGACAGCTACGCTCCAGCTTCTGCCAAGATCACACCTTCATTAGACTCTTGGAAAACCATCTGTAAGAGGAATCTCCATAAACGGCCTTCTTAAACGGCTCGGTGATTGCACGTTACGTGCACGCGCTAATATCTGTTCCTCGCTTCTAGCCCACTCCTGCTCAGCAAAGCAGTGAAGAACGTGTTTTAACTTTAATCACTTGCCGAAGTCATCAGGAGTGTGCGCTTAGTTGAACAGGGGTCTTTATGAGCTAAATATTATTCTTAGTAATAAGGAGACCTGGCAATACACTAGATGGAGCATTTGATAGTAAGTAACATTAATTCAATTAAACCCTCTCAAAGCACACACTCTCCAGCTAATGTCGTTTACAGTGAAATTTTCTCTGGCACTCATTTAAATATAATTGCTGCACTTATCTTGTCATGAGGAAATTTCTGAAGGTTACTTGTACTGTGCACATGTAAACCCACAAGCTATGTTGACCTTTAGTTGTGAGATTTTTTTGAACTACTTAGACTGCAGCATCTAAATAATGATGATAATAATAATCATAGTAATAATAATTCCCCACTTTTACACAGCACCTTTTAACTCAATACAGACCCAAGCTAGAACCACAGCAAGCAACAAAGCACAGAAAGGCATTGCATGCTACCAGCTCAGAACTGGAAAGGAAAGCTAACGCTGTTGGAAATATAAAAGGCTGGGAGATGACACACTCAGAAATCAGAATTTTGGTAGTGTTTTACTCAATTCTTCTGAAAAACATGAAGGGATACATTATGGAGATAATTTAATATTTAAGTTTCATACATTATTAATAGCTGCGGGGCACTGTGGCATCACGCTGCTGTACTGTCTTCTGTCTGAACCAGAAAAGTGGTTCACATCTATTGACCTAAGTGACTGGTTTTGGTGACACTCCCAGGTGCCTTCCCATACGTAGCCCAGTGATATACTGGAAAGCAGCCTAACTCATGTGCAAAACTGGAAACTGAGAGGTGTCGGTAAAAAAAACCTCAAACAAACAAACCTTCCCCCCCCAACCCCAAAGTAAAACTTAATTATGCACAAACATCCATAAATCTACTATCTTGAGAGTTTAATGAACTATTGGAAGGACAGGTATAGAGACGGGAAGAGATCTGCTGAGCATGATGGAAACAAGCATTTCGGAAAGCCCCACCTATACACAGTGGATGCTTCAGGCCCCTGTCTGTGACAAACCTTCCCCCACAATTCCATCACAGGCTCTTTTTCTTTTCTTCTCTTTCTCAGAACTACAAGAAGCACCCTCAAATTAAAGATCTACTCCATTTTTCTCTTTTAAAGTTAGAAAGAAACAGTACCGAAGTTCACCAAGGCCCTTTTTTTTCAATATTAAATAAAAAGAGGGAGCCAAGGATCTCGCTTTCCCCATTTCCATCCTCCCGTCAAACCCAGATGCCTGTCGCATTAAGAAACACCGAGCGATTTCGTACAGCTCTTATGGCATACAATAGCAGACGTTCAAGGGAGGACGTGGGACTGCGAAGCATTTTAAAACTCCTCAGTAAAACGTGGGCTACAGGAGGCTCTCATTCAGAAGTAACATTTTCCCTTCCATAGAGAGTTCCCCCACGCTCCGGTGAAGTGAATTAAAATTGACACTGAGAAAAATCTAATTGAGCCAGAGACAACACCACACTTTTCACTATAGAAACTGAGGCCCCGGCGGAACTCCTCAGGTTAATACAGTCCATTTTAAATCGACAATGATTTTATATCCCATGATCTGCAAATAATAAAGGAAGTACGTTGTTTAATACTCAATTGTTTTAATTAGGGGGACACAGGAAGAGTGGGAGCCGGTGCCTACGGGCACCGCAGTCCTCATCAGATCCAATTAATATGTGAATAAAGTGATGTAGATCTCACCTGGGCAGCGTTAACGTAACAAAATCCTTGTGGCAGCCAGCCCAGAGATTCAAGCACGGAGAAGGAAGGGAGCGGATTTGATTTAAACGACACAACAATGGCACAGGCAGAACGTTATTCTCTGCCTGCTCAAAGTGACTCAAAAATTTTGGAAAAAGTCTCCACAGGCCTCTCTATCTCACTTCTTGCAGTAGAAATTGAGTGATATTTGTCTCCCTCTGCAAAACACTTGAGATCTACGGCTGAAGCAGCAGCGCTGCTCCTTACGGTGCCGCGCTCATCCCTGCAGCTAAAAAGTTTCATGCAGCACATTGTATTAACGTGGTACAGATCCTTAAAACTGCAACTGAAGGTGTGACGCCTTGAGCTACTAGAACAGTTTAATTACTGTTTGAAACATAATTTTTCGCAATTTAGTTAGGCAAATAAGAGGCACAGTTTATTAGAAAATTTCTTCCACCTCTTTACAGCTCGTCTTATTCTTGTAAAAGAATGCACGGTTCAGATGTAGTAGTTATTTTAAATTAAAACCATGAGGTAGTAGACACTGAAGTTTTTTTTCCTCTACAAATAATAATGAATTTATGCACTACAGAGTTTAATCTGCAGAGTGAAAGTCTAACGTCCCACTTAAACCTGCATACTCATGGGCATAGATTAGACAGCAATTAGGTTCAGTGAAAACCTGGAAAGATCCACTGGAAACATTAAAATTTAATTTATTCACTGGCTTGTCTTGGAGCGTTTTTATAAGCAATTAGAAAGATATAGATTCCTAAAAATGCTTTCTTCCCTGAGATAGATGGACCAGGAGATTTATATGTCATATGCTGCCTTCCACCCATAGCTCACTGACTTGAGTTAAGCTCAAACTAGGCTTAGAAGCCGCTATCAGACTTTATCCTTAGGGAAGTATTTGCTATTCTTTTGAACTATGCTGATGGTTACAGTGCACTATAGCCTAAAAAAAAGTAACACTACAGGTGGCACAACACATCCTTTCCTGGCATTGCTACAACAGAAGTCTGACACCAAGTAGGCTGTGGGTCCTACCAGACCCAAAGCATCCCCAATAGTGTCCTCTTGCTCCTTGCTCCAGCAGAAAATACAGGGTGACGAGGTCTGGTGTGGGCAAGATGGAAGTAATAAACTAGTAATCAATTTACATTGCAAATGCTATACATCTATCTATTTTGTAACACATTTCAAAATGAGAAAGAATAGCAGACAGACTTTCAAGGCCTTCCCAGGGTTTAAAGTTCATGTTAAGAACTAGAAAAACTGATGACATATTTCTGCTAAAAGGTTTAACATGGTCTTTAGCTTTTTATTGTGACCTATCATTGTAATATTTACGTGTCTCTCACATCAACTCAGCAGTGACAGTGAAATTCTTACTGCCTTGGAGTCTCTTCTGTCTTAATGAGAAAAAGTTCTTGCATTGTGGACTTTCATTTTAGGCGTTTATTTATTTGTGCATACGTGTGCACATGCACTTCTGCGTGATTTTAGTGGTGACAGGAGCAGATGATGAAAGCAATAGAATGCTGTTCTTGCAGTGGAAATGAGAGACCTGGAAGCTGCAGTGCAGCTGAAACCCATGCTCATACGGCTGCTCCCTAATTACACTTCATTTTTGACACTGCTCAGATGTCAAATGTTTTCTTGGTTTGAGCTCCATGCCAAAGTGTGTGAAGATTTCAGACCACTTCTCAAATCCTTTGCAAAATCTCCTCCTATGTTATGAGCAAACGATTCAAACATCAGAACGGAATAGAATTAGAAACACTATATACTAAGAGAAGGGTTATGTTATTTTTTTTTTAAGCCACCGTTCTTTAACAAAAATACACATCATTTTTTATGTGGCAAGCAGATAAATATTGTATGTTTATTCATTTAATAGAAAATTGGAAGAGGAAAGAATTTTAGTGCCACAACAATGTCATAAAAAGATCGAAACTCGTTGATGTGAGCTTTAATACGCAACTGAAGAAATTGCATACTATAAATCTCAAACTGACGGTATCTGGCACTCTTACAGAGGTATATATGTTAAATGCAGGGACCAATCTTGAAAATATTTAAACATGCATGTGATTTTATGTCTGAGTATTATATCCATTGATTAATTCATGTGTGCAAGCGTGTGCATGACTTGACTTAGATTTTTCCATGCATCACAATTTGTGCCTTTGAGTTTATATATTTGAGAGACTGAAGTTTAGGCCTATGTGGTTTGTTCTGATGTAATGATGGCATTATGAAAAACAGATTATCCATTTATATTTTAAGAATATTTGTAATTTTTTTTTGTAAAGCTGTTCTAATACATTCTATAGGTAAATGCTGGATGGCATGCTGAAGAAGTCAACATTATAGCACAGAACTGCCTGCCTTTTTTAACTATTGTTTATAATATTCTTTTCCAGCACTGTCTTGTAAAAAAATCACTACTGTTTAAGCCCCCTAATTCTCAGTCATTAGCCTTCAATTGTTTTTAAATATAATCAGAAAAAAAAAAAAGATAGATACGCGTATCTCTTTTTTTTTGTTTTCTTGGTTTTCCTGAACTGTCAGGAAAACTGAACCCACACTTTACCTGTATTCCTGGAGTTCTTGAACACACCTAGAAAGTGCTTGGATTTATTTAATGCCTGAACTGAAGCTCAACCATCCCTTTACCTAACTTGCCTTTTCTCCCAGTGTTTATCAGACACAAACATTAGAGATCGATTAAGAAAACCACAACGGAATATGAAGTCCTCCTACTCTTCTAATGGCTGGTCTGCGTACGGGTTTTCTATCAATTTAACTAAACCAATTCATGTAGTTAAGGTTTATGCACTTTTTTTTAGCATAAATGTAATTAGAAATGTGCTTACACCATCTTAGCTTAATTCTGAAAATTCATATACGGGTGTAAATCATAGTTAAGCTGCTACAAAACTGCAACCAATGAGCCCCAAAGCGATCTACTGCAATCCCTTAGAGACATGTTATTTTAATTAATTTCTTACAGCAATGCCCAGAGTCCTCACTTCTGGACCAAGTCCCCACTGTGATAAACACTGTAAAAACATGGAGTGAAAAGATGCCTAAAAAAAAAAAAAAAAAATCTTAATTCTGCTCCAGCTCCAGTCATTCACATGCTGTATATAGAAACTTCAGACACAAGGCTAAGGAAAGTTCTACGTGCTACTTGCCTCTTTAAATACAACAACTGGAAAACACTCTCTACCCAATGCCCTCAACATCTTCTACTCTTCCTGTTTTGCAATCACAAACCTCCCCTCCTGTCACAGTATCTTAACAAATACCTTCCACTACTTCTGTGCCATCTGACTGGGTTGGGTTTGCTGTGACACTTTCTGGTATTAAAGGGGCTGATTTTCCTCCCATGGTCAATGGTGGGAATATACAGTGAGGCTGATTTATGCGGGCAACAGGTTTGCAGTCAAGTACGCAATGGGACATGACCGTCATCTGCTCCCCCCCTTCAAAGCAATACAAAAATATCAGGGGTCATCAGAAATCTCAGACCCTCGTCGTGCTGGACATAGATAGGCCGCTGTCAGCTGTGTCCACCGCAGCCTTGGCACCTCGTCCTGCTTACGGGGTGAAACTGTACTGGGACGTGGGGAACAGTCATGTCACACACCGCTCCAGACGCATGACTTCAAAATACTAAATGGAAGCAAGCAAGAGAAAAGTTTCCTCAGGAACTTTTCTTACTGCTAATTCTGGAAGATCACTCTTTACTCTGCATGTGGAGGAAGAAAGTTTGGCTTAAGAAGTTGGATTTTTTTTTCTGCTGGCCTGCTGTTTCTCAATCTTAAGTCTACGCTGTGCAGTCTCTGGGTTTAATATTAATTGAAAGACCTTACCTATTCCTGCCTCCAGTATGCACTTCAAAATACTGCAGAAACTTCAATCGTATCCCCTTGTAACTTTTTCTTTCCAAACCAAGGTACAGTTCTGTATTCTTCCTCAGCTTTTCTCCTTTTAGCTTTCTTGTAAGTCAATGCTTGAAGCCCTTTACAAGTTAACCTTCTCAGACCTTTTACCATGGCTTAACCCTCCCTGACTTCATACAAAACCATGCTGCTCTTCTCTAGACCTCTGCCCTTTTCTATAGAATGTTACTAAATATTGGTAACAGTAGTTTAAACATGATCAAAAAAATCCTTCTTTAAGCGGTACAGTATTTCCTTGAAAGCTACATTGAATGCTTCCATTTATACAGCTTTGCATTTTCTGTGCCTTTTGGACCACACGGATACAACATCATGCCAGTCCTTTTATGATATGTGCACTCTTCAAATCCTCTCCTGCTCTTGAATCTTTGAAAAACACACTCATTCAACATACATGCTCACTCAAACCTCAGATTTACTCTTCTTGCTCACGGTTCGTGTTACCCAGCTGAATCTCTTTGTATTGGATTGTTTTCTCCAAGTTATCAGGTGGCTTCACCCCCATCCAGTCCCTCCCGCATGATCCAAAAAGTTGGATAACAAGTTGGTGGTTCGTTCTGTCAAAGCTATTTACATAGAGAGTGAAAAAGTATCGATCTCCAATAACAGTCCCTGTTGCTCGCCAGTCATCATCCTCTCCCCTCCCCTGGCCCATCACCTTTCCCCATTCTAATCTGCCCTCCATCATCTAACCAGCTCCATTCTCCATTTGAAAATGGGCCCTTGTCTGCTCCACCAGCAGCCATATGTATTAGTCTCCTGTGCGACGCTGTGTGAAACGCCCCTGGGAAATCCAGCTTGATTATACACATGATTTCACACCTGTCCACTTCCAGAGAAACCGCTTGAAAAACTCCAGCAGATTTGCTGAATAAGAATTACCTTTTACAAAAATCAGCTCACATCTATAATACATTTTATAATGCTATTTAAAACCCATATAAAATTATAGAATTACAGTTTTTTTAAGGTTTAAATTTAAACATCCTGAAGTCTGAAACTGAAAGTTAAAAACTCAACTTCATTATTCATTCTCCCTCTCCATTGCACCTGTACCTAACAGCAACATCTGGCTTTTGCCAGTCTTTGGCGTGTGAAACTTCATGTAGTTAAAAAAAAGAAAATGCAGGGTACTTTTCACAGTGCATGAAAGATTCCAAGCCTGCAACTGTAACAGAAGATCTCTCAGCCATGACCACTAAAATTCAGTCTAAACTACACGTGCATAGTGGCTGCGGTCCCAGGTCCTGCAGTTTCGACAGCATATGTGCTCATGACGCAACTCATTGGATCTCAAAAACTAAACAGTGTTCATCTGGACCTGTGAGAGTATTCAAAACACAAAATAAGTGAAAATGTGTAGAGAAACCCTGACTCCTGGAGTGCTGGCTGAAGAGAGCTTTTAAACAGCATCTACAATAGTTTTGCGAAACCCAATGCATTGAAATTGCTTCAAGGAGCAGGAGCATGCAATCGGCTGAGCGGTGATGCAAGGGCAGGCAAGGAACAGTTGGTCAACATCTTTGCCGCTGCTGAGGACAGTCAGGACGTGTTTGTGTGACAAGCGGCGTGCCGCAGCTCTGCTCCCACGCTGCCTGAGTTCCCTTCCTCCCACCTCGCAGGAAATTGGGCACCGTGAGCAGGGACTTGCTGAATGGGAGGAACCATCCCCCCTGCTCACACAAGAGCCCTTCTGAAGGGCTAAACTGCAGCCAAAATGGTACCCAAACAAGCCACATCACTTCTGCCTCCTACACACCTTGCCCACCCGGTCTCTCCTGTATGCAGCAGACGAATGCCTCATTAGCAGATTCCTCTGCTTGCTTCCCGGTAGACTTGAATTACCATGTTAAATAGGATAATAATAAACACTGGCCTTTAACTACAGCACATCCTTGTTCACTCAGCAGCCTCCCTCTAATCTGATAAAGGGTCTGTAAAAGGCTACAAGGAAACACGGAGTTAGTTGTTAACACGGGTGCCTCTCCCCTGCTTTCTGCAACGCGATTCCTAGGGCAGCGCAGGCAGCCTCAGGCTCCCAAAGCTGGTTTAGGGGACCTTGATCCCTACAAGAGTTAACAGGTATCGAAACAGGGGCAAGGGACCAAAAGGACATCGGGGATCTGGCCCAAGACTCTCCTGCTGCATTTCAAAAGGCAAAAGTAGCCCCGTGCCATCTGCTCGCTTCAGCACTTGGACTCCAAAACAAAAGCAGCCAAGGAAATCTTTCCGGCTTCGGAGAACAGTGGGGAAGCAGAGAGATCTCGGTGGCAGTGTATACTGCCTTCCCATAGAGCATAGAGCTTCCCATAGTTGAGGTATTACAGAAGCTCTCTTTAACAACTACTCCGAAAAAAAAAAAAAAGTCATCTATCCACCCAGAGTAAATTATATAAAGGCAGCAGGCTGGACTGGGAACAGAGAGGGCTGATCTGCCTAGACTGTGCCTTAGCCCCTAGAAGCTGAAAGTGCCATTTATTTCAGTGTTACAGGATTTCCTGCCTTTTTTTTTTTTTTATTTAGTTTACCTAATCCCCCAGATTTCTTTTGTTGCAGAAAGAGGAAAAAGCCTTACAAAACAACAGGGGATAAACACAAAGTCAAATTACTTTGCTGAGCTCTTTCGCAGATCCAAGAAGAACCAGAGGACTGCAAACTCTGGAAAGCACCAAGTGTTTCCTACTGACAGAGGATATTCCAGCCATAACCCGCCGAAACACAGCCGTTCCTGCGGTTCCCAATTAATGAAGACAAAGTTCAACTTCTGCATCAGCAGCAATGTATCTGTGGAAGTAAGATGGTTTTTCTCTAGTTTTCCAAAGTGAGTGAAACTTGGCTTTCTACCTGTCTTCCTCCTCTTCTTCCAGCTTCAGCTTTGCAGAGCTGGCAAGCTATACAAAAAAGGAGGAAAGACATGAACTAGGCCGTCTGTCGTTGGAGGGTATGAAAGACAGCCTTAATAACAGCAGGAGAGAGAGAAGCAGCCTATGGTTATTTTTGACAGAATTGGGAGAGACTCAGATTGCAGCTTCATAAACAGCTCATCAGAGAAAAATTCTGTCCAAATTGGAGAAGCCCCTTCGGCCATGCTAACAGAAATACACAGCCCTTGTCTGGTAAGCGAGAAATCTTTCGAAAATCAAAATGCCTTTCTTCAAAGAATGAAATCAAACCGTCACTCCCCGTGCACAATGTAGTAACACTAACTTGCGTTTTCATCATTGCAACTCATGGCTTGCTGAATATTCAGAGAACATTTCTGGGTGATACGAGCCTGTGACTGTTCTGCACGACACATAGCCACGACCATGCAATGAAATGAAAAATGGACTTTTTTCCAGTGTCACCTGACCACAAGGTCCTCCTGATGCACTGTTCTGCAAAACTGGAGGTGATGCAGAGAGACAGTGGGCAGGAAAATGCCTGGCATTATCACAATCCACTCAGTCTAAAGAAAATAAAAACCATTGTTTCGTGTGGGTGTTTACACAGAAAGAGAGCACAGAATTCAACCACACCTCCGAACAAAAAGTCAAAACTCAGCTTCGTTATTAAATGCCAATTAGACAGCACAGGCGAAGTATTTCTCATGCATCACGATGACAACAAGACTACCAGACATTTTTCAGCGCATTTTTTTTGTTTGTTTGTTTCCAGTAGATTCTTAACAATTTCTCACACAGAATCCTTTGTTCTACTCGATTAAGAAAATAAAGATCATTCCTAGTCAAGAGATACCTACAAGAAACTCAAGAGGTTTCTATATCTAGCAGCCTTGCTGGCAGACTCAGCCGGGAGGAAGGACAGAGCCAGCATGGAGATACACCCTTCCACAGCTTCCAAGCTGACCACCAGAGGAGCTTGCTGCTGTGTCAGGGAAATGTAAGTCTGAAGGTTATCCTGTCTTTCTTGAGGATTAATTTCATTTACTCATTAAAACATATAATGTCTGAAGTGACATAACAGCATCATCTCTGCATGGCTGAAAAGAGTCCAAGCAAAAAAACATAACAAGCCACTACCTTTCAAAAAGAACATTGAATATGGGCACTACAAGCCTTCATAATTAGTGTACAATGATTTGCATGACTTGTGCTTAATCCTTATGCCTTCCAGCTGCCTGACGGACAGGTACAGTACAATGGAAAACACTACAGAAATGGGAATCAATGGCTTTCTTCTGTCTAAGTACAATATCATTCTCACTTCATTAACTGCTTAGTGGGAAGACATTTCTCTGGCCCGGGAATCAGCTCTTTCTAAACGGACGAGTCTCAAAGTTCAACATTTTAGTGGTTTAAACTAAGTAGGAGTTTGCTCATCCATAGCAGCCTGGACTGTAGAAAATCCAGTTGCTTGACCTCTTAATGCTGTCTTCTATCCAGCATTACGAGAAAAAGACACTTGGTAAGGGCTCTGTGCTAACATAGCAGGGGTCTGCACGCTAGAATACATCAATCCTGGAGAACGGAGGGACCTGGAAGCAGAACTACACTGAAACATTGCAATCAAAAACACCTTCCACTTTGGAAATGCCGGTGGGAAAGAGCAATTTAGTACAGGGACTTGATTAGCAGCAAGGTACGGTGAGGTGAACCCCCTTCCCCAACATCGGTGCCACACTAATGCACCAAATCTTGTAACCAGAAGTGATGTACGCAAGCAACCCAGAATGAACTAATACCACTCAAAGCACAAGACTGCATAAATCAGGACAGCAAAGAAGAGGTCACTGAGAGGATCCTCTGCCCCGTACCAGGACAAGGAGGAAATGCTGAGCCTCTACATCGCTTTGCACAAAAGCACAGGAGCACCCGAAGTTGTGCTGCACACCTCATGCGACAGCAATCACCCCTCACTGAACTGGAAATCTCAAGCGAGCGCTGTTTTGCAGATAGTTAGCTGCTAGCCCACAAAATCATTTTACGATATTCTCCACAGCACGTGCACTTTAAAGGCTTTTAGAAGCGGCGGCAGGAGTGCAGGAGGAATGAAGAACTACCGAGTAACCTTAAACCAGCACACATGGATATCTAGTTACGCCTCTGAGCTGCACTGATTATTTGTAATGCTAGCAATACATATTTCATATTCCAAAGCTGAAGAACTCAAAGTGTAAATGAAAGTACACAGCTATTCAGGGAGAAAAATGCATTCTGTGAAACAAAACATTCACTTTCATTCTACATGTAAGCATATGCTGTATTTATATAGCTATAATAGACAGAACTCTCACATGCCTACATGTGCACAGATATGGCGTTAAAGAAAGCAATATAGTTAAGGACAAATACTTCACATGTGTATGGAAAAAAAGCAGGAAGGAAAAACAACCTTTTCTTTTAGAAAAAATCCTAGTGCCAAAAATCAATCGTTTAACATGACTGCAGAAAAGAAATCAGATTTTGGAAAAAGGGCAGGATGACTCTATTTTTTAATTTTTATTGCCTCTGGAGCAATGATGTAGCAAGAGCCAAGAGCCCACTGCTATCCTTTCTCTTCTTCTGTATCCTGAAAATTATTCCCACCTGGGGTGCAAAGAGAGGAAATGAAAGGAAGTAGAAAATTATATTTTTCATGAGCTAATCCTGGGAAAGTGACCGCTCAGGTTTCCATGTCTCTTGGCAATAATAATTTAAACAAGGACGGCAATCTTTTGTTATTTTTTGCGCAGTTGGAATGCATGCTTCCAGATAACAGACATTTAAACTGCAATTTAAGAAGAGAAGGAAGACAGTAATCAATAGGTATTGAGGAGTCCTCTCCTCTTAGGACTGCTGCATAGCTCAACACAGTATGCTTCCAAAAAGACAGCCCAGATATAAACCTCCCTGGAAATCCTGAAGGCAAGCAAGATCATCAGGGGAAAAAAAAAAAACAAAAAAACCCCCCAAAAAACGCAAACTGAAAGCAAAGAGAGTACAACTACTGTACCTTTACTTTGGGGAGGGTTCTGACTTCTGTCTCGGAGAACATTAATCTGGTAGACAGCTCCATAAGGCTCAAAAAGTTCTTTTAACTCTTTTTCCGACCATGAACGGGGAATCTGTCCAACAAACATCTTAATGGCATCTGGGTCTGGTTGGTCTGAATGATCCAAAGCTCCATTCATCTTGTTAGCTGTGCCGTTACTAGAAAGTGCAAAAGGAGATTAAAAAGAGAAGGCAAGTTAGGAGACTGCGTAGTTTTCATATGCACTAGATGCAGAAGATGATGTCAATTGGCACAAAGCAGAAAAAAGAAAATCAGTATTTAATTAATAGCATAAGTATTTTGAGCAAAAAACAATGCGATTACATTTTTCATTAAGCCTGGTTTTCTCTGCAGGCTGCCCCTTAATGTCACTATATAAGAAGAGAGTGGCACAACGCAAACCAGGACTTTTGCATTTTAAAGCTGAGGACAGTTACAAATAAGTGTAAATTCCTCTCCATGGCTGTTGCATGCAGGACTGCAGTGAATTCTCACTGAACTGGCTACTGGCAGAAACAAGGCAGTGCGTGTGTGTGTGTGTGTGTGTTTTGTAATAAAGTCACATGAAAGGAATATGAAACACTTGGCAATCTGTCAGATGACTAATGCAAGATGCCAGCGATGAATTTGCAGATTGTGTGAAGCATCCATGTGTGCATCAAATTAGTCTGATATTGCCTAGAATGGAAAACACTCCAGTGATGTGGCTGGTTGCTGCTGATTAGTTGCCTATGCTCTTTAAAAAGGAAAAGCAGTCCGAGAGCTCCAGTTTAAAGTCCATTGTTTACTGCACCCTGGCATAAAAAATTAGTGCAATTCAAAAAGAGAAGGCAGTTGCAAAATTGCCCACTTTGCTGCAAAAACTAAAATGCAGCTTCAAAAGGTTTTTCTCCCTGCGAAAGGAGATCAAATTTTTGAAATTTTTCACACCCTGTAAATCGTTACCCTATCTGATCTCCAGATGTACATCTAAGTTCAAAACAACCACACACTTCTGCAGAGGAAAAGAAGTTAGTAACAAAAAATAACCTCCTCTGTGAGACAAATGACACATTATGGTTTAGGAAGAGTTGTACTATTATAAGGAAAATAAATATTTTTAATACTGAACAAAAGTAAAATAAAAAAAAAAACCCTCATGTCATTATTGATAATTAAGGACAGTAGTTTCAATTAATTACTTGGCTAGAGATTTCATAAGGGGTGATAATTTTTGGACACTTCAAGTTTCAGGAAAGAACACTAATGAGACGCGACTTTTAGAGCATTCCCCCCATCTTCCCACCGGGAGAAGGGTGGAAATGGTCTGTGTTCAGCAATGTTGAAAGTTGATCATTGCAGAATTCAGGCATTTCAGAGCCACCTGCCACTTTCAAAAAACTTGGCTTTAATTACAATTTCTCTGTTTGATGATTGTTCAGGAGAGAATGCCCACAGGAGGACTTGGAAGAGCTCAAAATCTGCACAACCAGACGAAAATCATATTTTACACATGAAAAAAAAGTAATCTAAGAATGGCAAGAAAAAAACAACCCTGTGTAATTCCCATCTCACAGCCATAACCTGTGCAAAGACAAATTATTTCATTTCCTGTGTTTCATCTCCTTGAAAGCATAATTCACCTTAACATATTAATAAGCCCATATTAACTTTAGCACTTTCCCTGTTTACAGCAGGAAGGAAAAAGTTATATTCAAGGCACATTTTAAACCATCAACAAGAACTCTGATCGCCACTTGTGAAGTGTCTTCAACATGGATCGGCAGACAACAGGATTTCTCACAGTCATTTATTAGACAAAATTCCTGCTGATTCCAGTGGGACTCTTGCCTCAGCAAGAGACTCAAAGATTCGGTCCAACCTTTTATATTACGTTTTGTGCTTAAATACCCTCCCTAGTCTTACATACGCTCTTCATTTGAAGATGTTCTACAGGTCACAAGCACATCTGGAGGAATCACAATTTCTCCAGGCCTTAGAAACTTCATTTTGCATACATACGTAACACCTAAGCCAAACCAAATGACCAAAGAACCATCCCCCCTCCAAAAATCTCCAAGAAACAGAAAAACCCTGACTGACCCACTTGAATTGGGAACAACTTTCAAGACCTTCATGGAGCAGTAGGCACCTACATGACACTTAGATCTCTACAAAATCACTCCTTTATTTCTTTCCAATTCCCATTCCTTTATGTAAACCCCAATCTGTAGGGAGGCTGAAAAATATCTTATCTATAGCTCAAAATAAGTAAGGGAAATGCTTACACATTAGTGTGGACCTGCGAAGACAAGAAAAGGTAGAGCCTTGGCTGTGCAGCTCTCAGCTTTGCCCTGGACTCAGTCAACTATTTTCTTTCAGAAATGGGCTTCACTTTTCACTTCATTTCTTCTCTACGTTGTTTACATTAAAAAACGAATTGAGTTCATTTTTAAATTATGCCCTTCATCTGTTCTCTCTGCTGGATCCCATCTTTAAGAAATCCACACACAATTGCTACTTTAGCCCAAAATTACAGCAAAGGTCATATTTAATAAAGAATAACAAGTTTGTTCCTTTGCTTTTTCCTTTACCCAAACCACATTTACCACCAAGAGCACCACAATTTCCATTGCTAACAAGCCAATTTTCAGGAAACCACAAAACTGAACACTTCTGCCTGTTTTCTCAGGTTAACGACCCCGCTAGCATCAAGTTCCTGCTTTGAGCTAAAGCTTTAGGCACAGGCCAACATCTCTTCTAATTCCACAAAACGCTTAAGCCCTTTCTTTACTTTGGTGGAACTGAAGTCGAATTGCATTGATCATGTTCCTTAAATGCTTTACTGGACAAAGATGGTCAAAGGCTCTGACTCAGGCATGGGCTACCATTCGCTGTGACGCAAAGCCCGAGGAGACAGGTTCTGTCACTCGCTGCCTGAATTAACTCAGGTAAGTCATTAAAACTTCTCCGGACTAAATGCCACCATCCACTGACAGCTCTGCCAATCCACTAACTCCTGCTGATTTAGGAAAAAAACCAAGGGTAACTTAGACTTTTCTTTATAATCCTTTTCCACCACAAGGTAGAGGTTTCACTGAGCTGCCAACATTTTGAGGGGCTGATAGGCAAGTTCAGTCCACAGAGAGAGCACTCATTTCTACAAGCACAGCTGGACTCCTTTCTAAATTGCATTTCCTTTTACTTCAGTGCAAACTAAGGCTCTTGAGCACCTCTGAGGAGGGATCCTGCTCTCAGTGTTGGGGTTTTGAGGAGCACATGAGCACTGTAGCAGTGATGGCACTTGCAGTAGCATCCTCACGCAGCTTCGGCAGCAGCCATAGGACCACAGTCAATGCAGACAAACTGAACAAGCAAATAAAACAACAGAAATACAGCAATAGAAAAAACTCCCAATTTTATAGATTCTATGGATTTGATCCCTGCAGTGTACTTTAAGGTTCCACTGAGGAACACAACTACACAGCACACCTGCCTGATGGTTCACTTGTCACAGAGCTTTTTGAGTCAATGCAAAATCCAGCCAAATATTCCTGATCCCTTGCAAATAACCTCTGCTAAAGATTAATTTCCTTATCCTCTCCCAGCCTTCATCTTCACCCAATGGACTCGTGCTCTGCATGAGGACCTCTTAGTCGCCATCAGCTGCAGGGGTTTTTTGTCACTTCTCTTTGCCAACACAATGGCTCCAGAGGAAGGAGCTCCTTCCTTTTCCCATCTTCCTCTCCTGCTGTACCCAAGAAATAACACAGCAAAAGAGAAACCACGCATGAAACTTTCCAAGAGGAGGCAGAGCAACGTTGCAAAAGCTTAGGACTATTTATTGAAAGCATGAGCGCACAGAGATAGCTGTGCCTAGGGGACACTAATGAGAATGGGATCCCTTGACAATTACTGTCAGTACCCAAATGATGACATACAAAAAAAAAAAAAAAAAAAAAATTAGATTGTGTGGCTTGCTGTCTCTACACCACAGCAATCCTTCCCTCCATGGCCAATTTAGCCCACTGGACTCCGGGGTGACCCAGCACATCATCTTCACTGACAAGGTGTCATCTGTATCGTAGAGAGCAGCCCGAGGGCAGAGATTAAGCCACCAAGTCGCTGGCTGCTTGTGGTTGCTGCTAGAGCATCCTCTCTCTCAATTTGTGCCAATTTTCCTTCTAATAACCTAACTACCATTCCATCATTTCAGCAAGCTGACAGGGCCACTCTTTGACGAGCCAGAGATCGTTTTAATATCACTGCTGCTTAAGCAGGAGCACCGGAAAAACCTAGTAGAAGCCTTCGCTGTCTCTCCCATTCATATCTGTAATTACAGCAAGACGGCTAAAAGTGAACTGACCGCTAAAGAGAGAGAGGCAGACTTCAGAAACAAAGTCTAGATCAAAAGGGACTCTCTTAAGTCCGTCACTGTTAAGAGCTTTGGCGTTAATCCATATTCATTTCCATTAATGAACTAGGTGTCAAACTAGGTGCTGAAAAACAGACATTAACGGGGACCAAACGAGTTTACACAAGACTTGTTTTTCAGATCTGTTTTTAACTCTGCCCAGAACCCTTCTCACTGTTCCATTCTGGTTAATTCACGTCTCAACCCTCACCCTATTTTATCAGTTTTACCATTTTGCTGGGGATTTGCCTTTTTCACATTCTACGGTAGAAGACATTTGTAGGAGAACACTGAACTCCTTCTAAGAGCCAACATAAAAAAAAGAACATGATAACGAAAGGGTTCCAAGTGTAAAGACCAGTAAATCCACCCCAGCAGAGGCATTTACAGGCATCGGGGTTTTACAAGTAATAAATATTTATATCCGAGCTGCAAGTCACTGCCAAGATATCACAGGGGCTGACAAAAGGGACAACACGCGTTTGAAGGACTCCAACTGCTGTCAAGAGAGACAAACAAGCATCACCTTGCCGTACTCCAAAGATCATAATTGCTGGTTTACGAGCAAATTTTATCTGGAAGGACCCAAAAGGGCTTTATAAACTCATTGTTTAGAGAGGAATGACTTCATCGTAAGGTGACAGACGGCAGCTGTTTAATGACACGGAGAATTATCGCACAACAATTTCAGCCAGGAAGGGTAGAACAATACCATACCCAATTGAAAACTGCAGGGGGTTGCGATTTATAGACACAGAATGTAATTACCCAAACTGGATTTTGGCCAGCAAAATAAGGGCCAGAACCTCTGACAAACAAAGAAAAAAAAAAGCAGCCATTCTGTATTTTTAAGCTGTAAATGACCAGATCTCTGTGTTTTGGGGGCAGAAAAAGCCATCTCCAGAAGCTTTCTGGCCCGTCAGTATTTTCACAGCACAGTTGCTCAAAAGCAGCTGAAAGGAAAGATGATGTTTCAAAAATCATTAGCTGCTCCTGCTGTACTGTCTTGCAAAGTTTTTGGCAGACCTATTAAATGCTAATAATACTAATAACTATTATTAAGTAACACATATCCATAACAGCAGTTGCTAAATGAACCTGACATCGTGCCCAATGAACAAAGCAGCGTACGGCCAGACGTTTGGGCCTACATGTGCCGTAACGCCTACAAAATAATTTTCTCCCCGCACCCCTCAGCGGGGCTGATGACCAAGTTGCTGCAAGACTTGCAAAGCTCCCGTTCTGCCACACTTGAAGGCCAACTGCAATGGCGGGAGGGAAACCAAAACTTCAGAGCTCGCAAATGTTCTTCACTCCATCTCACAGACCCACAAAGCCTCAAACAAAGAGCCGAGCAATTCTCCATCCATCCAGCAGAGAGCAATCGCACGTGCACTCTCTCACGTTCACTACGTGGACAGTCCTGATGGCTTTTAACACCGGATGTCCAACACTCAGATTTTATTCTTCTCAGTAGCTAATAACACCCAAGTGCTCACGTAAGCACTGAAGGGCAAATGTAAAGATTTTTTTTCATGTGTTACCTCCACATTGGCAGAAATTATCTGTAAAATCATAACGCTTCTCAAGACAAGGGAGTCTTTTTTACTCCCCTGATAATTTAAAATTCAGAGTAATTTTTCTGGTGAAATCAGCGATTAGCTGTAGCTCAGCTTTGCTACCTCTCTCCGTATGTTAGATCACACAAACTGTGGCAAACCATTGTTACTACAGGGGATACTTGTTTTCTGATTAATTCCAAGTTTAGTACATGCGATCACTTTAATGCCTTAAATGCAAATTTTAAGTAATGTAAGGAGGTAGCATCCTGCCACAGAGGAAAACAGATTTTAAAATCTGGGGAAAAAAACTTTTCCTATTTTGAAAAATGTTTTGATGGAGAATAAATTTGGGCTGGGAGAAAGAGCAGCAGAGGGAAGTGGCCTTTCAAGCAGGTAGGCCAGACTGTGTGATACTCAGAGCAATATGAATTGGGAAACGTACTGAAGAAAATACTAGAGAAACAACAGAAGAGAGCTGAGCACACCTGAGATAAAACACAGTATTTTTAAGAGGTATAGATGCAGATTCCTCACTAGTATCAGAGGAAGAAAGGAAGAAATTTCTTACAGTGAAGGTGGTGGAACACAGGCCCAGATTGCCCAGAGAGGTGGTGGACGCCCCGTCCCTGGAAACGTTCAAGGCCAGGCTGGACGGGGCTCTGAGCAACCTGATCTGGTTGGAGATGTCCCTGCTTCTTGCAGAGGGGTTAGACTAGATGGCCTTTAAAGGTCCCTTCCAAGTCAAACCGTTCTATGATTTTATGAAGAAATCAAAGATACAAAAGGAAATCACAAGAAGAGCTATGTTAAAATGCAATTAACCTTTTCAGCTCCTGGTGCACATTGGAGCACATACACTCCTCTGTGCTCAGGCTTCTTGACTTCCTAAAATTAGCCCTCAGAATTCTGCTCACCAAAGCAAATGAGAGAGGGTCTGTCCTTACCTGGCTGCAACCACCCTTGTGCTCATTGCTAAGCATTCACCTCTAGAGGCTGGTGGCTCTTCAGGTGCTCAGCTCTGTGTGGCTGCACCACCTCCATTACAAACCAGTTCGATTTAAGGCTGGGGTTTCAACCTGAACCCTGGATACTCCTCATACACATGTTTAAAATTACCAAATGATGTTATTTTGATGTCTTGCCTTTGGGAATGCTTCCTAGAGCTGTGGAGTCAAGCAACAATAACTTTGCAAAAGCTTTGTACATCTCCTACATCACATCTTCAAAAAAAATCATACATTGAAATACATTTTTAAAAAGAAAAAGGTGTCCAATATGTCTCAGACTGTCTCAGCTCTTACTGCTACTGTATGGACCTATTTTTTATCAGGAAAATTATTTTTTAGAACATGCAGTAGTGCTTAACAATGTGTATATGCTGTACACAGACATGAGTGGAATATCTCATACAAGTTAAAATATATGTAAACAAGAGAATGAATGACTGCAGAAGTGAAGGCAAACAGGAAGAGTTTTTTTTTTCTTAAGTCCTCTATTTTGTAAATCAATTAAATATCATTGCTAGTTCATCCAACAGTGGAAGCAAACAATTAAACACACGATCTGTACAGGTCTGAACTGTGTGGCATCTTTTTCTTTATGCTGATAAAACTTATTATGGTCTATTTTCAGTATCTTTAAGGATTTCTCTACGCTGGCCTACAGATTTTACTAAACTGAAACTGGTAGAAGCCCAACAGGCAGTGACAGACATCTGCTGAAGAAAGCCAAACCCACTGCACTCCAGCCCTTGCTGTCTTGAGTTTGTTTCTCCTCTTGTTCACATAAGGACAAGGATCACAAATTTCTAGGGATACATGATAAGAACGACTCTAGTAAGTGCTTGGAGATCCAAACTAAGAGGCTATGTATTAACCCCCAGCCTTGTTCTTCCAGGCTGTCCTGTAGGCTTTGGGAACTAATTACTTCAAGGCTAGATGAGGTCTGCCAAGCAGTAATGTTCTGCAACATAAAGCTCAGCTCAGGCAACCACTCAATAAGTCATTTTTGCTTTCTGGGCAGAATTTGTTCTGAACATTAAACCTGCAAACAAGATTGGGTCTGTCTTCATCAAGTGTAAGGCAGGTGCATTTCTAACTCTACGCAGCAGGAGAAAAGTATCACAAGAGTTAAGACATGGCTGATAAATGTTTAAGTCACAAAATTTAAAGATCTGTTTTCTGTTGGCCATCTCCTGGAGTTGACCTGGAGAGATAAGCATTAACAAAGGCTTCTTACTTGCAATTTTTCTGTCTCTAAACTAATCTCTTTTATGGCAGGAAGAGAACCCTGGCAGATCACCACAACTGTGATGCTTGTGAGCAACAACTGCAACTTACTGTTCCACTCTTCCCGTGCTCCTTGCCAACTTTTTCCTTCGTAACCTCTTTGGGCAGAGGCTGCCCTTGGGCATAAACATTTGTGCTAATTCTAAAAGGGACTCCTGCTAATTCTAATAGGGACTCCTATTGCAAAGGGGTTCTCTCTGCATTACTGTAAGCTGGACAGTAACATGAGAGAGCACTCATGCGGTCGCACCATTATATTATAGTTTTGGAGCACCAATGATATAATCTTTAACGTGAAGCTGAGTCTGAAGTAGCTGACTGCTCAGTATTAATGCTGTGGATTATTAATGCCTTGCTTTCCTGATTGCACATATTTGCAATGAAGCATACTTCTTTCTGTGTGGCAGGAAACATTCATCAGTATTACGTAAAAAAAAAAAAAAAAAAAAAGCATTTGATTACACACAAATGCTTATATATTTGTGACATGTCAACAACCAAATTAGAACTGTACCAGGCTTTTAAAATTCAGGCCACGTAGGACCATCTGTTTTCTTGTCAACAACCCCAGTCCCTCTCTCCATGTTCCAAACACTTTCTGCTCCAAATTTACAAAGTTGTTACTCAATTCCCTTCTTCCTTTGCCTCAAAAAAAAACTTCAAAGGCAGTAATGAAAGCTTCAAAAATTTTTTTTTTTACTTGATAATTAATGACGTGACTACTTCAGCAAGTTCTGTGTGCAGGCTGGCAGTTATCTGCAAGTTCTTATGAGCTTTGCAAAGGTTTATCTAGTTTACGGCAAACTGCATCCTGAGTTGGTCTTGGGGGGACGGAGGGCATGGGAAAGGTGTCTGCCAAACGTTTGTTTTGAAATACAGCTGTTTCTGTGTGCTAAAGTCAACCGATTATTGCAAGAAGTAACTTACACTCCAACATATCTCAGGACTGGCACCCACGTGTGCACACGCGCTCGGACCCGCTCCCAGCTGGGCTCCACAACACGCCGGGAGCAATCATCACAGGACCAAAAATGTGTGTCCCAAGAGAAGGAGGCCAGTGGCTCGTGTCTGACAGGGCGGCTTTACCTAAACAGGTTTCTTCAAAAGTGAATGGAAGATCACGGCACTGCTTGTATTAAGAGCAGAGCCGTTTCCGTTAGCTGCGCTTATTTACGTGAGATCTCAAATAGACAATTAAAGCAAGCTGTGACATTCAATTTTCTTTCTTAAAACAAAATATCCTATCAAGCTCACTCATGCTCCTCCCTTTTACAAATCTGAGTATAAGAAAAGATTATTCGCCAAAGTGTGATGCAATTGTAATTTTAACAAGTTGAGCATCGTTACAACAAAATCCCTCTCAGCTGATTTTTTTTTTTTTAAACCATTTCTTCCTTTTTTTGACACCACATCTGGCATACAGAATACAGATGATCATTTGTTTATATATCTGTCTAAATGCCTTTTCCAAACACAGCCAGATGGAGCCTTTCAAAATCAAATTAATTTCAGATTAATTCACTCTGGACCCACTCCAGTTTCATGACTCTGTGCTTTGAGGCACCATCTAAACTGATTTAGAGTCATGAACTTAGAGAGCTCAAGTCCTTAGGTACAGAAAAAAAAAGATCCTTCTTGCATACTGAAAGAGTCAGCAAATCATAAGAGTTCGCGATCGTAAGTTTTGGCTGCTTCAAAAAAACCTCCAAACCAACCTAAGAATGCATCAATCTATATAGTGCCAAAATCATATATAAAGAACTTCATATTTCATCCTAGAAAAATCACTCTAGAATTTACAGCTTCAATGCCTCCCTTGCTGAGTCCAATAAAATTTATTGCTCTAATTAAACAGCAAAATAAAAAAAAAGTGTTGTTCTAAACCTTGCAATAAGCAGCAGTCACAGAAAGATAGGAGACAGGTAATAAAAATCTCCACCGCAATGGATTTATCTAAGGAACTATAAACAAATGTAGCCTGCAAACACTGTGGGCTTGCATACTGTCAATCCTCTGCGGATGCCTTTATTATCTCACTTGTTTCAATTGCAATTTGGGTTTCCATGGAGATGTAACAGTCAACTCTGGAAAATTATAAGATAAATGTCAGGCAGTGATAACGGTGTTAATGAAGCTTCATTGACAAGCAGAACTATGCTTCAAATAATAGGCATATTTCTATTAGCATATGTATAACCTGTCCAGAAAAAGAAAGAAAAAAAAATCCCAACAACAGGGAAAGACAATATTAAAAAATTAAAATGAAACTGTGTATAGAGAAAACACGAGTCACACAACCAAATGTTGCATCTATGTGAAACGATGAATTTCTAACAAGCAGAAGAGATGAGGGTTTGAAATTTAATTGCCTGATTCCTCTTGAAATTTTTGCACTCAGCTATCACACTGAAAAAGCACTTTGCTGACACACGCAGACACACTTTGCATGGTGTGACTCTTGTTTCCTTACAACGCGAGGCTGGAAGGATCTGCTTCACAAGGCACTTTAAAGCACGCTATTTTATAATGCGCAAATACAGCTGCAGTGAGCTGTTAGAAAGATGCAGACCTCAGTGGAAACACTAATAGCGTGTACATAAACAAGATGCTCTCGGGCATCGTACGGGCTCAGATTAGGGTGGATGGCGCACCATATCTTGGTACACAATGGGTTTAACGTGATCATAGAATCACAGAATGGTTTGGGTTGGAAGGGACCTTAAAGACCATCCGGTTCCAACACCCTGCCACGTGTAGGGACACCTTACACTAGACCAGGTTGCTCAAAGCCCCATCCAATCTGGCTTGAAGCAATGATACCGCTGGGGCAACAACTGTGAGCACTTCAGACTACAGCACGGGGTGGTTTTGACCTGCTTCTGCACTAACCAAGCCTGTAGAAAGCACGGAGAAGCTGCCAGTCATCTGTGAAGGACTGTAGCCAACTTTTTACTTTCCACACATGGAGATTTTAGTGAACTGGAGGTCAAAGAGGTGACAAAGCTGACTCCTGTAGCACAGAGAAAAACGGTTTATTTCAATCAATCAAGCATTTCATTTGGGCAGTGTAACTTCCACCGGCAGCCAGGGGAAGAGGAAGGAGTGTGGCTATTCCAGTACTCAAGGTTTAATTTTGGCAATTTATCAGAAGCCAGAAGGAGTCAGGCAGGAGTAGGGCAATTCCACCCCAGAGGACTACAGGGAAATTTTTGCAGGTGGATAAAATGTGCTAAGATATTCAGTGCCTATTCATTAGGCAGGATTGTCTCTTGCTGGAGAATCAAGAGGTGCTAGAGGTTGTTCCCATCTCTTCTCACCCCAATATTTGGCCTTGGGAATGTTAGTCCCTTGCCTGCCTTTCTAACTCTGTCAGGTAGAGTCAGTTTCCCTGTACAGTGTCTTGTAAAACAGGGCTCTGGTATTAGCTGAGTGTGAGAGATGCTACAGATAGAATACTGAAACTGAAAATCAGGATCAGGATTGGTTCAGTAGCAGAGAAGGGCAAAATCTTAAATATACAAGCAAACAAATAAGAAAATCTTTATCTCTCCCAAGGCTTAAGGGTAATGAACATGGGCAGGTAAACCTTTGGGAATTGTGGGAAAGCTCTCGAATGTTACTGGGATGAATAATCTTACGAAACTGTAGCTCGACTAAACATCTGCAGGCAGGGCAGGAGACAAGCTGACTTTGCCATTTAAGTGGAAAATATAGCAGGGGTGTGAGGCTGAGGGCACAGATTTTTTTCTCTTCCTCCCTTTGTCTCCACAGAACACCTCTGTTTCTCCTGTCTCTTCTAAATTCTGCCCCTTTAGTAAAGGAAAACATGAATGTTGTCTGGGAAATACTTCCCAGGTCTTCAGAGAGGAGTCATCTTTGTCCAGCTAGGTTTTTGGAGGCAGAAAAGGGAGCTGGAAAAGTGCCCAGTCTTTCTGTAGAGCAGACCTCACCTCTGATCAGATTGCTGGACAACAACAAAATCAATAAAGGTTTGTTTCGGTTTTTCTTTAACAAGTTGTATTACAGGGAAGCTTAAAAAAATCCCAAAGTTTCGCCTTTCTGAATCTTTTCTACCTACTCCTCAATATAACATACTAGAAAAATCTAAGTACCTCATTAGATCGCTATTAAAATGTCAATAGTTAGAAAGTGATTTTCCCCAGTGACTTTTAACATACTTACAACTCACGCTACTGCTTTTGCAGGAGGGGGAAAACCCCCCAACATCCAATATGACTGGTAGTTGATTCTATGTTACAGCACAAGTGCTCCTAACCAGCTTCGTCAAAGACAGAATAATGGATTAAGCTGGAGCTTGGCTTCAACTTCAGTTGGGCAAGTCTTACACACTACTGCCGGCGTTCAACCGTGGCAGAACCAGGTCCCACCAGATGTACCAGTATCAACACGCGCAACCGCGATACGTAGATTACAGAGCAGGAACTGGCTTTGAAGCCGGAATAAGAAGCAATTTTTAAAGAAAAAAACACTACACGTGCTAGATGGAAAGCATTGCCCTGTACGCACGGCAAAACAGGCCACGCTGTCTCCATTTCTCCACTTGTCGAAACCTCTAAATCCCATTGCAATGTGTCTCCTAAGCTTTTCAAAGAAGGATTCATTTTCCTTCGTATTTTGGGTTGCCAACAGTTATACTTTACATCTGGAGAGAGAGAACAGGCTAAGCAGCACTGGCACACAAGCAGTCAACAACAAATCCGGGCCTTTAAGGTAAACTGTCACTATAGTACAAAATTTTACTTAGTTTCTTATTGTTACCTTATTGTTGCAAAGAAGTTATTTTGCTTTGCTAGTTATGCTGTTCTTTTGAGGCTCACCAGAAAATAAACGACGACACAGAGTTAGAAAAGGAGCAACTCCCACTGTAAAGGCTTCATCCAAAGAAACAAAAAAATCCTCAGAAAAAACTGGTTTACATTCTCCTCGCAAACATACCACGAAGAATCCCGACAAAGCCGGACCCTGACACACACACTTCCCAAGCCATGTGGCAGTCACTTATGGGGACACTTCTGACTTCCAAGACAGACAGACCTCCATCTTCTGCCTGCAAGTTTCCAGGGCGCTCTGTGCAAACGCGGCATTGGGAAACCAGCAGAACGCTGCCATTTGGAACTTGTCTGCCAAACCGACAGGAAAACACATCTTGAAAAGTTGTGGAAAATTGTGTTTTTAAGGGCCCAGTCAATACTCGCAGCAGGAGAAATTTAACAGGATGAGATAACTTCCTAATTGTACATTTTGGACAAAAGTTTATCCCGGTGGTTTATTACTTGCTGTGGAGGTTTTACTCCCAAGCAAAAACGAACCCACGTCTTGGGGACTCGCTGGCACTTTTCTGGCAGAAATGGGAAAGGAGGAGATGGGAAAAAACCAGAATACCATCCATGTCCCTTTGACCATCCCATGATGTACAGAGTCTCTAACTTCGAAATCCTCACGCAACAGAAAAGATAGTTAAATGTTTGTGAATGTTTTTTTAAGCTCCCTGTAATGTACTCGACCTGGGGAAACCTGGCCAGCTCAGGTTTGGCTGGCTGTCAGCAGCAGCGTGAAACCAGCGTGATTTATAGAAATCTCTGTCATCACACCACAGGGTTAATTTCTTTCCTTCTTTTTTCTCTTTCCCTCCTCCCCCTGAAAGTGGAAAACTCTTATTTGTGATGACAAGCCTTTGGAAAGCTGGAGGATTAGTAACACCATGTGGTTCCCTAAGATCTCTAGCCCTCTTCCAACTGTTTTTCCATGTAACCCCTCTCTGTACGGTCATCGGCGCCTTCGCTCACAGACAGAAAAAGGGAAGAAACCTGCCTCAGGGCACGTGGAGGAACTCGGACACTGCTGATGGGAGAACATAGACTTCAGGCTCACAGGTCTCAATTGCCTGATGTAGGAAACAGAGGGGAATCCAAGCATCAAATATGGGATTTTAATAATATGAACATTTATTTTAATGATTTGAAGGCTGAACCTGCTGAGCTTGTCACTGTAAGAAAGAGATATGGAGAAAAAACGTGCAGCCCTGGATTTCGCTCTGACTGCCGACACTGGAGAACTGCAGATTCGTGCTCATTTTGGTTTAACGCAGGGATGGATATCTGTACCTCATGCCCATGCAATCACTCATGATAGACAGCGACCAGCTGGGCAGCAGGTCAGCTACGAACACCAAACGTGGAGCTTTAGTCGCGCAATTTCAAATTCATTGAGATGGGCATTACTTACAGAATTATTTTAAGGCATATCAGTTTTCTTGCTATAACCACGCTTCAGAGAAGATGAAATCCAACAGAAGAACAAAATTGGGAAGTTTTTCTAACCATAAAGAGCAGAGGACTATGCAACAAAGCAAGCTGCATCTTAGCCACTCTTTTTCATAAGTCTCTTCCCTTTGCTGTGCTTATCTCCCTCACCTCTGAGTCAGTACATTATATCCCCATCCCAATGAAGTATTCTGAAACACGCAAAGTGCCTTATAAATGTTGAACCGGTATATTATTAAAGACAAAAATACATGACACACGGGTTCTTTAAACTTCATGCAAGTCTAATTTGTCTTTTAAAAGCAGTATTTGAAAATGATGCAACACAGCACCAGTGAAGTGCCTTTCCAAAGTCAATGTTATTATTTGCATTGCAGGAGCATCTCTGAGGCCCCAGACAATGCTGGCTGCTTTTTAAGTAGCAGAGCTAATTTTATTAGTAAGCCCAGATGTTTTCCTACTATTTTCATCTGTTAGGAAACACGACACACTCCCAGAGTATTTGAATAGGTGGTTAAGAAAAAAAATGGGGAGAAGGGAACATGGCAGGGCTAAGTTCAGTTATCCTACAGAGTCAGGCATTTTTAATCTAGTTTTCTACCAAGTATCTTCTTTAAGTAGCCCAAGAACTTGAATGCTTCTTTACTTTTCTGTGCTTCCACCTTTCACGATTGAACTGCATGCGAACTGAAATAGTTAATGCTTTTCTAAGCAGGGTCAGAGAAGATGGGGGTTAACATCAAGAGTTTCCTGGAGAGAATGGGAACAAATTCCTTGAAGTTTCAAGGTGGAAGGGAATGCAGACCTGATGCGTCAGCTCACATCTCACATTACTCCACATTTTCCAGTCACTTATCCAGTACATCCTCTGCTATCCTTTCTAATTTAATTTAACGATGCATTCTGGGACAGAGTTGCATTAGGCTGAGACGGTAATTAAAACTACCTTAAAATATTAGCAGCTATATAACATTTGATTGGTAGAAGAAAAATAGTTGAGATATGAAAATTAGTATTAGCTTTTACATAAAATAAATTATTATTCAATAAATTCTAATTGCCATGGGCATTTTTACGAACAACAGGGATTAACAAATATAACATATACAATACATTTGTATATGTAACAAAGAGAAAAATCAAGCCTGACAGCGTACTTCCGCTTACTTCAGAACACATACGCAGCTGACACGGAAAAGGAAATGGTCTCTTAACCATATGGAGCTGTAAGAAGCTCAGAGGTGGCGACGGCAGCACGCTTACAACTGCAGCATACGCGCCCCTGACAGTTAAATCCAAACTATACATCCTGGAGGAGTCACTCAGTCTAAATCACAGCTCATGATTTCTCATCTACACGGGCAATGGGCCTGCATTTCTTAAAAATGGGAATATCGGTGGAGGTAGGATTGGGACTCCAGGAGAACTGGTTTGCTAGCTCTGTTCTGTGAGCGCTGCAGAAACGTACACAAAGCTTTACAAATGACCTCATTTCTACCAGGGAAGGACAGCTCAGCTATGTTCTATATTTTCCTGAACTGAAAGGAAGGCCCCACAGCCAAACTGTCATGTCTAATCATTGTGTTGCTTGAGAACGTTTAAAACAAACAACTTTTTCCTTTTTTTTTTTTTTTTTTAAATAAAAAGCCACGGAGCAATTGTAGTGTTTTGAGGGAGCGGGAGCTGTGTTTTCTGTCACATAACGACGAAACTGGAACAGCAGTATCACCCAGTTTGATGAATGAGCTTTATAAGGATAAATTTTCACCTCATTAATGATCTGAGCTGATTATTCCCTTCCCCCACTTTTCCTTTTAGGTCATGGATCAAATGTGACCCACTTTCCTTGAATGCTTTCCCACCATCTATTTTTTCCCATTAGAGTAGAAAGCCAGTTGCTAGGGACACATCACAAAACAACCACGCAATCACTAAATATTGGCCCCCCAAGCACACACTTTTCTTCTCCCCTGCCTTTACGGTATTTTTCCCCCTCTCAGCGTCCTGCTTTACATTCAGGAAAGCCAACAACAGAACTGCTTATAAGGACAAGCTTAGCACGAGAATAGGATTTTCTAATGACTACAGAGACTCCTGGGGCCCTTCATATTTAAAAAAATATAAAGGCAGCAGCCTTGGTTTTTAATTACTCCTAATTCTAAATCTCATGGCCTTAAACACAATGGCTCTTTCAACTCAGAAAAAAAAATTACACTAATAAGTAACAGAGTCCCCTGCACACCCCACCAGTCCTCGGATGGCATCGCAATGTTCGCACGGTTATGATTTTTCAAGGTTGACCAATGAGTCAGCAAAGCCAAGATGACTCGAAAGCATTAAATCACACAATGAAAGCAGCTTTTTCACACATGGCGCTGGATGGATTGCAATTAGCAAGGGGAATCAGTACAAGGCAAATATTGTAAGAGTAGAGAGAGACAAATAGGGAATTAAAGGAGCTGGTGTTCATATTGGAACAAATGAGCCCCAGATGTTAAGGTATTTGTGGTTTAATACAGCCCCTCTCACCAGCCAGGTAAGGAATGTAATTAAAACGCATTAAAGTTCAGTTGCTGAGGCTCAACAGAAATGAAATGAAATTTAATTCATCTGCCCCACTTCCCTCTGAGTAGCCTACTTGGTGCAAAGTCCTGTGAAACGGAAGACTTGTGTCCTTCTGCAATCCTTTCTACAAAAATCCTTCTCCTTGGCATTTGTTTAAGAAAATATGTCATTCCAAGTGTCTCTCGGAAAAATTAAACATAAGTACTTAACACTGTGGCTAGTTGGTTATCCCCGACCTTTTCAGCTTTCCGGGTCATTTATTACACTTCCCAGTAGTACTGTGTGACACCTTGGCATTGCTTTCTACAACCAATACCTCCGTTCCTTTAGCAATTACAGGTAGACCTTATGATTAAATGTTTCATGTATATATAATCAAATTTAAATTGCAGTTACAGAGTGGACAAGATTGAGGATTTGGTCACAACCTGCGTTTCTACCTCATACCATCCGCTCTTTTTCCACAGTATATCCACAACATTCTTTTTCCTAAGTCTTGTACAAATGAGAGAAATCATCTCTGCAATGGGGTTTTCCAGTTAGCGGGATGGTGCACCTACACATCAGAGCTGAACTGCACCACTGACACTATAGAAAAATTATAGAGTCATAGAATCATAGAATCATAGAATGGTTAGGGTTGGAAGGGACCTTCAAAGGTCATCTAGTCCAACCCCCCTGCAAGGAGCAGGGACATCCCTGACTAGGTCAGGTTGCTCAGAGCCTCATCCAGCCTGGCCTTGAACGTTTCCAGAGATGGGGCCTCCACCACCTTTCTGGGCAACCTGTTCCAGTGTTGTATAACTCGCATCGTAAAAAATTTTTTCCTAATTTCTTATCTAAATCTACCCCCGTCTATTTTAAAACCATTACCTCTCGTCCTATCGCAACAGGCCCTACTAAACAGCCTTTCCCCATCTTTCTTGTAGGCCCCCTTGAGGTACTGGAACACTGCTATCAGGTCTCCCCGGAGCCTCCTCTTCTGCAGGCTGAACAGCCCCAACTCTCTCAGCCTGTCCTCATAAGAGAGGTGCTCCAGCCCTTTTATCATCTTCGTGGCCCTCCTCTGGACCTTCTCCAACTGGTCCATGTCCTTCTTGTGCTGGGGGCTCCAGAACTGGACACAGTACTCCAGGTGGGAAACCAGCAGTCACCAGCATCTGAACAAAATGAGCCATAAATACAATTCCTGTTGAACTATCAATGAACAAACTAAGCACAGAGTTCTAGCAGTGGTGGTCTAAGTAACAGCCTCCTGAAAAAAAAAGAATAAGATCCTGTTGATTGTTGGAGTACCTGAACTCAGACACAAAATCTCCAATTTTAGATTACAGGAACAATGCCATTAGCTTTCGCTGAAAAACTGACTTTTACTCTCAATGTCAACTGAGCTACCCACAAGAAATCCCGACATATGGCAAAGCTTCCAGGCATCCCAAAGAGAGAGTCCATCAAGCTCCTTAGATGTGCATTGGAAGCATGGATGGGGTCCCTAGATGGAATTAAAGGGAAAAAACATAATTTGCCGATATGGAGCAGGCAACCAAACCTATTTTTCTGAACATTCAAATAACTTTCCATAAGCTTGACCACATTTTCTTCTTTACAGGACCTCCTATTCCTCTACTTCCTATTGTATTCACAGTTTTTTCCCTACTACTCCTCTCTTCAGTTTTTGCTCTTCATTAAACTGATTATTCCACCAAAAATACACCAAATAGATAAAAATAAGGAAGGCAACCAGGGTAGCTGGCCCTCATTACTGCTTCATTCCTGGACAATATTCCAAAAGCAGAGTAAGCAACAGCAACTTCAAAGCGTTTGAACATCGGGCTCCTAGCATCATGTTTTATCATTTTTGAACACTGTTTGTATTCCCAACAGCTCTCTTGCAGTCTAAATAACTGTTCCACAAAAAATAAATGTGCTGTACACTGTTGATCTCTTTTTCTCTTTACTGTTTTTGTCAAATTGCTTTCCAGCACCTGTGATATTCTCCAGCTACCACCGCTTGTTGCTCCTTTGCTTAACTGCATAAGAAAAAACACAAGTCAGATGCAGGAAAAAGTCATCTTATCCTTCAGTCCTTCCAGTAGCCAAGGCAGAATTGTCCTCTGGAGTGCACTGGTTATCTGCTCGCTTGATGAATTCTGAAAGACGCTCCACTCCCATTTCCCCCAGTCCCCAACAGTGGCTGAGCTCCCACCAGAGCTCCTGTGCAAATCAATGTGAGGACAGCCAGGCATCAATTTTCTCACTCTGTTCCATTCTGAAAAAGAGATGTCAGGCAGAAGCATTCAACTGCTCCATTTTGGTGTTTAGTGCCTCACATCATCATTTCAGTGGTTTGAAAAACAGTCACTGCTCATATAAAGGCAGACATGGGGAGCCAGGTTACAATGCAGCGAAGAACACCCATTACTGTAAATTAAAATCCTTAAACAAATCGCCAACAGTGAAACAATCTCTGCTTCAATTACGTGGTTAGCTAGTACATCAAGTCTTTTCTTGCTTTGGCCAGAAATACTGAAGCCATGATTGATCTACTCTGTAATCATGTTGTTTATTTCAAATTAGAGGTAATATAAAAAGCCTAACAGTGTGTATGTACATATTCATAATACCACTACAGACATCCAAACGGATCTCCATCTTCACTGCTTTGCATTTTTGCCTCATTTCTTCCCTTTTACAGTCTATGGTAAATATAATATTTGCTTTCAGAGTTCTGACTCTCCAGGGATTACGAAGCAAAAGTTCTTAACACAGAGATTATCTTTCTGGTGTTGCACTGTGCAAATGAAAATTGGTGCGTTAATGGCACTGTACAGTCGTATTCAAACACCATTAAGTACCTCTCCAGAAACCCGAAGGAAAGGGAGTGATGAACTCCAGCACAGTTCTGCTTGGACTTGCAAGTACATTTGTGTTCCTCCCTCCCTCAGTGTGCAAAGGATTCTCTGGAAAGGAATTTCCAGCCTTCCTTCTTGTTTCGTTTACACTTTATAGCCTGTGTTAAGAGCAGCAATGAATATTAATACACAGCAAATGAGGAAGCACGGACACATATGAAAGCCAATTCTCTGAGCTTGCAAGGTCTATAGAATTGGTTCAAAATCTTCCACAAATTCTGCCCAAATACAGATTTACATCATCAGCTCAAATCAGGACCCAATTTCACACCTAAAAACCTTAATCCTGGGTGGGCCTGCTTTGGGTTTAAAAGCACGCGATCAACCGCCTTCGAACAGAGCAAGACTCACTACTTTGTTGTGTTATACATCCCTCTTCCTTCATGGGTTTAGAACTTATTTTTAGCTGCTTTAAATCAGTGTAGGTCAGATATATATCTGCTAATGAGTATTGGTAATTAAGGTTTCAAACCACACAGCACCAATCCAACACTTTCATGTTGCTGATATCTCTCTAAATATGCCGATGTTTTCAGAGCAATTTCTGAGAGTCCTATTTGATTTAATTCCATTAAGATCTTCAAGGCTAAAGTTACTGGTAAGAGCTCAAAATATCACTAAACACAGATTTTTCATGTCAGATTTTTGTCTGTTTTGTTCTTTGAAAACCTTTGCAATCATTCTGTATATTAGATTTTCACTTACCAGAAAAATTTAGAAATGTATATTCCGAGACTATAACTTCCAGGATTTTGTATTTTGCCATGCATCAAAAAATGGAGAACATAAAAACCCTTAATAATAGCTATTATTTATTATTTGAGTGTTTAAAAACCCTAGAGCAAGAACATTTACCTGTGCTGAAGAAGCTTGATTAGAAAGCTTGGTAAAACTTATTAGAAAAGCTGTAATCACAGCTCAGTCACTTCTGGGAAACATTTTGGGAAAACTCAGCATATCCCACTTTTCCCTTCTATAAACTGGAGATATCTGTTTCTCTTTGTTAAGTACTTTAAAAGAGCATGCAAGAAAACTGGGAGTCATATATGTACAGAAAATGTGAAGGAATTTAGCAAGAAATGCACTGCTTTCCCATAGATTTCAATTTAAGTAATTTGTAGGAATTGGACAGGCCACTGTGAGTAGGTCTGTTCAAAAATAATTCCATTCGTATGTGTCTGCGCCATCCTGCATGGTGCAGAAAATAAAGAAAAAAGGAAAGAAAGCCTCAGCGTGATCCTGAAATTAATTTTCATGATAGAAGCAATTGAGTCCATCTACTAAGGTACTTATAATTACATTACACTGTTACTTGGAAGAAAAACGGCCAGCTATATTCTAAGAAAATATTAACCCCCTCAGCCCGATCACAAATCACTACATTTAATGTATTCTTCCTTTTATTAACACCCACAAGGTGTCCATTAGAGGCACCTTCACTGCTGCCTAAATCACTTCTAATTATCAGAAAAACACGACGGAAATGTTATTTCACATCTTTGAAAGAAAGGCTCTTTGCTGTCCAGAAGACGTGTCAGCACTGGATGATTTAGTCCACGGTTTTGTTTACTGCCTTCAACTTTCATTAGTGTTAAAAGTGTGAAGATTGTTTCCCTGACTGCTGAGATTTCCTAGGAGAGAAAAACCATACCGATACTGAACTCTCCTCTACCCGCCATGGGCCAGAGAAGCAACAAGGTCCTCGGGTGAGAGGTAGGATGCCACCACCTTTTCAGGTGGCGTTATCCCAGTGCTAGCTTTCTAGGGAAGCGTGGAGGAACGGGACAGGAGCTGTGCCTGGTTCCCCAGGCAGAGTTTGCGGAGCCTGCCACGTCTTACTCCTGCCTTGCCATCTTGCCTATCTCCTCAGTCATGTTTGGTTAGAGTCATAGAACGGTTAGGGTTGGACTCAAGGCTTCCCATTCTTCCCACATTCTTGCCATCCCACAGCAAAACAAGCAGTAAATTTAAACACATGATGTGCCTGAACTGGTTATTTCACTCCTGGTAAGCTGTCTCATTGAGGTTTTTTTTTTTTGTTCTTCTAAAAAATGACTGAAATAAACACTTGATAAATTTTTAGTAAAACATAAGTCATTCCCTGATTTTAGTTCTAAGCTTTTGACTAAGCTTTCAAAGAATACTAGCACCATTTCACAGGAGTAAAACCTTCTAGCTGAAGAAAACAAGTACTTCCTAAAACGCCAGCCAACACAAGGCTTATACATGTTTAATCCCATTCAGACGCATATTAAGACCCTCTCATACTATAACAAAGAAGCAAAGTATGACAACAACATATTACTGAGAAGAGGGAATTAAAATAATTAATCTGGTGTTTCACTCTTAGAATTTTGTGTGCAAAGGCATAACAAGCCCCCAGGCAATCTGCCCTCATTGCATCTGCTTCAGACTTAGGGGTTAGAGTAGATGAGCCCAGAAGTCCAAACTGATATTATGGTCTAGACATCAGCAGCCATAAGAAGATTTGCTGGAGCTGGAGGAAACATTTTAGGAAATGAAGTGGTCTCACCTTGAGTACTGCATGCAGTTCTGGGCCCCACAGTTTAAGAAGGATGTGAAGGTCCTTGAGTGTGTCCAGAGAAGGGCAACAAAGCTGGTGGAAGGACTGGAAGCAGCTAAGGACTTTGGGTTTGTCTAGTTTGGAGAAGAGAAGGCTGAGGGGCGACCTCCTGTCTCTCTACAGCTTCCTCAGGAGGAGAAGTGGACAGGGAGGTGCTGATCTCTTCCTGGTATCCAGTGACAGTGACAGGACACGTGGGAATGGTTCAAAGCTGCACCAGGGGAGGTTTAGACTGGACATGAGGAAGCATTTCCTCACAGAGAGGGTGGTCAGACACTGAGGCTTCCTAGGGAGGTGCTCAATGCCCCAAGCCTGTCAGTGTTTGAGGCATTTGGACAACGCCCTTAACAACATGCTTTAACTTGTCAGCCCTGAATTGGTCTGATAGTTGGACTGGATGATCATTGTATGTCCCTTCCAACTGAAATATAAAATTCTATTCTATTCTAAGTATAGTTCCTTGGAGAAAATGGGTATTTTTTTCAACAGGACTTGACAGAAATTTTTCTTTCTAAGATCATTTATTCCCCAGAGGTAGCATTACATGTAAGTGAAGTCTGACTCTACGAACCAGAAAAGGTAGCACAGAGAATGTTCCCTCCATCCCCCAAAATGCTGCAAACCTCCAGCACTTTGCATTTCAACTCTGACCACTGCTCACTCAGTACACGTAGAGTGCAGTTTGCCCAGTGTTCAGGGAGCCCATGACACCCACTCAATCATGGGAAGTAAGACCTGGAATTTCTGGGGATGGTGATAATTCTCTCAGAGTTTGGATAAACCATAACTCTTCTGTTTCTCACACTACCTGTCCATAACACAGATGTAACACACACCTTCTGTGTAGAAGCTCTGTACTTGAATCATTACTGTGATATAGATAGATAAGAGTTTCTATGGATTTATTGTACCAGAATCATACCACGGCATTATGTTTTACTAGAACAAATGCAAAACATTATTCTGATAAAAACTTCTCTGTGTCATTCTGCAATGTTGTCATTAATATGCACAAACAACAATAAAAACGTATGGGCATCCACAAGCAGTGGTTATATCATTTATGAGACAATGATAAAGCTGTACACTATAATCAAAATGGGAAAAAGGGCACAAATTAAACAATCAATTACTTAAACTATGACAAGGTACCAAAAAATAAGTAGCTTGCTGTTAAAGTGATGAAACTAGTGTGCATGGAAATCCTGAAATCAAAAAGCCAAACAACGAAGTCAAGACCATAGACCTGCATCTCCTCAGCCTATGTTGGAATGAATGATTAAAAGCTTGTATTTGAGCTGATGTATCAGAAAACCAAGTATATGAAAAAATACTGTAGTCCTTCCCACTCTCACTGCCCTGAAATTGATGGGTCAGAAAAAGAAGGAATCTGGTTTCCCAAAGTCTCTGATTGCAAACCAAAAACTTGACTTCCACAACCACCTTTTAGCTTTTGGTCACTTGTCAATACTTCACAAAAAATGATAAATGATTCCTAGACTCAAACCATTCCTTGAAGCCAGCAACTCACAACTTAAGCAATTTAGTAACTCGCTTTCACCTCCGTTTCTCCAGGGCTGGACTTGACCAGGGAAGAAAGCAAACTGCCAGAGAATGGATCCTCTGGAGCCTGTGCAGTGCTTCCATTCAGAAACAGCACCGTAAAGGAACGCATTCCTTGACCTGACCTTCGATTTGAGCAGCTTGGGAGCCAGGACAAGCATCGTGCTGGCTGTATTCCTTCTGCACACAAAACGGACACCTCTTACGTACACATAAACAAAAGAAAGGTTTATAAAATATGTTTTCCAAATATCATTTTGTAATCTCGTTTCACTTAAAACAGTACACTCCAAAAGGGAAAGGATATATCTAATTTTAAAAAAATGAAAGGCACTGATAATATATTTGCGTTTAATCTGTTGCATAAATTCTAGAAACTTTGTTAGCATGATATCCAAATAAATATTTATCACTGTAGAAAACCTTCCCCTTGTCCTGGTCAGATTGTAAACCCAAACTATAGCTTAGAAAGATCTAAACTATAAACAGGCACCTCAGCAGTTTACTATGCACGGAAGCAAGTCAAGCAAAAACCAATACAAGCATCTCCCCTCTGAACAAAATCTGGTGCAATTCACATTAAACACGCTCCTCTCTTGGCTTCTGAAACACCACTTTGCTGTTCTCGCTTTTGTCCCTAATTGCCTCTTTGCCAAATGTAACACGTATTTCTAAGAGGTTAAAAAAAAGAAACAAAACACTACCAACAACCAACCAACCCACCCAACACTGCGCAAGGGGGAGGGCAAACAGCGGAGCTGGATGTAGCAGCTTGCTTTTACTGCCTCTCTGCTCTTGGGAAAATGCAAGAGTGGCTTCTGAATATTAACTGAATAAGGAGCCGTGCAAATTCCAGCTGTTGCACATGTGATCAGGTCTGGAAGAAGGGTGTTTTCTCAGCCCTCAGTTTCATTTCTGGACTTCCAGAAACTCTGCACATATGTAGCCCTGCGAGTTGCACAATTTAATTCCCTAATCCATCTGTGACACTCCAGCTTCTCTGACTCCAGTGGCACATCAACATTATGGAAACAGTAACTAGGATAAGAAACTTATTTAATGAGGGTCTCCTCCACATGTTGTGGTTACATATGGCAGTAAAGGGACCAGGTTGCCAACAGAAGAACATATGACGCAAACTCCATTTTTGGGAGATCTGTCTAACCAAGTTGAAAGGCCATCAAGCAAGTCTACTGGACAAGGATGCTTCTCCTCACAAGGAGTTTGCTAACAGGTTACTTAAACACACGCTGCACGCTTCAATGCAGGTCGTCGCTGTAGACGGCGGTCCTGTACTACCAGCACTCTGGAGCAATGATGTCCAACATAAAGGTTCACTGGGAAGGACGTCACAACTGGGGACCACTTAGACTGAAACTCAGCTTGCAGATGTCAAATTTAAGGGAGCATGAATTTGGAAGAAGTGCTCACCGCCTGTTTTATGGAAGGAAGGAGAAAAAAAACCCACACACACAAAAATGAAGGGGTCCTTTTGGTGTCTCATGCTGAGTCCTCACATCACTGACCAGTTTTGACCTTTAAGGACCTGTGGAAGTATCAATAAGTACAATCAGGGAGGTCTTTAAAAAGATTTTTTAAATGATTAGAGTCTTTATCCTGTCACATTTTCTGGGCACTAGTACAATGTAATTTGATTTTAAACTGTACTGTTTGGTGAAATGTCCTGTTCTTTAGTTCAGTGAAGTCAAGACACAATAAATGGATTTTTAATGGATGAAAGTTCAATTTCTCTGGCAGCAGAGGCACATGAGGAAAAGACACAATGTACAAATGATGCACTCCGTGCTGACTTTTGACCCCAACCACTTCATGACAGGTATAAAAATGAAATACTCAGAGGGGAGGAGAGAGAGAAAAAAGAGAGAGCGTTGAACGGCAGCAATGCTAATAGCCAAACAGCATGCAAATCACTCAGAAACAGAGATTGGTTTTGGGGTACAAGAGCCAAAATCAAGCTAAAACCTTTTTTTTTTTATTTTCTTAATCTTCTTTTTACATATTAGCAACTGCTTCTGTTCAGTGTTTGGCTGTCTACTGTAGGGTGTGTGGCTTCGTAAAGTCAACTCAGGTGTCTGGGGGTGGGAGAAATATAGCGATATTATTAATCTCTGTATTATGTGGAGGAATCCTCCGCAGAATACATGCAAATAATGCTGTTCTTCAGTGTATTCATTCAGTAGGAAATGAGTTCACCGTTAGAGGCACACTTCAAGGTGGTGTTTCCTGAGTCCTGTTGGAGAAACGAATCAGGAAACAAAAATAGCTCAGATGGTGCCCATATTTATCAGGACTTGACTGAGCCACACTAATTAAATAATGATTCTTTAATTGAAAATATGATGCGCTATATCTAAAGCTCTGAAAGACCATTATGAATAATTTGGAAGCTCCAAAAAGACTTCAAAAATCAATTAAACTATATTAAAATTGAATACAAATTAAAGACCAAAGTAACCATTCCTGTATATTCACCTCAGCTAGTTCAATGATCTTCAACTTCAAAACCTCTGGTTGTCTGCCAGATAGAGATTGTGGCTTTTGAAATACAATGTCAATAGGTTGCAACTGCTTACTTCTGCTTAGTGGCTCTGGGCTAGAAAATGTTATTTTCAGTACATTCCCAGAGAGCAGGGCAGCAGCAGCATTTAAAGGTATCCCCAAAAACATTTACATTTGAAGCACTGTTGCTAGATCTGCCAGCAGAGGCCTTCACACGGCCTCGCTTACTTATCACAAGGCAGTATTTATCTCCCAGCTTCACCTGGGAGGAGATACACTGCTGTTTCTGTCATTGAACATCACTTGTCAGGTTAATTAATGAATTTCCTATCACCCGTTGCTCCGGCCTGCCGCTCTGCTAGATGCCTCTGACTCCACTGCTCCTTTTGATTTCAGCGGTTGTGGGGTTTGGGTTTTTCCAGCTCAGCAGCTCTACATGTACCAGTGCCATTTTTGTCCCTCAAAGATGATTAATTTGTTCTCAGCAGACAAGACACAGGGCATATCCACCCTGGGAAAAGCTGACCCAAGGGGCCCATTTTGGCTCTCGTTGGTTAGGCCACGACAGGCGGTGGTGTCTCTTCCCCTCTTCTGTGGGCACCGATGGCTTTTAAGGCACCTTTCCATCAAAACTTCTTGATGAGGGAGCAAATTTGCTGCTCTGAGGGTGTTGTGGATATCCCACCTGGAAAGAACTGAGACTTTTTACAGCAAACATTGTACAAAGACAACTTGAGGGGGCTTTTCTCATTGTCTTATAATCCTCTGACTATTCAAGATCTTGTGGCCTCACACGCCCAGAGTACCCCAATGTTCCGGCAAGTCCTGTTTGTCTAGGGGCCTGTTCTCACTACTTGATTAAAACTTTTTTTCAGGTTTTTCAGCAGAAGAATCATATTTAGCCTTAAACTTTAATTTCCCTACTACCAACTCCTTCAAATACATATTGCACTCAGTTACAGTAAACCCACAAATATAACGTTGCCTTTTCAGATGCACCTTGTGTTAAATGGTTTGTAATGGAGCCATATCATTCAAATGTTAACTGAAAATTCTCATTCTTAATTATCTCACACCTTTATAAATTTTTCAGGTCACCTCTCGTATTACAAAATGTAATCTGGGTGCCTTGATTTTATCTGTAACCAACAAGGTGCAGAAAAGCTATGCATAAACACAGTCGATATTTTTATGAGGCTTGGTGCCTCCCCTTAGAGAAATTACTGAAGCTCTTCTAATGTTTACAACTAACTTCTTCACAGAAACAGTAATGTCTTTTCCCCTGCAGTCACAGCCAACAGCAACCTTTAAATTGCTGAGGGAAAGACATTTCGAGGTTTGAGAAACATTGTGCAGAAGGCACAAGTCGCTGCCATCCTTAGAACATCTTAGTATATCCCAGCCACTGGGAGTTCAATCCCGGATTACTGCAAAAATATTATTGCAGGGGCTCCCTCTGAACCTCTAGTCCAAAAATCGGTATTGACCTTGTAATGTGCACCTAAGAGACCACAAAACGGGGTGCTATGAGCGTCTGGAGCAATGGTGGTTCTTGGAGATGCTCTAGCAGTGCTGCACTATCTCTGCTTCCAGGCAGAAATAAAGGGCTGCACAAAATGAAATAAAAAGAATCATTACCCTAAATTATGCAGCAGGTCCTAAGGCTGTTGTAGCCAGTATCGTGCAGACCAGTGGAATTTCATAACAGTAAGATCCAATGAATCCACACTTCTCAGCGAATGCTAAGATAACTGTGAGACAAGGGAGCACTCAAGTGAGCTGCTAAATTAACGAGAGGAAACCCCCCATTTTTGCTTCAGTGCAGCAGAAGAGCTCTGAGCTTGGACAGGCTCATTATGAGTGGCTAATGGCAGACAGGTGAAACCCATGGACATCAGAGAAGACCACAGTTTCTCAGAGAAGCACCAGTCTTTGCTGTCATCCTGAATGAGATGATCAACTGGGAGAAACACTGAGTAGGTCCCAAAAATCTGTACTTTCTCATATTTTTGCTTTAGAAAAAAGACTGCAGTAGAGTCTTGCTTCATTATTACTTTCCTGTGCCATTTCCGTTGAAAGATGATGGGCATCAGCAGCACTTAATTTAGAAAGAGAAAAAGTGTAACACTGTGTCCTAAATATCCCATCACCTTCATCACTAGATGAAAGAAAACCTGCACATCATCACTTTAGCCTTAAGAGAAAAACAATTCCTGAAAAGCTTTAAGGATCTTTTGTAATGGCATTATGTTTTGCTTTGCTTCTTAAATTTTCCAAGTCTGAGAGAAGTGTGAGAATTGCATATCCAGGAAAAAGTAAAAGGAATAATGTACATAAATTCCACAATCGGATTCACTCCTTCCCTTTTCTTTTACATGGGGAAGTGTTACTCTCAACATTAGCAAAACCAGCAAATTCTACAGAAATTCTGCCGATGAGTACATTCCCCACTATAAGGAAAAAGGAAACACTGATGAACTTAAAGTGGATTTTTCTTCTAGTTAAAGGCTGCACGTGTTCAGATCTTTGATATCTGCATTTCCCAAGAGGGCTAATTTTCTCTGGACCATCAGATTGTGGTTGCATGTTGTGCCATCTACAACATATACACAATACTGTGTATATTCCACCACTGGGTTCTCCATCCCATTAGATGTAGTTCAGACCTCTGTTCTCCCAGTTCTAAATGAGTGTGCTTAACCAAACAGTACTGATGTGCCTAACTGCTAGAAACAACCTCAGATCCCCAGCCCCAGTGGTCTTCAGGGCAAATAAGGCACAAGTTAAACTGGCATCCTTGTCTTGCACCAGACAGTGATAAAAATTAATCTTAGAATTTCTGTCCAGATTAATTCTAAAACTTGCTAGACATAGCTGTCTGTTGAAATATGTATCCAAGAAGGGACATTAAATAGAGATATTTGCTTCCAAGCTGAAGTGCAATGCCTATCCTAAATCAAATCTGTAGCTGAATTTTGCCCAGTTGTCTCACTCCTGGCTCTGATACTCAATCCCCACAGGTAGCTGAGTTAGTCTCCCCCCTCGCCCAGATATCACATCTCAGAACACAAGTTGACAGCCTTCCATGCATGAAAAATATTAAACAATTTAGCTCAGGAAATTATGTATGGAGCTTCTTAGAGGCAGAGAAAACTGGCTTTGGAGCTGCTACCAGGACGATGATGGAAAAGCAGGTACAAATAGGAACTTTTGATAAAGTCGTGCAAACCAAACCCATCATATCTGGGATGTCGTGAATGCCAGACTCCCTGTCTTTCTTCTACAATGCAGGGTAGGACCAAGCAGTTCGGAGTCAACACCTAACACACGATAAGCCTGCATGCAAAACCACATGCTTTAAAAAGCCAAGTGTTTACAAGTAAGTGCCTTTTGGAATTACAGTAGTGAAAACTGTGACTGAGGAGATATTCTCCCAGCACAATTTCTGCCAACAACTTACTGAGAGTAGAAAGTTGTTGGAAAGAAATTTATGGAGGAATTGCTTTCTAGAGTCATCTTGACCTAATAAATAATAGGTACCTTTCTGAGAGAGCTGTTTTATAGCTGCGTACAGCTGGATGAAAACTAGCACTATGGTCCAATTTATTTACCATTAGTTTCTTTCTCTCTCTCTCTCTCTTTTAAACTCTAATACACGATTTCAGACTACTGTGAAAGCCTCCTTAATTTGCCTCTGTATTGTGTAAAGCAGATGTCCTGCCTTCGCAAACTGATTAGTAAGTGGTTTATATTATTCCAGTGGTTGTCATCATTATTGCAGAAATGTTGAGCAAGGCTGCTGTAGGCTGCTTTTGAAAATGTCTAGAATGACAGACTGACTGTTTTAGAAGCGATACAGGTGTGCAAAACACACTTTTCTGGAGAAAACAGACCAAATAATATCCCATGAAATAACACATTGTGTTTCAGGTAGAGGGGTATCTTCAGGATCACGGTAGATAAAGATAACACAGGCACCGAACTGTGACTCAGAAGATCTGGGTCCTATTCTAGGCCCTGGTACAATACCAGAAATTTGGTCTCTGGCAAGTCCTTTTGTTGGGATAAACCTCAGATGTGTTATCCTAGTAGCATCTAAAACATCAGAGGCAATCTTCAGCAGGACCCACTTCTCTTTCATTGCCTGTGAAAGGCCCACAGTGGATGAACACTTCAGACAGCTACAATTAAGAGGGGTGGATCTTGTCATGAGTTGCACAGGCAGCTTAACATTTAAATGAATTGTTTTTGTTGGAGAGGGTGAAGCAAAGTCTTCTGTGTTTGTTCATCTAGAAAGTGACCTTGATTGAGCTTTCTGAATACTACTGCAATCGAAATTAATGCTAATTATAGCTTTAAAAGATTAGATGTGTTAAATCTGGTCCTAGATGTCCTGACAGTCTTAAAAGCAGAAATAAATGTGGGAATTCAGTTGATTTTGAAGTTGTGCTTCACCACTAGCTCATCTGATTCCTTACAGGATCCAAGCAGTTCTTCCTTTTCCATATCCAACAACATTAGAGCGCAACACAGGTGACTACAAATACTTATTTGCTGCAATGAATTACTACTGCAATCACTGCAAAAACATAGCCACACTGTTTCTGCTTCTGCAGAACGTAACACGAAAAGTTTTAACTTGTCTACTCGTTGTTGTGCAAAACTCGTAACTGATAAACAAGGGCTTTTTTTGTTGTTGTTGAACTTCACACAAATGGTTTTTAAAGTAGGAAGATCTGACCTCTTCCCTTTTGCCAGCATTAAAATTTCATGACTACATTGTTAAAGAGAGAGAGCCTGTGTCAGCATAGATTCACAGAGTAATTTTGGTGGGAAGGGACATCTTGAGGTCACCTGGTCAACTAGAGCAGGGCCAACTAGATCAGGTTGCTCAGGGCTGTGCAGGTGTTTCCGTTTCTCCAAGGGCAGTCCCTCTGGGTGCCTCTTACAGCGTTCGACCACCACCATGGTGAACATCTTTTTCCTTCTATCTAATCAACATTTGCATTTCCATTCTAATAACGTGTGCCTGTTGCCTCCTGTCCTGCGTACTGTGCACCTCTGGGAAAGTTTTGCTCTGTTGTCTTTGTAACTTCTCAATAAGTAGTTGAGAGCAGGTTTCCCCACTTTTCTCTTCCAGGATAACAAAGCAGCTCTTTGAGCCCTTCCTTCTGCACCAGATGTTCCAGACCCCTGATCATCTTGGTGTCTCCCCACCAAACTCTTCCCACTATGCAAATATCTTGTATAAAACTAGACACAACCTCTAGATATGGACTCAAAGGTACCAAAACAGAGAAATAACCACCTTTCCATGGCCTGTTACCTACCCGTTTGCTGGAACACTCCAGTATGCAGTTGCCCTTCTGTGCTGCAAGGGTGCAATGCTGACTCCTACGCACCAGGCCATTGCCCAGGGCCTTTTCTGCAAAGCAAATGATCCTCAGGTCCCACGGAAAGACACATGAGCACAAAAGATTCAACTGCTTGCAATCACTGCTAGAAACAAAATAAACCTACAAGCACAGTGGCTAAACGGCTGTATGATGAGACCAAGGGCAGAAGATGCCAAGCCAACATAAAGTGTGGCAACCCCTGCCAAGGCTCTAGAACATTAAAAAAATACCTAAAAGAAAAAGAATCTGGATGATATTTGCAGCAAATACTCCACCCTCACACACAAAAGACACAATTCAATTATCTCATCTTCGACTCTAACTTGACTCAGAAATACATAAACTCGTTTTTTTTTCAAATTCAGTTGAGGACAATAGTGTCAGGACAAATTATTGTTTCCTAAGACAAAGCAAAAGACATCTCTTACACAGAAGTGAATCAAAGGCCCAGATTCTGACATACTCCCCATCTTTGCAGATTTTCAAAGTACAAACACAGAGCCAAGCTCAGCTTTTACAATGAGTCACTCATACCCAGCAAACAGATTGCAGAGTTTTTATCTTGAAGCCTTTCAGAAGTATCTTAAAGAGAAGACAAAACATCTTCTTAAAATACTTCAACAGAATTTTTATCTCGGGACTCCAAGAAAGTATTATAACGGAAAAATCTCAATTTTTCTACTGCTACAGATAAATTTCTTCCCCATTTTAAAGACAAACAAGCTTTCCAGTTACAGACAAACCCAAGAATAACTCTAGTTGCTAAATCAAATTGCTGATCAACAGGAAAATAATCTTCAAAATGTGTCAAAGCAAGCCAAATGAATGGCCTCCTGCCTGGGGAGCACTAGAAAACTTCAAGAGTACTGTTTACTTCAGATTACTAACACCCTTTAGAAAATTAGTTTCTCAGTGAGAATATGAAATTGTCCATCTACTAATGAATCCAGTGAGTGTAAATACATATTTTGAAACATTCCTTTCTCAACTGAAATTTTAGTGGGTTGGGCTTTTTTTTTCGGTACTTTGATGCACATTACAAAACTAAATCTGTGAACCATTTCTGCTTTTCAGTTCTCTTGTTAGCAGCTAACCTGAGCTAAATCTTAGGGCTGACAACAGCAAGCCACCCCTAATACTCTTCCTAATCTAATTTAGTTCAAGATCAGCCTGCCTGCAGATGACCATACGCTTGTGCGCATACGTGTTATAAACCATACACAACAGCCACTTCCGCAAAGAGCATCCACCTTCTTGGCAGCCAAAATTCTGACCCTTTTCATTTAGGACTAGCAGAAAACAGCTTTTCTGTAGGCATTCCTCCACCTTTAAACAAAAACACCTTTAATAAAAAAAAAAAACCCTGAAATTTAAAGACTACTATAAAAAATTTCAGCATTTTCATTACCCTTTTGTTCCAAAAAGCACGAGTACCCAGACCAGACATTTCAGTGCAGCCATTAAAGCAGAACGCCTTTTGAGGCAGAATTCTATGAATGCACTCTGGCTTATAAAAAATGTATTAGATGATAGCTCTGAAAAAGGCTCTGAGGCGTAACATGGTCTATCATGTTGTGCATGCATGAGTTAGCTTTTACAAGATCAGAACCAGAAGCGAAGATGAATGCTATTCATTGTAAGCCCAAAGCTTTGGAAGTTCAGTATCGCAGTGCTTGGGGGTCACTACTAGAGCTATTTAGAAAAAAAAAAAAAAAAGTACGTTCTTTAAAGAACCGTCCAGCTTTTAAATGATCAGCGCACATGCCCACCCTCAGTTCTGGATGGCGTGGGGCCAGGACTGCAGCAGAACGGGCAGAAGACAACCAGTTCTTCCCGCTCCCCCAGCCACGTTCAGCGCTGATTGAATTTGTCACGAGAAGGTCAACGGTGCTCTTGTTAGTGGGTTTTAAAAAGTCAAATATCACTTGATGGAAAAAAAGCAATGACTTCACACCGGGTGTAAAGAGGAACAATTCTGGCAAGGACTCATCCACTTACTGTCAAAGAAAATTACATACAATTTACTATTTTGACATTCTGGAGTACGTTTGACGCATTATTAGGATTTGGAGGTCTTAAAGAGAAGCAATTCAAATGAATATTAAACTAAATGGATTTTCTTTGATGAAATAATGATAAATAACAACACAGATGACTTTGATTGTTTGCAAAATAGCTTATTCATAGTCAGTTGCCCACATTATTTTGAAAATGTCCCAAAGCTCAGGACAAACCTTTCTTCGACTGCTAGAAGCTCTTCAGAGCTAACAAAGAGTTGTTATTCTTATTATTCAAATTCTTACATATATTATGTGAAAAAACGCCTGAGCAATATTGCACTGAATCCTGAGAAAATGCACATTTCAAAAATTATCTTTGCGTTTTGCTGCTGACTTCAAATAACACAAGAGTGCGGTTGACGAGAGTCCTGACGTGGCAGTGTCCCCACAAATGTACCCTCCTCAGATGTCCCTCTGTGTTTTCCCTTCTAAGTTAATTGCTCTTCTTTGCCACCAAGCTGAAGTGTCAGCTGTGACTTTCTGAGCAGCTCTGAGTAATGGGATCAGCTAATGTTCGGCACATGGAGAAACTCTGCATCACCCTCCTCTCTAAAAATACCGCCGGCTGCCGCTAGAGCCACTCAGCGGTGATGAATAGCTAAAGGGACAAGCAGGTCTCTAAATTTACTTCATATCTGACAGCCCTTCAGCAGATATGGGTAATGGATCCTACTTACTCCAAACCACTGTATTCTGCACGGCGCTTTCCCACGGTGTGAATATATATGCTCAGTATGGGCTGCTTAACGATCACGACTTTTTTCTTCCCCATTAAGTCAAGCTGATTACACATTAAAAAGCTGTTAGTAAATTTTGAAACATGTTACTAATTCAAGTGAAAAAGGCATGTTTGGTCTTCAAATGCACCTCCAAGCCTCCATCAGAGAAGGTGTCAATTGACTCCTAGGGATTTGCCTTGAGTGCTGAAAGTGTGCACATCTTATAAATGCACACAGCTAATTATCTTCAATGACTTTAGCTGATTCGTTCACTTAATACACGGGTATGTCTTTTCTGGGTATACAGCACTACAGAATTTTATTTCTTGAAGGTCATTTGACGACTTTATGTGATTTTTTGGTGTGTGTGCATTTTTAATAAGGTCCCATTTCTGAATCGAAGAAAAGAGCGTTCGACGAGACAAAGGGTATTTACTGCATATCTAGGGATCTCCAGATTGGCAATTATATCATAATTGTTTTTAAATTCTAAAAAAGGGGGTGGAGTGGGGAGGTAAGAGATAATTAAGTCACATGAACAGGGCCCAAATTGCATTTGCTCTCAGTTTTGTTGTGCACAATATCAGTTTAATTGAATCATCTGTAATTCTTCTCACTTTTTTTTTTTTTCAGCCTGTAGGAATGCACACAAGACATTATGAATGAGAGGCTGGCTGGCAAATTTCTTGAGAACAGAGATTCCAAGCATCCACAGGATTTGCCAGAAAACAGCAGACGAGATTATATATGTCCGTGTATGAGCGCACAAATGTGCCAGGGAGGGTGGAGAAAAGGGATGGCCCCTGGCAAATTCGTGTCTGTCAGTTAGCAAACCTTGATTTCACTATTAATATGTCATGGTTCACCGCACAGAAGCTTTCAGCGAGCATCAGCTGTGTTACGCACACACGTGCATGCGGACACACACGTATGTATTTTTATATACACACGCTGGCTGACTTCAGTCAAACCAGTCTGTCATATTCAATGAATCACCAAAACAATGGAATGGGCAGAGTCTCTCCTAACTCAATTACCAAAGCGTTTTTCAGTAATAATTGATTTGAGTAACATTTGTTTCTGTGTTTTTGAAAGAGAAAATCTTCATGATTTAACTGGCTAATGCAAAAGACCCTTGCTGATGTGAAATCACATCACGTTGCTTGCTGTTAACACTGGAATTACAGAAGAAAGCCAGGGAAACATAGCAGCACCTAATCCATAATCCTTCTAGTGCAACACGAAGATTCCAGCATGTTTGGGGGTTTCCCCAAACCTGAAACACCATCCCTGAAAAACCACAGTGTTCATTATTAAAGATATTTGCCCAACATTTTCTTCTAGGTTACTACTTTTTCCTTTGGGGCTTACATCCCCAAAACATTTGCATGCATCCACACTACATGGCCTTGGTTAGAGCTGTATTCGGGTGACTCAGAAGCTTGATTCCTTCACCTTGACGTCACCCTTCGAGACAGGCAAGTATCATTCTCCCTTTACAGACCAAGTGACCCAACCAAGGTAACCATGCAGGTCTGTGGCAGAGGAGGGAGATGAATCTGGCTCTGCCGAGTCTCTTAACAGCCCCGTAACAACCAACACTCTGTCCCTGGATCTTTTCATTGCAACTCATCTAAAGCGCATGTATTTGGCTTTCGGCTGTGCCATTCTCTGGTCCCCAGACAGTAGGCAGGAACCCAAGGAAATCTTGAAAATAAAAAGGGCATTTCCTTCCTTTCCCTTGAAGGGCACTAAAGATTCAGGGAATATTTTTACTTCCCCTTGTAAAACACTTTTATGAAAATTTTGCCAGTTACTGGATCATTTTGTTTTCTGTTTGGTGATAAAAACATGAAGCCAAATTTTGCTCTCCTTTACCCCCAGATGAATTTATAACAACCCCACAGGTTTCAAGATTTGACCAGATTGAGCAAATATGCAAAGGAGAAGAGGTAATCACTACCAGCTCTGCCAGCCTTGCTGCCACAGGCAGATTAACATTGCTTCTGGCAATCCTAGAAAACTGTGCAGAGCCAAAGTCCGCACCATAAATAGCTTCTGGGACAAAGGCTTATTGTAAGTGACACCGTTAATGATCTGGCTATTTATAGGTTTCAAACCCAGGACAAGGGATGGATTCCTTGCCAGGTGCTTATACATTACCTAGTGTATGAGGAGGGAGGAGGAGAAGGTCTAAGCACATTTTCACCTTTAGCGTCTGCTAACAGGTACTGTGCAAGAACTACCCGCTATTCTAATGAAGAGTCTTAACCTTTGTGGAAGACTTCTTGACGTGCAAAGCCTAGAAGCCTGCCCAGTGCACCGACATGCGTAACAACAAGCTGCATTTGGAAAACAAGAGATCCTGGAATGGGTTTTCAGCAGTGATAAGCGCACCCAGCCCAAGCTAAATCCAACATGCTCAGCTCCCAGTGAGCGATCTGAAAGATACAGTCAGATTATCCGAAGTGTTCCCTGCAAACAGTCCCAACAAGATCCATGGATTCTGCTGGATGCTGAATGATCTGCAGTACTAGGTTGCCTGTTTAGGTGCCTACTGCAAATCCTCAAATGACAGGCTCTTTTGAAGTTGAGCCCTTTAAGTCTCATTCCCTAAACCCTAAAAGAAATTATTTGACATATCTTTAGTTGTAACAAGGGAGCTTGAGATGCAAAGAGTGAACTCACGAACGTTTCCACACTCTGAAGACCTTGAGGGATGATTTGCACCGATACTCCAACCTATCAAACCCCATGTGAAACTGCTGGCATTCTCTTAAACTGATGTGCAGAAAATATTCCTCAGCTTTCTACACCAGCAAACATCCAGTTGTTTCATTAGACATGTCACAGGCTAGCAAAACCTCAAAAGACGTTACTGCCAACACTCCTGAACGAACCCATGGGATGGACAAAACCGGTCTTTGCAAGGAAGAACTACTGGAGTGAGTGGTAGTCAGAGCACAGCTGCAAAACAGGGCATTAAGTCAGCTCCATTGCAGTCAAAATGAACAAAAGCTTTTTGCTACACTCTAATACACACACATAATATGAGTAGCTTTAGTAGAGTCTTTTGAAATCACGACCCTTCTAATACGAGGCAACGTTGCTCGATAAACAACACAGACGAGCCCAAAAATCAAATAAGCATACTTCTATATCCTTCAACAGCATCAAATAATTTTCCATTTTACTTAGCTTAATTAATTTTACAGTGCCTAGGAGAACAGAAGTGACAGGTTCTGAACTCAAGGATACATCCACAGATCCCACTTGGAAGGGGAGATATGGAGTAGTCTCTCTATATCTATGTATATGTACATGCACAAATGTATATACATACATACATTACATATGTGTGCATGCATATGTATTTACATCAGGACTCAGGTTCTAAATTATGACAATACAATCACCCTCTAATATGATAGTCACCACAATGTATCAGAGGGATGTGAAACAAAAAAAAAGAAAGGAAAAAAAGAAAAAGTCATTATATTCGTTTACAGCACCAGCTTGATCTAATTCAAATACTGCAAACAACCCTGAATCTGTCCAAACACTGAATAGTATCTTTCTTTTTCGTGCAATATTTAATGAAGAATTTAAGTTTAAATGGAGCTAGTAAGATGACGGTGACAAGGCAAACAGCCATAGTGGGCAGGATACTTAGAATGTCAAAATAAAACGAAATGGGAGAAGTCAGTCTGTAACAAGTTACGTTAATATTTGCTTTCGCCTTTTTTCCGCAGGCTGACGAAGATGCTGAAACAGATCATTAATGCTCTTAAATTGTCATCACGTTAATGTCAGTAGTAGTGTATGAGCTTGTTTGATCATATCATCGTAAAATGCTACTGAAGTGTGCTGTACCTTTTTTTCCCTCTTTGGATGCCTGGTTTCATTCAACCCTGACCACCTTTGTTCTTTTCCTAAATCATTACAAAGATGGATTGAGGGAGAATGAAATGAAGTCCAAAACCACACCTGCTGCATCAGATCCTTGAAGAGTGTGGAAGAGAACATTCACAAAGAGCCCTTAACCGGAAAAACAACAAATACACTGAAACCCCATAAATATCCCCTTTTTACCCTTTTCTGCCTCTGAAAACAGAATGTGCTTCCTGAAGAACATTTTTATCTGTGGTAATGGGGTTCCCGATCATTTACAAGCTTTGCAGAATGCTGCAAATCTTCCAAATCTCACCCAAGAAGAAAGAAAAAGAAGTTAGATCAAAGATGGATCATTGGCTACAGAGTACCTGGGGGTGGCACTGTGGCTGGAGCAGGAGCCCCTGACATGTTCAGGGAGCCAAGGAGGCCAATGCCCAGCACGTGAGAGTGGTTAATGTCTGCAACAGGCAACATCTCTGCTCTCAGGATGCTCCTGAGTGAAAAAGAGCATGATGTTCGGGAGAGATGCTTCTAGCCATGGTGGCAAGAGCATGAGAGTCACAGAAAGGAGCAAGAGGGACAGCAGAAGACTCCTGGAAAGATCTGCAAACATGATGGAAGGACAGAGACACTGAGAACCAAAGGGATTCTGCAGATTGTCCAGCAACCCAGAAAGCTATTCTGTTGACTGAAAGGACTCAGCCTCATGGCAAGAAGCGGAGCTTGATTTATATCCCTTTTTGGTTTCCAGTTAATCCGGTTTGCTTATGCCATTTAAAAAAGAAAAAAAAAAAAGCATTTCATATATATTCTAACACAATATGTTTTTTGAGTACCAAATTCAAAATTTTGGAAAGGCTTGCTTTAAACAGACAACCAGCAGATCCTGATTGACTTGGGCTCCCATCAGAGAGGCATTAGCACAGTCCTGAACTCACGATGCGTCTATTGGCTGCTATCAGTAGATGGATTTCACAGGTGTTTGGTTTTGCTCATCCACATCTAAGCAATTTCATGATTTAAAATCACAGCTGATTGACTGAAACAAAAAGTTTTTAAAAGTCTAATTTTTCAAGCTTATTGCAGAAAAATACCTTGTCTTTTAGGAAGCAACTGGTAATATGCATAAGTGATTTCATCATTACAGGAAAAGGTGAAATCTTAAAGCGCAAAAAATTGCTTTTGATGGTCCAGAAGACACCCCTTCTAGCCTCACGCTCATTTGTAACCGTAACTGCAAAAGCCTTAATGAGTAAAGCATCATAATTTCCAATTTTAACTTTCTTATCCCTGAGGTGAGAATGCAAAAAGAACATCAGCTGGCTTCACTCAATGTTTAGGAATGCTACTTCTCTGCAATACGCTGTATTACATTTCATGACCATATTCATTCACCATCTCTCAGTAAGAGGTGGTCACGCTACCCTCAGTAACGCTGGGAAAATCTATATTAAGATGAGCACCACTACAACCCAATCTGAGAAGCCCAGTAATACTGCGTATCTGTATCTCAACTGTGGTTCCTCACTGTGCTTAAATAAAATGTTCATTGCTTTAAAAAAAAAAAAACCAACAAAAAAACCAACCCAAACCACAACATTGCTATGCTTTTAGCACTTTCAGCATCTCTAGAATCACGATGTACAGTACAACCGTAGAGTCTTAAAGAAGGTGAAGTACTGTTGTAACTTCACCTACCCCATCAGAGAAACATCCAGTCATCACTCAAAACCCAGCCAGTCTCTGCATGCAGCTCAGCGGGTAGACACCCTCACCATAAAATTCACCACCAGTGATGGTACTATCTGGTATTCAGCACAAAATTTCATGAGATGTAAAAAACAAAATCTGAAGCAAAGACAGGTAGAAATAATATTGATTTTCTATTTTCTAACGACAGGTTCTTTCTAAGGCTTTGGAGAAACAAGTGAAACTGGCTGGCTGGCAGCTCCCAGTGCTTTAATCACTGCTTCATAACTAGGATGGTACGCGGCAGAGTAAGATTAAATTATTTTCCAGTACTATTTACTTCTGCTATAGAATTTTGCATGTGAATGCTTTGCCTTAACTGTTATTTTCTTAAATTACTGTTATGATAACCACTCATTCTTCTTAAAACCTGATGCAATTTCCCAGTTTGCTCCTGACATCACTCCCATGTCTCCAGCCCCTAAGTTCATTACTCATTCTTGTGATGGTTCTTCTGCTGGCTAGGATTATCTTGTAGAGTTATTTGGCTATAAGAAAGCAAATGAACTTTAATGAGAGGTTAAAGGCTAAGGCTGACATAAGCTGTCTTGGGTAAGTGAAAAACTCAACTTTATCTATTTCTCCAGAAATAAGTAGTCACTGCATACATAGAGCCACCTCATCCACCCCAGTCTACCTTAGAGCAGGGCACACCAGAGCCTCACAACAGTTAGGGAATCTGTTGCTTGGGCTCTACTTTCTTTCCTTGTCTCCCCTTTCCTTGAAGTTCAAGGTTTGCCAGGCTACAATAAAAAACCACGGCGTGCCTGGTAGCTATGATAACCATAGAGGATCCTGTAGGTATGACCAAACATGAGAAAAGTGAACCAGAAATCACAACTCTGTGGATGACGCTCTGAGAAAGGCAGAAAAATGGTTTGATTGGGATTGAGCTACTCTTCTCTAGATAAATCCTTCTGTCTCTTTGAAGCAGCCAACAGCTAACTCATAACATGCAAAAGCTCCCAATTGCAATGGAGTCTGACCCTTGGTCTGGCCAAGGTGGCTGAAGCAAAGCTGAAAGCCACCACACTTGGCAACCACGCACGTAGTTCTCTCAGCATTTCTGTCTCAAGCTCAAACTGTTTATTTTACAAAAGCAGAACCAAAGATCTTGTTCACACATGATTTTCAGCTGGAGCCAGCAGAAAAAGGTAGAGCAAAATAAAACGTCAAAACTTTTTGATGTATGTGTCTCTGTAAACATGTTTTGCTGTAATATCACTACTGTTTCCAAAAGCTCTGAATTTAACCCTTCCAGCTCCACCAAAGTGACAGAAGAAATAATGGCTTTCCTCCTAAAGATTTATTCTTTAACCAGTTTAGTTGCTACCTTCTGTACTCTCAGGAACAGTGTTCCCAGCCTTGACAGTCAGAGAATGACTGCTATATAATTGTTTACAGTACACCGTTTCTCAACAGAGGAATGGGAAATCTTCAGGTTTAACAAATCTGTGCGGATTGCAGCATGTTATCTGTTTTCTGACCGATTGGGAGAAGACTGTAATGGTTTGTAGCAATATAAAAGATGCAATCAAACAAATGAGGGTGGATGCTAGAATTAACTCCTTATACACCCTGAGCTTTTAGAAATCATTCATAAAACATTGACCACAACATTATCTGAACATAAATACAGCCTCAGTGTACTTTGTTGGCAGTGACAGGCGAGATCAATATCGGAGACCAAATGCCAACAGTAAAAGGGTATGTCAGTCAGTATTTCACTGACTAACTGCCCTTATCTGAAGCTCTCATGCTTCACTGGGTGAAAATACAGCCATTGATCTTAGTGTCACAACTCAAATTCTTCATATATCAACTAGTTTTTTTTCCCCTCCTTTTCAGTTGAATTTCTGGGCCACTACTTATTTTTATGATCAATATTTCTATCACTCTCACATGAGCTACACTTTTATTACATTAACCTTTAAGTACAATTTTTAACATATCTGTTTGGTGTAATGTCACACGTTTTAACTCAACATCTCTTTTACAAGTGTCAGAGCTACAGCTGAACTTCAGGTTTCTTAAAGCATCCATGGCAAAACTGCTCTGATTAGTAGATAAATCTACTGGACGCGGCGCTCTCGAGGAGTTCTCGGGCTGGGGAGCTGCGCTTTCGAGGATCCAGTTCCCCTTTCCAGGAATTCACAGCTGAGCTGTAAAATTTTTTCCTCAGAAGAGGAGATTTTGTTAGCATTGATCTGACTGCTTTACCTTAAAGAATTTAAGTGTTGGAAATTAGCATGACAAAAATCCACTCATGCAAATGTGCAATTGAAAGAGACTGACTGTTCTGCTAAACAAACCTGAATCCTCAGAGAGGGTTTATTGTATATAGCCTATACAGATCAGGTTCCCGGCTTGCTTTACCATCTTGGCTGAGGCTCTCGAGCTCTCCGAATTTCACTTTTCCTGTTTGCAAACTGGAAAGATGAAAGACAACCTACTTTCATTACGTCCTTTGGATCTGCAAATGAAGGAAACCATATTCCAGTAGTAAATGTAATTCTCCGATCTACAGTAAGCGCTCTGCGAGACTATTCATGAATAAACCAACTGCAGCTAAATGTTCTGAGATCTTTAAATAAATGGACAATTAAAAAATATATAGATGTTGTAAAACATATTATTATCTCAGGGAATAAGTTTTAAACTAAGAATTTGAGGGGAATTATTAAAAAACACAATAAGCCTCTCCCCTCTCTCTTAGCATAACGTCAAGCTGTCTCACCGAGCTCATTTACTTGGCCTAGTGACAATTACAAAAAACTATTACTCATACTATTAATGTCTATATTAGAATTAATACAAACAAGGTAATTCCTTGATTATTTGATTAGCAGAGATAGAATCCTTCAGCTATGTGGGTTTTACTGATCCAGAGCCCTTTTCAATCTTGCTTTAAAAACTACCAGAAACTAAAATCAGTGAGAGATACCAAGTACTGCAGTCAAAGACTTTTATTAATTATTATTATTTAAAGTTTCGGCATATTACATTAGGACTACCATTTTAATACAAAAGTTGATGTCTCCCGAAGGAAATTGTTCTACCCCAAAATGTTTCATCAATTATTGCATTGCTCCGCCATTATCCAAATTGTCAAAGCAATTTCATTATAAATCCCACATAAAGTAGCACTAAGGGGTAATGGCAAAATGGCTTTGGTCCCTGCAGGACTATCTCAAGAAAAATAATTTCAGGCGAAGAGGAAACAATGCTTTGTTCTTGTGCTGGGGGAGGGAAGTTTGTCTTTCTTGGCTACGGCTCCGCGGCAGAAAAAAACCCCACACAACTGGGGAGTGCTTAGTGCTGGGAAACCAGCACGCCATATACAAGTTAGCCCATTTAGGCATCCCACAAGAAGAGTTTAATGATGATGGGACTGACTGGTGCTGGATATGTAATGAGGCTTAATTTCTCAGATACAGAGAGCTCTTCAAGGGAAGAATGCAGTGGGAGGATGGGAGGGCAAAAGAGCACGTGCCCACGCGCCTGCATGCACCGACGGGGAGGAGGGATGCGCCTGCCTGCCCATAAATAACCGCTCAGGGTTATGGTCAAAATTCTTCTCTAGCCATCAAAAATTGTGTATTTAGCATTAGGATATAGACCTCAGACAGCAAGATGTCAGGGCCATGCTCTTCCGAGGTAAGATAAAAAGGTGTAGGGTTGGAGGATTTCCTTCATAGGAGGGAGAAGCCATGAAAATACTTATTTTTTAATTAATCCTGCAAAATTAAAATATTAATTCCACTGCACCCTTATACGTAGGTCAAGAGGACAAAAACATAGACCTTATTTATGCTTAGAAACTTACTTTGAGGGAAGAAGGGGCAGAAAAGAGGACAAAATAAAAAAGAAATAAAAGGGGAAGAAGCACTCTACAGACCATTAAATACCCACTCATAACTATACTATACACCAGATAATATAATCCCTAGACAGAGTTTAGAAGAAACTTAAAACATTTAGAATACACTGAGACAAGAAGCGATCGTGTTCTAACCGATGAACATAAAGAGGGTCAGTAAAGGGGTCGCTGGTTGGGGGAATGTTGGTTCTATTTCTGGCTCTTGTAGAAGGAAAATTACTTCACTTCCCTGTGACACAACAGAAGAATGTGAAAAATGACTACAGAACGGCATAAGGGAATTTTTGAGGCTTCCTTAACATTTAATGAAGGGTTTGAGATTCTTGTGTGAACATCACCTAACAGGAACTAGTATTATTAACACTAATTAAAGAACAATTTATATATGGCTCAATTAAGACCTTCATGCAACTATAGTTACTATATTGCAAATACATCCACTGCCAAGTTTACAAGTCACTCAAGCTCATTCTTTTAAAATATAAGATTTTATTAAAATGCACTAATTAAATTTGCCAGATTTTAGGCCATTATTACCAGTTATATATAAAAATTCATTTTATGGCAATGTTCCATGCTGCAGAAAGCCTCAAGGCAAAATGAAATTTTAAGTGACTGGATCAATGAGCACTAGATTCTTAAATGTGTTCTGCAATTTTGAAATCTCTGTGCCTTACCAGTTCAGTCTCTCTGTCATTCTGCTGTATTCATATCCCATGATGGAGGGATAGGATTTAAACCTAAGATTAGGAATAGCACTGTATTCTAGATGTAAAATACACCATCATTAGTGGCCACATCAGTATACCAGGTCATCTCATCAGGTAGTATTACATAAATAGTAAAAATTAAATGGGTGAATGGATTAGCTACAAAAATTAGTCTGCCCTTTTTAATTCCTCTTCTATATTCAAAATACCTAATATAGAGAGTAGGAAAAAAGAGCCTTATTTGAGAAGGAAATTCTTAATTTTTCTTTTCTATTCTGTTGCCCATCTTTGGATGCTAGCAGAGGAAACACCAATGTTTAATCATACTGTCTCTCAGCCCCTTGTTTCTGCCAAAGACAGTAACGCTCCAATCAAGAGAAGTATGTAAAAGCTCCCATGGTGTTAAGGGCAGCGTGGCTACATCTTCAAGAGGATGGATAGAAACTTTTCTGTCTTCCACTCAAGGACAGACATTTCATTTTGGCACAGGTATAGACTAAAAAAAAAACCCAAAACCAAAAAACCAAAATGACCAAATCCCTTCTTTACCCTAGTTGTGCTGTACAGTACAAGTTCTAAGTGCCACTGCGCATGTAGACTAACCTTCACGCAGCCTTCCTTCGCTTCCAAACTACTCTTCCTGCTTACAGAGCGAGAGCAAGAATGAAACTAAACCACAAATATTTTTCTGTACTGTGATGTCAGAACTGCATTCAACATTTTGCATATCAACTTCAGTCCAGCTCTTGGTTTTTTGAGTCATTAAGGGATTTTCCCTTACTGTGCTTGAGACCTTGGTACTCGTTATGGCTGCCTCTGCTAGAAAGAATAATTGAGGGGGGAGGGGGAATGCTTATTTTATCCTCATTACAGCTACAGGCTTCATAAACGAGGAAAAGATTCCCTGTTGGTGACAGAGGGATGGACCTGGTACTACACTATTGGCTGGTCCGCTCCAGACCACCATGACTTCTATGTGGCTATGGATGCATTACTGAATCTCTCCATAAGGTCCTCTGTCCAGTACTCTGGAGCAGTGGAAACCATGAGCCACTGGGGATCTCCATCACTGACAGCAGCCAAAGAGCACACCGATTAATACAGTGTAAATATGGGATCCATCGAGAGAGAGGGGGAAAAAATAATTTGGATCTAACCAGTTGACAGTGTTCATCAAGAAACTTCACCTGATCCCTAAAAGCACAATTAAAAAAAAAAAAAAAACAAAACAAAAAAAACCCAATCAAACAAGTCACACATGCAGCAATTAAATACCAAGGAGCATGCGGCAGGTCACTAACCAAGAGTGGTTTGCAGTGAACCAGGGAGAGAAAGGGAGGACAGATTACAAAATATCAATAACGCTAACATGACCGTCATTTCTGATGGGATTAACTCTCTCAGCCCAACAGCAGTAGCAAAGGGGAAAACTGATATTCTATTTACTGTCAACTTCTCATCTGTACTTGTCAGGAAATGGTCACTTTGCCAATCTTTATTTTGCTGGAAGAAGTATTTTGAAGAACAAAGAAACAACACTTCAAAGGGGAAAAAAAAAATCAATTCTGACAGTGGCGAGGACAGGCCTCTGTCACAGGTGGTAAGAAAAAGGACATTTTAAAAATCTAGATATTTATATCACATGACACAAAGCACTTTTACACAGACATGACCAATTTGAGTTACTTTATTGCACGGTTAAGGTGATGGCATATGTTATCGTTTTTCCTGAAGAGCAGAAGAGATACTTATATTTCGGCCTGTGAAATATGCTATCACCAAGCCGGCTGGAAGGAACTACATTCCATTTCTACCACCACATTTTCATGAGTTCACATTTCATGCACCCTATGCAAAGGGCGAGCACGTTGCATTTCAAGGATTTCACGTCTCTGGTTACAGGTTTTCAAGTGGGTGGAAAAGAAGCCTGTAATGCCGGTGCTAACTTTTGGTCAAGGAGGGAGCTGAATTTATTAAATTTCTTTTTAAAATAAACAAGTTTAAAACCTGCTCTCATGCATATATCTGAGAATTCTGGAACACTGGAACGTGGAGAATATACTCTGTAAATCTATTTCTAAATGCAGAGCATGGAGAGGTAAGCAGAAACCCCTTTAATTAGTTCTTAACTTGCTTTTTGAGTAACACATATGCAGGGGTTTCATTTATAATTTCTCTTGTTTTTTAGTACTTGTGAACACTTGTGGTTCATTGACTGAGCCTCATTACCCCTGGAGATTGTTTGTTCATCTGTTTGTCAGAATTTAATTACTGGAGCACAACCACTGATATAAGGACGTTCACAAAAGAGCCTAATATTTTTCTCTTCTCCATCTACTGCAGATAGCTTTATTTCCTCTCTAGAAAATTGCTCTTAATCAACTTGTCACTGTGCAGAACAGCAAATTCCATAAGCAAAGAAGGGGTCTATCAGGGACCTGAGCACTGTTCTGCAGCTGCCTCCGAAATCCACTTTCTCAACCAAACGGATGAGGAACTGAGCAACTCCTGAGTTTCATCTCCAGAAGCAGAAGGGCAATGGCTCTGTGGCACTCACCGACTACAAACTCTGTTTTCCAGCTGCATCACTGAAGCAGAAACCCCCCCAAGAAACGTAAAGCAATACTATGGGTGTCAAAAAGGAATCACACGCCAGCTTCGTGGAGGCAGAAGCAGTGTGCCAGACTTGCTCTCCATCAGTAATCCCTGCTCATTGTCCCCAAAGTCGAGTCCGTACAAATTCAGGCTGCAGGACACCTCCTGTACAATTCTTGCATATCCCTACAACTGCAAGGTGACTCCTGACCACATGTCTGGATGATACCAGTGTATCAGTTTAGCCAAATAACCAAGAAATCAAAGGCTCACGGCTTCACCTTTTTCCACCTGGGGTGAAAACCACAGGCTCACGTTTCACCTAGCTGTCACACAGCTTGAGTTATTACCTACAAATATGTATCACAAAAATCAGGACAAAATATGTTAGGACTTGCTTAACATGTTTCAATTAATGGAATGTGTTTAAGGTCTGAATTTCCAGATACTAGACAAAGCATAAATTTTTATCAAATACCTCAAAAATAATTTTCAATTAAGCCCTCCTTCACAAGCATGCAATAATAAAATATTTCATTGTATTAACTTCTTCCCTCTAAACATCCTCAACTAACAAACCCCACTAATCTTGAAAGAAATCAACTTATAAAAAATTAACAATATTTCAGTAAGACAAAACCATTCTTTAGCCACAATTCTGCCTTGTAGGTAGGACGATAAATTTTTACCATTTTCTAACACACATTCAAACTTAACACAGGAAAGCCAGCGACGGTATATTAACATGTATCGACAGGGCAAAGTGAACCTTTCGGTGTCCAGAGACACTATAGTGTATTCTGTATTTTCTTCTAGCATTTATTGTGGAAACATTTCTCTCTCAAACTGAATCCAAACCAGTGCCTTGTCCCTGTTTTACAATCACCATAAACGAGAACGGTCTCCTAATATTGCTCTTTTAATGGCACTACTTAGCAGCATTCAAGGGTGTAGAGTAGGACTCAAGAGGCTGAGAATCTTATTTGAATGCATAATAAAGAAGCATCTGAAGTTTTACTAGGTTTATTAAATTGTTTATGGCTATTTCAATAGTAGCTGTTAAATTAACCATCCTAAAAAAAAAAAAAGCAAAGAGAAAAGAATAGGTAACACTGGCTATTATCACAATTTTAATATGAGTCAAGCAATAACGCTGTGCTTTATTTTAAACGCTCGGATTCTTGAAGTCCTATTTATATGGGTATCTTGGCTTTCATTTTCATACAAAATGCCCGTTGAATAAAGCTTGGAGTGACATGAATTGTTAAGGTTCAGATATCAATAGGCAACTAAAAAGGCTGCAACTATTTAAAAAATTCTCACTTTTTAATCCTCTGAAAATCTTGCAAAGGCTGATTCATGAATTTCAGAGTGGCTGCACTGACATCACCACTTCAAAGCTTTCTTTTTTTGCCATATATCTAGACTGCAAAAATTAATTTCCTGAATCTTCTGAGTCATTTCATTTAACAATTTAAGGAGACAAACAAAACAGACAGCCCTTCCACTGCCCGCTGCGGCGAGTAAAATTGTGCAGATAAACAAAACAATTATCAGGGCATGCAGGAGGGAGAGATTCAAAGAGCTGCCTTTACTAGTTTGTTAAAAACACAATCAAATTAATGACCGAGTAGTGGTCTGGTCTGCGCTACCTGGGCTCACCAGCCGTATGCAAACACAAGGATGCAAAGCGGTCCTACGCGACTGGCCGGGCTGATGGATCTCTGGTTCTCCTGGTGTGGAGCAGAGGGGACACTGTGGGAAGGAGGTGTTTCATGCTTGTCTCAAATTCATCTTCCACCGTAGAGCGGAGTCAGTAGGCAAGGAGTCATTGCAACAGCACCAACACGTCCATCCACTCTTTAAGAGGTTTGTTGTTTTTTTCTTCTGGGTTTTTTTTTTTTTTTTCAGGGCTCATTTGTTTTTTTAATAATTCAACCCACATGTTTGTGTTTCTTCCCAAACAAAATGATAGCAACTGGAAACATTTTTAAAAATTCTCATCCACAGCTAATTACTGATGCTGAGGATTAACATTCGGTGCCACTTCAGCTTTAGTTACTTTCCTTAATTAATGTCATATTTGCAAAGATCTATAAAAACACTGTTTAGGTAAATGATGTGCATTCATTAACTATTTAAAACCCATGCCTATTTTTTTTTTAAAGTATTTGGAACGCCTCTTGCAATTCCTACAAATAGCCTTTAAAGCCTCAAGGGATCCGAAGCTGCTTAACAAAAATGCCAAAATTTCATTACCTGTTAGGACAAAAGGTGCTGGTGTCAGGCATGTTGAGAGTCCTTAAAAAAAATGCATTCGTGCACGTATTTCCAAATACTTCTGTGTGAAAAATTCGATCCTTGCATGCAAAGAAAAAAACTTCTGTAGCGCTACACAGTACCAATATTGAAGTTGCACCATGCGGAAGCAATATCAAGCTGTTATTAATAGGATTGTGTGGGTAAGGGTGGTTTCCTTGCTCTGGGTAGGCAGACAAATCATCCCTGATATTCTTTTCCTACACTGCAGAGCACAGTCCATAAACTGAAGACGTCTTTTCCAGGCATCTTTTTTTTATAAACTATGCAACACAGACCAGCATATTTAGTGACAGAGGACTTTCTAAAAGCTGAGGCACGAAGACGCTGCTATCGCAATGGAATAAGATGTATTTTTGAAGACTACCTACCTATATACAGCCCTAGGGTGGGCTTGGCTCACACAGTTTTAGCACGTGTCAGTAAGCCAGACAAACCACAGGAAACCCTCGGTATTTGTCCTGGCCTGTTCAACTTAAAACAAAAACATTTCAATAAATGCTTCACTTGAGAGGGTTAACAACTGGTATTGCTATCTACTGTGGCTATGATGTCATCAAGTCTCTACTTTGTACTCTTTTTATACCAAACCCATCTTTTTCACCCCTGGTTGCTCTAGAAATGCATTTTTTACCACTTCCACAGCACACAGTGCTGCTTAAACAGTTGGGGACATGCAAAGGGAGAGGCTGTGCTGGGCACGGGGAAGGAGGTGACAAACCCCAGCCGGGACACACGCCGTCAAGCAGGCTGGTTTTGAAGGCTGTGATGATAACGACTGCACTTGGGTCACGGAGCTGGAGAGTGAGCACAGGCCCGTGACGCACTCATGTGCACTGCAAACCTGAGCGATGGGTGGCGTGGGGCACGTACCCAACTGTGCACAGTCCCCCTTCCCGACCATACAACAGGTTTCTTTGATTTTTGAGGTTTTTCAGGAGGAGAAATGCCTCCTGATGTCTCTGCCTGGGATGGGGAACACAGGTGGACAGAGGAAGGAAGTCAAACTAGACAGGTCCCTCTGTCTGCTTGAATTTCTGCCTTATTCCAATGGTAAACAAAAGTCTGATGCCGATTGAGAAAAGTCAATAGTAAACAAAAGTGTGATACTGGTAGAGAAGCAGCTATTTTAAAGACAAGATTTTAGGGCCAAATTCCCAGTCTACATAGATTGTAACTCCAAGATTAATCCCACCTAACCTTCTGTGCTACCACCAAAGACAACGAGATCACCAAGAGATTAAAGAACATCATCGTCTATCTTCTATAGATTAAAAATATCTTTAGTAAGAGCTTGTAAAATAAGCATTGCAGCATGGTTGCAACCAGTTTCCCCTTCTCCCTTTTAATGCCCTACTCTGGCTGTACACCAGACTTCAACCCTGGTGAAGCAAAGGATGAAGCAAGCACATGCTGTACGTAGTATATGTCGCAAAGCGGATCCTATGGAGATTGCAAAAAGCAATAGTGACAAAACCAATTCTGGCAAGAAAAATTAATCGCATGCATGCGTGGACCCAGGACTGGGACTGGGTCCACACAGTATAAGCTGTAGCTAAAAATGAAAGAAAATAGCAAAAATATGAATTAATCTAAGCATGCATAATTAAGAACAACCACACTGTCATAATTTTCAACCTTTGGAATATGTGGAAAAAATTCTGTAGAGAATGGGACAATCCAGCACATCATTTGCAATCTTAAATGCTTTCCTAAATAGAAACAAAGGAACAGTAATCACACCAAAAGCTGTTTTAAAAGAAAGCAGAGCTGTGCCTGACCCAAGAAAGCAGGTAGACCTCCACTGCCTGTTAATCAAAGAGAACCGAACAAGGAAAGCAATAACTGTAGGAGTGAGGGGTAGACATAATGAATAGCTTGAAAGATTAAAAGCAGATCGAATTCAGTGACTACTTTTGCAGAAATATCAAAGCATAATTATGCCATTTTCACACATAGTTATTTGACTTTCTATGGAATAAAAATGAACACAACTAATAAATAAAAAGTATCCAGTTAAAATAGAAGCACAGGGAACTCTTCTGCAAGTGCAGCTAAATTGTTGCAGCGCTTTCTACACCTTCAGATATCATTTGTATCTTGAATATACTAACTTTGAGTTAGGCATAAAGAATTGCATTATTATCAGTCACACTATAAAAGCAGACTCTGTACAAACACATTGGATCAGTGGCAGATACACACGAGATAGGCTGCGAAAATTCAAGTGCAGGATACCAAATAGTACAAAGCGCCCTCCATAACACATTCTCCTCGTGAATACCATTTAATTACAGTGTCTACTTGTTTCCTTTTCAATTTCTTTCCTTCTTCCATCTCTTCTACTAAAACCCTCGATGGAACACGTGGATGTAATGGTTTTAGGGGTACATTAATTGGCTCAGGCCCATTTCTAATGCAGGTATTCTGTGCGCCAAGGGACAGCCTCGTCACACCCGGGAGGTGACGGTCACCCGCTTCAGCAAGCTGCCAACACCGTCACAGCATTAGAAATAGTGAACCGCACAGAAACGATCGCTCTGATCTTCTGCTTATACCCTCTCCTTCCATGGAAAAAGCACGCAACACATCCAACCGCTAAGCCAGACATTTGCAAATAAAAAGAAGGAAGTCTTTAAAAAAAAAAAAATTTATATTTATTACAGTTACCTGAAACACATATAGTCCAAAGGTCTCTTCCAGTACTGTAATTGGTATTTTCTTTAAAATCATTGGGAGGTCAGTCTGACAATGGCAAGTATACTGTTGTTTCTTAAAATGACTCACAGGGAGGAAGTTAAAACAAAAAAAGGGGGGAGAGGGAAAGAAAAAAGTTAAACCAACTCTATCTAAACTCCTTGCAAATCTCTAAATACATTTTCTTCTGCTTATTGGCTCTAGTTTCAAAAATCCCATTCTACTTTCTATGTTACAATAATACTCTCGTCTTGCCATTAATATTGTGTTCAGTGAAATGTTAATATTTTTCAGCTCACTGTCAGAGAGAACTAAATCTACAGCAAGCTAATCTGCCATAAAGTCATGTTTTATACACATGACTACAAATTGAGTTTTACACTCCATGGAAAGCAATCTTCCATCTTTAAGAGTATCATGAGACACTGAATTAGATCTATTCTTCTGGCATTGCTAAATCATAAGATGAAATATAATTTGACGTGCAAATGATATTGTAAACCCAAGGCAATGAAGCACTGAGAATGTTTTTAGTACTAAACTTACTTGTTTGCTTAGTATTAAGAGTCTTTTTGAGAAAATTAGTCTCTCTTTATAATGGAAACAGCATTACATAAACTTTTTTTTTCCATAACACAGGCCTTCATCTAGAGATTGAAAGCCTGTATGAATTTATTTCTAAATTGAGCATCTGAGTTCAAACATGTGTTTCTCATTTTTTAAGCTCTAGAGATGTGAGCACTGGGAGCCTGTCACAACTACAACTTCTATTTCAGATACTCAGAGTAACAGTCTTTGAATCTGGATGCCATTTAGAGCTGCTTTCACTTGTCAAGCTTCCAAACAACTTAAAAATAAAGCAGCTAATGTATTTTTCTGTTTACACTGCAAACAGGTTTTTGGTCACTGGATATCACCGAAGCAGGGAGGGGAGTACTGGCGAAGTGCTTGTGGAGACGTTTTCTCAGGTAACAGGAGATACCTGCCGGAAGGGTCCTTAAGTGCCTTCCTAGTTTAAACCCAGTAAGCCCAGTTTAAACCAGAAGGGTCAATATCTCCTTTTGCACCACTGTGTAAGCATAACAAAAAAAAAAAAAGAAAAGGCTTTCTAATGCTTTTTCAAGATGCAAAAAAAGAGTATCAGAGTCAGACGTGTTGCTGTTCAAGCAACGCAAATGTTGTCCTTCCTAGTAACCCTGGATACCTTACATCCCAAATCCTCTTGGTGTTTATTCCTTTTCAACCCAGATGAGGAACAAGTTACACCAGGGCCAACTTCTACTCTACTGCGTTGACCTTCCTGCACATTGCTGTTCTCTCCCGCACTTCCAGAAGAAGCCTTCACACCTGAAGCGTGTCTGCAGGAGAAGCAGCACAGTTTCCTTTCACAGCGGAGCAGAGTCCTCGCTCAGGGGCAATCACAGCACCCTGGGGATGTCTATGGGTAAAGAGGGTGCCGTGCTGCCAGTGCCTTGGAAGCTCACCTCTATTAACTTCACATTGACTTCCCATTACATCACAGGTGACGTGAACTTGCTGCATTGAGTAAATGCAGAAAGGGCACAGACCATTGCCACTCTGCAGTTTATCAAATAGAAAAGAGCTGGAGAAGTAACCCAAAGATGGGCTTGAGTTGAGACTAGCCAGAGGTAGAAAAACCTCAAATAAACAGGAAAAACATCAAAATATGCATTAGTCCATTTAAGAACATATCTTGTTTTATGCTTGCTTAACCTCTTTTTTTTTGGTGGTCAACTAGTGTCAATCGTTACCTCAATAGGTGGCTTCTTGCATTAACTTCTAAAGAAATAATCCCTACATTTTTATAATCTCCCCCAATAAAAGATGAGGATACTCCCCCTTTCGGAGGCGATTGCAAGTGGCATTATCTAAAGACGAGTCTGAGCATGAAAACCAGCCAGGAACCCAGTGGATCACAACCTGAGCTGGGAAACTCAAGCTGCTCTCCAGCACCAACTCCTGGCTTTTCAGAGCTTTTCAGAGGAACCAGCCAGCCAGGGCAGTGGAAGGAGAGTTAAACCAACTCTATCTATGATTATAAGGGAGTGCACATCACGTTGCACCCATTGACACGCTGGACTTTTGACAGAATAGGAAATTATGGGCAATGCCAATCACTGTACTTAGTTCTGCTGCACACGTTAACACTGACAGAATTGTATCACATGGCATCCAGATCACCAAATGCATTCCTGGTCATGGAGAAGTGAACGAGAAAATATTGCTAACTGAGACACGGGAGCACCTTATGGCAGACTAACACTTGGCACAAACAGCTCTTTGATGTTTATATAATGTATTTCTTCAAGAATACGTAAGTTCATTCTTTCATTACGAGTAACACTTTGAACTTAAAAAAAAAAAATCCTTTCATCAGAAGACTGTGGAACACTTTACAAAGATGGTGAAGTATTATTAGTATAGTTTTATAGAGGAAGGAACTGAAGCCAAGAGAGATTAAGGGAGTTACTTGATTTTTTTTTCTCAGACTGCTAGGAATACAACTCATTTATCCTGATTCTGAAACTGTGCTTCAAACTATCAGACTGTGCTGATATCAAAGAAAAAATTCAAGCCAAAATGCACTACTGTTTGACACTGTCTTGGAAAGTTCTTTGCAGAGGTCTGAAGAAAAGTGGGTCTAAACACAAAAACTAAATCTACAGAATCCTGAATCCATCTAATCAAACTTATAAGGTGATGAACATTTTCAATTTTTTTTCTTCCCTTTTTAAAACTTAGAGGTAAGACCCATTCTTCATCCCAGTGCCAGAAGGTATTTTGCCCATGGGTATGATTAATGTGTATGAGTTTAGGAACAGAGACACAACCTGCAATGTAGGCTATTAAAGGACTGGGATACCTTATAGATATGTATTGCACTCACATGTAAAATAATTAAAGAAACAGAACTGCTCAAGTGATGCACACAGTAGATCTTGGAAAAATAAGTGGATCTAAATCTCAGGTTGTTCTTGTTTCAGCTCAGAAAGACGATACACATGTTCTCTCGTCTATCAAATTTTAAGGAAAATCCTGAGTACTTGTCACAAGGGGTGGAGGAGGGACAGTGAACAAGAAGAAGAAACTGTCCCTCAAGTCATTCAGTTGTTACTCTTTTAAACCCTTTCCACTCACACAAAACTGCTATTTTGGTGCCTTGGGTCACAGAACAAAATCCTGTGGTTTTGAGAGCATCTGGACACATGGAGGGAAGGAGAAGAAAGGTGGCAAAATGAGGATGCGGGCAAAGAGGAGGGCAATCAAATCTTATGCTTTATATTGTATAAGAGGAAGGATCAGCTGTGAATACAGCTTTACACTTCCGAAACTTCAATCAGCAGACCTTACTCTTAAGCATCAGGTTAAGGTCACTACAATCATGAAGATATAAAAGGCACTTGATCACTTCTATGGGAAAAAAAAATAATTGTATTTTCCTCCTCACTCCACTTACCTATCCTTTTTTAATATCAATTGCATTAAATCCAGAATATTTTATATATTTTTTTAAATAAATGTCTCCTATATTTTATTTTCTTTGCACACTTAGCTTTAAGACAACCACAGCATTTCTGAGCTGAAGCATGGTGTGTAGTCCAGTGCCAACTATGGGTATCAGAGCACTCCTGTTACTCTTACCAAAAGGATCATACACAATCCTACTCCAAATAAGATGTCTTTCACAGGTCTCTTACGCTGCACTGGCATATTTAAGTTGCAGTTGAGAAAATCTGATAAACGGGTAAAGACCACATCAGAGCAGGGCTGTGGTTTCCTTTGATAACTTTGGCACTTTTCAAAGGAAGGCTTCAGGAAGAGTAAAAGGAAAAGAAGGAATCAGGAGTATAAATTATAAATACTAAATTGTTTGGAATTCAGAATATTTCTCAGTGGTTCCTGTTTTCCCCGTCTACATTCCTTAACGGGCATGCATGAAGGCTGCCGCTGCAGACTCCTTTATCTCCCTGGCCAAAACTCTCAGGAAGAAAATCCCATCTACTTCTGGCTATAAATACATGAATTCCTGGATTTAAACAGAAACATCATAAAGGAGGGGTGGGGGGTGGGGGGCGGGTGGGGGAACACGACAAAACAAACCCCCAAACCAGAAAAGAAGTCATCATCTTCTCACAACAGTCTCTGTCCTGCTTGTTTCAGTCCAGTTCATTGTTATTCATACCCATCCCTTTTCTATAAATATTGGTCTTGCATTTGTCAAGACTTATATTCAAAAAATGAAATTCTATTTGGGGTTTTACAGTACGGGAGGCTATTATATATACATTATCCTTATGTGCATGATTGGGGAGAATAGATGATTTGTGAAGTTATCTATTATGGGGAATAATCAAGATTAATGAGCCCTGTGGCACTTGCTGAATGCCTCCAGAGATTTATTACTCAGGTTGTTCGTTTTTCTTGTTATGTTGGTGCTGTCAAGAGTCCTATAACAAATGCAAACACAGACGTGTATTAATTGCAAATGTGGAACAAGGCTACCGTGATGTTGCTAAATACTTACAACTCCGCTGTTTGTACAGCATCTTCACTGGCTGTAAGATTTCTCATCTGCTAGGTTTCTGATAAAGCTTCTGTTTTGGTATATAATGCAATTTTTAAAAATGCCTAAAAAGATAAGGCGTGGAGGGGATTAAAGAGGAAAGGGAATTCTGTGTCCATCTTACTCTTAATAATGCAAACTCTGGGCAGAACTGAGTGACGGAGCCCTGGGTTTTCCCTGAAAGGCTGCGCAGCCAACTCTGGAAGCCCCGATTTTATCACAGGTACCTTTCAAAACAAGACTTTAAAAACTCCAGTAAATGTGGCATAAAATAAGCTCCTTAAGAAACACATGAGCTCTGTTGTATTTCCAAACCTGTCTAAAGATGTCATTATAACACGCACCTGTCAGGACGCTAGCTCTGCTTTCATCAGCTGATATTCCTGCTTTTCTGTGGAGATGTCAGCTACCAGCAAACGCTGCTATCAACAGGAGCATCACTGTGACCCCTGAGCCTAGTAAGTTATTGACTAAAAGCTCAGCGTGTTCTGGGAAGTTTAGGTAGCTGCACTTATCTGGCTGTAAAATTGTTCAAGGAGAGCAATCTTCCTGATTTAAGCAATCTTCTTCCTATATTGTATCTCATCACCAACGCTGCCATGTTGAATACTGACCAGGAGTCGCCATGCTTAACATACATTATTCATCCTGAATGGACAAAATTAAAATATTTCAAAAATCAAAAGAAAGGCCATTGAAAAAAAAATAATAAAATGAGAATGATGAATGTTACCTTAAATACTCCCTGTGCTGAGTCTTAAACTCAAGCAACGCAACACTGACCTAAATTAACGACGAAGTAGCTCACGGATGCTAAGGAAACATACAGTATGCGTATCTCAGGGTCACGACACCTGCAGCTTCCCTCTTGCAGGAAGCAGTCGCTCTGACAGTTTTGTTCATTGACACTGATGTGGACGGACACCTTATCCCCTCCAGCCTTCTCACACGGGATTTGCAGAAGGGCCAGTTCCCAACCGCAGACATTCACAGGTCTCGCCTGTGCTCCCTGGTGTGAGTTCAAATTAGAAGGTGTAGAGTTTTTGTGTTTACGCATTCGAACACCAAACCACATCTCTACCTCCCAGGCAGATGTTCTTCTGATTCACTCTGCTGGCAAAAACACAGAATGTGTGGGACGTTGCTAATAGCTCAGCACTATTAATGTACAGGAGGGCGTAATAATGTAGCAGCAAATAGTGATATATGAAAATCTATCTAACTCTTCTCTCTCAAAATAGCACAGTATATAAGGACCCGGAAGGACCCACGGAATTCTTCCCTAGTGGAAAGGAAATCCCACAAAAGCTATTTAAGACAAACACGTAGGTGCAACTTCAGGTTTGCAAGCCACCACGTTGCAGTTTGAAAACATCTGGGAGAGCCTGCAGGGGAAAAAATAATCTCTGAGCACTTTCACCATTATTTTGTTTATTTTTACTTACACATTTCCTATGGGCTTCTGTGAAAGACAGGCTACTAGGTTAGGTGGACATTTAGCTTGGTTGTGTAAAGTTGTTCACGTGTTTTTACATAGCTAGTGCTGACATTTAATAGATTTCAGGAAGATTTAATCCTCTTATTTTTTGTCATATCTTAAGTTAAAAAGGATCACAGTCTAGCTACTAAGCATTGCTCCAGGAACAGAAGTCCCCTGTCTCTCACCTGGAAAATAATTTCCCATAAAACCTCAAATCCTCCCTTTTCTCTAGTCCCCACTTCTTACTTTCATAACCCTCCAGATTCAGAAATAAACTTTTTTTTTGGATGAGAAGTTGTTCCATTTTTGTGAAATCTGCAGGTATGCTTTGGAGGGTCTGCAAGAAGTATTAGCGATAGTAACAAATATCAAAAAATGGGAAATGTAGCAAGTCCTTTGACTGGAAAGGATATTATTTTCATTAAATAACCACATGCACTTGTTTTTCTTCTGATTAGAAATAAAACACAGCAGAAGTTTGTTTCATCTAGCTTTGCAGTTAGTATCTAAGTAATTTGCCGTGCTGAGGGAATAGGGTCAGGTAAGATTCAGAAATACAAATTACAGAGTCATCCCTGACTAGTAATCTGCTTTTATTTCTCTCTTAACATTATGGAAAAAATACAAAAACCTGGAGATATACAAAATGGAAATAATAGCACAGTCCTAAATGTTTTTTATTTTTTTAAATAAACTCAAATAGATGTGTATTTATTGGCAGACTTAAGAAAACATGTTATTAGATAGCTAGAAAACACTGATGCAATTCTTTGCCTTTGGCTGCCACTCTGCCTCAAAATGAAACAAGTTTTTGTGTACTTGCTACCCAGACTGATAGGTACTGTCTGAACAACAACCCATTTCCCCATTTCCTTAAGTGGTAAACATTTGTAGCAGTAATTTGTATAACTTCAGGCAGTAAGTTAATATGAGACAGCTACTGGAGAGACAATTCAGACATATGCAAAAATTGAGACAATTCTTATTTTCACACTCACAAAACTTATATCTATTTAGAAAACCTGGAGCAGAACAAGTCTCACTACATCCATCAGCAGACTGCCAATGGATTACGGATGCTCAAAAGACTAAGGCAGTGCATGCAACTTCAGTGACGAGACAGGTAAAATGTCCTGCAAACAGAACAGATTTCCTGAAACAAAGACTAGAAGGAGGGCCAGAATCCCTCCTTGGAATTCACACACATGGCAAACGGGCAGAAACGATATCACTTTCCTTTAAAAAAAAAGTCTTTCGAAGACTTTTCAAAGAGTGAACAACTCCAGACCAACCTTCCTTGATAAAATGGTACAGGAATATCTACCAATTTAAGAGCTTTGCCCTGTCTTCTCAATAGCCTTCCATAAGTACGTGAAGGTTCCTCTGAAGCCTTCTCTTCTCCAGGCTGAATGAGACCAGGTTCCTTGCATGACACAACGGTGGGAAGATAACAAACAACATATGTAAGTTAAAGTAAGAGAATCTTACTGGTAGAAGGAAAAATATTTTCCCCATGAGGACAGTCAACCATTGGAACAGGTTGCCCAGAAACACTATGCAATCTCCATCTTCAGAGGTTTTCAAGACCCAACTGTATGAAGCCTTAAGTAACCTGGTCTGACCTCACAGTCAACCCAGCTCCAGTAGGAGGTTGGACTAGAGACCTCCTGAGGGGCCTTCCAACCTGAGTCATCACATGATCCCATTACTACTAGCAGCAAGAGCATTTGGTAACACTTTACAAAAATGTGAAGTGACAACAGAAAGCCATCACATCATGAAGGGATGAAACTGAAATATCAGAGAGCATGAAAATAGTGAATTCTTTTTCCAGGGGCAGCATAACCTTACCTCAAGCACCACGACAGCAGCTCAGTCTTATGTGACAAGATAGAAAGTATCCAAGTATTTTGATTTTGATAAATTATGAGCCATCTACTATCAAAGAACAACTTTCCTGCAGAGGATAATCAACAGATTATCTGAGATTTCATTCAGAAAACCCATCCCACCTTGCTAAAAATGGCAATTGGCAGCAATTAGGGATTGAGGCTTTTGCTCTCTGCACACGACAACATACAGGGTGTAGGAATGAGCGATGGATATTTATAGTGCTTGATAACCTAGGCATCCTAAGAAAGCAGATATTTGATTTATCTGTACCTGAAAACAGAAGAGAAAGCTCTATGTAGGTTATAACAAATTGCAAACTCAGCTTGCTCTTTAAACACACAAAAGTTATTCTAGAAGAGCTGATACTCTGCATGCATGACAAAACCGTAAAAGAGAAAACCAAAATGAGGTTACACACATTTAAAGGGAAAAGTTCCTACACAGTAGCATCCTCCACTCTCTAAGATACGCAATTAAACACGCAGGTGTAAAAGTAGGAATAATTCAGAACATCACATCGCAGTGGTTGGTTACAGAAAACTTTCAGCAGCCCTGAAGGATGTGCTGTTAGAGTAATCTGGGATTCAGCGTAGGATCTGTGGGCACCCATGAGGTCAACTTTTCACAGAACCTTTAGTTCTGCTTCCACAGGAGAAGCTAATGAATGCTAAATGTGCAGTGTGGAACCACTTCCCCCTCAAACAACACGAAAGACAGAGCCTAAATTATAAACAAGCTGAGACAAAAGCTACCAACTTTTAGCTGTTGACCCGTTTGACTTCAAAGGTTCAACTCCACATTTTAAGCACCTTAAAAAAATAGATAAGATGGTCAGACACCACCAGACTACCTATGCAATGATGAGCTTCAAAGTCTAAGAACCATCAGCAAACAGCTCAAACTTACAAATCATCTCCAAGCTGTATTAGTCAATGGAGTAAAAAATAAATCTTTTTTTTTGATTCTCAATTAGATTTTCCCAAAATCTAATCACCATGATAGACCATCTTAATATTTTCATTACAATTCAAACCCTAGGATGGGGCCACACAGCTGACAAGATGGACAACAAAAAACGTAAAACACGTGGTGCTGGAAACGTAGAAGCCCCATGCCTGTCAGAAGGGAGTTTCCTGTGATTCCAGAGAAAGACAAACGGACAACAAGAGGTGGGTTATTCACACAGGCTTCATTTCATACAAAGCTGTGAAGTTTGGAAATTTGTCATTTGTTATAAAGTTTGTAAGAACAACTAGTAGTCTATGTTGCAGGCTGGCTGACTGCTGTCTGCTGACTGGTTAATGATGCCTAATATAATATATATTTTTTTTTTATTTTACAGGTTAATGCAATTAGCAAAAGTGAGCGGCTAAAGACAGAACAGCGAGCCAGCAGATGCAGAGGGACCACGCACAGAGCCCTAACTGCTTGCAAATATTCAAATCATAAATAAAGGTCCTCCACCTTCGCTGCGTACACTAAAATGGATATTTTAAAGATTGACTGGAAATATTTAACCACTTTTCAGAGATACCCAACAATAACACCTAAAAGCATTACTGCCCAAAGAAATATGACTCATAAGATGCCTAGTCCTCATTTATTTTTCTGTGCTACACTTCCATGTTGCGTATGTCACACAAGTATCTGTGCAACACTTTCAGGCTGTGTATTACAGGTTTTAGAGTAAACACCACACTGATCAGAATACCATTTTGCCTTTTGCCTTTGCCTTCTTTCTCCAGGCATTTTGAACACAGAAGTAGCAGGGATCACGATTCCGCTGTGAGACATAACCTACGTTTTACAGACAGGAAAATTAAGGTGCTAATGGTCGGACTGATTTCACTGAGCTCCAGAAGCCTCAGTAAGCACCACATTAGTAACCCAGCCACTTTCCCTTCTTTCTCCAGTCAATAACAAGAAACAAGGGGACCAGACAGCCCTGCCAAGGAGTTTTAGGTAAATGGACTCCTCTCTCAGATTCTGTGAGGTGTGGAGAGCATTATGTACTTGCTGCACACAGATGTCTCTAGGGAGAGTGGTGGCATCACTTCTTCCTAAAATCTGACTCAATCCCTGTAGGACTTTCTCCAATACCATACACTAGGACAAAAAAAGACTATTAAATCTGTAAACACACTCTGTAAGAGACGATGCGCTAGGTCACTAGCAGATAAAGGCATAAAAGGAGGACTCAACTCCCAGGCTTCAGTTTCAAATGCCAGATCATGTATTTTTTAAATCCTCTTTAGCTTCTACATCCATCTTCACGCCAAACGGTATGGTCTGACTGACATTGACCTTTCATGCATAGGAAGCTATAAGGAGAGAAACGATGGGGACAGTCATTAAATTCCTAGTTTTTAAAATTTTGCCTGGAATTGAGATCCAGTATTAAATCAGCTGAATAAGATCATCAAGGAAAATTGAAACCTGACTAATATCTATGGAAAATCAGGCCTTTTCTTCCACTTGTTGGAAACACAAATTTTCCTATCTATTCTTGGCCATTAGTGAAAGGCAGTAAACATTAATTCTCAATTTTCTCAGCAGAATCTATGATCTCTGTCACAATCTGGACAAAAGACATTTTTTCTTTCCTTCTGATGGTTCGATAGGCTACAGAAGAAAAAATCCTAGAAAATGTCTGCCTACTACTGAAGGAGAAAAAAAAAAAACAACAACTGTGGGCATCTCAAAGAGAAAGAGAGCATTGTGAAAGTGCTGCAGAACGGTTAAAGGGCAGCCGAAGACCCAGAACGAGAGCTTTGAGCCTGGTGCCCACAGGTCAGTCAGCACTTTGAGAACTTGACAAAAGTGTTTGGAGGAGATGAAATAACTGTACAACGATACTGTGCCAGGCACTATCTGTTTCGTTAGAGAAGGAGTTGAAAAATGTTTTGATCAGAGTTGCTTCCTCTTTCTGCACTTGCTGTAGCTACTGAAATACAGAACGGAAGTGGAAACAGTTCAGGCTTGCTCAAACCCGCAGCACTACAATGCTGCTCGGAAGCATTAGCAGATTTTGATATTTGGCGGTGCTTTTCTGTTATTTTGTTTTTCTGTCTTTACATATCAAATACTACCTACACCCACAGACCATGCTCAGCTTGAACGCAATTCGGCTAAATTCCGTGGTGTAGTAACATTTGGTTCTTACATGTCTTAGAAGTACGACAAAACACACAAAAAAAACCCCCAACAAACATCAACTGAATCATCTCAGAGGACCCTCGGGGCTTTCACCACTGTCAGTATGTAAACTGAGGCACAGACACACCAAAAAACCCTCTCTAGAGCCTTGTGAAAGCCGCAGGTGTGGTTGTAACTAGGACACACCGGGCACTTCTCCCCCATTCATTATCCTGTAGACTTCACGCTACAGACTGTTTCCCAAAAAGTCATCCTGAAAAGCATACATTTTCCTAGCTTTTATTCATCTTTAGTCCTGGATTCTTTGTATACAACGATCAAGGCAAAAGATAGATCGGTCACCTACCATACTGAGCACTCACTGAAACAACGATAGAATCAGAAGTGGGACAACTGGGAGATGTGGACCTGGGATGTCGCATCCACCCCAGGGCAGAGTGGAAGAGACCCAAAGTGCTGGAGATGCCAAGCTTGGTTTTCAGTGCCACACAAAGCAGGGTTACCATGGTCTTCCCCCTCATCCCATCGTTTAAAGACATGTAGTTCAATTTATTCAGCATTCCAAGTTCTGCAACTTAATTCCTTTTGTCTATGGTGCCCAACACAATAGGGCCTTGATCCCTTGTTGGAGCCCCTTAGAGCTATCGTAAAACAACAGCTTTAATCTGTTTTATCCAGTCCTAGTGAATGAAGCTTTGGAGGGTATTTTTTTTGCCTGCTCTGCCAACTAGATACTTCATAAAGTGAAAGAGAATCTCTGCTTCCTTCAGGGCACCTGCTTTCAATTACAGGAAACATACGGCACCTTCAAATTTTTCAGCTTTCAACATTTGTGCTTTGCAGGTACCATTTGTTGCATTCAAATTACTGCTAAACCTGCAGAATGGTGTCGAGCTTTCGGGGGCATGCTTGAGAAATACTAGGGATGGACAGAAAGTAATGGCATTTGCAATCACTTTTTAACGACTGATTAATGACTGTTTTGAACCAAAACCTTTAAGTTGTTTAGAAACCTTACCTCGCTCCTCTTGGAAAGTCCATTCAGCTCCAGCTTGATTAGAAACATCACCGCTACCCCGTAACAGACAAACATACTGACACTGCTATCCAGCCAAACACACCAGCCTCGTACCCCCTTCGAAAAGGAAAACAGCCTGCTATACCCAGCCATCACAGCTGGGCACCACGCTGGGATGAGACAGTGACAGCTCCAGGTTTAATTCTGTTTTCTGCATCAGGTTAAACACGTCAGTCAGGGACACACATGCACATGGACTTTTACTCTCCCATGTTTTCCAAACAGCACTGGTTCATACAAAACACACCAGCTCACCTGCGTAACCCCTCAGGACTTCGCCAGCCTGGCACGGTATGACACAATCCCGAGTGCCCCTTCCTAGACGGACATCCTGGAGCACCGATGGCAGGAATGTCAGTTTAACCATCACCATGATGCTCTCTGTTACTTCGGTTCCTGCTGTGAGCCTACCAGCTCCTTATTTCAGCCATCACCAAGCCACAACTGGTGCTTGCCAAATCACGTCAGCTGAAATACAGCTTGCTTACTGCTTCTACTGGGTCTACCCCAGGAAAAACTTGCTGGTGCTAGGGGACGTGAACCAGCAGCCCCAAGGTCTCATCAGGAGATAGAAAGTGGTAAGGAGAAGAGGCAGAGTGAATGATGACCACTGATGTTACAAGGAAGAACAGGGGGAAACATTTTCTCATTCTAGACCTGCAAGAATTGATTTTGATGGATGGATGGATGAGTGCAGAACAAGACTCATAGGAATACAGTCCAAAAGATTCTCTCCAGGATCAAATCCAGTTGGTTTACTACTTGGTAGTGACAGTAACTGGAGTATTTAGGTATTTATACTCTTTATTATTACATTTATTTTCTTTTATTAATTATAACTACATTATATTATTTTGTATTTATTTATGAGGATCATCCTTCTGCTTAAGGTGAATTCAGATCCAGTGGAATTTCACTGATCTGGCTTAAAACCAGGGGAGATCTGCTATGGAGGGATCTGCGCTGAGCATTCCTCCCTCACCTGTTCAACAGTAAGCTGCTAGGGCCATGTACTGTGAGAGAAATTAAGAACACAAAATAAATAAATTATTACGCTTAGAGAAATCATGTCTTAAGAGGAGATTTTTAGACTCGGACAAACTTAGAAAAGGAAATGAGAAATCAACTTATTCTATTTAGTTAACATAAAGAAAATCCCCCACATCAGCGCCATACCAATCTCCACGAGCCCTGCATTCCAGAAGTCTTTTCTCTCGGACCACATCATTTTGTGCAAGTTAGTATCACAATAAGAAACAGAACACTGTGACAAGTACTAGGCTGGTTTACACCTTTTAACCTGGATTCAGCTTTGGACTTCTCTCTCCTACAGTTTCACTTCAGGAGATTGAAGCAGTAGGATGGGATCCAGGTTCATCTTTGCATTCCAAGCAGGCTACACCTCCTATGTCTGGTTCAGGACTTTTTCTAATTTAATTATGTTTGCACTTGGATGTAAGTTAAGTCACAGCTCAACCATTAACCGTGTTCTCCTACGGCACCCGTCCCTCTGTATTTGACTTCACTAACTGCCTAATGTTTTGCAGCGAGTTTTTGATAAGTGTGTGTTTGCAGATTTTCGTGACAGACTAATAACACCAAATAAGGCTCCAGGAACGTTTTAAATAAATATTATGTGTATATTTTCTCAACAATGTCTGCCTACCAGCACCTTCAGAGCCACGTAATCTTATCTAGAATATGTTTGCATTCTGTTTGCGCTAACCAACGTGGTCCATACTGCTAAGTAAACTGTTATTTGATTAAAACATTATGCAGAACTTAATTCCAGGACACACAGTGACGTGGCTCTGAAGAGGTAGCAGTTTCTGTTTCTGTCTTGCAAAACTCTGCTTCCCATCATTAGGAATTCCTTCATCAACAATAATGAAGAATGGGTAGATGCAGGCCTTTACCTGGGCCAGAAACTTCTTAAGGTACTTTAAGAAGCTATCTGTTCTCCTGCCCTTGTCTTCTCCCTTCTCTATTGTTATTCCTTATTTATGCCTAAAATTCACAAGAGGATGGACGCATGGAACGTAGGTCCAGCTGCAAATTATTTGAACTTGTAAGAACTTCAGAGTAGGCATCTTCTCTTACTGTTTCAAGAGATGACAACATCAGTACAGGGAAGATGCTCAAGCCCGGGGGAGAGCAGATGTTAGGCATCTTAACTTTTTCTAGTAATTTATTATATTGTCATCTTTTTGGCTGCCATCAGCAGATGGTTTAACAGTTTGGAGTGGCAACCAAACCGAGAAGAATTGAGTAGTGCCACTGACCGTGTTACACGGATGAGAACTGACTAGAGCATCATCTTCTCATCTGAAACATGAGAATTTAATTCCACACTCAGCCATAGACTTCCTGTGGACACGTCTCATTTTCAGTAAAATAAGAATACAACCCAAAATACAGCAGCCACCTATACAGACCATATACAAAATAAATTTAAGCTAAGCTAGTTACTAGTAACAGCTGTGAAAGCACAGGCTCTGAAACTCATCTGCTGCAGACAAATCTCTAATCTCTTTGGCTCAGATTTATTAAATCTATGTGTGCAGGATTTCCTATTTAGTCCGTGAAGAGAAATAATCATTTTAGAGGGCAATTCAGACTTCAGGTGGACTAAAATAGAGGTAGCAATGTCTTTACGTTGACTACAGAGGCATCCTAGGGCAACTGTAGATAAATACTGTCTATCTGTAAAGGAGAACAGCTTTTTTTACAGCAATATGAAGATGAATAGAATATGTATGGTTTAGAATAACGACAGCAATTATCAACCTCAGTTAGATTAACTTGTTTTCTGTTCAACTTCTCTGCTAATAGTACTCCAATATACATCCGCTCTGTAAAGGCAAAGTATTCCCTTTCTGTTCCAACAGTTTAAGGTGTTGCTAGGAACCTCAGACCGGAAAGGACATCCTGTGTCACCAAGCTTGGTCCCCAGCCAGTATGGGTAAACCCAAATAATGACCTCATTCATCACGTTCAAGCCCTGCAGCCCAGTAAACACACTGTTCCTGGTGCCAGTAATAGGCCACCGACTTTGTGCTGAGTCTGCACGGCCTCCAGACCCAGGCACGTCAGGCTTGTCTACACTCGTGTTGCCCAGCCTGGAGCTTCGTTTTAGCTGCTTTAGCTGTAGCAGCAATTTTCCTAATGACCAGGTGGCTATTGCCTAATTTATTTCCCTTTTGCTTATCTTGGCATAATCATGTGGTTTAAGTGTAATTTTTACACAGACAGTAGTACCAAGTAGTTACTCTGCATTGGATGAAATATTTATGATCCCAGGATAACAACAGAGTGCAGAGGAACGCAGATGCGGTATCACAGCAGAGACCGCAGGAGAGGCGACAGGCGACGCAGCGCAGAGGAGCGGAGGCATGAGCTGATATCAGACGGGGCACGGAGTGACACGCAAGACCCCAGGGCTACAAAAATTCATCTATAACTGCCTAAAGAAATGCAAACCTGTGGTTTTAGGGATAAGAAAGAACAAGTATCCAGCATATATAAGATATTGCATACATACTGAATTCAGGTATGTCGTGTTGCAATCTAATGAATGAAGAGCAAGGTATAAAAGCATGTTAGAAAACAAAATAGCCAGAAGCAGAGCCCAGAGTGAGGAGAAAGAAAGCAGCAGCAGCAGCATGCTTCTCACAGAGAAGAGGAAGAAATCCCCAGTAACAACATACTCCTCCCAGTGAGGCCTTTGGTACCTCACAACTTGCCATAACCACTCCCCAGCTCCAAAAACTAAAGCAAACAGCCTCCTGACCCACAGAGTATTAAGTGTGAGCAAAACACCTCAGAAAGGGGTAGATACTCAGAGATGTGTGTATATCAGTTTGAAATGTATTATTATTGAAGCTTTTTCCCCCAAAACCAGTATTCTTTTTCCTTAATAAGTAGATCTGGACTAACAATAATTCTTTGATGAAACCATTATGATTTCAATCACATTAACAATAAATTTTGTCTTGTCCGTAAGAAGACTTCGAGTGTAACAACATCCAATATTAAAGCTAGTTATGCTGCTTGCCTTCATTCCTCCTACAAGACAGCCAGGCCAAAACCTCACAGCTCTGACAAAAAACAGTAAAAAGAAAAACCTACTAATTTTTTAGCATCAATTATGGCCAATTTATATCCATTACTGTCTTGTGCTCCTCTGTAGCATCTACTCTTTCCATATGTTCTTGCACAGTGGTCACACTCCTGCTCGGCACTAATCAAGACAAACTATTTCTAGCTGCATCTTGTCAGACAGTCATGGCCCTTCACATCTTTTCTGACTGTAATAACACCAACACAGAAACAGAGATCATCCAGGAAGGTTACAGTGAGACCTGATTGATTGCTTAAGAGGAGAAGCACAGTCACTCCAGTTTTGTGCTAATTTCCAGCATTCAGGTTTGCTAAAGTAGCTTTTGAGTAGTAACAAAGTGAGTTGTAATAATATAACAATGATGACAATATGTTAATAGTTTTAATTGAAGTAATTTCTGTAGACAATAAGAATGATACCCTAATATGTTAATTGATATGATTAGGAAATGTTGCAAAAATGAGTATATAAAGTGATATAACACGATATCCGGAAAGGCGTGTTTTACCGGGGACGGTTCCTCTGAGCTCTCCTCGGGGTGAGATTTATGGGTGTTAACACACAAGGCTTCAGCAAGGTAAACAGCTCTTTTGATTTTAGTTATAATGAACATTAACACTACATCCCCATTTCTGCTTAATTAAACCTCTGACTCTGCAACCAATCAAGAGCAAACAGCAAAGGTAACAGGCACTAATTGGGCCCTGTGCAATTTCACCCTCAGCTCGCAGCCAGAGTGGTCATCTAAACCCAAAAACTCCCCCAAAAAATAAAAGTTTACCTCCTGCTCCCCTCCGCCAGCCTACCCAACGATTTCTTCACTCAAAGCCAAACCACATGTATGCAGCATAAAAAAAATGGATCCTACAAAACACACTGCAAAAAGTACAAAGTGAAGGTTTAAATTAAATGCCTCTTTACTCCTGTCCAGATAGTCACTTCCTTATTATTTCTTACACAATGTAGAGCAAAAAACTTCCAAAACAAACTAAGAAACTCACAAAAGACTCTCACAAACCCTCCTGCCGGACAGATTGACAGCAAGCTCCTGGACTTTTTGATTAATCTTTACCCTCTCCTAGAGATGATCACAGCCATGCCAGCACGGAGTTAAACACCAAACAAGACAGAGGAGGAAACAGCCTGTAACCTGCTTTTTAAATGCACGTTAAAAAAAAAACAAAAACAAACCAAACACCAAAAAAACATCAGATGTACCTACTACTAGAGAAAACCTTAAAAACCGTAGTGCTGCGCTCCATATGTGTTTTGAAGAGCACACAGCCCCCCTGTACAAAATGTCCCCCTTCCTCCCTGCGACACGTGTCAGTCAGCTTCATCTCAGAGGAACCGAGGACTCGATGTGACAGAGCGCAGACTTCTCCTACCGCACTTATAGAGGAGGGAGAAAATAAAGAAAAAAGGAACTTATGCTCTAGAGGACACAAGATAATTTCACACTATTCTGTTAATGAATCTTTAAGAAAAGACAGGAGAAGAAAATCGTTGGAATACCTCACAGCCCCTTCGATCTGGAAGTGACAGCTGCAGCCTCTCTTGAACCGCCTCACTTCACGAGCATGCTCCTGAAGGTTTCTTACCGACCTACAACCTTTATCTGAGCTTCCTTTGTGGTTTAGTAATACAAAAAGTGTCACTGAACGCTTAAACCATTCGCTCGCTGGTTAACTTTTTTTCCCCCCCCTGCAGTTGAAAGCTGTGAGTTCACAAATCTAGTAGGCAAAAGCTAAGAGAAATATCCCACGGTTCACTACCAACACACAATAACCCTCAATATAAATACAGATATTAACTTGCGGCGCAGTAATAGTCAGTTGGGATTTATACGCACAACTAGGTTCATCTGCAAAAGCACCATTTTGTAGCTCTCCGAAGGAAGTGGTAAATACCGTGCGCGCTCTCGCCGCTTCACGGGAGGCTGGCTACCTAAGCCCCGAGCTGAGAGCAGACCTTAAATATAAATCACTTAATTGCTCATTTTATTTGATACCTAAGTACTTCATGCTAATAAAGTTAAGTATTAAAGGATTACTATGTCACAAATTATACGCCCCTCTCATAAAAGAAATATTACCGAAAGACCGGATCTGAAAGGCTCTCAATAACGTACAGTGTATGTCTAATTTTAGACAATTCCTCAGTCACTGGAGAGTTTGCAGTGTACACAGCCAACCCAGCTCAATCAACTGACTTCTATCTCCATGACTCCAGGTCACATTATCTCATGAATGAACTGTTATGTAGGTCAGTCAAGAGTCATCTTCTAATTGAATGCACGTTTCAGCCTTGGTATTTCTGCTCCAGATATGAAGGCTGTAGACAATTGGGTGAGTCAAAAGAAAATGTTAAGGAAGGGGTTGTGATAATTAGGCTTTGTTTCAGACAACAAGCATGGAAACAGATGCTAGCAGAAGCTTGTGTATATCTGTTTTCGTTTTAACTGGATTTGATACAGGTGGAAAGTGCAGGAGCAACAGGCTCAGTGGAGAGGCTTTGTTGGGTCGCAGATCAGCTTTTAGCCACAAATCAAGCGCTGTCCCGCTAATGCAGCTCAGCTTGGCTGGGAGGTATATCGGTCTCTGCTGATACATGTGCCAAATATGCGTCTGCTTACTTGCAGTAACTGATACCACCGACTCCTTTCACGTAGGCCCCCAAACAGTCATCAGGAAGGAATATTTTTGGTTGCTCCCAAATCAAGGTGGATTCCAGACAACAACAGAACTGAAAGTTTCCATTCTTCATCGCCAACCTCCTGAGTCATACTTGTACTTACATGTCTTAAAGAGCAAAGTCTTCAGGGAGACTTCCCCCCACGGTTCATGAACTGTTTGTCTAACTTTGCAACCGGGAGGCTGATGTAAAACACATTCAAGTTATAGCCCTGGTAATATTTGGGTAAAACGTAGAATATCAGACTGGAGATGCTCGATTAAACTAAAGTGAGAGAGTTTTTGCTTTATAGAAACGCTTCTGATCAGACATTTCTTTTCACTTCCTGTTCATTCCAAGCTATTCTAATTTAGGCTTAAAAGTAAAATTGCAGCTGATTAAAATTGGGTCGGCTGTAGTTCCCACATGAGGAAACACAGGGCTCACAATCAGATAAAAGCCAAGCTGCCTAAATGCAGCACTGCCCGTACTTTATAACCACACCCCAGCAGCTATTTATATTTACTAGTTACTTATTTTCAATTTCAGAAACAACTCACAAAAGAATTTTCTCCTCCTTTGTGCTCCCTCAACTTTAAAAATTGTTTCCAGTGTGCGAAGGGTTAAAACTGCTGAAGTGAAAGCAAAATGCCCAAGGCCAAGTTTTCCTGTAGCCTGTGTACGTAGTTGCATTTTCATCTCCTGTGTCCTGACAGCTGTTATCTTCAAGTGTGCTGTGACATGCCCACTGCTGTTCCATCAGCCTTTTTGTTCAGCTCAGAGCTTGCTTTTCAAAGCTTTAAAACCTTGATGCAGTGGGGATGTAGAAGGCAGATGGAGGAAGTAGCACCTATTATGTGGGAGATATCTTTTGCCATCTTGTGCCCCATCTACTTGAAAATAAGGAATTTTAAAAAGGGACTAAAAGTAGCTTAAAAAAAAAAACCAAAACAAAACAAAAAAACAAAACCAAACAACACCCTAAAAAAACTCCTGTAACCCTCTCCCCATCTCCAGCAAAGCCTTTGCTCCAGCACTGTCCTCATCTCCCAGCACCAACTGCTCTGCACTCACGTAGCATGATTCTTTGTAGGATGTGAAAGCAGCTACGAACAGCAGTTAATTAACTCTCAATCTGCATGTGAGATGGGTGAAACACTAATTTTACAAACGGGTACGTTGAACCACACAACTCTGGCTGAAGCTATCCAACCCTTCAAAAGAACCTAGGAGGACGGAGACTGAGTTTCCTTGTTCTGGCTCCTATCCTAAATAAAATAAAGGCTAGATAAATGCGCCTGAGATATTGACGGCATTTACAAAGTCAGAATAATTTTTCTGACAATAAATGTAGATATCCATACAAAAAACCACAAACCAGTTATCAATGAATAAATTGCGTCAGGTCCAATTTGCAAGAAAGACTATTAATGTATTTTTAATGGCTGAACCAAGGGAAGGTCATTATACAATGTTTGAATTCTTGTACATTAGTGTTGTATTTATACATTAGCAGTTAATGTGATAATGTCAAACTCTCCACTAGCTGTGACATCACAAAGAATAAAGGCTGGTTTAGTATTCTTTTGGAAAAAAAAAAAAATAATCAGAGCTATTCTTAAGCTCCCTTACTCCAGCCTTTGGGAGAATCTCTCTCTTGCTGTATCGATTTTATGTGCAAGAAGAAAACTGTAATAGGAAGTCAACAGATGTGAAAAATGTAAATTTGTAAAAACGCACAATAAAAGGCAGAGAGGTTTTTGCTGCTGTTGTTTTTGGGTTGGGTTTTTTTTTGGTTTTTTTTTTTTTTTGGCAAATGAAATTGTTTTAATGCTCCTTGACCTGTAAATGCCATTTTTAATGGAATGCAGGAAATAAATTAATAGAAGAAGTGAAAAAATAAAAATAAATCTGAAAGTCAGCTTGCGGAAACAGCCTCTTCAGCAGAGATGTTATTTTTTGATTCTTGAAAAGTCACAAGAAACAATCTGACACTCTGCACTGTTACAGTAGGCCGATGCTGCTCAGAGCTAATTTTGGGTTGTTCAGGAACAGAATTCAACGTGTTGAGTCCCGTACGTGGACATCCTGTATATCTGCCAAAGGCAAAGCATCCTCCTAGGATTAGCACTTACAGAACTGGAATATTTCCCTGAAGATCACACCTCGAGCTTCTTTCATAAGGCTTCTAAATCGACATTGTTGTTTATCATGCTATTAAATTTGTCGCTTTTTCTTTCCTCTTCCTCGCGTGCTCTCTATAGATTAATATTTAGCAAAATGAAAATTTCCTGAAGGTAATTACTGGCCTGCAATTCAAGGCATTCATAAAAATTACAGCTCCCTTTGGCAAGGGGTTGCGCTGGGGGGGGCGGAGGAGGCACTACCACAGGGCAGCAGATCCGAAACTCAGAGCTTCCGGAGGACAAATCCATTGCAGGGCTCTGCTGCAGCCCTTGCTCTGCTTTTGACTTCCTCTTGTTTCCTACAAACATATTTGCATTTGAACCACACAAAGGCTTGGCGGAGACCCTGTGTTTCTCGGTACTTACTTACTGCCTCTCGGACTGATTTTTTTTTTTTTTTCCCTCAGAGCGATGGCACACCGTCCGCTGCGCAGAGGATACCATGCTCTGTGCAGCGTGGCTGTTTGCCAGCCCTACGGTGTCGGTTGGGGCTCATCACCTCTGCAGGCACATTGTCACAATTTTCTTAAACCACATCCTAGCGAAAAAGGGGAAATTGAGTTGCAGGTTTTGCTTTCACTAGTAATCAGGTGGGTTTTTTGTTCCACCCCTAACATTTTGTCTTTCCTGCAACTCTGTCACCTCTCCTCAGGTGTTGGCCTGATTCACTATCCCAACAGAAGGCAGGTTTAGCTTTGCTGTACTTTGACTTAGTAGTTTAGAGTGTGCTCAGCACAGTACGGAGCCGATTAGAGCAGAGACCCTCAAATATTCCTGTAGCACAGTCATCAGTGACAAAGATCCCACCAAAAATTGGACCAAAGCAATAGTGGATCACACCTGGTCTTCTTCATCTGTACATGGCTGCATCTGTGGGCTTCACCACCACTGATCACAGAGTATTTTTTTTTTTCCCTTCATTATATGGCTTTTTCCCCAAAACCTTAAAGCTGTTCATGGAAAACACAATCAGTTTTTATTGAAGTTTACATTAGCTTTCACATTATTTACCTGCCCCATCTCCTTTCTCCACACTGTTAAAAAACTGCCTCACCTTCACCACAGTAACTGTTTATAGTTGCTTCATCTTTTCAAATACCTCCAAATCTATTCTCATACTTACTAACTTTCTCCTTCTTGCTAGGCCTTTTTTTTTTTTTTCCTCTGGAGGTAGGTGCTTGTAGACCTACAGATGACACAGTAAAGTTGCATCACTGTTTTGAGGACTGCTTGAACCTCTAGTCAGTTTATCTGTATAGGTGAACGGAATATTTCAAGGATTTCTTCCTTTTTAACAGATATACGATGCTACCGTCCCTTCTTTTAGGCACTGAATCCATGTCCCTATCATGCAGAAAGTGATCACACGAATACTCTCCTTGAAAAAGTATGTAGCCTTATCCAAAATAAAATAAAATACAACACATCAGTAAAGGAGCAGCTGACGTCTTCATGGTGCCCACTAAACTATTAACTAAGCATGCAACTGGGCAGTGTATTACGAAAGATCTTTTGGGACAATTTAGGCAATTACGAATATGTAATTTATGTTCTCATGTTCTCGTTTGACCTCTGCTTACTGAAATGTTGACAAGGACACTCACACTCTGACTGCAAGTCATGTTTTTCACGCATTCAAAAAACCCAGTACAAATTAAAAATCAAAACTGAAAGAACACAACCTGTTTATTAGAGAGGACCCTCAAGTTTCACTTTAAAAAAATGAGCAAAGTAAGTTTTCAGTCCATGTGGCTACAAACAAACAAAAAAATTCTAAACATGAAACAAGAGCATCTTTGAGGTTTATGATTCTCAAGACAAAGAAATACACATCTGGTTAGGTTTTTAGGTTCTGTTATTTCACAAAAATCTTGCATTTTCCAATCAATTTGAAGACTTCTAAAGACATTATTTTTAATGCCTGAACTTAGCAGCACCTTCCAACTTGCAACTTATCTTACTCTAAGGCCTTTGACTGTTTTAATTTGCATGGAGATATGAATGAAAGTTTTCTTTGCTTAACTCACTGTAAGCTTGATCCAATGCAAAGATTAGTGCTAAGAGCTGGTTTATGTGAAAATCAGAGGAGGAAGGTGTCTTAGTGGGACTTACTGTGAAAGAATAGTGCATATTTTGCCCGGACTACTTTTTGTCTAGCTTTTAAGCACTCAGCTTCATGGAAATGCAAAATTGCCCACTGCTTCTGCCCAGAAACCAGCCTGAGACAGCTGCAGTTGGGGTCCCAAGGCGCTTGCATGCGGATCAAGAAAACACATAGGCAAGGGGATACGCTACACAGGGGTGCTCTCACTGCTGACTTTCTCTGGTGCCAAGATAACCAGGATAGCTAATATCACATAAAAGAAATCAGAAGACAAAAGGCTGAAAAGTAGGAGGATAAAAAACCAAAACAAAACAAAACCAAAACAACCCACATTCATCCCTCAGAGTCCCATCCAAATCCAAGTTGCTCAAATTTAGTCCTGGCTCCTTTTACTCTGAAAGTTTTGCATTGGGGCTGTCTGTGGAACTGGGGAAAAGGCAGCTGGAAAAGAGATAAGAGCAGCATGAAAATGGAAGGTCTTTTGACAACCAAGCTTAGCTTTGTATAAGGATCATGCTACATTGGATAAATCAAGTGTAATGGTATGCGATAGGGGCAGGTAAAGACAGGCGCACGAAGGAGTGCAGCTGGGGTTTAATGCTTTCCTCAGCACGCTGGCAGCGGGGTTTCGTTATCAGCCTCGACTCGCTGACTATCAGAAACCTAAGCCAGCCACGAAAAAAAAATTCCATCACCAAATATTTATAGGGCAAAAGGTTAATGAATACACAAAAATGGCACTGAGCTTACTGCAGAACACAGTTGGGAAAGGAAATGTGGAAAAGCTGAAAAGGCTGAATTTTCATATAGACCAAATGCTGGAAACGAGTAAAAAAATCACTTAAGACTTAAAATTTAAACTGAAAGCAGGAGGTTGCACGGGGACTGCAAGACAGAAAAAAAAAACAAAACAAAAACCAACCAAAAACAAGTAAAAAATTGAGAATATTGAATATCCTATCACGGTCAGCAGTGGAACCACGCAGCAGAACCAGATATTTAAAAAGGGACTGAGATGAGTCTGAGCGCTGGTTACCTGCTGTATGAAAGGTTACGTAGCCTTTAAAGATGATATGCAATATTTTTAAGTTCTCCGATACATTCTGTAAAGGACAGAGATATTACTGTCATTGGCAGAGTATTATATTGGTAATTCTTCCCCATAACTGACAAATTACATACAGAACGCAAAGATCAACTACAATAAAAGATTCACAAAACCTTACAAAAATGGGATATTTGAGGTCAGGAACCTATTGGAAATTAGTAAATTAATTAAAAAAAAAATCCTTCTTCAGCTTTTAAAAGCAGAACTTGAATACAGAGTACTGAAGTCTATAAAATTTTCCAATTTTCATCCCAAGACAGTTAATAAAAAAGGGGAAATACTACATTTGTAGTCTTCATTAAGGTGCTTATGCACATGAAATAAATACGCAGCACATATCAAACTCGCTTTTTTCCTGAGTCTCCCAACTGTGACAACTTTCTTTTTTTTTTTTTTTTTTAAGTCTGTGATCTTACAGTGAAATGAATAAGCAGAAACACATTATCACATTTACAAAAAGAAAAGTTTTAAACAATGAGGCCTAGACAGGAAGTTTTACATTCATACTGCAGCTTGAATCTAAAAGCTGAAAACATGAAAGCAACTGAAAAGTCAGTTTGGTTGCATTTTTAATACCTTCTTGCTAAGCCTGATAGTTTTGCATTGTACAGTAGGAACTGCTGGGCAATGACTGCCACACCATTGCCTGAATACTGACAGATGAACCCAAGTTCTAATACCAATTTTTAAATTTCTGATTTTTCAAATACTTTACATATTGCCATAATGCCTAAAGGCTACCGTATTAAATTGAGATTTCGGTTCACATGGGAGCAAAAAGAATCATAGAACTGTAACTGAAGATAGCTGTATTGACAGGAAAAAGGCAAAATTTATGTAAAATAAAATATTTTGGGGCAGGTTGCAGAAAGATGAGCTGTTTATGAGTTTTTAGATTCACAAGGTTTTGATGCAAAATTCATCATTTTGCAGAGGTTCTGCAAGACCCTTCCCCCCCACCAATATCAACTGATCTTCTCTTGTTATTTTTGCCCAGCTCTGCAGACCTTAAAGCTCAAAATGAGAACAAATACTGAGGAAGACAGATGCACACGGTTGCAAACACCTGTGCCGTGGTGCGCTCGGTCTCCACGCTATAATGGAGCTTCCTGTGTGAAGGTCACGGTGCACAACAGCACTGGATGCATGTGACTCACCACCGCAACAGAACTCTCTTTTTCACCTCTGAAACCGCCAGATTATGGGAAAGAGCAGTTCCCAATGTGTTGTACCCAACAGGCCTATTCCGTTGAAACCTAAAAAACTTTCTGTGGACATGCATCAGGTCTTTCCTTCATCTGCCAACAAGTTCGGAAGTTCTTGTAAGAGGCTGCCTCTCCCAGCCACGCTCCTGCCTCTCCCTGTGCTTTCTTCAGCATGCACAACGTTCACACGTCAAAGTGTTGCAAACCATGTCCTAGAAAGAAATGCTGCAAAGGTTTGAAGAGGAGAGAACTGTCACCTCTCCCATTGCACAGCACCATCAGCTTTGAAAGAGACTCAACAAAAACGAGGGGAAAAAAAAAAAAAAAAAAACCAAACAAAAAAAAAAGGGAGAACTCAAAAAATCAGAGAGGGAAATGGAAGAAGAGCCAAGAGCTGGGCCTTTAACATTTAAACCATCACTCACCTTACCAACTTTTGTCCACTCCAGTTACTGAATAGACAGGCAAGATGAGGTGTCTCTGCCTGCAGATGGAAACCCAGTAAATCCCCTGGACCGTCCCCTCACCTCCAGGGCCAGAGACAGCAGAGGGGATCCTGGCCCAAGGCTTGACTCTGCTGCCTATGACCACAATTTTGCCTGCAGCCCAGGCTCTAATTGAGAACAAGGCGAACGGGAGAAGAATCATAGAAGGGACCTTCAAAGGTCTTCTAGTCCAACCCCCCTGCAAGGAGCAGGGACATCCCCGAAGAAGCTATGGAGGATTTCCTCAAAATGTTTAATTAGTCCCGATGCATCAGGTCTTTTGGAGGGGGTAAAAAAGTTAACAATAAAATCCAAACAGCAGGCCTGGTAAGTTCAACATCATGTCCTGTACCTCCTCACACAGTCTTCTTGGACTGCTCTTCATTCAGGAAGTGGCCCTGAGTCATAAGGTGCCTTTGAATAAGAAACCTAGCTCATGTGGGCAGATAACTTTGTCTCATCTTAACAAAAAACCCAACTACCTATAGACACGAACATTTTTATGACATGTATACCTTCCACAAATATTAATCCTACACCTACTATGTCTCCAGTTGTCTGCTCTGAGAAGCAAGGTTTTGCACAAGCATCATGGAGGAACACAATTTTTAGCTCAAGAGCAAAGCTCTTCACCAAATCTGGTCCTTCCGAAGAGCTTTTCCTCCTAAAACCAAACCAACTTGCACACCCTCACATAGATACAACCTCCTGATACAACTTGCATGCTACTGCAAAAAGTTTGGCTGGCCCCACAAAGCACCTCCTACACTCATGGTGGCTGATAAATTAGAGAATGTGCGGCGCATGGTCCAGCAGCAGCTCCAGGGACCCTGAGCAAGAACAGCAGACATGGCGTGAAAAGCAGCAAAGCTGAAAAGCAGAAAAAATGAAGTAGCAAGTTTCATATCAAGGATAAAATTCAAGATGTCCATTTCAGTGAAGCTGCGTTGCGTTTATGCAGTAAAACAAACGCCTAAGAAATGTTAGGAAAGGAGTATTTCAAGAACTATATGTAAAAATAAATGACGCGATTCGGTTTAATTGAAAAAACCAGGCACAAAACCACAAAGGGACACAACCGACAAATAAAACATTCCTTGGTGAAGTAAAACAGAATATAAAACACAGCTACCACCCCAAACCGGCCAGCTGAACGCTTATCTCAATGGACTCAGACAACAGCATCTGTCCTCGTCAGGAGCTATCAGGCAGTCTAGCTCATCCCGGTCCCTACCTGGAGGCAGCGGAGCAGACACATGCAAGGCACGGCAGTCAACTCTTCAGACGTCGTACTCAATACTCCTCACTTCCAGCCTTCCAAAACCTCCCACTTCTTCACCATAAGAAACCACAAGTACGACACTCACTGCTTGATTTTTTTTTTTTTCCCCCAATAACAAAGTTTAGCACTTCTGAGAAACAGCCAGAATAATGTTCCTTCAGAAAGTGCAAGTAACAAGCAGGATCTTCCAGTCAGCAGGGTAATAAGTTACACCCAGAATCCTATTTAGCAGTTTACATAATTCACAGTTTCTCTGGTTACATACTTTGTAAAATATGACATCCAGCTGGGAAAGTTGGTCCACTTTATTGTCATATGACAGTTTCTTGCTTTATATCATCCAAGTATCAATTAAAAAGCAAAACCAAAACTGTACGCTGGCTATCTTCATATTTTCATGTCACACTTGCATACAGGCACACAAATACTTGCTGTCATTCAAAGAGGAAAAATAACCTTGCCTGAAATGTAAACTGACTCTGCAGCGTTAGGCATCAAGCGTAATTTTCAAAAACCTTGAAAAAAAATAACAATGAACAGACGTGCTTAAATTCTGCATCAGCTATTTTAACGGTGCAGATTTCCAGATAACTGAAATTTAATCATAATACACTGTCAAATAACAGATCTAGATCCCAGAAGTCAACATGACGGCATTTTAAAAACACAACATATGGGTATAGAGCCTTTGCTGATACATATGCACTTAGCAAATATTAGAAAAATCAATCAGAATCAAAATGCGAAGCTGACGAAATGACTAGATGCCTTGTGTTATTCATTTCTAATCCTAATTGCTTGATTTCATTCATCAGGATTTATATATCAACCAGCACACTACTGAGACAGTTAAAATTAAATACATCCCATTTTTTCCCCAGTAAAGTAATGGACTTTAACAGCCGTTTTATTGCAATGAGAGATATTAACATACGATTCTGCTCCTAACTCCAGGTTATAATGTAAGTGGACCCATTGATCACTTGCAAAAGGCAACAAAAAAAGTTTTGCTTGATGCTGAGGGCAGATTAAATCCTGACCAGACTGTCCATTATTCTCAGTGGAAATCTCTCCAGTGTCTAAGTATTTTGCCAACTACTAAGTTGCATTTGTGGCACACAAAAGTAAAAATATACCAAGAAAGGTCGTGTAATGAATCTACATCTGTGCTGCACCAAACCCGTGTCACTCTACACGAACGTAGCGAATTCACTATGAAGGATTCCAGCGCTCATAAAGTAAGACAAGCACAAAGAAACCAGAGGAAAAGACACGTATCACAAGGGTTACCTGGGGTTTATATACTATTTTTCATGCCAGCTCTCACAGCAGGTTACAAGTGTAAGTGGAATGATCTGTAACCTACAGATGGAGGGAATAAGGTTAACTAGGGCAGCAGAAAAAGTCAGCGGCTTATTCCACCGGAAGAAACTGCCTCTAACATGCACTGTATTAACAAAGAGCCTGTGGAAAAAAAGTAAATTCGATACCCATGGGGGAGAGAGGGAGAGTTTAATTAATTAGTGGGGTCTCCCACCATTCATTTAATGAACACAAATCCCTATGGTTCAAATTGAAGTTATATATGTGTATTGTATACACACAGAAGGTGGCAGTTTAGATGGTAAAAATGGAAATTAGATTCGGAAAAAAGTGTGTTCCATAACTGAAGCACTAAAATCACTGTGAAAGAGTAACAGCTAAATGAAATATTTAAGAATCAACATTAATATCATTAGACTTCAAAGGATATCACCTTCTTGGCACCAGTTTCTTGAACTGATTACCTGAGGAACGAGCAGCCTCACATCAGTTTGTTTGCAGAAGCTTCTTCCCAACCACACATCAGCTAGAAATGAAACACCTGAATTCTCTAACAGTCATAAAAATGCCCTTGCAGAGATCTGCTCTGCACCATCTGGAGTCCACTCCTGGATTTCACAGGAACTTTGTAAATAATTTAACATTTCCATAGAGAATAGGAACGCTCTTTAAGAACAAGAAGATATTAAACGCTAACAAGGCAGTAAGAGGCTTTTGAACATGAAAGTTATATATTTGCGAAGCCTTCTTCCAGTTTTCACGTACTCTCTTCTCCATATGTAACCGTGACAGGTAGAACTGCAGCAAACATTTAAACTGCATTGCATTATTGTGTATAATAAGAGCCTGACATTTTTATTTTCTCCAAGGAGAAGCACTGCCTATATGCTCTCTAGTGGATGAACAGGGTTTTTACAAGGTCCCTCCTTCCCCCTCCCGTAAATGTGATCAAATATGAATTGAAAGGCTTTTATTCTGCCAGAATCCCAGCCCAAGGTTTCGTGTTTCTCTAGCAACAATGACACACTAACAACTGAAGCAGGGCAGAGAGCAGCTTCTCCTCCATCTCTTTACCCTGTCAGGTGCCATCTGTGTCAGGGGAGCGCGAACACCACTCCGCTTTTGACCTGGACCTTGGCGAGGACTAAGTGTAGATGGATTAGTATTGAATTCTTTCAAGTCACATTGTGAAGTGTACATTTGTCATGGGTATCCATACATGAAGTCTTTCAGAGGCAATTCCACAGTTTCATGAGCAGCTGTACCCTTCCAGAAATCAAATATCAAGTTACTACGGTATTAATTCACCAAGGAGGATGACTTCTCTGGCTCCCTGCCTCGCAGCCCTCCTGGCACCACACTTCTTTTCTTCACTGCCTGGAAGTCGCAGCTGGAAGGAAAGAGGCTGTTCAGACATTGTTTCCTAGAAAGACTTGTTTTCCACACCGAAATAATGTTGGGGAGGGATGCACAAAGGAACTCACAAGTTTGACCTAACTAAGTGCCGCCGTGGTTTCAGAACAAACTGCATCCCCATACAGATAGCAAAGCAGCCAGTATTTGGGAAATCCGCGTTTACAAGCCGAGATCAAGCACTGCTGCAAAATCCTTATCTTCGCTTTAACTGTTTTGGTGTAAACCACGGGCTTTAGGCTTCAGGAGCAATGACCTTTCATCAACACTGAGTTAAAATAAGTTACCCTAAAGGTTGTCAGTGTTCCCCCATTTTGGTAGAGGAATCCTGCGAAGAAGCTTCTCCCCTCCCAGACAGCAGGTGCACAGGCTGCAAGAGCCCATTTTCCTTTAGATTAGGGGTATGCATCACTTCTTAAAAATTTATAAATCACTTAGCTTTCCAAGAGCCAAGTTCCCAGCAGAGTAACCAAAATTACAGCCATGCTAGCAGTAAAGGAGAAGAGAGTTTGTTAGAGTTGGCATAATACAGTGAGCCATACTATAAATTACTTTAGGAAACGGCTGCTAATGCTCTTTCTGTGCAGGCTTGGGGGATACCACTCTCCCTGCAGTCTACTTCTGCGGAAATTAAAGAATTTTAGTAACAGAGGATATAGGCTTCTGCTCATCTGAAAGCATTTTTTCCCACCTAGAGGGCATAATCACCAATTACATCTAGATAATATAAATTTAATTATTTTTATTGGCTAATACCGTCTCTATCAGTAAAGAAAGAAAATACACTTTCAGAACTACAGTCAGAAATTAGCACGGTCACAACAAGCAGCTAACCCCTACGGGATGAGCCACTCCTTGGGACAGTTTCTCAGAGCCAACTGGTGGAGAGTTCTTGTGACAAATGGTAAAAAAAAAAAAAAAAAACAAAAAAAAAAACTTGAAACAACAAAGAAAAGCTTGCAACCTCTCTTTGTTCCCTCTAAACTCACCTTTTCTTTTCTTCTCTCTCCTTCTCGACTCTGACTTGTGAATTTTCAGAAGTCTTCCAAAAATATATATTTATTTATTGCGTATTCTGTACGCCAAAAGCCACATATCTCCTCCTTTTTTGGCTTTTGAAGTCTGGCATCTTTGCAGACTACCTTATGCTAGGACTTCAATTTTGGTTTGCTTTGAAAACGTTAATTAAAACTGCACAATTCTGAAATGCCTCCCTTTCCTGTTTCTGCTCATGTCCCTAGATATCTCTGCACATCACTTTGTCCCATCTCAGATACTGCAGTCCTGATATCTGAGGCTGTGTTGGTCACACCACTGGCTGCCTCTCTCACCAATGGACAGAAACTGGCCCTCCAGGGCGGTTTGTTTGGTCTGCCATACACCCGCGGCGCAGGAAAAGATGAACATCCCCAGGGTGCCCCTTCTCCATCGAGGGGCACAGAAGAACCCAAGATTACAGCCTCAGATTTCAGAGTGGGTTGCTTAAACTGGGGCAGGTAATTTGTATTTTAATCCCCTTTCAAAAAAAAAAACAAAAACAAAAACAAAAAACCCAAAAACAAACAAAAAAAAACCAACAAAAAACCACAAAAAACGTAATCTAGGGGCCATGGTGATTCAGGGATCCATAGGTGGAAAACCACTGCTGTAGCCCAGCCGAGCACGGCGTGGGTAAATGCTGACACCGCTGCAGGGAGATGACGTTTCGGCTGGGCAAGGCACACTGGCGGTACATTGAGTTCTTGTTATCACCACCCTATCAACCACGACAGCAAAGAGATGTTAACACTAGTATTCACATCACGCACCGGTCTGCTGGGGCCTGGCACACGGGTGGTTCACCCTGCGGTCTCTGCCATCCTGTCCTTTTTGTTAGCATGACCCACGACAGGCAGGATTAAAGCCCGCTGGAGGCGTAGCCCCAAAAGCAGCACAGACATAACTCTGGGGCTATTAACTGCCAGTACCACCTGCTTTGTATTCCATCCTCTTGCAAATACAACCATCCATCAGGTTTGTCTTTTCTTTTCCCTGCAAGCATCTCTAAGGGAGAGGTAGAAACACAGATGCTGCAGTGTGACCTTCCTCAAGCTCCAACTTCTTCTTCTCTCTTTACTTCTCCCCAGCTCTGCTCAGGAGAGGAGTTTGGTGCTGCCCGACCTGAGAGCTACAACCGAAGCTGTGCTGCAGCACCTGTGTGAGGGTGAATCAGCAGCTTTCCCCCCCAAAAAAAAGGCTGCTGGGAGAGCTGGGGCAGTTACATAAGGCTGCAGCAGCCCAGGAAAGTCGACGTCAGAGAGAAGCAAGGCAAGAGCAGCACTGGGAAAGCTCATCAGGAGACAGGGATGCCTCTCACATCTAGCATCTCACAGAGAGGCTAGATAACTAGATAACCTTTACAGTGAAATGTGTAGCGGTAACTCACATTTCTCAGTTCTCTACAGTGGACGCCAAACAACTGCTGGCCTGATGCGAGGCAGTGGTGATGGAGCTCCCTTTCGACTCACGGCCATGCGCAGGAAGCAGCCTCTAATAGTCTATCAGCTCTGAGACGTCTGGGGGATGAGGGGAGCTGACAACCCCTCTGAGGCATGTCCTCGACTCCTCCACACATTGGTGAAAAAGAGGAGATGAAGGGAATCAGGCTGCACCTTGCTATAGGAGCTGTGTTACTCCCTAAGCATCCCTGAAGGCATCGTTATATCCACTGTCATTAGGGCTCTCTCTGCTCTACAGGAAAGGAAAAGGTGACTAATGAGTACCATAGGAGGACATCCAACTCAGTGCTGCACCTTACCCACCAAGCTATAGCTGGATCATTTGAAAACATGCAGACCGTCAACCCTATCACATACACTTTTAATTGACTGCCATTTCAGAAACCTCTTCCAACCTGGGAGTTCGCAACCTACTTCAACTCGGCAAAGCCATGGCAAATTCTCTTGAGCATTCTCCATTTTTCATACTCCTTCTCGGTTTTTGGATTTTGCATTTATATTTCCAAAACGTCTCTCAGAGCTCCCCTCAAGCGGGGCTGGAATTTGCTAGTCAGAAGCATGGCATGCATATCTGTATAGCAATACAGACCGCTTTCACAAGGGACTGCTTGTGATCAGTAGTACAAAAGAAGAGCCAGGAGGATTTTCCTGTGAGGTTTTTGGTTTTTTTTTTTTGGGTTTTTTTTTTTTTTTGTCTTGGGTTTGAGTGGTTTTGTGTTGTTTGTTGGTTTTTGTGGGTTTTTTTTGTTTTGTTTTTTTTTTTTTTAATCACAACATGCTAATCACAAGTCCTGAGAGGAGATTTACCATCTGCATAACTGTCTCTGACACTGCCCTTTTTTGCACCCTCAAACACATCCAGAACACCCGTTCTTCACTCCCTGCCAGGATCTTTCTGTGTTCCTTCTTTTATCACTCCCTCCTCCTTCCCACTCATTTGTTTTAGTATTTCTTTCCCAGAACTCTGCAATTTTTCAAACTGTTCCTTTTGGAGGGCAGCACCTCCTTGACGACACTAAAATCCCTCCTGAAAACACATCTGCTGAATCACTTGCAAGAAATTAGTCCTGCAAATTGTGTCTCTCTTCATATGCATCTGCGTGCCAGTTCTGCAAGCCCAGGTTCACCTACCCAGGAGCAGAGTCACCCCAGACTTCAGCTAGGAACAACGGAGAGGGAGAGAGAGGGAGAAACACCTCCGGAGGATCATTCCGGGCACCTAAGATTTAATGTAATAGAGCTATTAATAATACATAAGAAAAGAATTATCCAGAGCTTTTTAGTCAGAAAAATCTACAGCTCAAGTCCCATCTGAACTGAAGAGAGATTTTTTTTTTTTTCTCTTCTGTTTGCTGGGACATGAATTAGTACCAAGGACCTAACCTACATTTCCAGCTGAACGTGCAGTGTTGCCTACAGCCCTTGCTTTATATTTCAGTTCCTTCTTTCAAGTATAATCATCTTACGCTTGCATTGAAATGCACTTGTCATATACTGCCCATCACATCAACTCTCAAGGCATTTTTTTTTTTTAATCCTGTTCCCTGCTCCGTTGTTCCCAGTCATTAACTTCATCTCCAGTTTTAGTATTTACAGCCCTAAATTGGATGGATAGCTTGTTTCCAGGATAGGCACCCAAACTGCAGTTGCTGGTGTCTCTTTGTTCTCGGCACTACATGCACTGGGTTGTCTCCCACCACTTGGAGAATTCAAAGTACTTAACGTACAAACCAGACCATGTCCTTAAACGTGGACTCCGTAGGGCCCTATGTCATTAAAATTAGGCCCTTAGTTAAGCACCTTGCTGAATCAGCACACATGTGCCCAGAGCCTTAAAGCCCTGAGCACCGTTCTTAAAAACGGATCATCCCTGCCCCGCTCTTACTCACTTCAGCGCAACCTAAAAGTTTCCATCACACACGAACTTATCTTTGCTCTCTCAAATGGTGTCTAATTCAAGCTTCTAATCTGTGGCTTTTTATCTTATTCATTGCTCCCTGAATGTGGAATTCACCATCTATTTTCAAAAGGGAAGTAAGTACAACCACTGTTTCCTAGACAACAGAAGAGCAGAATTAACTCTTCCCCTGTCCCTCCCAAAAGAGAGGCAGAAATATTGAATTTTGCTATCTGAAACATATTAAAAGAAGAGCTACCGCTAAAATAACCAGTGTTACAATGCAATGCATGGCAGAAAAAAAAAAAAAAAAAAAAAGTGTCTTGCTGTGTCACAGAAAAAAGTGTCACAAAAACATACCTTGCCTTTCACTCCACAGCCTTTCCCAAACAAAACACAATTACCCTCCGCTACAGAATCTACAGACTCATCTTTACTTACAATAATTAAAGCAGAGAAAAGAAATTTAAAAAATTTCACTCATCTAGCGTGGGCAAAAATCCAATCCCTGCTTTTTCAGGGGGCACACAAACAGAATTGTGCATCTCATCGCCTTTGCATGACTTTTCAGCGGGCACCAATAGGACACAAATCTCAGAGTTCGCAAAAAAAAACAAAGCACAAGTTACCTGAATCCATTGCGTTGGTTTTTAGCACGCTACAAAACACTGAGGGGCATTCATCCCGCGGGAAAAACTGGGCTGGCTGAACCCCTCTGCCTTTTTAACCCGAAATCCAGGGATGCCTTGGGCTGAGGAACCCATATCTGCTTTTATGTGGTAAAACTGCTGGACTACCCCACTCTGAGGTGACACTAAAGGGGAAACAGCATTCTTAGACACCAATAAAGCAAAATTATTTCAACTTGTTTTGTATTTCAGTGCTTTATGATCAGTTTTATGGAGCCTTGAGGATCCTGGGGTCTTTTTGTAGCTGTGTTTTGTAGCCATTTGCCTGGGTTGTGCAACTGGAGTGCACAGTCTACAGCCCAGAACTAGAGTAATTCCTGAGATACACCACAAGACAAATAGAAGTGATTTGGGGGCATCACATGTGATTATAACAGATGTGAAGAAGAGATTTGTTTTCTGTGATGGAGAAAACTCCAAAGGCACCATACAAGTCCTCTGTGGGCGTGTATCATGCAAGCCTGCTACACAGCATGGTCTACGTAGCTCCTGGATATTTTTAGTATAAAACGTCTATAGGATAAAGAGCATTTGCAGAGTGACTTGAACCAACAACATCAGAACACTCTAAATAGCCACAAAGTTCTCAAATACACAACTACAGAGTACATATAGGCATCTCCTGGGTTTCCCAGGAGTCCGTACCACATAATGTCCAGTGTGTAGAAGTGAGATGACAAACCTCTTCCTTTAATACAGACATATTTGGGTTTTTTTGCTCCCTTCCCCCAGCCCCAGTATACAGCACAGCAATCCATCATGCCTCCAAGTCTTATTCTCTTCACCAAAAACATCCTTGCTTGTTGAGTTGCATTGGTAAAGGAGGAAAAAAAAAAACAAACAAGGAAAAAGGTCTATATTGTAAAGGAGGGGACAAACAGAATTTTTGAATAGTTATCTACACACGCAGTGCTTAAAGACGTGCTCGGACACACCACAGTCACTCATATAAACTGTATTACAGCACTTGGACATGTATACCTTCACGCACATTTTCCTCCTTTCCAGGTCATGCAGATCTCTGAGCTGCCCTGAATGTCAGAGACATCCAGGGAGAACTGCAGATAAGAATTTTAGACTTAAGAGTACGAGTCACAAAATGCATTATTTGGCTGTCAAACCAGGACTCGCTAAATTAATGAAGCATTTTAATTCCCAGATCAACAGAAGCAAAGTTAATTTTGTGAAAGTGTGCTAGATTCCAAACCTATTACTATTAAGACTAACTTAAACCTCATCTACATTCTTCAGGGAACAGGAGAGGAGAATAAACAGAGGTGAAATTAAGCACAAATGTGAAGTGGTATTTTTTTTTTTTGACTGCAGTAATTTTGATGAAAGAAACTTAGAGGCCTGTTAGTACTAAATCCTAATAGACCGGTCCATTTTCCAGCAGCCTACCAGATGCTATTTTCTTTATGCACACTTTTTTTTTTTTCAGTTCCGCCCTTCAACAACCAGCAAATACATTTGTTTTTGCAGGGGTTAAGCTTATATTTCCCAAATGATTATTTGCACTGTAGGAGCTGCTCAGATCTTTCATGGATCAGGGTCCCCAGAATTAGGTTTTATATAAACACAGTACAAGGAAATGGTCTTTTCTCTAAAGACCTTGCACAGTCTAAGGTCTCAAATGAGTCTGAAATGAGAAGCAAAACCTATTCAGTAAAAGGAGTTCAGGACAGAGCTGAGCTCTTGACTGTGAGTGGTCAGTCTGTAGAGCATCTTCTATGGCTTTTGCACCACAAAGGAGCCTTTGAGCTGCATAGTACATTAATAAATAGTACAATTACTAACCACCAGAGAAGTGCAGAACGGGATCTAAAGCCTTCCTCTAAAGAAGTAATATTTACTTTAAGGTTAGCAAAGGTTTGCTTTGTTCAACTGGATGTTCTAAGACAGCCAGTCTTGGGAAGAAGATGGGATGGGATGGGATGGGACTTACACACAAGAATTACTGTGATCTCTACAGGCCAGGAAACATTTAATTTTGAAGACCAGATTTGTCTTGCACTGTCCTTGTGAGTCCTGAGCTCAGCAGTTTTGAACACGAGGGATGGAAAGTCCCTACTCTTTCCACTGTTGCACAGGAAATCACCAAACAATTTGGCAGACAGGGAACCTGGCTGATATAAAGACACAGAAGTTCACTCAAATCAGGTCAGTCTAGACAGTGGTCCACTCAGTAGCTTGCTAGCTTATCTAGATCGATCTCTTTTTTATCCACTTCCACTCCTGCGCTAAGGACTATTCCTTGACAGAAAGCTGGTGTACTTCTACAAAACCAACTGTGATAACAAAGACTTGACATTTTTGTAAAGAGAGTATTTTCACTGGAAGTTTCCCAAATCACATAAACCTAAACCTCCATCCTTGCTTTCAGCATTTGATGAAGAGCTTCTGAGACAAGCCTGCATCTGGGATGCTTCTTTGGCTTTGTTTGCGTCTACTGCTTTCTAGTAGGCTTGGATGGAGCTGCTGAAAGCAGCTCTAGGACTCAGCCTGGACAAATGGGCCGCATGAAACTAGCTAATTAACAAGACATTCTTCACCTAACTTGACTCAAATCAAGATGGACCACAAAGATGAACCCAACGGAAAAATCTGGTCTCATTTTTGTGCAACACAAAGGTGTCCCACCAGGTCCATCAAAGGGAAAGGCTCACTCCTGAGTAAACACTTGACAAAACCAAGAGTAATCAGCCTCACTCAGGCATGTTACAGAGTTTGATCCATGGAAGTCTCAAGGATAAGAAAAAGCAGGACCTGAAAGGACAAAAGTCCTCTAGGTGGCAACCATGGAAGAATCATTATCCTTGTATATTGCCTTAGTCCCACAAAAGAGGTACTCACAAAGCCAGTTTTAGGCATAGGAATCCAGTGCCCTGAGTTTCCTCAACAGACACCAGACAAAAAGCTCCTCAGATGGATGATGAGCACCGAAAATTGTCTCCAACACAACATTTCAGAACTGGAGCCTCTTATTCTCCACTGATTATGCAGGAACCCAAGAAAGATAATTCTCTTTGCAAATACCTCCAAAGACACCAGGCTGGGTTGAAAGGAGAGTTGTACATTAAGATGAGAACACAGACTCAACCTCCCTGTGTTTCAACATCAAATTTTCCTTACCAAGACATTGACATACTTCACAAAAACATTCAGAGCTCCTCAGAGAAAAAGCGCTAACTTAAAACTAAACCATCATTACTTCCACAGAAAATGAGTACGAGGCTTTACAATATATTTCTGTGCTTGCAAAAATGGGTAGGAAGACTAAAATAATTGGCCTGATTTTCGGTGTCTAATTTTAGATACCCAAATTTGAAAATTTAGGTCATGTGACAATGTATACTATTTAAATCTCATATCCTGGATTACTGCAACACGAAACCACCTTATATTGTTCCCCTAGTTGGAATGTTAAAATGAAAACTGTTCAGAGTAAGAAGTAGGTCTTCTCTGTATTAAAATGTTCTCAAAACTACATCATTGCATTAATCATCTGTAGGAACTACGGCAACTTTAAACTCAGTGCATTTTATTTTAAAGAATTGATCATTAAGAAAGGTTTCTGCATGTCTGGAAATGCAGAACCTTTGCCAAGTTTATCAATACACAGAGGCAAAATTGCTGTCAACCTGACCTGGACAATTGCAAAGGGTTCATTATTCATGCTCATTCAACTTCTGGCCGTTTTGCTGAGACAAGGATGTTACTGAGTGCCAATTGAGATGGTGGTTTTGAGATGGACACTTTCCCACTATGAACTGGACCACATCCACTAGCTTATTTCATGCACTGAACAGCTGTTGCAGGGAAAAAAAAAAAAATCCTGATCCAAGCCAGTGTCCCAGAGGTAAGAGATCCTGTAAAGAGAAATGGTATTCAGATGTATTGTTTATAAAATTATGTTTCAGTTTAAATGTTGGTTTGGGAATAGAGAAATACAAAGTCTCATTTTAACCCTTTGCTTTCTAGCTTTGAAAATAGCTCAACTAACACAACTTCGACCAAAAAAAAAACCCGAAATAAACCTCAAACTGCTTTTTCATGCAGTTTGCTATTCAGTTCTAAGCAAAGGAGAGACTTTTCTGAACGCATAACTAAGGCAGAAGGGTAAGGAGGAAAAGGTTGTTAAGAACATCCCTTATATAAGGGGTTTGTGTGGTACCCTTAAAATTGCATTTATGCTGAACCACAGTATTTTAATAGGATATGCCACTGCTATGTGAGCATATTCCCAACTATTTTGTATTGATCACATAATAAAGATATGTGACAGATTCTTGCAATCATTTGCATTCATTACCTTCCACCATTATTCAGGCCAAGCATCTTTATCACTAAAGCTGTAGAATAGATCTTATTTATTTTCGTTCATCTGCTTGCTCCTTAGGGAGAAAATGGCACACACAATTAGAAATGTAAAAAAACCTCTTTTGCTTGCACTTTCTATGCATATTTAGAGAACTTCCCAAGAACACAGCAGCCTGGAAACGGGAGAAAATACATTTCCTTTGAATTATTTATGTAGTTCTACTCCTTGAACATAAACATTTCCTTCTTTATGATTCTATGATTCTTTAGTCATTCTTATTTATATAATAGACCACCTGTTATACTACAGCAGCATCACAATGCTTTCCAGAAGTCCAGTAATATCAGAGACACAGGAGTATAACAACTCACAGCTTGTTTATTTACCTTGATTTCATAAGATGGCATGCTTACATTAATGATGTCTTTGCACTTGCAACAGAAAAATAGCAGGTGCAGAGAGGTACAGAAATGCTGCAGGATTTCATATCACGGTATCAACCTGACAACACTGATTTCTGAACAGATCAGTCACCAGCTCCTCAAAAAACCACGCTGTTTCCTTCTTGGTGGCATCCAAAACTCATCTAAAAGGTTTCTACACCTTCTGAATTCACAGACTCATATGTGACATACTTCTGAAATGGAGGGGGGGGGGGGACCCAAACCCATACAATATTCCCTCCCCCAGCATCTGCCAGTTTGTTTATCTGCCTGTGCTTAAGCTCCTTGGCAGAAAGTATCTGCAAAATATGTGGGATATAACTGATGCTATCACAAAGCAAACAAATTCGACTCCATTGAGAGGGCACAGGACCAAGAGGCAGGGAAGCAGGCATCTCCTGGGCTCTGCCAATGTCATCCAATAAGTCTGGACACGGCTCTTGCGATTCAAGCGTGCTTCCATTTCATTTTTTGCCTTCCAATATTTTTTCTCCCATTGTTTAGACTCTATGCTTGTTAAGACAGGGACTTGTGGGCCTTCATAGTAGGTTTAGATAGGGCGAAGAAAAAAAAAAAAAAGGAGCCCAAAGGCATCATGTGGCTATCAACAATCAAACAAATTAACAGTCAGTTCAGTGTCTCCCAATATTCCAGTCCACCCTCTCTCAGGATAAGCATCAGAAAATTAAGAGAAGAAGAAAACTTCTGCTCTTGGCCATGACCATACAGCAACCTCTGAAGCCAAAATCAAGCATATAAGGACACTTCTGTAAGTTGTCCCTTCTTAGATTCTCAAAGTGACAGATATTTGTAAGCTGGGAGAGAGAGAAGAGAAGAGAAACTAGCATAACCCAGGAGTAATAGATGCACAGGAACTGTTGGACTCTATGACCTTTGAAGATCCCTTCCAACCCAAACCATTCTATGATTCTGTGGTTCTAAAATTCAGATGCTATTGGCAGGATTATCTTTAGGTCTTACATGTAGTCACCTCAAAAGGAATACATCTTCAACAAATTCTCTCTCCGTGCTATACTTGTTTAACATCCACCGCTGTACGTCAGTCATTCCCCACCTATTGTAACGAGACAGTGCAGTTAAGTACACAGCACCGCTGCATGAGAGGCTCAGTTCTAATACACACAAATGAATTAAACTAGACATAAGCAGGTTATGAAACAATGAGAGAGTTGCCAAGAATCAAAGAAGAGATTGAATTTAACCATTATTAAAATGACAAAACTTGAGATCACCAACTGTAAACAATTTTCATCACCTAATTAAACAGCCCATTAGTGTTTTCAAAAGAGATGGCTGGCGGTGGCCACTCAGAAAAACTGTTGACTTTGCAATGGTTTGTGCTCCGAGTTAATGGAGCTGATTTCAAACAAGCACTTCCCCTATGCAATCCATTAGAATCACATCAAACTCTTTGTGTAACGCTGTTCACTCTGGAATCAGGACATCAGCCCATCTTGCCCATCACGCGGGACAGAAGCCTGCTGCTGCGCGGCACCGACCACCCTGGGCAGGCACAGAGCGGAGGGGAGCTGAAAGCAAGGCGCTGCTCGTAACCTGAACAACCTTGCTGGATTAGGATTATTTAGTCCAAAGAGTAATTAAAAAAAAAAAAAAACAAAACAAAAACAGGCTGAGGGTGGGGGCAGAGGCTGAGCAAGGGAAGAAACAAGGAGCCACCACTATAAATGTAGTTTTGTTTTCATTCTTATGCTGAGTTAAGCCGTACACCTGGAAACGACAAAGCAGAACCCGAAAGCATATGTTATAAAGATGCACTGCCAATGAAAAATTAAAATCCCCAGAGAAAAATTAATTTCCATAAAGATTTTGATGTACGCTGAGTCCCCACTGACAGGGCACTTTGCAGTTGTGAAGAACTCTCCTGTCCAAAGTTTCTCTGAGGTCTCTAACCACACATTGGCATCAACTTCTAGAGAAGGGCTTGATCAAGACTATGTCTACAACCCCAGTCACCTGCTGAAGCAATTTGCCAAATGCTTCAGAGCAATCTGCTGCAGAAAACTCAAACGCTGCCATTCCCTTCTGTGCCACCACGTAAGCTGGGAGAGCGGAGCAGAGCAGGACCTGCCTGCAGCTTGAACAAGGTATTGTAAAGCTATCCATAGAACACGAAAAATTAAAGAGGCTGAAGATGTGCTGAACTGTTCTAAATTGTTGCGAGTCATTGTTTAGAGCAGGCTCCTTTCTGTCTTTCTCTCTCTTAAATAGAACTGTATCTGAAAATATATTTGTTTATGCAAATTGGACATCCTTCTCCTATTTGAATTAGCACTATAAGTACATTCTGTATCAGTGCAGACATACTCGATGTATTTAATGTCAACACTGCCAGCAACGATGGAGATGGGAAATATTGCTCTGCTTGTTGGCCATGGAATAAATTTGCCAAACAGAATCAGTGTAGCTCTAGAGTTTAAATTAATGCAAGCAACACTGTTATCAGTAGTCTTTAGCCTGCCATTCTCAGCTTCTAACAGAAACATTTAGGAATAGGAAGCATTACATCTGGCTACAGCTGCATATTACATGGTCCATTGAGACTCAGATGCTGATGGCTGCACTGAATAACAAACAGCTGGGTATAAATGCAAAGATCAGGAAATCATAAGAAAATGCTTGTATAGTATCTTTGAAGCCTCAGACACAATGATACTGTATTAGTGCTATTAGCATTACAGAATAAAATAGCCTGAGGATCGGCGTTCAGCTCCTCAGCGTGGGGAACCAGCGACTTCAAGGCAGGTTGCAACAGACTTTTCTGGCTACAGTAATACTTGTATTCATACAGTGTATTTTATTTAAAAGTTGGTTGTGAAACTAACATCAGTCCTGTCTGCAGTGCCAGGTGAAAGTCAGACTGCCCCAGGAGTTACGGATATACTTCCCCTCCAGCCTTGGGAACATAAGGATAAGGAGTTGGCTGGATGGCCGCACTCAGAGAGTGGTGGTCAACGGCTCAATGTCCAAGTGGAGACCGGTCACCAGTGGCGTCCCTCAGGGGTCCGTGCTGGGCCCGGCCCTGTTCAACATCTTTGTCGGCGACATGGACAGTAGGATAGAGTGCACCCTCAGCAAGTTCGCCGATGACACCAAGCTGTGTGGTGCCGTCGACTCGCTGGAAGGGAGGGATGCCATCCAGAGGGACCTGGACAGGCTGGAGAGGTGGGCCCGTGCCAACCTCATGAAGTTCAACCAGGCCAAGTGCAAGGTCCTGCATCTGGGTCGTGGCAATCCCAAGCACAAATACAGGCTGGGCGGGGATTGGATCGAGAGCAGCCCTGAGAAGAAAGACCTGGGAGTGTTGGTAGACGAGAGGTTCAACATGAGTGGGCAATGCACCCTTGCGGCCCAGAAGGCCAACCGCATTCTGGGCTGCATCAAGAGAAGCGTGGCCAGCAGGTCGAGGGAGGTGATTCTGCCCCTCTACTCTGCCCTGGTGAGACCCCACCTGGAGTACTGCGTCCAGTTCTGGAGTCCCCAACACAAGAAGGACATGGACCAGTTGGAAAGGGTCCAGAGGAGGGCCACAAAGATGATCAGAGGGCTGGAGCACCTCTCCTATGAGGACAGGCTGAGAGAGTTGGGGCTGTTCAGCCTGCAGAAGAGGAGGCTCCGGGGAGACCTGATAGCGGTCTTCCAATACCTCAAGGGGGCCTACAGGAAAGATGGGGAGAAGCTGTTCAGTAGGGCCTGTTGTGATAGGACAAGGGGTAATGGGTTTAAATTAGAAGGAGGTAGGTTTAGATTAGATATTAGAAAAAAATTTTTTACAATGAGAGTTGTAGAGCACTGGAACAGGTTGCCCAGAGAGGTGGTGGATGCCCCATCCCTGGAATCGTTCAAGGCCAGGCTGGATGAGGCTCTGAGCAACCTGATCTAGTCAGGGATGTCCCTGCTTCTTGCAGGGGGGTTGGACTAGATGACCTTTGAAGGTCCCTTCCAACTCTAACTATTCTATGATTCTATGATTCTATGTTTAAAATCTTCTAAAATTAACAAAGGTGATATTTTCAGTGCCATTGGAAACTGAAGACACAAAGATGAGAAATGAGTCTGCGTTTCACTCCCTCATAGGTCTAAAGGTTGCCAAGAAGGAAAACCAAATACCAGAGTGCTGGTGTGGTCACCGCAATGGGTCTTCTCAACCATCCTCAGGTGTTCACAGAAATACAAGCCTCCATGCAAACCTTGCAATTCAGCAGCTTCCCACTGAACGGGGAATTTATTTTTACGAAAAAGAGCAAATGAGTGTTATTCTATTAAATTTACTATACAGATTGCATGTTGCCAGGAGTGACACCAGACATAACTATCTGTCCTACAAAGCAACAGTACAGAAAGCATCAAAACACCTCTCTAAGGCAACTGAAGAACAAAGAAAAAAAAATCTGAGTGTGGCAGAAGAGAAGACCTAAAAATTGTCACTAATTGGCATAAGGGAAATAAAAATAGCTTGTAGTTTCTTGTATAAAAAGACTGCTTGTTCAGTCAGTAAACGTGAGCAGTCTGGACCTGTAAAACCTAGAAACCCATTTTCCTGCCTGGTTTGAACTCTCCATACCTACCTAACTGGACATCCTACAGCTCAAAGGACACTCTGTTAACTCTTCTATACCGGAATTAGCAGGGAGGGGGATGCCTGGGGAAGGATGTAAGTATGCAAGCTGAATGAATACGGGTATACGATAAGAACACTGAAGAGCAGGTCTCCTTGTAGTCTACTCAATAGAGCAGGTCTCTCCCTGTACTGAAGGTCTCCAGTACTGGGGAGGATGGTGGAGACGATTTGTTGAGCAAATGTAACACTGGGTGATGTTGCAAGCAGAGAAAGAAAATACATTTCCAGCCTGCCAGAGTTAACAGATGAGGAAGAAAGAAAAAACAAATTACTCTTGAAAAGGAAACAGTTACCTATGTTCCCATGTTATAGTTCCCGAGCCTCAGCCGCCGACACAAAGGTGTAAGGCGAGATGGCATAGAAGAACCACGCATAAGAAGCAGGCAGAAACACAGAACCTTGCATCTCCACAGACATTTGTCATAAAAATAAAGTCAAAGGTGGGTTATTTTCACTAGTTGGCATACCACCGCCCTTTTATCTGTCTGGGCCTTGATACTATTACGTAAGAAGAAACTCCCATCACGATGCTAAGACCAAACTGGGTTTAACTTCAGCAAAGAAAGTTGCTTCAATTTCTCTACTGGAAATGCAGCCTCTGCCAGTGTTGAAGATAGCTCTGAGAATTCAGGAGCATTAAAGAGGCTAATGTACTTGAGCTTTGTTCTAATTACTTTTCTTAATAAGTTTTGCTAGACCACTAAGAATAGATGCTGTCCTGGGAACTCCAGCACTCAATCACCATAGTGTTCCTGCGCAGAACTCGCAGCTATCAGGCAGCAGAACTTGGAGGTAGAATTACCGACCTGGGCAGAAACTGCCCTTACTGTCACTGGCTGTAACGTGAAGTTGTCCAGAGCCCCTTCCACAGAAAGCTAGATGGCCATAAACAGACATATAATAAGACTCCTTTCATTCAAATTATTTTTTTTAAATTGCTTTAAAAAAAAAAAAAAAAAAAACTGTGAAACTATGATGAACTACAAAGAGCATTCAAATGATCACTTTCTTTAGAATAAGAAAAAACAACCAGACCGAAAGGAAAACAGTGGACACACACCAATTTCAGTCCAGACTATTTGTGCTACCAGCAATAAATTCATTAACCTACATGCACATGCTTATTAATTGCTCATGGATGTACAGGCTCTCAGGACCACCCCTTATTTATTTATCAGCGTTCATGTGATCATTCAGCACATCTTCCCACACTCCTCAATGCAGTAAATCACAGAACCAATAACTGCATGTGAGTTTCTCACCAAATGCAGGTATCTCCCTGGGATCACCCCCACAGAATCCAATTCCACTTTCAGAGAAGACTCAAATGTCCCAGTTCTTGAGAGAAAAACACCAAACAAAACAAAAAAAAAAACCCCCAACCTCACTCAAAACTAAAGCTCATGAGTAGAAAAAGAATGTATGGGTGTTACAAACAAGTGATTGATACACTACTATTCTATGAATTTCTACTCCAAAAAGCGTATTATATAAGTTCACGATTAGGTGTCTCGAAATTAGTTTTCCGTCTAAATTTCCACTGCTTATTTTATACAATTAGGAAGTTAAGGCCACCTATCTCCTTTCACCTCCGTTCTGCTTCTGGTTCTTAAGCCACTGGAATGGAAGTCGGTAACATTTTGATGTGGGAACAGGTGCTTTAGTTAAATGTGCAGAGTCTGAGCTGCAACACTAAAACTCCTTGGTGTCCAGGAGAACATCATAAAACCAGCATTTTCAGTACTATTGCTTTCCTCCTGAAAGCAACAAGGCTGTTTCATAGCATGGTGCGGTAGGAAGTTTCAACACCTATGTTATGACCTGTCTAACAAATCTTTGATGAATCAATAGTGAATAAAACCTCAAATCCATGAAAATAATATTATAAGTAAGCAAACAACAGAGTAATTACTCCAACTGTATTTATACTGATCTCAACTACAAATTTTAGTTTAACTAGTTTCAATGGCAAACTGTTGGAAATAACAGCACTAGCTTGATCTTCAAAAGGTCATAATTTCCAGTGAAAAATGCTCTAACACAGGCTAACACTGCTCGTTTCCTGTATCTGAAAGCTACGGTACTGGGCCTTATAGTTTGATTTTTATAAGCCTTATAATGAGGGTGGAGAGGATATACATTCCATTCTTCAGCTGCATTTTTGTTCCACAAAGACTGCAATTTTCAGTCTCTTGAAAATGTAATTATAGATAATGTTTGCATCGGTGGCAAGAACACAATGAGCACATGGGGCATGAAAACTCCACTCAAATCACATCCTCTTAGGTTATGAAGCTTGTCTTCTGCCAAGAGCGGAGGCAATTCAACAAGCTAATGTTCAGAATGAAAGGGATTGTGGTTTATACTAACCCATACCTACATTCTGCTTTTACTTTTCCCATTATTTTACTCTCTGCATAAGGAACCTACTGGAACAAAGATTAATTGGCATTACTTTGAAAATCTGGTGTCTATAAAAAATTTAAAATACATGAACTAAAAATATAGAGGCACATCAGTACAACTTGTTCCAATGACCACGCATTTTGCCGTTGCAAAAGTAAATCAAGACCAAACCAGAAAGATGGCAAGCGAAAAGGTATCAACATTGCAAGAGGGGAAGTCACTCTGAGACAAACTAACCAGGTTCAAGTTAGAAGTGAGACTGAAAACTGCTTCAAAGCTAACATGACCAGGAATTTCAGGAAGAAAAATCAAGCATTTGATTTGGTCAGAAGATCCTCTCAGAGTAAACTATTTTAGGGTAAAATGAAATTTATGTATCCGATAGTAAAGAAGAAATCTGTATCAGAGGAATTCTGCATCATATAAATTAAGCATACCCTAAGTAAAAATTAGTTGTGTCTCTATATTCAGTGTAACTGCTTGTCCGCCTCAGTAGTAAACCAGAATCAGCCTGAGGCATAAGTGATCCTGATGTTGCTTTGGTGCAACTTTCAACATACCCATCGCTTAGAGTGCACTGAGCTCCTTGACTAAGAAAATTAATCTGCTTTCTAAAGAAAACAGAGTTTTACACACAGAAAGAGGAGGATGCATATTTGCACATCAGAACAAAGAAGCTACGCGGCATCCCAAAATCTCACAGGCGATGAGGTGAGAGGGGCAGGCAGACCCAGAGCTGGATGCTACAAAGTATTCCCCAACCAGCACCAAGTGGTAAGAACAGAGGGCAGTCAGCAAGCAGAGAACCTCGTCCCACAAAAGCCCGTAATTTAACTGCAAGTCTTTTGATGCCATTAAACTTACTGCCACAACAGATCAAGATGACTTTTTTTTTTCAGAAGGAAAAAAAAATAAAAAATAAAAAGGGGGGGATAAATGAACACCTTAAAACTCTGAAGGTAAATCAGGATAACCCCAACATATATTGTTATCAACCATAACTTTCTCTCCATTTCACAGAGTGTTGTCATTCTTAGCACTAGGAGCCAGCACTTGCACTAATTGGGAGTCCTAGCATGCAGCTACCGAAATACTCGTCTTCCAGCAACCCCGGGGAGAAGCACACAGTTGTGTTTCATAAGCAAAGAGGAGAATCAGACTTAAGCTCTTGTCACACTGAATATGTCCAATCAACATAAATTCTTTGTCTTTATATGTTCGCGGTGTGTTTGGATCACAGAGTGCTTTGAAATCAAAGGGAGTCTGCCCATCGACTCAACGAGCCTTGGATTGGGTCCTTAATTTATTCATAAAAACCAGCCTTTCTGGAATCTGAATCTCTGAGCTGATTCTAAACCACTCATGTTAGTTGAGTTTTACCACCAGTTTCACTGTATATAGGGTAAAGCAGTTAAAGAAAGCGCCACAATCTGCTGAAGCCTGTATACATCTTCCTGCTGCATCATCTAACTTGCAGCTGCATGTACTCACCATATAGGGGAACACCGTTCCTCTTAATAAGAAAAGTTTCACCTAAACACCTCAACATTGAAGTAACTGCTCACACACAAGGTCTGTCAAAACCATAATTTAGAAGAATTGCTTAAAATTTGATTAAATTTAAGTCCTACTGAGTTTAAGCAGGTCTTGTTTCAATGCTCAATATTCCTGGCTGAAACTCCCGGCTCGTCACGTGGCATTAAGAGATGCCCTTGAGAAAGGCATATTACGTAGATCCACAGTGATTTGCATTGGGTAAGTAGGGCAACTTGTGGTTGTAGGGGAATGAAAAAAAAAAAAAAAAAAAAAAGAAAAAAGAAAACAACAACAATACAATAGTATGGTATTTGGTTCACAACTGTTGTATGAGACTGTTTAGAAAACAGAGCTCAGAAAATAACAAAACACTAAAAAAATGCAAGAAAACTTACTGTATTTTGTCGAGTAACATTTTTATTAGACAACAGATCCCCAGAAGACCAAGAAAATCATAGTATAATTCCAGTATATTGGGTCAGTGAGCGCAGACCAAAAAGGATGGTCATACTTCCAGGGACTTTCAAGACACGAGCCACTAAGAATATAAAATCATTATAGGCAGTTCTGCAAGTTTCAGAAGTTTCCCTTACCTATTTTATCAAAGAAGGAGGAAAATAAAGTCCATGTTTTGTAGATATTTGTAGGAGCTTCTTGCACCAGAGAAGCTGGGCAGGAATCACAGAGGTGTCCAAATGTTGAATAGATGGTGATAAGGGGGCAAAAGCAACCTTTCAGCGGTGGCTAAGGGGAGACGGCAGAGCTGGGGTAGTTCCTACCTTGCCAGGCAGGAAAGGGAGGAAGCTTCTTGCAGGCATGCAACGTGGAGCAGAGCACGCTGAAAGCTCCCAGCATTTTAAACAGATACGAGGCAGAGCAAATTGTGTATGTCAAGGACAGAGAAAAATATGACACGAAGTGGTAAGAGACTGGAAAAAGAGTTTTAGCTATGTTAATGGATTTTTAAAGTGCTAGATGCTAAGCTTCTTCACTGCTTTAAAAAAAAAAAAAAAAAAAAAGGTTTTCCACCTAGATCTATGAGGGTTTTCATTATTTACAGCATAGGATGGAATAACAAGGCTTTGTTTGCTGGTTCTTGGTAATGCAATTATTTGCTGTTAAATATTTACAATTTTTTTTTTTGCCCAGAGAGTTTTGGGGAAGGAGAGGCAAGCTGATTGATTCCCTTCTAAGTTTCCATGAAGCCTTCCAGGTTCACATTCAGAAATTATCAGCAGCAATTTTGCATTTTCTGGGATTTGAGGCTTTGCTGAGCTTAAAAATAAAATCCCTGTTCCTGTTAACACAAATGATGCTCCACTTTTTAAACATAACATTAATTTTAAATGATTATTTCCTCTGCTAAGTAATCCTGAATTTGTACCTTTTATGAAATTCTGCCTAAATACATACTTTTCTCCCCTCGTTTTCTTCTGCACATCTCCCTTCCACAATATCCATCTTACCCAGGGGCCTGGCACCTCTCAACTCCAAATTCACTCTGTATCTGTGGCGTCAAACCACACAGGAAAATCAGAGACCCCAACTGGCTGAAGTCAGCAGCAGTCCTCTCTGTTTCCTTTACCACTTGAGTAGAAATGGAGAGCCTAGGGAAGCTCAGAGACCTTCAAATCCTCTGAAGGCCAGCAAAGTAAAGAAGTCTAAGTATCCCCTGATGTGGAGGTGAGGACAGAGGGAGCAAAGAGGCACAGAAACAGCCAAGAAGTCTCTAGCTCCTGCAGAGCTTCCAGGTAGCAATACAGGCATCTTAGCAAGCTGAAAATTGTTCCTTTCTGAATTCCGGCGTGTATCTCTTGCTACTAGTATCCTGCTGTTCCTCAACAAACACACAGGCAACAATGATGCTGCTGCAGGACCTTTTCCCAAATCCGATAAGCTATACGTGCAGGGGGAAGAAATGACCTAAAGGGGCCTGAAATAATACTTGTAAAACACAGGGATCAGCCAGTGCTGTTGAAGACCGCTTGGGCCAAACTAAGCCTTGTAAGCAATATTTCTGGCTGGAAAACAGATCTGACTCCTCTATAAATTGCTGCTTGGTTGCTCCAAAGGAAGGGTTTGCATAGGACATTGAAGAGTTGCTTCTGTCTTGCTTTACAATGACAGCTAGGAACCCTATGTCAACATCTGTAGGGCTGCGTTGTAATGGCCATTGCAGAAAAAAACGCTCAAAAATACACAAAATCTGGCCCAAAGTCATTATGTGCTACAATACATAGTAAAGCATACAAAGCTTCATCCCATTCCAGTGAAACACCCCAGGAACAGCACAGACATTGAGCGTGGTAAGAAAGAGATATTAAAACTCTGAGGTTTTCCTATTCTATACAGTCTTGTCTTATCTTGAAGATAAATAAATCTAGCATGTGAGATTCTAGGCTACACTTAAGCGATAATGAAATCAGACAAACACAGTTGTTTTAAAAATCTGTAACATAGCGTTGGACTTTCTTTGACTAAACCTGAGCACTGCTATGAAGCTGCTGCATTTACTCTTTTCTCCACAGACAGCAAACCAACTTAAAAGGAAAAGTTGTACTCTTGTCTTCTGCAGCCAAACGATAGAGATGTATGTCGGTGAAAGCTGAGAGCCCTCAGGCATCGAGATGAATCCTGCTCTAGGGCAAAGGGGAAAAGGTTTGTCAAGAACAAAAGAAACCCCCTGCCTCAACCCGAGATGTGTGAACATCCCTCAAAAGAATACACGCCAAATTAAAATGGACTTATCTTCCACTCCATCATCAAGATAGCAACTCACTCAGCTAATGAGGCAGAATAGTATCTGAAAAGTTAGTTGCCTCATGTTTCCATGTTGAAGTTCTCCGTGAAGTAAGCGATTGAAAAGATACCACAAAAACTATTTATACAATTGCAATTCATGGTTCAGAGCCGGACAGCCTGGCATGAGACGCAAAGTTCTGCATTATGCATGCGTCATTCAAGCCAAGCTCCTGTAAACTCATTGAAAAGTTTGGCTTGAACATGGACTGCAGGCTATAGTTGGTAACAAAACATCAGATAATAGCGCTTTACATGTCCAGGGACATTCTCATTTTCTAGGAATTGTCTCGTTTGTCATCTATTTTTCCATATCCTGCAAAATTAAACGCTAATTTTATTTCTTCCTCTTCCCCCTCATCCCCTCCCACTCAATAATGATCTCCAGAAGGAGTTGGCAACTCTGAACCTGTCAGAGAAAGCCAGGGCTCACCTTGCAAGCATAAAATTTCAGTGCTTCAAAGAAGAAGTTGCATTACGTGGGTCAGGTTAGGACAAGGGGAACAATGTTTGAAACTTCTTCCCTGAAGAGAATATCTCGACCTGTGGCTATCCCTTAATTAGGCATTTATGGTTGTGCAGTAAAACCTGTAACGCAGCCCCTAACCAGGATATTTTCAGGAATCAATTTTAAACACTAAACAGTCCAAAAGAACTAGGAATTTTCACAATAAAATTTGCACTTACAGTAATAGTCATGGTAATTTCATGATTTTTTTTTTCCTCTCTCTCTCTTTTTTTAGGTGGTGGTGGTTTTGTTGTTTTTTGTTGTTTTTTTTTTTTGGACAGCAGAGGATAAAAGTAGTTTGGAAAAGGAAGTTAAAGTGTAAAAAAAAAGGTTTCTAAGCAATAAGATCTTGGAAGAAGAAATCTAAACTGAATTTTTAAAAGTTGAAAGTTCATTTACTGACTAATGAAACGATCAACTTTACCACATGTTTATACTGAAACACCGTAGATAAAATGATAGATTTTTTTTTTTTCCCCTTCAAGTATGTGACAAGGACATCAAGCTTACCAAAACACATGGTGAAATCAAGCAAAAATGCAGCCATCTATCTTGCAATTTCTACAGCATTCTATATGAAAACCAGGTACAAAATAGGATTTTATTTAAGAGATAGCCACTGGGCATGGAGTGTGTTTGACAATGTTTTCAGCCTCTTAATGCTTGTTCTACAATCCATCAGCAGTAAAATATTAAGAAAAAATAAAAGCATTTATTGATAAAAGGCATAGGCAGATGTCTCTCTCACTAGCAATGAATTGCAGGCGAAGGCTGACAGAGACAAGCAATTGAAAGAGCCAGAAAAAAAAAAAATAAATTTAAGGGAATAGATCACTTGATTTTGTAGATTTTCAAGTACAGTTATCCTCTGCCAGAAGTTAATAAGTTTCAATTACCTGGGTCTGTTTCAGACAAATGAAGTGCACTTATCTCACACCACGCCAGGCACCATCAGTGCCACCGGACCAAGAGCCACTAAGGTCTGGAGTCAATGACACAACAAATGGTGGGTCAAGCAAGCTGTGGGTGTTTTTGTTTTTTTTTTTTTGCATCTCTGAGCAATTTAGTGATGCAAAGCTGTCGAGAAGCAAGAAACAGGAAGAGTACGTGTATATTAAACAAGATGACAACATTACACCTTTGGATTAAGAGGATGAAGGATCTTCATTACTTTTCAGGGTTATGAAACAAAAGAGCTCTTGCCAGCTGTGACATGAGATCAGACTGGAACTGCTTCAAAGGATGTAGGAACAGAGCACAAGAAAAAGCACGGTATAGTCTTGGACAGAAAAGGTTGCAGTTGGCTCAGGAGGAACTGCCTGTCCTCCCATCACGCAGATATCCAGCTACACACAGCGGCTAAAGGTGCTTTTTACCCACACAGCAACTCCACTGATGTCTAGGGACCAGTACATTTCAGTGGAAAGAAACTGAAAAAGTTGTAAATTAGCATTGTAATGAATGACCACCGCTGCTGGGAGGACAGTCAGTGGCAAGCCTTTCTATCAGGACTATCTTTGCCTTATGATGCTAACCTGCACAGAAAAAGGAAAATAATAACAATAATAATATTAATAACAACTACAATAAAAATAACAAAAAAAATCAGCAGATCACTAACGCCATTTGCATGAAAGATCAATTGCAACATCTCTGAAATAACCATGGCTGTAAACTTAAAAACCCCCGAATAAGATCCACAGAACAATTTAAGAAATTAACAGGGATGTAAAGAATCATAAAACAAAATACTCAGGTTGCTGTTGTTGTTTTCCTGGCGAACTTGAAGTGGCCCAACTCACACAGGCTGACAGGAAAAGAAAGGACACTCATTCCCTGCACACTGCTTTGCCAAGGATGCATGCATCTGTGGTGGCAGTGGGAAGCGGGGTGAACTGGGCACAGCTGGACACCATTGCCTTCTTCCAGACCAATCTGGGCAGAGCTGGACATGATCATGTCCCTTCCAGCCTGCCTGAAGGCAGAAGGGCTAGTGCACTAACAGGCACGGTGTCTCTTTCCAGCCCTCAGCCAGAAATCCTTCGCTCAGGTGTGACGATACGCTGCCCCTGATAGTAAGCGAGGGGTAAACTCACAAAATAACACTCAGGAAGCCGACATGGAGTCTTTCCCATTGCTCTTGCACCAATATTTCTTTTGGAGCATTGTTTTTGAACTTGGCTTCAAGTATTGCCACCATTTGCTAGGCAAGGGCAGCCAGGCAAGGGAGAAGCTATCCCAGGGCACAGGCCAGACTCAAGATACTCAGTCTCCTCCAGCTGAGTTGTAAGAGGGAAGAGAACATAGCTGTTCTCTTCAACAGAATCTATTTTTTATATTCATATAAATCCACAGGAAAAAAAAAATAATCACCAAACAGGCACTACTGGTACAGTAGGCAACTCCTTTGTGAATTGGCTCATTTAGGCATTCATTTAAATACAGTAATTAAGATTTAACACAAAACAGAAGCTGCTTTCAGATGTAATTTTGAAGGCCAGATGATCTCCTCTTTATTAATATTATAATTTTAAACTATTGTCAGCTGATTTTTCAAGGATCAAGCTGTGAGCAAAGAGAATACACTGCTGAAGTGTGTCCTATTTACGCAACACAGCCTCAATGAAAATGAGAGATTGATTATAAATCTGCGATACGGAGGATGGATAAACTGCACAACTAAATCTCAGAGTGCTTTATCTGGACGATAGGAGAGAATCTATAGGTTCAGAATCTGCCATTCACCTTTTCTATTTAACACCACATGGAAGGACACAACAGCATTTAAGGCAACGTATTTCTGAAAACCTTTACGAGAAAGCCAGCAGCTTACTGCCAATGAAAAATGAAATCCTGGAGGGAACACAAGCGCTTCTCCTCCTTTCCATAGGCACGCAGAAAGCAGGAATGCGGGGGAAAGCAATTAAAGTATGATGATTCTAAAGGGGAATAATTATTTCACAATTACTTGAGAACATTACATTTATTGCTCTAATTAGTTTTTATTTTCCAAATAGGCATTCTTGTTCCTGCATTTTTCTTGCATCTATGAAGGTTTTTCCGGTTTTCCCACTTCTTCGCTAAGGAAAGCTCAGCCTCGCTCTATATGTGTGTTCAGTATTTTGTGACTTTAGCCTCTGGTTAACCTTGCCCTGCCACCAGTTTGTTTTAATCAAAGGAAATCACGTCGGGAGATGCAATATATTTTGCAGTTATTATGAACACAGAAGAAATAATCCGCTGTAGGAAACACCGTTTGTAGACATGAAGAAAAAAAAATAACTCAAAAAGCCTCTCTCCACTTTAGAAGGAAAGAGGGTTTTATATGCTTCAACTAGAAAACAATGATTTTTCTCTGGAGAGTTGTCTTGCCAAAGTGTATTCCTTGCATTCCAGAAGCTTTTAAAAATGAAAAGATTTTGTACACCTTTCCTCTTTATCGGTTGGGTCAATTATTTTTATATTAATCTATGAATTAATTATGAAATTTGAATAGTCCAAATGCTCATAAGATATCAAACATCCTAAAATGCCAATGAAATATTTAGAGTTATCAAAGTTTTTAAAGCAATCATAACTGATGATTAATTTGGATTATGAATACATGCGGGGGAGGCTTAAAAAATTGTGAGATCATATCACAGGAAGTGGAAGGGATATTTAAATATTAATGTGCTGAGAGTTATCGTAGGTTAAAGACTGAATGGGGTTCTAGACAGCTACTAGAAAAGATGATGGGGAGAAGGACATCATTAAATCGTAATTACTTGATCGACATCCAAAGATTTATTTTCCCTTCTGAAGCTCTTTGTCAACAGTCAAGAATTTTCTTCTGTGGCGGCTTTGCTTTCCCTCAGTTGTGGCCCAAGGAATCTGTCACGCAAGTAACTTAAGTAATAAGTCATAATGCTTAAAATAAAGCTATTACTGAATCAAAGTTACAATAAAATGCCAGTATAAAGATGAGGCTACGAACTTAAGAACAGCTGATACCCAGCTATCCTTTTTCAGTTAGCAATTCATAGTTTGATATTCTGCAAATAAAAAAAAAAAAACAGATACTTGAAAAAATTATCCCTGCAGTGAACTTCTTTTTTTAAAAAAAAGTTTATTTTATTATCTCCAGTTTATGCTGGAAACAATCCTATTTTGCAGGTTTCGTGCAGAAAGGGAAGTTTGGGGTTTTGGTGCAAGAATGCCCCATGAATGATGACATCCCTTATTTATCATTTAATAAATACAAACAAACAGAAAGCATTGAAAATTGATCTTCACTGCCTTTTTAACCAGCATATGGCACATATATCTGATTCTGACTCATCTTCGATTAAACGAGGCAGGAATTCAAAGGCTGAAAACTTCTACGTGTAATTGCCATGGAACCCATGCAGTCGCACGTGCACTGCTTTAAGCATCACGTCTTTCATTGGCGTTATACCCAGCTATCAAAAATTAAAGTCAAATTTGAGTTCATCTCAGTAACAACAAACGCTATTACCCATTTCCATTAAAGGTAATCCCAGGCAGTGGAATGTGCATCACGGAATGGAAAATCTTTGGTGGTACTGCAGAAATCAATGTGGGGGGTTACTACGATGAGTATTTAATCCTCAAAGCAACCACTTTACAACCATCCAGTTGGCATGTACATGAAAGTCAGGGAAATTACTAAGCAAATTACATTGAACTCACATTTTATAACTGCACTTAGTAATCGTTAACCCTTTCCTACCCTGCCCAAATACACACACACACATTTCCACCTATACCTTTTCTGCATAGTTGCTTCTTCTGCACAGTTAACACACTCAGGCTACGCATCACATCAGCCAAGCAATTTCTGATCCTTTAACCAGAGCACTAACCAAGCGGTCTCTCTGCAAGCATTTAGGATGGCTAGGGCATCCAGCTTTGCCATCTGCCCTCGAGAACAAAAGTTCACATGTCTTCATGCTTCATATCCTAGAGGGTCTATTTTCCAATGCCATTTCACTAATGAATTTTTATCAGCAAGTTTGCCATTCAATTACTAACCAGGTACACTGATGCCATGCATACAGTTTAATTATACTACATAATCATGCTCACAGTATCTGATGTTCTATTTCACTTATATTTAGCTAGGTAACAACAGCAGCAAAATTTGTAAGGAAGCAACATTTAAGAGCAATTAACAGTCTCACAGAGATAAGAGCATTTTAAGTTTGACAATTATCCACCTGGCAGTTAACTTTCACAATAGGTATGCACTGAAAATTATTCCTTGAAAATTCTCCTTCTCTTCTGCTTGTTGAAAAAAAAAAAAAATTGACGGTACTGGAAAGAATTCCTTTTAAAAATAACTTTTAAATGTGTAAACAACACATGTATGGTGCTGATTTCCCAAAACATCTGATATGCCATCGGCATTTAAAAAAAAAAAAAAAATCATCTCATTCTGCAAATTTTCACTGTGAAAGAGAAGAGTTTTACATATATCTTGCTAATTGCCTCACTCTAAAATAGGAAATTCCTTTCTGCTAAAGACTGAACTAAGCTATACTCAACAGCCAGACCAGATGGCGAGGTTAAAAGTTTTGTGCAGCATCGTAACTCGGAGCATGCTCTGCGCTGCACTGTGCCACCCCGCTGAACGCTGCTGGCATCTCGCTGCACGTCTGGGCTGGGCCAGCTAAAGGGGAAGGGGCATACGTGACCGTGACCCCCTACACATAATCAAACTGCATTCTCGTCAGCACTGATGAGTCCAGAGAGTTGGGGACTTGCAAATAAATATATATGACACCACTTGGCTAGAAGGACAAAATAAAGATGTTTTTAAATAGTGCATTACAAGAGTTCTAGAAAGGCAGTGTAGCAAAGCTTCCACAAACAGCACTTAGTTTCAAGATTTATTTTTTTTAGGAGTTATAGCTCTCTCAGTTAATAGTGATTTAGCCTCAATATTAATTTGTATGCATGACGTGATCCCTTGAAATTATGCATCTTCACAATTAGATCAGCAGCAAAGCTTGGGTAATACAAGGAAGCAGCACATCACAACACGACCACTGACGATGCAGGAGGTAAACTTTTCTTTCTTCAAGAGATTACGGAGTCCCCCCCAAAATACACGAGGAACCAGCACTAAATCCTATAAAGATGTGCGTATTTAACAATTCCATTATTAAACTTCTGTATTTACAGACCCACTTAGAAGCTGACATATCTCTAGAGTAATTTTTGTTTCTTTGGACACACATTAAGATCTGCATCTGACGAACACTGACTGTGTTTCAAGCTGTGTTAAAATACATTATGGATGCTTCCCAGAGAAGAGCAGGATGGAGATGGCAACGCAGAAGCAAGAGTTTGACATGGTACTCCCCCCTCGAGGGGCAAGTTGGAGATAAAGTTATATAAGCCTAAGTGACAACAGGGCATCATCAGCCACAGTTAACAGCATCTTTGAGCTTGGAGGTGTTTGTTAGCAGCATCTTTTCTGACTGCCTGGAAGGACAGCAGGTAGAAAGTCTAACCAAAGCTGAGATGATGAAAACAAGGGACAGCTCGGCTGTGGCAAGTCCCTACAGAGCAAGAAATACAAATGTTCAGCTGCAACTTTGCACCCTCATAGTCACACCTACGCAATTTTTTTTTTTATGCAAAAGGACAGAAATACAGTACCTTTTCCAAAACTGACTGCTGCCAATAAAAACAGGGATCTTACAATGGGAAAAACAAAATGTAGCAGAGAACTCGTTTGAATTCAAGAACACAAAACAGACAACGGGCAGCATTTACGCAACACTTTGCTGTCCTTCAAGGACTGTAAAAATAGCGTAAGTCATCCGCACCAAGGAGGTTCTCCCCCTGCCTCTTTCCCCTCTCCCACACGCTCAGTACATCTCAGCTGCCTGAACAACTGGCCACTGCTGAACGCCTCCACGCCGAACACCGCTGGCGCAAGCGAAAGCACTCCACCTTGGGAGAAAGTTTGGTTGCCAGTAAAGAAGGCAATAAAAGTCTGGACAGCCTTAGATGGGGGCACAGAACGCAACCCGATTTGTGCACATCGCAGGTGACAGTCTCTGCTGCGCACACGGGTTTATTTACACTCGTAACTTAAGCGCTGCCTCAACCGGAATAGCTCCAGCACAGAGTCAATGCCAAAGCCTCTCGCTTCATTCTAATGAAACTCAAACCACATTTGTCACTCTCATGAAAGAAAAGCAACAAAATAAAAGACATTTTGGATACTGTAAAAACTCAGCACAGTCCTCAGCCTTCGTATCTTTCAGCAAGTGACTCTTTCCTCGTTTCTAGCTTTTATTTTTTCATACAAGGTTTAGGTTACCTGAAAGTCCCCGGCAATTGGCAATGCCCAAGAGGATGAGAACAGAAACTTTCAGACCGAGATTAATGGAGAAGAGACGGGATAGGGGAATACTTCTCTTTCTGAAAATCCAGCATTCAGTGCCTCCCGATAAATCTCATCCCCAGGTCAACTGCGTGTAAACCAACCACCCTCACCCGAATTAACACTCTCCGTGCCAGGCAGCTGTCGGGAATAGGATGATAAAGAAAAAAAAAAAAAAAAAGAAAGAAGAAAAGAGCTTTCTGCTTTCCGAGCGGATGTTCAGTATTTCATTTGAATTTAAAAACTGACGAGGCTTTGCCAAGGGGGTTTTCTTCCGCCGGGAAGGGCAGGGGCAGCCCGGGTGGGTGCAGGGGACTGGTGCGTTCCCGCGGGGCAGGGAGCGGAGTCCGCTCCGCGCTGCGCGTTTCTCCACGTTGCATCAGCAGCGCAGAAACACGCACCCCCCCCCACCCCGACTCACCCCGCAATACGAAACATTCCCCTTTTTCGGGAGACTACACGGAGACCACCAAGTGACTTGAGAAGGCGATGGGGAAAAAAAGAAAAAAAGGGAGGGGGATGGGACCCCCCCCTTCTCCTCCCGCGGCCGGTGTGGGGGGGACGCGGCCGAAGCCCCGCTCCCGGCGGTACCGGGAATTGGGGGGGGGGGGCTGAGGAAGTGGGGAGCCCCGCCACCACTCACATTCTGTCAGAGACCAGCAAGCGGCCGTCGACCATCATCTCCGGAAGGAAATCCAGCTTGAACGAAGAAGTCATGCTGGGCTCCGGGGTGGCGGCGGCGGAGCTGGAGGGAGGATGCGGCGGGGCTCGGCGGATCCCACAACTGCGGCGGAGAGGCAGGCACAGGTGCGGAGGCCTCCCCGCGGCAGCCGCCAGCCCCGGCAGTTGTCACATTTCTCTCCCCCTCTCTCGGTTTTTTTTTTTTCCGCCAATCCCCTCCGAAATCGACTGCTGAGGCAACCGTCGGTGGAGCGCCAGGTGCGGAGCGGGGAGGCGGAGCCATTTTCCCGCTGCGGCTCCCCGTTAACCCCTGCGCCCCCGGCCGCAGCCCGCCGCCGCCACCCGCCCGGGGTGGGGGGGGGACAGGCCTACCACCGGCACTCGGGGTGGGGGTTGACAGGGGCCTCCCCTGCGGCGGAGCCGGGGTGGGGGGGGGGAGGCGAACCAAACTGGGGTCGTCAGCGCCCGGCTGAACTCTGAGGGAGGTGCGAGCCAGCCCAGCCCCCGCCCAAGCAGCGCTGCCTGCGCTCACGTTTCGCGTTATAACGGGGTGGGGGGAGCGTTGCCCCCGCGGAGTTGGCAACCGGGCACCTGCGGAAACCCCGCTTCCCCCGCCCCCCCCCCCCCCCCCCCCGCTAAAATAGCTACCAGCCAGTTCGTCCCAGTACGGAAGGAAGGCGCTGCCGCCGCTGCCCAGCTGGGAGCACTGGGGAGGTGCGGGCAGGTTGCTGAGTGCGGGAGCTCACGTTCCTGCCGTGCAGGCCTTGGCCCCCACGAAACGCCCCGAGTGCGGCGACTGGCTCGCCAGAGACCAGCAGTAACTCTGTCCTCGCTGATCAAAAATAGGGGTTTCAACCGGTAACGAGGGGAAATCCTCCGGCCTGCGACCTGCCAAGAGCCCCTCACCAGCCCCGCTGCACTGGGAGTTGGCCCCAGCCAGGGCACGCAAGCGACTCCGCCAAGACCCCGCACAAAATTCCGCACGCACCAAATTTCCCACACATAAAATTCCACACCCCCCCCCCCGCGCTACCGCCTCCTGAAAATCTGTATAAATTTTCCTCTGCATCTCCAGAACCTACTCGCTTCAACACAAAGCAGCTCCAGGCTAAAGAATATTAACATATTTACGAAGATTACTGGATGATCTGAGCAGTCTAGACAGACAAAATGTTTCCCTGCGTTGTGTGTGCTTCTCCTTCAGAAGCTCTCTCCGGGTTTTATAATTCCATTTGTTCTGAATAATCAATGCTTGAAAAAAGTAACGGACACACATTAAAAACTAGTACACTTAAACTTTTCAAAGAGTATTCTAAAATAAAATTAAGTTGACCTATACATAAATATGCTATCAGTCAGGCCAAGTTTTATTTAAATTTTGACCAACATCAATTTGATAATAAAAATACAGACCAGGCAAATTTTCAGAGCACGGTTTATTGCACTAAGAGACTTTTCCATTTTAAACAGTTAAAAGGAAGAAAAACCCCTCAGGCTGCTAAAATTTTTGCCTACTTTGCAAGTCTAAAGAAAGAAAAGGTTTGCTTGGCCCTCAGCGTAATCCCCGTCGGACAGCTGCAATCCTGAACAGATATCTGTAGTGTTATTAATCTGCTCTGTTCTATATGTTCACATACTGTCCGCGTCACCATGGCACCTAAACACCTACGTAGACGTGCACAAAGCAAAGCTATGGCTCCTCTTTACTAAATTGGTGGTGATTCCTCTACGCCACCCATCCACTGCAGCATTGGACTACATGGTGGATAAAAAAAAAAAGGGCGAAGACGCAATAAAAGGAGAAACTGGCCCAACTTTCTCCAGCTGGATGCAGCCACCTGGGTTTTGAGCTGAGGCCTCCATGGTGGTTAATCCCGCCCAGAGCAGAGTTGGATTAACTTTCAGTTTCAAAATCTTGCCGCTGCAGAAGGGGCAGGTTTTAGCTCAGAAGAAATACAGGCAGCTCAGTGAGGATGAAGATATTCTTTTAAGTAAGAAGTCTCCACCCCCACTTCACTGTGTGTGGCTGGATCCGTACCTCTTCATCATCATTTTTTTGGTACATGCTAAATCTAAGGGACTCCAGTCTCACGAACCTGTCACTTTTAAGGACCACAGTCCCACTACTGCTGACTGAAAAGTAAATCCATGCTTTGCAGCAGGTACAAAGTGGGGAGGAGGAAAGAATCACAAATAATTTTACTTAAAATCTGCACACAGAATAGCGAGATCTTTATAAATTTGCCTTATTTCACAAGGTGTAAGTGCTTAAAAATGCTTCATTAAAACGTATGTTCTTCTGAAATATTTATTTTCCTTTTAATTACATGTGAATTAGCTGGAAGAAGCTGTAGGGAAGCCCTCTTACTGACTTAAGCCTTCTCAGCAGTTTGTTAAATTCTAGCCTCAAATCCCTTGAGGGAATAGTGGATTCAAAGCAGCTTTTAATCATACTATAAGGAGGGTGAAGTAGTATGTAAGTAGGTCATAGAGAAAGCATTACAAGTGCATAGGTTATTGCTTTATTTAACAACTACAGTGTAACACACTTTTCAAAGCACATTTGCTTTTGCCATTTAAAAGTTAGAGGCAGGAACAGGGTCAAATGCAAAAAGAAACCGTCTCTATAAAAGATACAGAGATACGGCTCAAGGAGAGCTGATGGGGAAAAACTGCATTCAAATAATTTGGTTCTCAAACATAAATTATGTAGTGTCTACGTATGAATGAAGTCTTGAATGCAGAGAGTAAGTGGTGAAAAACAAAACCACAAAAATCCCTGAGTGTTTCACACTGTTACAGGCTCAGCTCTGTTATTTGTAATGTTAATGCCAGTTTCTTGACTGGCACATGTGCACAAAATAGCAACTTTTATTAAAAATGAAGGGAAAATGGAAGCTTTGGTCCGTTACTGTACTACAGAGGGAAATGGGGAGGGGGGATGGCAAATGAAACTGCATTAATTTTCACAGCATAAATCAGACAATAGATGTAAACACTGGCTTAGAGGAGCTGCATTATTGCTGCGCTGCCGCTGCCCGCCGATATTAAGCTTTTTCAGCTGGTGGAGCATATGGCAGTTTTAAGGAAGGAACCTGGAATTTGGAATCAGCAATTCTCAGGCTTTAATCCTATCCCAGCTACAAATGTCACCTCCTATCCGTCCTCCCCTCGTTTCAGAGGCCCAGACCTCGCTTGCTCCCGGAGTCGCATCATTTACTCTTTGTGCCTTGGTTTCTCCATGCGCCCGAGCGGGGCAGATGAAGCAATTCCACCTCACGTTTGCAGATTGGTCACCGTTCAAGCAGCTTTTCAAACACAGAGCTATATGCAGTTTCTCCAAACAGCTCAACCTTTGAAAACCGAACACCTTGTCAGAGGAAAAAAAAAAACAAAAAAACCCCAAAAAGTTCAGCTGGAGAAAGACTGGGCTGAAGGTGGATTGCTGTCGAGCGTATGCGCTCACTCTGACATCACTGCCCGTGGCTTTCATTCAGAGAGTCACAAAGAGAGCAGACACCCCCTTCCCTCCCGGATCCCCCAGCCAAATCCAGCGTGAAGCTCACATCACGCCCCCTGTCCGGACCCCTCCTCAGCCTTTCCTTAATTGCCATTCTTTTAATCAACTTGCCCCCTAGTATTGGGCCAAGGAAATGCTACTGTTGGAGGCACTTCAAGGGAAAGTTTCCGAATGACTTCACTCTCTCCCAAGCCTGCAAGGCAGTATGAAGAGAGTTCAAATCCTCTGCTTTATTCCCCCCTAAGCCAATGAACATGCTCGGGATTCAGCTTATCTGTGGCATCAAAGCGAGTTTCTAACAGAGGCGGCAGAAGCAGAGCTCAGCGACTGCGGTGTAAATTTGGAGCTGGCTCAAATGACTTCGGCGGAATCACTCAGGATCTTCCCCTAAAGCGAGGGGAAAAAGAAATCTGGTCCAGATAGCGTTAGTGAATGCAAATGAGGTGTTCGCTATCTTTCACAAAGAAATTACCTTCCAGGCAAACCGCGAGTGTGGAAGTAGTAGCGTGGCTAATAGCAGAAAATACAGCATTTTGGTTTGTGCGGCGGGACATGAGCCTACCTGCCTGAAAGGAAGCGAGGAAGCCCATCAGCTTAACTTTTAGTAGCAGAATTCTGGAGGGACGAGAAAGGAGGCAGGAAAAAAAAGAAAAAGAAAAGGAAAAGAAAAGAAAAGCAAAGCACACAAGCACACGTTACACAAAGCATTTGGGCAGAGCTAATGAATGGTGTAAGTGCCGTAGGCAATTAAAGCAAAAAGCAGTGCGTTTCTTTGAGTGGCAAAAAGTAATGGACCCAGTTCTGCACCATTTTACCATTTGTGGAGATTTTGATTATTTGTAACAAATCCACCTTTGCCAGATCTAACATTGGAATAAAGTTTTGCATTACGAAGCTGCAATCTTTCAGTAAGGATTTTTTAATCCTTAAACACACAACGGTCTTCCCTTCATCTCATTTTGAGAAATAAAACAATTTGCATATAACCAAAACCCTTTTAAAAAGAAAACTAAATTACTAGTTAAAATTGATCAATGAATTCTAAGTATTGAAATCTTAGCTGCTGGTGAGGCCCCCCCTTCTTCTGCAGGCTACTGTAGCTAATCAGTAATTTTCAGAAATAAACATCATTTAAAATTAGCCCTGTGAAAAGGTACCTCAAATTAAGCATTTCTAGAGCTTTCACTTGAAGCGCATTGATATTATGTAAACTTGGTTGCTATAGTAAAACTTCCCACTCAGTTTTTTTTTTTTTCTTCCTATTTTATGCCACTGAAGAGGTGATTTCATCGCACTGTGGGTATGAGGCCTTTGTTTCATTTTGCATGTAATAACGCAATCTTTCCGAAAACAATTAGGCAACATTTTTATGGCACAAGGCAGACACTACAGGAGATGGAGGGCTTTTAGGAAAGGCCTTTAATTTGGAGGAAAACCCTACTTTGTTAATAACATGCAAATACTTGGGATAGTCAGTCATGAGTCTCAGGTCCAATTCTGCACAGTGCTAGTGCTGAGCAGGAGCTGCCCAGTACGATTCGCTCCAGTTGGGTTGTCCATGGTGCTCAGCACTGTATTTAGCAAATTCTAAAGTAGTAACAAGTAAATATTTGCCAGACCAAGTCTTATTATCCTGTTATTTATTTACAGCCCTATTGAAGAGCATCACCATTGATCTGTAGGTGTTGCCTTTGTGTAGTGCCTTGTGCATACAGACACAAGACCAAGGCTTTTGTCATCCCAGTCCTATCTCAACTTGACAACAGGCATTGACTGTTTTTTCTTATTTTCCTCTTTTTTTCTTTTTTTTTTCCTCCTTTATTTTAATTTACCTTATCTTTTCACCCACTGACTGATTCCATCAACAACCACTACCCAACCAAGAGAGAAACTGGGGCACTGCATGCACTGGGTAGACCTGATTTCCTACTAGACAGGAGATGTGTTATTTATGGTCAAAAAAGAGCACCTTTCCAAACAACCCTGGAAGAGGGAACTTAATATTGTTGGATTTGACTATTATATTATCTTTACATGAAAAAATATAATAGGAGAAATCACATATCTGGTGCTCTGGTCTGTGTTTCTCCATCCCAACAACGTGTAAGAGCCTCTCTTACGCCTTCACAAGGGCAGGGGAAAAAGCCCACCATAACAAAAAAACCTCCTCACCCGCATGCAAACCCACAGGAACAGCTACTAGGAGACAGAAGAACCTCCCTCATTTTATATAAATTTGAGATTTCTGAAGATTTTTGCCCACTAGGGAGGCTGGTTATTGTGAGAGATGCTGGATCAGGGAAGCGGATGATGAGGACAGGCTGAACGCAGCAGAGCTGGATCAGGAGGCAATGCTGCAGGGCAGCTCCAACTCCAAGAGCAATGGGCAAAGGCAGGTGTGAAGTTCTAAGGTGGCATCAGCAAGGCAAGAGGATGGGTAAGGAACATCAAAAGAGACGGGAAGTCAAAAGCAGACTTATTTTTAAAAACAAAATGTAAAGAAATCTGAGGGGTTTATTACAATATCTGAATTAACCTACTGTACTTCACTTCTAACAGCAGGATCTTCACAAGGTTAACCTCCATTTTGCCTTCTCATTCACTTCTACCATGTGTTTTTCTTTCTTTTCACTGCAAACAATTGGATCCCACCTTACGCTCAAATTGTCACATCTTTAAGGTAGGAAATTTCACAGTTCTTTTTTTTTTCCTTTTGTTCGTGAAGTGCCTAGCATACATCTCGATCCTCAAAAATAACAAACACACACCCTGAAAATATGTAAAGTAACTATCTTTGTTTGACATCATTATTTCCCACAGACAGAATCCATTAAACCTCAGACATGAAGGATGGAAAGAAAAGGCTCCTGCAGTAACTGGAAGACATTAAGACGTGCAGAAAACTTCACCGTGCCTGGTTTGGCATTTCTTTTCCCCTAAATGAGCAGTGTAAGAGTTGCCATATAGGTTAGATAAAAAGGTCCACTAGTCCATGACCCTGCCTCTGATAATGGCTTGTAATGGATGCAAAGAGAAAGAGCATGAGTACGGCAAGTGCATGGTGACCCTTTCTACCTTCCAGCAACCAGTGGCTGAGGGATTTCCCAAGTCAAAGACTGCCTCCCAATCAAGATGTTTAACAGGCTCAAAATCACTGATTCATTTTTTTTCCCCCAAATTCTCCCTCCAAAAAGAACATTGATGAAGTCGTATGTTTATTAGTCCCAGAGCTTCCTTGTTGTTCCTAACAATTTCAGAGATTTGGGGCTCAGTACAGCAAATAGGAACATGGGTTTTCTTTTCTGGAGCAAAGCATTAAACCCAACTTAGTGTTTTACATAAAATGTTTCACTTCAGTAGATTCACAATAATTAATGCGCAGCTTTTTAAAAAAAAAACCCCAACCCATTGATAAGAGAATTTTGTAAGGGAAAAATGCTGAAACCGTGAGGTTCCTAGGGCAGGTGTCTAGTTTGGCATCCTTTTGCAAGGACGAGTCTTTAGGAAAAATTTTGGTCACTTTGGATCGCTCTGTTCGGGGGTGGGGGTTAACTGAGTTAAATGTATGTTCATCAGTCATGCACAGACAAATCTCCATATGATTCATGGGAGCAGCACTGCAGAACACCTGATGTTGCCAATGCAGTTCTGTTAGTGTTTTGTTATTTTTAAAGGGGGTTATGTAACTCTCTCATTAAAATTAAATGTGGGCTGAAATGATGCAGGCAAATTCTCAAGCTTTAGATTGAGCTTCTTCCTTGCAGTTTAGCTGAAAATAGATCATTTTTAGGCTGAAGAGAAGGAAAATGAAACGAAGAGATTGTTACAGTTGAAAATCGAGTCTCTAAGAATTTAAGTTTTCTGATAATTCACCGTTTCCTTTCTAGAGGGCCTCAATTCTTCAGATGCTGACCTGCAGCTTCCAGGGAGAGCAGGTGCAGGATTTGAATCTTAAATTCACTCTGTAGCACAGCTATCGCATCATCCACAGCTATCTACACTTGCAAGGTTCAATTTCCAGATGATCTACGTTCAGGTGCCCTTGCTTTTTCTCTTCATTCCTCTACTTGTCTAAAAGGGACAGTAAATTCCCACATCCTCTCTCTGATTTTCTATCATTATTTTTTTTTCCCCCCTCCAACCTTCTGCTCTGTCTTCCTCCCAGTGACAGACTGTTGTCTGCCAGCCTCAAAGACTGCTCTTGATGATGACCTGCTGATTTGCTGCCATGGGAACTCTGGAGTGAGGACAGCATTTACCCCTCACACATTGAAGGGCACAAGCAACAGTTCCCCATTCTTGCCGGTAAAAGTTTGCCCTCCTCTATTTCAGAAGCTTTGCAAGGGACATTGGAAGACTATGCCTTAAATAACAAGAGTGCTGCAAGCCTCTCCAGCAGCAGCCATTGCTGAATTATTCGGAGGAAGGTGAAAAAGTCTAATAGCATATGTGAGCATGCAAATTGCTTTTCAAAACTAGTGGAGAAAAAGCTTAGGCAGCAAAGCTTAAGACTTGAGAAAAACCCTCTCTAATGTAATGGCAGAAAGCATTATCTTTGTATAAGTGCCATATTTAAAACTTCCTAAGCAATTCTGTTGGTAACCCTATTCCTTTGCATCAGAGAGATTTAACTTAAAATTAGGTTATTCTACCCGAATAAGGTAGGCAGGCTAACACATCAGCCACTGAGGATCCTACGTGGAGAGACAAGCAAGTAATTCTCTCCCTTCCCCACCCCCTAACACAATTTGGGGTGTTTTAATTGAAATAGAAGGATCATTTTTACTTGGCTGCATTTTGCAGGGCAGCTTGTGATCCTCACTGTGTCAATCTTGTCGGTGCACTGGCAGGTTTACAGACCTGTGATACTTTCCTACAAGCACCGACTCATAAGAGCCTAATCCGGTAATGCGGGCTTAATGCATAATATAATTTCACAAACCACCTAGAAACTGAGTGCGAATCTGGAAGTCGATGCTTTCCAGAAATATCAATTTAGCCATTAGTTCAGAAACCTTGAAGATGGATCTGTCTGATATTAGCCCACAAAATGGTCACTGATCCTTTGACTACCAGAGAAAATAAAGTTTTGTGTGAGCACAGCTGAAATCCTTTTTACATCCTGCTCGAGCTGATTACTAATTATGCCATCTGAGTCTCAAGACCACAGTGAGAGATGAGAAAATTAGGGTCTAGATCAAGATTTACCCCAAATCTGGGAAAATTCCATCCAATAAAGATAGTTAACCTTCAGTGCGTCGTTAACTTGCCAAGAACAGTATTAACACGACTTTAATTGACACATTTGCTTCCACTGCAGGGTGAAATAACACAAAAGCAAAACAAAACAAAACAAAAAAGCTTTTTGCCACAGCAAGAGTGTTAGAGGCGAAAAAAAAAAAAATTCTTGTTTTTATTTCCTCTGTGAGGATGCCAGCAGTCCTGTTTCATAAACTCCAGTGATTCATCACCATCCCAGGCAGCCAATCATTCGCCAGGTCAAGTAGAAATGGGCTGTGGAGCCAGCAACTCCTGCTGCCCCGATAATGCATGTCATTCCAGGCATGGCGACATGCTTTCTCAACAGCTGCCATTTTCAGTTACCTTTTCTATGGCTGACATACAAGTAAATGTGTTGGAAGCAGTAAAACAGTCATAGGCAAGCAGTTGCAAAGATAAATAGCACCTGCACGTGATAATCTCTAATGTCATTAGGGAGGAAAGAAGGATGTGTTTTGAAAGAGAATTTCTTTCTTCTGAAAGCATCGCTTGACTTCGGAGGGTTTGTGTGAGTGTGTGTGTGTGACTGAGAGGGGGTTTTTAGTGTTAGTTTTTGGTTTTGTTTTTTTCTCGAATAACCATTCAGACATTCCTCTTGGTTATAACCTTAACAAATATAACTAGGGGAAAAGGTGGGGGCGGGGGGAGAGAAACAAGCACCCAGCATTACCCAGCATTAAAGAAAAAATCTTCTCACAATTCACTTGTGAGAAAAGATTTTCTATAGATTTTGCTTGAATTCAGTAATGCTCCCTTTAAGAAACACAACTGCTCTAATTAAGGGAAAAGAAAAGGATTTTCTTTAGTCATTTCTTTTCAGTCTTTACTCTTTACCTTCCAACTTAAACTTCATAAACTATTTGTTCAATACCCGTCCTCTGAATTATATGTAGCTGAATACTTTTTTTACAGGTGGAAACTGAGTGGGAGTTTTGAGGGCACAGGACTTGAGAAATAAACACCCATAATGAAAAAATGTTTAAACTGATGTGCACATATGTGTGCGTGTACATATGCACACAGACGTATACTCGCATATTAGATACGCAGCGTGTGTAATTTATATACATATACCATGTAAAGACCCTGTGCCTACACACAAATGGTAAAAACAAACAAAAAAAACCCAACAACACAAAAAACCCCAACAACAAAACCACAACCTTATTCCAAGTAACAGTGCTGGAACAAGATTTCAAATGCATAAGATTATCCATATTAATTTATGGTAATCTACAAATGAATGCTGCAGAGACAGTTCAGGTTATCCAAAATGGTACTTGCATTTAATGAGAAACTACCACAAAATATCTTCCAGACAGATTTAGTTGCATCTTCTAATATCCCCTGGATTAATATCATGCAAAACACAAAGTACGAGCTGTGTTTCCCCTTTGGAACAACTGGCTCTTGAAATGCCAAAGGAAAGCCAAGCTTTTCTCTCCACACAAAGTCCTCTTAGACATCTTGCTTTCAGATTTCATCAACTTAGGTGTTTTCAGGGCTGTAAGCAGTGAACTTTCCATCAGCAGCATCTTCAGCTAATTAACCCTCCTGATTACAATAATTAGTATTGATTCACTCCTGAATGACTTCTTAAGTATTCAAGCACAATCTACACTTGCAGTAAAACTTCTAGATATGAATATTAATTGAATACTCTCCTTTGTTTTTCAGCCCCAAAGGTATAGTTTGCAATCTTATATACTTAAATTTGATAACAGAAACACTTCAGTTTTATTCTCATTTAACAAAGAGAATATTAACATGTTGATGTTAGAGATTGTGGTTCATGAATCTGGGAAAAAAGAAAAAAAACAGACAAAGACTCCAGGCTAATAAATAAATATAATTGACTTCCATTTCCTATGGCAAGCCAGTTCCCAGGTTAACACCCATCCCACTCTTGCTCTGACAGGTAGGACCGAGGACGCTCTTGCTTTTTGGCATTCCACCTGGTCATTGCAAGAACAAATAACAACTCATGCAGAGTCTGAATTAGCTCTCTTAGTGCTGTTGTGGAAACAGATGTTGCCAAGTTTGACAACTGCACGGCACCACATTGCTTTGTGAATGGGTGAGATTCACAACAGGTAATGCTGAGGACACCTGCGATGTTCATGCAGAAGATCTCTAAGCCCATATATTCTCTCAAAAGCTGACACTTTTGTTAAAGCATGCTAAGAAATGGCTTGTGTTACAGATTTGCTTCACCTTCTTTGATGTTAATAATAATTGTTATGGCTCAAAAAGCAATATTTCAGTAAATATGCATAGAAAGAAATTTTTTTTGGAGTAGGGCTTACACAGAATAATTCAAAAATTAGCCTTTGATGTGAATGCAATGTCAGAAAATACCCTTGGAAAAGAACAAAGTAATTGGCAATTCAAGACAAAACCTGTAGTATATGTATTATATGCAGCATTTTATCTGAACACATAGGAACTACTGTAAGTTTAGTATTAACTCACCTGTGAGAAGAGCGCTTAGGAAACAGGTTTAGTATTGAATAGTCCTTAAAAGTGGCGGTTGGGTGTGCTGCCCAGGTGTCTGGTGATGGCTGTTACAACAGTGGCATTCACTCTACTCCGGGCAATCACTAAAGGGACATTTCCCTGAACCGAGAGCGCGGTATCCACTTTATTGGCACTCACAAAGGGCAGCAGCTGCTAGAGAGCCCAGGCTGCAGGAGGATAACTTGATAAAAAAATCCCCTCCCCCTCCCGCTCAGGCAGAGCAGAGCAGCTGTGAAGGAGTTAATGTTTGTCTCGAAAGAAGTTCTTCCAAGAAAGTGAATTACAGCACGGTCCCATTGTATTAAACACCATCCTTGCTTTCTTCATGTTCATGCACAACACAGAGCACACAAGTACTACCTGATAATCCATACCCTCTAGGCTGCTAGCATATTTTATGTGATATTACCTTTTTGTTCACGTAAACTCTTTCCTATTGATTCATACCATCTCAACACACAAGGGAAGGAGGTGCAACAACAACAAAAATGCAAAAAAGCATAGCAAGTACTCAGAGTCTTCCCATAAAACATTAAAAAAAAATACATGCTTTAGAGAGGTCTGACCCCTACCAATAAATCTTTAATGTCATTTTTTTTTTTTATTAAGGGGTCCTAGAGACCCCTCAACCCATATAAATCATGAACCAGAATCCTGTTTAAAAAAAAAAAAGGCATGAAACCCCCGCAATTAATTTACCTAAGCAAAAACCAGAAACTACTGATAAGCATCTTGGTTTTCTCTATGAAAATGACTACAATTATTACTAAAAGTAATATATTTACTTGACATGTAAACTATTTAAAGACTTCAAATAGTTTCAGAAACTCCACAGACTGACAATTCATTTTATTTAAGACACAAGCTGCTGTCCAAGTAGCAACTCAACATTTTTCAAAAGCTTTATAACAATTTCTTTTCATAATGCATAAGGTACATGAGCATTTTGCTAAATTCAAATCCCAAATTGTTAACTGTTCTAATGCTAAACTATGGCTGTCTAAACAGAAGGATAATTCATGAAATGTCATATGAATAATTTGTTAGATTTTGGGATAGGAATCATCCAGGTAAATTATTCTGCCTGACCTTAAAAATTCTAACGTATGCTAATAGCTGGATTATAAAAATGGAAAGTGGCATGGGCTCCCACTTTGAGATCTGATTTATCATTTTTATTGCATTTTCATTACCTAAACAAAATTAGAAGCAGTATCTTCAAAACAGCAGTTAAAGTTGATATGATGGGGCATAAAATCAGGCAAGGGCACATTTGGCAACTATGGGTTGGTCAGATTGACAGTAGTATTCTAAGCTTGCAGAATCAATAAGTTTTCTCGCCGTAGTTAAAGGAGAGGTTAGTAATAAATCTCCAACTTAATGCAATAGGCATAATCGTAAGATACAAACCTCCCCCTCCCTGCACTACTGGCAGCGGATATCAAATGAAACAACCATCACAAAATAGGCAATGCACTTCATATTCTACCGTATATACAAAAAGATTAAAAGAAATGAAAAAGGGGCTGAGAAAAGGAAAGGGAAAAAAAAAAACCCCACCAAACCACCCCATCGCCAGACATACATTAAGCTAGTTTGACAGCACCATTGTTCAGCTGTCCCATTGTCAGCCCCAAAGATGTATTCAATGCTACAATGTCTGCTAGCAAATAAACAAAAGACTACATTTTTCAAAGCGGGGTGCCAATTCTAGCATCCTTCTGCCTGTGTGTGCGTGTGTGCGTGTGTCTGCGTGTGTGTGCCTCCGAAAAGAGTAGTCGATGGTGGCCCCCCGCTAAACCTTGGAACATTAGAGAATATACGTGTAATCCCACATACGGGAGTATTTAGATATTTTTGAAACATCTTCAAGTGGTAGAGACTAGGTAGAGCATCAGTAACTATTTACATAGGCTAAGTGGAAATTAAAGTGGTATTTAGGGCACTAGCTCTAATATGGAGTCTCCCTGAGCTTTTTCCATGCTTATTCCATGCCCAGTGCATAATAATGAAGCAGGCAGAAATATTGCAAAGGAGGTGATAAAAGAAATACCAGCTCTCATTTAAGGAAGAAAAAAAAAAAAAGAGAGATATATTTAATTTTTTCCTCCTTGCCCTCTCCATACATTTGTCGTCATACATGAAATGTGCGATTCTAACTCGTGGAAAACGCTACTTGCACACAGCAATGCCTGTCTTTTCCTTTAAATAGGGAAACTACTTAATACCCAGCACGGTTATAGTTGCAGCGGGCCCAGGCAACTCGAAAGCACGCGTTAAAACAAAGGAGACAACATACCTTAAAAGCAGCTCCTCATTTCTCATAGTAACAGCGGATTTGGGACAGCGCATGCTTTCTGCACCGATATTCTCAACAAAAGCCAGTTCAGAAGTGCGCTCAAACATCAATGCCACAGTAGCTACTCACTAATGGCTACTCTTTCTCTCTTTCTCTCTCTAGGCAGACGCTGAGTGGTGGAGCAAAGGGGCCCCTGCAGATTCACTAAGCAGAAATAATCCTCTCTGACAAGTTATGTTGTCTGGGCATATTTTACATTAATGCACTGTGCTGCCTATAGGGGTCTTGTTTGCGTTCACTCTAGCCTAGCTGGTGTTAGCTCTCTTAATTACCATCCAAAAAAAAAAAAAAAATTAGCAACATGCCCCCCCACCCCCCTCTTAAAAAAAATAAATATATGTATATAACTGAAAGAAAAGGGGGGGAAATCTGTGGGCGGCTGAAGGAAGGCTTCCCCCCTGTGAAGGATACGTGCTTGATACAGATCTTTTGTTTGCCCTGCGAACTCGGTGAATACGGTGGCAAACAGATGCTGTGGCTCGCGAGGCTGGCGCGCTTTAAGGGAACTGGGTTAGAGGCGCTTTCTGGGGCTCTGGAGTCGCAGCTGGAGCTCCTGCTCTCTCCCTCCTTCCCTTCCCTGTTCAAGGCTGAGTGGCTTTATGGGACCTGCCAGCTCGCATCAGAGAGACTGGGGAGTGTTCATGCAGGCACCTGGGGACCTTCTTCAACTTTTCTGGTTTTCCGGGCAATTTTAACCCCTCCAAAACACAAGTCCAATATCACTCTAATTTTAACCCTGCCAAAACACAACACAGGTACCGAGTAACTGAATTTGCTTTAACCCAGACGCTTAGGCTTGGCTTTGGCAGAGTTCTGGCAGACAGGAAAGGGCATTGCATTATTCAATGATTTACCCACTTCCTATGTGTGAAAGGAACGACAGCGTGACACTGATTTCAGGGAAACAGCCTCTTTGGCCCTACTTGGGAGATCCCGTGTGATTTATAGAAACGGGTTGTGGTCTTCCCAGTTGCCAAGGTACTTAGAGGTGTATTTTCACATCTTGGTTTCAACTTCTACTGGGCAAATCTTTAAACCATGCAGCTACTTTTGAGTCAGGAGAATAGATGTGGGTTTTTTGTTTTTTTTTTTTTTTTTGTTCTAGCGTGTTTTTTTTTTTTTAAATCTATATTAGATATTTGAGTAGGTGCTTATTTGGTAGACTGAAAAAGTCAACAAGACCTTCATGCTTTTTTCAGTCAAAGGCTTCTCTGCACCACTGTGGCAGTAAAATGGATCTTCAAAATGATTGTCATTTCCTCTGAGGTCCTATTAACTTAAGAACATGCAAAACTCAATAAATGCGAATCATCCAAAACCGAGAACTACTGAAAAAACCCTGCAGGAGTCAAATACATGAAGCTAGAAATAGATCTGGACCTCAAAACTTGAATTCAAACTTTCGTAGACTTCTGGCTATGTCTGTAGTTGGTCTGAACCTCTTTTCCTACATTATATATTACTGCCTTAAAATATACTGCTACAACATCCTAATGCAGTGCTATTGCTTCTAAGTTCTTAATAGCAGTTGGCAGTCTGGGAGTGAAGAGAAAGAGGGAGCGATCACCAGTATAAATATAGTGATAGCAAGATCTTGCTTTCCTTGTAGCAGCTGTAAACTTCTATTAAGGTCATAAATTGCTTGCAACAGAGACGATCTTTTTGTTCTACACTTCTCGTTGAGCACTGTGAGACCTTGGGATTAGTTTCAGTCATTCTGATATAATATTTGTCGAATGACCATATGATGAGTTAAAAAACAAACCTAGGCATAATCTACTTTTAATGATGTAGAGAAAAAGAGCTGAAGATGGTAGTTTAGGAAAGATGGATATCATGAAGGACTGCAAGAGAAGACAGGTTTCAATTGGCTTCCCTTTTCATCTGCAAAACATGACTGGGTTTCTAGTTGCTCTTGTAATAAAAAATAATAAATCATTTTAATGATTAGCAATTCAAACCAATTCCATGTTAAAATGTCATGCTCCAAGGTCAACTGAGACAACATTGCTTGTACTTCATGCTAAAAATATCTGAACAGCCATGGAAGGCGGCCAGGAAAATACTCAGCCAACATGACAAATCCCATACCTCCTGCCCCAAATACTAAATCCATTACTACCATTTCAGGCATGGCCACCAGCACTCCAGGTTCCTCCTCCTTTGCTGTTCGCCTCCAAATGACTTTTGCCCAGCATAACTCACTGTGACGCCTGGGCTGCTCCAGACCAGTCTCGCGCTCATGAGACTGGTGTATGAGAAGAGGCAAATACCAGAGTATGCTACAGAACAGACAGCTGAACGGGAAGTGTCAAACAGTCTGATAAACTGCTACAGTTTTCCAAAAATATGGCAAGGATCAGCATCTTAAGACACTACCAGCTGAGGAAACAAAGCTTTCTTTTCAGGCTGGAGTAGAATGGCTCACACAGAGCCCTTTGGTGGGGAATCAATGGGCTTCTGTTGGGTGGCTCCATGCAGTTGCAAGTTCTTGATCGTTTCTGTACTTAGAAAGAAGGCGAAGCAGCAGCAATAGGAAATAAAGTGAAGTATTATGGAAGCACTCATCTACAGCCAAAGGAATAAACAAAGAAAAACAAAATAAAATCCACAAAGCGGTGACACAGACAGACGAAAAAAACCTATGCTTTCTATCACACATAATGAAATGTCTGACAGAACATCTGCAGAGGGATCACAGCTGCTGAGGATGAGAGGGAATATGAGTATTATTTTTCAATTGTAAGATGTGCTAAGCAGGAGTGCCTTTAAAATAATATGGCTAAAGGGAAGATTAAACCAGATGCACAGGGCTATCTGGCTTCTTTCAAGATGAAAGTCCAGCTGGGGAATTTAAATTCAACATTTAACATGAAAATTGATTGTAGATTCATAACTGATATGTATATAGTGCAGAATGTTCTGCAGAAATTACATACAATGAAAGTTTTAATCGTTTAATTGCCCCATATTTAATGTAAACCCAACCCAAGCATATGGCCTGTGAGTTTGCTAAACCATGTGATGTTGCAAATACTTGAAAGGCCACAGGAATACCAATCATTTACAGAGACACAATGAACAAAACTTCTGTGGCAAACCAGTAACAATGAGTAATTTATATAAATTAAAAATATGCCTTCTGCTCTCTACTTCTACTTCAGATTATTCTTTGACCAATCCGTTCACTTACAGTATTTTTAAAGTATTCAGAAGCCCAAAACATAATTGCATTTTGCAACACTAAACAAGCAATACTGCCAGCCAAGCAATAAAGTACATTTCATGACAGAGAAATGGTGAACAAGTGTCCAGGACAACAGCCCAAAAATCATGAGTGCAATCATGAGAGGCATAGAAAGCCGTGATTCATTTTCCCATTTCACCACGCGTTCCTGTGTCAGATCTTATGCCAGCCAATTAACCTCTTGCTCACATCTACGTCTTTAAAATGGAAAAACCCAATAAACTCCGGAGCAGTGTGACAATAATACAGAACACTAAAAGCTATATAAAACAGTGTATTATTGCGAGGTGCACAAACATTTATAATACGTCTTCTCCTCACAAGAGGGACTTGTAGCATAAGTCTCAGTTATCTGCTGTTCTGTGTAGTTATTTAGGCTCAAATCACATTTATTTTGTAGAGGTGTGAAAAGCTACTCTTTAATCTGATGGCATTTTACTATTTTAGATGGCTAAATCCCACCTTTGAAGTTGAGCAATTAGTCTAAGCTAGTCATCCAGGGTTTCCCTATTGTCAGTGAGGAGAGATTAGTTATACTAAAGAGCATTACCATCTCTCTCCGTTGACTACAAAGGGATTAGATCCCTAACTTTTAGATACATATGAATGAATCCTACCTACGTGCCTAAATTGAAGGTGAGAAATCCCATGTTTCTGTTTCAGCATCCCCAGTGCACGTCCCTGTGCTCCACAGGACTGCCAGCGCGTCGGGCACACCGCGACCGCTGTGCAAGTGGAGCTCGGATACCTTGAGCGTGTCTGGCGCTTCCAGATGTGGCTGTAACCTGCCTGAAGGACGTCTACAGCAATCAAGTTGTAGCTAGGCAGGGCTGCCAGGTCTGAAACACACCTACACGATACAACCTGTGCAGTTTGAAGGAGAAAGGAAGTTGGCCTCAGATTCAGAAGCGGAGCATGTGGAGTCTTTCCAGCATGCTTTAAGAAAGCAAACAGTTCATTTAGGTATCTCCTCCTAAAATCTAGAAAAATGAGCAGCTCATCGCCTGCAGCTTTTATGTTATTAGAAATTGTGGAGCACGAGATCAGGTGTTCCCAGAACCAGAGAACCCTGGACCACTTTACTGGTGAATGTGAATGGCAAGAAATGGGCTAAAACTCAAAAGGCTGTATCTCATTGGGCTTTACCTCTGCTCTTATTGAGATTTTTGTTCATTTTTATCCAGAAACAATTACTGCATTTTTGTCTCTGTTTCTTCTTTGATTTGTTTTTGTTTGTTTGCTTGTTTGTTTATACAGCTTTTAAGATAGTTGTACATGGGTGATCAATTTTGGTCCTGAACTCCAGCAATCTGACATCTAAGATACTGCTTTTACCAGGAGAGCAGTAACTGTGTGCTATTAAACTGTCCGGCATTTGCTATTTGTATGTGCTCACAGGTGGAGAAGTTACTGCGTCCAGCTGTAGAGCCCCCAGCATAAGAAGGACATGGACCTGTTGGAGAGGGTCCAGAGGAGGCCACAAAGATGATCAGAGGGCTGGAGCACCTCTCCTGTGAGAACAGGCTGAGAGAGTTGGGGCTGTTCAGCCTGGAGAAGAGAAGGCTCCGGGGAGACCTTATAGCAGCCTTCCAGTACCTAAAGGGGGCCTGCAGGAAAGATGGGGACAGACTTTTTAGCAGGGCCTTTTGCAATATGACAAGGCGTAATGGTTTTAAATTAAAAGAGAATAGATTTAGACTAGATATAAGGAATTTTTTACACTGAGGGTGTTGGAACACTGGAACAGGTTGCCCAGAGAGGTGGTTGATGCCCCATCCCTGGAAACATTCAAGGCCAGGTTGGCTGGGGCTCTGAGCAACCTGATCTGGTTGGAGATGTCCCAGCTCTTTGCAGGGGGGTTGGACAAGATGACCTTTAATGGTCCCTTCCAACCCTAACTGTTACATGATTCTATGATTCTGAGTTTCTGCTCAAGGTTATGAAAACACAAGATGTAGACACACAGTTCCTCACCAGTATGTATTGTAATAACATTTCATGGTAAAACCATATTGATGGTTGTAGAGGCAGTTGCACGTGTGCACACCACGCTGTCTTCAGGACAGATATTAACTCTGTATGCGTTGTGTGCGTTAATCATACCCACAGTGTCTGCGGGTGTAATCTCTGCACTTGGGAAAAGGCAAATCATTTTCAAGATCCTGCAGTAAAGATGCAGCAAATAATAGCTTTTTGGTTTAAGCAGGCAACAAAATCAGATGTGCCCACATCTTCTTTCGTCTGTTTTGGCAGATCTTTTAGATTATATGCCTAGCTTTCCTATCTGAATCATGGGGGTAGCAATTACTTAGACCTACAGGTCAGCCTGGATGATGTAAGAGGTCTTTTCTATCCGTACATTTTCACCTGGGAGCATCCAAGGAGCATCATAGAAATTAAATAGCACAGGGACAAAACACAGAAGTACAAAATGTTGTGTAAATGCTCAAGATTAATATTTGGGCAGCAGGGGAATAAAAAGTTTCGTATTTAAAGCATATGGCATGACTGGTATCTACTGCTTCTCTCCGTTAGAAAAGGTGAGTGCCGCCTCTCTCTAGCATTCATCAGTGCTGACTCTGCATCTCAGCATCTGGAAGACAGAGGCACCAGAAGGAACACCCCCCCCCCCCCCCCCCCCGGCTCTTTACTTAAACGATGTGCTCTGGTGCTTCCCCCACACTCCGCGGGGAAAGGGCAAACACTGCAGCTTGTGCAAATCACAACTTCTAACACATAAACACACATCAGTGTGCTTTTTAAAAACAATACATCACTCGAAACAACTTACAACTGGGCAGGTTGTGACTGCAGACATGGCTACTCTACAAAGCAAATAATTTATTTGGAAAGATCTACATTCATAAGAACATCTGGCCTGCAACTAAAGGAAAGGAGGAGAAAGCTGATCAAAAGAGCAAAGAGAAATGGAGAAGGCAACAAAGCACCAGATCTAAGACAAGGAGAGAGAGAACAAACACAGCTTGTTATAGAATCATTATTTTCTACTTTAATTTAAAGTCTATTATTTAAAGTATAAGTAGAATTTGCTCTGTCTAAACAGGAATATCTTTATCTTAGACTTGTAGTAATGCCAAGAACATCACTTTTAGATGTGCCATGTGGAATATCAAAGACCTTGTGTTCTTGTAAGCACAATCTAAAGCGAACTTGCACAATATATACAAATGTATAAACTGTATATATTAACACATATGAATGAATGTGAAAAATGTTAATACTTATAGATGAGAATTTAATGGCTGCTCACCCTCTTAAATTAAAATTAAAACTGGAATCACATTTAACAGTTCTACTGAGCCTATTTTAAAATGATCTTATGGTGCTCTATGCAGAAGGTTCATTTCACACATCCATGAAGTGTATCCAACACTAGGGATGAAAGTAGATATTTAAAAGCAAGATATCACCAGGAGAGTGATGATCAACAGCAACTCATGTACAAGTGAAAATGAGGGAAGAGTTTAATTTTTCAGATCTGGGATCTAGACGGGTGGATGCATCTATCAAGAGAAACTTTAGCGATGGATGTGATGTAATAAGTGAACCTTACTCCTATGCTGTCCAGCATGAAATGTAGACTTACTAGAACAACTCATGATCTGTCAAGTCGCCTGAGAAGGTAGGTAGTGTGGGAAGGGAAACAAATGGAAAGTCCTATAATTCAAGTCAGATGAAGTGATCTTTGGTGCAAGTACTGGTTGAAAACTCTTGATTTATTATCTCATAATACTGAGTCAGACTTTGAAAAAAGGAGCATTTATAGAATATGTATTTCCTTTTACATATGCTCTGAAGGGATGGAAATTGATCAATTTCTATACAATTGCCATAAAAATAAAACTAATAACCACAAAATAATTTTTATGATTTTATAAATGAATTAGTTGAAACACTTATTTCAGCAGGTTTTACCCTCCCTAATTAATTATAATGCATGATAGAAAAAAAAGTCACTTTTTTAATACTTTAAACTCTCTACCTAAAAATTTGTATCCAAGAAATCTTTTTTATTTCTTTCACTCTTCCTTTTTTTTTTTTTTTGTCTTGAAAAATCTATTAGCATTGATTAAAAAGGAAGAGCTAGGATATAAATCTTCAGTTAGATTAGCTACACAATATATTTTTCTTTGACCTTTCTCATGTAATCTGACACTTGACAGTTTTGTGCAAGATGTTAAAAAATGGCTAATGATTTTTGGTGATTCTAGTGCCCAAATTCACGGAGGATTTTCATAGGACCTGTAGTTGAGAGTTAGGTTGTTGATTTGTGGAAAGGACAAAATAAATCAAACTCTGTTAAAACACCCAGAAGATGGAAGCATTTGAAAATCCATGATGAAAAACCTGGCCAGACTGAAGTTCTAGGCTAAGACTTCATTAAATGTCACAGTGCAAATTTTTGAAGAGAAAGGTATCAAGTTTGAATTTGCTTTTATTAGCCTGTCATGTGACTTAAAAACTAAACATACCTTTTTTTTTTTTTAACAGTGAGTTAACTAGGGAAAATATCTCTTAAGGAATTCTTGACACTGCAGAGTGTCAAGGTACCTAAATCTTACTAAAGCAATGAAAGCAACAGGAGAAGTAGGCCAAGTCCACTTGCAAATGGCTTTTTGCCATGGCAGGTAGACTGTTCCACTAGCTTGAATGTTTTAGTGGATGATGTAAGCATACCCTAAGCTACAGAGGGAGGAAGGTTCAAGAAAAGCTAAGCTATCTGATAAAGATATGATACCAGTTTGTCAACAAACTGGATCCTAATTATGAGTCTCAAAGTGACCGCACTTTGCGTGATCAAACTCTTTGTACAGCCAGTTCCTTCAGACATGCTTTGGCCTGATTAATGCACTTAACAAAGAAGCCCAAGTGCACCCACCTTTGGCTTCCAGTTCAATTCTAATTCAACCCACCATGGATCTCCCTCTGACTAGGCAAGAAGCATAGGTAAAGTAGGGTCAACCTCAGCATCTCAGTTAAGTATAAATAAATGGATGAGAGGTCACCATGTCTACTTTGTCTAGAAATCCTGTTTCCAGAAGAATATTTAGGCAATGGATGCAGACCGGGCAATGGCACCCTCTCTTAAAAGGGGCTGTGCAATGCCACCCATGGTTCTTTCTAACCCTGGTATGACAAAGATGTACCTGGACTACAGATGTACCTGTGGCAACTCCAAAGTGCCTGGAGATTATCCTCTGGAAAAAAAAAAAAAGGTAACAAAAAAGACTCACTTTCAGACATCTTCCATGCCCCACAACTGGCAAAAGCTTTTCATTCAAAGAAAAAGGCATAAGAACAGCCATATACATTTTAGCTATCCCCTTACCATAGCCAAACATCACCAGACTCATCAGCATCTCATTTCCCATAACCATATGCTCACATGCCACTTGTCCAAAAAATTTCTCTCTCTCCAGCGGCAGATTTCTCACAATGCTTACAACGTTGCTAGCACCAAAGGCTCATGGAGCCCCAGAAGACTTTGTGAAATGAAATGGCAGTAGAGAGAAAGGCTGGAGGGTCGTAAGTGGTGCACAAGGAAATGAGTCGTTTGCCTAAATTCCTCCCCCTTCAGAGCTCAGTAAGGTAATATTGAGGAGCTGCCCAGAGATCTGTGTTTTTGGGATATCAGTCTGTGTCCTTGAATCACTTGGCGCAAGGCGTGGCGGGCGCACAGAGCCTTGTGGGACTCCAGCCACGTTCAGCCAGACGCAGCCCTTCAGTCCTAGGAGCGCGTTCGATGCTTCAGCAAAACCTGTGTTCTGATCTTTACAAATGCCAAGAAGTCTGTTAAAGCATTTCCATATTGCAACATTAAATGCTTGGTAAATCGCCACATCATTTTGTGCTTTCGGTGTTCCCAAACCCACATCATTCATCTTTCTCCTGCAAGGCCAAACCCTGCAAAACTCGCTGAATGCACTTAACTCCAAATTAACACCCTGTAAAAACAGTTCCTCCCTTCTTCTCATATGCTGTTATATGTAAAATCTACACCTAAAGTTAATTTCTTGCTGACCTTGTGCTGATTAAGGCAAATTAAATTACACGCTAATTGCCCCAAATGATTTGCATGCAGCTCAGAAATCAGTTCTTTTTGCTGGTGTAAAACACAGTTGTGATTTTTTACACAGTGGTTATATTAAGTCATTGTTAGTCTTGCAGCATCTTCAAAAATCAGATGTTTTTGTAGCACCTTTTAGAAAGCAAGAAAAAAAAAACCCCTAAAAAAGCATTATTAAGTTCTGATCCAGTCTTGCAGAAACCTCACTTCTACCTCGTGGGAGGAATTTTATGGCTCGTTCAGAGCTAAGGCTCCAAGATGCATTTTACAAAACCTTGAGCCAGTTTTGTTAAACCCGTCACTCCCTAATCCCCTTGTGCTTGTCAGCAGAGTGAGTACACAGGCACTTGATTTTGGACGTCTGATTTGATAAGGGATGGGGGAAGAAGGGAGGGAAACGGGAACTGCTATTTTAGATAGATCCTACAATATTCTTGCAATTCAAGAGAGAACAAGGAATTATTTCGAACAGTGATACCAGACAGAGAAGCTCTTAGAAAGGGGCTGTGTGTTGTGGATACCAGGATACCAGTGTTGTTTTGGCACTGAGTCTGAATCCCAGTCATCAGGGTGGATATATGATGGTTTGCTAGGGCTCCGGTTGGCCATTGGCATGGGGATCAAATGCAACAGCAGGTAGTGCTTAGCTCTTCAGCAGTCCCTGGAGTGGCTGACATTTACATATATTGTGCATTTATATCCAGCATTGGGGATAAAATTTTATTTATATCATGAGGAAGCTAGGGAAGAAAAGAACCCCAAACATAGTGTTCTCCAGGAGAACAGTGGTTTGTTCTTCACAGGCTCTGCTGCAGTGAGTAGTCACACTCCACTCCATAGTTTATCCCAAAGTAGGTAAACAAGTTTATGCTCATTTTATAGAAGAAGTGGAGACATAGAAAATTTAAGTGAATTGCCCAAATTTACACATGCAGCACAAGGCAGAGATGGAAACAGGTTTTGCTAAGAGAAGAGCAGTGCGCTCAGATATTACTCCCACCTGAGCACTCAAGTCTAGAGAGGATTTAAGTCCTTTCCGCCCCATTCACGGGCAATAGATACCCAGACCATAAAGATGCACACCAGCTACTCCATATGCTCCCAGCCACACAGAACATCCAGACCCTGACAAGAAAACGAGACCTGGCAGCAAAGAGCACAGCTTCCACAATACCAAGGGCTATAAACATTAGACCACAGAAATGACAAGGGAGGTTGAAGACACACGTCACGGTCATTCCTATTCTAGTCATCCAAAGACTGATCAAGTAAGATGAACTAATAAAACGATGACACATATATATGGTAACTCTTCACTGACCTGATGCCCAAGAAATGTTCAGTTGTTTGGGGTTTTATAGTCTTTTCCATTATTCTTCCACTCTTAATTGATGCTATTTTTCCCTTCCTCCCCTAATTTCCATGTCCCTGTTTGGCCCGATTTTGGTAGCAGACCTCCTTTTTCCAATATTCTTGACTTTGACTTCTACTACAAGCTGAGGCTGCCAAAATCCTGCCCCCCCTGCACTACAGATAGTATGATTCACTCAGTTTTCAACAGGAATTCAAAGTCTATGTTTAGGAAGCTCAATAACTGACATCTGAGCAAGTAAATCTCCTAAATCCAGAGACGAAAGTGTGGCCACCACTAACATGACCTCTTCTCCACACCACCAATCCTAACGGGCTTGTGCTTTTGAGTAATAAAAGTATTCCCTCTCTGAAGTCTCTCCTGAGCAGAGACTGTCGTGTCACACTTTGTTAAATTATGTGTGATGGGTCTGTCATTAGGATTACACTGTAGAAGAGACAGCTTGGAGGCTGCCAGATTCATTAAACATCTTCAGTGGGACTTCGTGGGGGCCTTTCACTTACCCTGAACAAACAACAAACACACCCTTTGTGCTCGAGAACAAAGGGAGTTTTTGCACTTTTGTTTGATGTCAGTCACAACTGGAGATTAAAGCTTCTGCTCTGTAGATTTCAAAGTTGTCTCCCTTTTCCAAAGCTGCTCCTCTTGCTGTTCACTAGGCACTTCAAAAAGGTTTACGGCTAAAAAAACCCAAACAGAACAATATTAATAACAATCAGCTTCAGAAACGCTACATATTTTTGGTGTTTGAATGCATTTCACTCGTAGATATGACTGAGGAAATGAAATGCTGGAGTAGCATGTGCAGGAACTCTGCTTTTCTTAAGCACTTTGCATCAAGGACTGGAAAACTGGATTTATGAACAGGAATATCTCTGTTAAGACTGAAGCATTGTAGGCTCTGCCCCACTGAAAAAAAAATATGTAGCCCAACTGAATCTGGATTTGGGGAAGAAGAGTTTCTGTTTTCCTAGCAAAGGATGCAGGTGGAGGAGCTTGTATCACACCCACACAAATCCAAGTCACAGCTTCTCCTGCAGTGTCCGTGCTCTGATGTGAGTGAGAGATGGATGATCACTGGTATACACTATAGATTGCTTGGGTTTGGATGCTTTTTCTGAAATCTGTAGTATACACCAGTGAACACTCATTTTTTTTCAGAAGAGGCAGCCAAAACTAAGCAGAATGATGTCTAGAAGAAGGTTGGACTTCTTGTCATCCCACCACACATTCCTATGTAACAGGGCACCCTAACAAGAGTCCACCTTCCTTACATGTCACTGCAGGATATTTAAAGAGAAAGAAGGTGAGCTGCTATAGAAGCTGCAAAATTAAGAAGAAGTATTCTTGGATTCAGAAAAGAAACAAGTGACCATCAGGAAATCAAAAGAGGTCTCTGGAATATGGCAAGGAGCATCCAAAGTTAATGCTTTCTCTCCTCTGATCTGTAGGATCTAATAATTCAAAGTCTCATCTGTGAGGCAAAGATTAGCAACCACTTCTTTCAACACCGCCTGACTTGACTAACATGTAGCAGTTTGATTCAGCCGAACTCTTCCCAACCTGTGATGATAGGTTATAGCTTTGCTTGATTGTCCTTCTCCACACCTTCAGCCACAGAAGTCAATTAGATAGAGAACAGAATATAAACTAAACGAAGGGTCACATCCTGCTACCTAAATCCTTCAGTGCTGTCAAAGGATGGATGGGACCACTCTGAATAGAAGAGCCTTCCCCTTCAGCTGAGATGTCAAACATCAGGCAGCAGAACAGAAGGGTGAGAAGGAGCCACAAGAGTGACTGACAGATGGAAAATGCTTTTCACAGCAAAGGACTAAGTGTTTCTAGAGTTTACCTGTGCAAGACGGTAAAGATTTTAGTGCTGCTGGATGTAAACTGCCTTTGGATGGCTGCATGCATCTGAATTTATGTTTCTTATAATTCTATCACACACAGTCCATCAGGAAGAAAAAATATCTGTTTTCCACTTAAAATAACAGATTTCATGAAACTTTTTTTTTCTCAGATCAACTTTCTATACTGCATTTGAACTATGTGCCTATCTAATCTTCTAGATCTTCCTCACATGACACCTCACACCCCCTATATTTATTTCTTAGGCAGTGGAGCCGTATGACTTGGTACGCACTTTTAATCAGATGCCACAGCATGGCTGAAGGGACAGCATATAGAAATGTGTGCAGTGATTTAAAATGTGCCAAACCAGAGGTTAACAGAAGCACACGTGTGGATTTCATTTCTCATTTAAAGCCTTTTCTGCTCCAGTCATGTTTAGAAGTGTTGAAACTGTCAACAGATTGTGATATTTAGAACAACTTCTGGGGCCTAACACAGCTCTTACACAACTCTTTCAAGAAACATCATAGGAAGTTTTTCAAGGAATATCGTAGGAAGTTTTATAAACCCAATTTATAGTCCAACCCCCCTGCAAGGAGCAGGGACATCCCCGACTAGATCAGGTTTCTCAGAGCCTCATCCAACCTGGCCTTGAACGTTTCCAGGGATGGGGCTTCCAGCTTGATCCAGCCCAACTCTTCCCAACCTGTGATGGCAAGTTTTTGCTTTGCTTGATTGTCCTTCTCCATATTTCCAGCTACAGAAGTCATTTAGATAGACAACAGAATATAAACTATATGAAGGCGATTATAATATAAACTATATGAAGGCGATTTGGGGATGATTGGGCAAACCCTGTGATTTGGACGTGATTTTTGCTTGCCAGTTCTTGCAGTGGTCCATCTGATGGCACTCAAGTATTTTATTTAAAGCACCTGGGTTTTCTGATGATGCTACATAAAGAACTGGCTACAAAACATATTGCAAGTTCTTTGTGTTTGACCAGTTACAGAGAAGTTTGTAACTTTAACATTTTCTCACCTTGCTATACTTGCTTAGTAGTTCCAGTATGAAATGATCTAATTATTGCAGCAGCAGTAAACATGGTTAAATCCTCAATTTTGTATCAGCATACTCTCCTTTGGACATAAATTATGCAGAAAGCCTCATCAAAAGTTATGCGCTGATGTGGATTGGTAGCACAGTGCTTTAATGCACAGCAACCCCATCATTAATATTAGGTTTGCTTTAAATAATGAAACAAAAATAAAAATATTTCCCAGAGGACACAAACCATAAAGATGTAAAGTTGTAGTGTGGGCAAAAAACCAAGTTGTGTAGTTCAGAGCATCTTCACAAGTGTTAAGCAAGCAGCCAGGGGATGTACGCAAGGGGTTTCTGTTCCACAGGAGCTTTCCCATTCACTACTTCTGTGTAGTTTAATATTAGAGTTGATCGTGTTCAAGTTCATTGTTACAATCTAAGGCAGTGTTACAATATGCAGATCACTCATGCGCTGCAGATTTCTTACTGTACCAAAAAATCTTCATCTCCTTATTTCCAGTTTATAAAGCTACACTGGGAAGGAGGGAGGGAAAGATGTTGCTTACAAATGGTACCACTTCCCCAGAACAGCTGTTACAGGAATGGTGCTAGGAAATGTGCCTAAACCCAAGTTGCCCACTGATGGCAATCCAGGGAAGACAGATGGCAAAGGAAGAAAGAAATGAGAACACATACCGCGAAGGTCGTATCCTGACAAAGTCAGGATGCAGCCAGGGAGAGCAGACAGATCTGGTAGGAAGGAGACGATCTGAGACCCCACCATTTAGATGCTTGCTGGGGTGGAAGTACAGTAGTGCCAGTAGAGACATTGTGCAAGAACTTTTCCAAGACCACGTATGATTTCTCTCATTAGCTTTGTCAGCTCTTATTGCTTCTGTGCCACCGCACCACTAACCCATGAGCACAGGATACTCACACAGAATAGATGAAAGCTGGCACCCAAAACCCAAGTTCTGCGTGTCACCAATGCTTGGGTAGCCCTCAAGGCTGGCCAGGTGACTGTCCCTCTGGGCTGAAATGCCTACGGCCAGAGGGCATCCGACTGCTCTCTGCTTTATCAGCTCTCAAGGCTGAAAATAAAAATCTGCCAAGTTTAAGTGCCTGAATGGAGGCACAGTGCAGGGAAATACACAGACAACAGCACAGCATGGAAAGTCCAGTTCTTGGCTTCTGTGCCAGGCAGAATAAAAGACATCCCAGTCTTTTCCAGAGCCTGAAATTCATACACCATGAATCAGCTGCAGAAGTCAAAGGGTTCTGGCCTCAAGGAAAGGGTTATCTAACACTTTATAAGAGTAAAGAATCTATTCCATATTCTGCCCAGCACAGTTCAACTTCACTTCACTGCAAAGTTCTTTGAAGCCCTTGACCTCTACTTTCTGAAACAGAAGAAGAGTAGGAAAACATAAGTTCAAAACAGATTATGATATTCAGCTGCTCCTAGGAAATTCTCTATGCAGCACCAGTAGATCAAATTATTTTCATTATATCATTTGGTCACAAAGAACAGTGACATAATTAGGGAGCTAAATAGCAACAGTTTCCTTCTGGTAAATTTGCTGTAGCTAATTTTGTTAATAAGACTGATAATTGTTTTACGCTCATTCAATATGTTAAGTTTACCTAATAGTAAAACCAATCAGAACCTTTAAATTAATTTTTGTTTCATTTCTAAAGGAATCAATGTCATTATTAATCATAAAAGGAGTGCGGAGTCAGAGGATGATAAATCTCCTTTGGGCTTATTTGACTTTCATATTTATGGTTTGGATAAGGTTATTATGAAGGAATTTTTGAGAAATGATTGAGGAGGAAAGGGAGGAGAGTGAGCTAGGAAACACTCGAATGCTGCACTGCTACTGACTTCAGGAGGATGTATGCAAACTGATTTCCTTAAGTTCTGCAGACTTAAGCGTAGCAAAAGTACTCAAAATAAAACAAACTGCTCAGGCTACCAAGGCTACACAGCCCTAAGATGTACAGTTTCCAAACCAGTATGTTTCAGAGTGGATTTACAAGAAAACAGGAGAGGAGAAGATCTGGGGCACAGAACTGAAGGGATTTTGCATGCCTGGCACCAGTGGTTTTGCTTTTAAAGCGTTAGAAAAAGCATATGCTCAGACTACAGTTGTCTTTGTTGAATTTCTAGCTTCACTGCAAAAAAAACTTACAATACAGCAGCTATTTTAGCTACACTTCTACAACTCAATATATGGTAAGGCTGTGAAACGTCCTAGATAAATGTGTCCAATTTTCACAAAGCCAGAGTTGCCCACATCGCTTTTTACATGCTTTGACAGGATAAGGTCAATGCCCATTGGCTGTGCGAGGAACGGAGAATGTCACCGGTGTTGCTATTGTCATAGTAACGTTCTAACTCTGCTTTGGGAGGTGGCAGTCCTTGGTCACTGTGCTGAGAAGCTGCACGCTCACACACTCACCGTTAACTCTGTGTCTTTAAAAACCAGGACAAACAGTGCTTTCAGTTTAAGTGGAGTACTCTTGTCCTGAAAGGGAAAACACACAGTATGTTCTGCTGAGATGTTGGTAATCAGAGGGTTTTTTCTTAGAACTTCAGTGAAACGTTGGCCCAGGTTGCCCAAAGAGGTGGTGGATGCCCCATCCCTGGAAACGTTCAAGGCCAGGTTGGATGAGGCTCTGAGCAACCTGATCTGGTTGGAGATGTCCCTGCTCCTTGCAGGGGGGCTGGACTAGAGAACCTTGAAAGGTCCCTTCCAACCCAAGCCATTCTATGATTCTATCATTTTACGATTTTAATAAAACCTGAAAACCAAATATGCTTGAATGTGGGTCTGTATTCTGCCTGCATCTCTCTTTGGTTACTAAAGTAATCTCCCAGACTTTGAGATCCATGAAGTGTGCAGCAAATTTTCTTCTGTATCAATTTGCCTTACCACTGTACCCACAGAAACCAATCAACAAAACCCAGACACCTTCTTAACACAGTTCATTACAACTGCCTACCATCAAACAACAAATAAATGTTGTTTGAACATATATGATGCAACATATTTCACTGACAAAATACACGAAACGTGAACAATTAAACCAGAAATAACTTCAATATGCGTCTTACAAAGGCATCCTTTGTCTTTCCTTGTGTCTTTTAAGAGACAAACCTATCAAAGGAAAATGTTATGATAATGTATTACCATGCTGAGTTAATTGTCAATTGCAAGTTACTTAAGTGTACTTTAATGATATGTTTAAAGCCTTATTTTCAACTCTAATAGCTATTAATGGTAGGAAGAGAAAATGAAACCAATTTTCCCTAACTTAAAGTGGAGCTCTATTAAGTATAAGTGAACAAAATTCTAAATATAACAAATTCTTTAGGTATTTCAGCTAATGGGAGCCCACACTGTCCATATTTCAGTCTAGTGACATAGTACTTTCCAGGCAGCACTTACATAAGATCACGCAGTAATGAGAATGTCAGTGTTACAGCAGTTGGATTCAGTTCTTCAGACGGTATGAAATCATTCCCAAAGACCAAGATAGCTGAACTGAAGGGAGAATGACATTCCCAAAGGATTAAGGCAGTATGAAAAACCAAGGAGACATCAAACCTGGCTTTTAAGGATTCCTGTCTCCACAGACAGAGAAAGTGTTTTGTAGACAGTTGACCCTATGGACACAGAGCCAAATATAGCTTAAAAATTCCTAAAAGCATTGAAAACATCTATATCTAAGCTTAAGAAAATATTTTTAGGTGACAGAAATTCCATCCCCAAATAATTTCCATTTACTTCAATTGCTCTGCTACACTCCTCAACACATATCTGCTCCCTCTCCAGCCAGATGAGTGGATTTTGCCAGTCTTCTGTGATTTAAAAGAATATTACAGTCTTAATTCATCTTTTGTCCCATAAGTCAAACAATATGATCAATTTAAGACAGAAAAATCATTAACCTAGGTGTTATCTTCTGTCCTGGAGATGCCATGAGTGTGAACAACTAATTGTGAGGGGTTTGCAGGTTATTCTAGAAAAGACCTGCTTTCCTAACTCATAAATCAAAATAAATAAGATTGAATCTTTTGTGGGAAACAGCACAGATGACAGCATGACATCTTCCACAGTTTCCCATGCTGGTCTTTTAAACCTGATAATTTTATTAAGGTATTTAAGTGTCAAATAATTTCATAATAAAATGTCCAGAGAAAATTGTTAGTAATGTGAAAATCAGCCATTGTCAGTCATTACATGTTCAGTAGCTTTCCTTTACATGACCAAAAAATATCTGAGCTTTCATTACTGATGTGCTTCTTGCATTAGCACTTCTGAAACAGGTCTATGAAATCTAATTCCTTCCTATTCCATTTTCATTAAGAAAAAAAACCTGCGAGTCATCTTCTGTACCTTGGGAGCAAAGTACTCGTTAGGAAAAGCTGTTTCACTCAATCATCAGGTTTGAATATGCTTAAATTAAGCTACTCCTAAATCTTACAACTATATACTTTACTTCAGCAAAGTCACTTGAAAGAGGGAGATTTTTAATGCCAGAGATGCTGCAGTGTTAGATCTCCTTTGTGACTATTTTGTTGTGCAGGATCCCACAAATGGGGTATGAACCTGCCAAATGTCAACATGTGTTCTTGTTTATGGATTTTTAAGGCTAAATTTTTTTTCATTTTGCTTTTATGGCACTTAATCAACATTCATATAGCATCAAATAAGCTGTATAACCAAATGTCTCTACATCTACACATCTGAAAGAACATATGTTTAGTTGTTTGTTGTTACCATCCAAACAAACAACATAAATAGAAACCTGTGGTAGAGTCCCTCACTTATTTTTCAGAAAAAAAACTCCCCAGAAGAAGGGAAACTCTCCTGAACTTGAACAATCTTACCACATGCCTGTAAAATAGCACATGCTGGAGGCAACGGTGCCTGGATGAAACAGTAAATAATGAGTCTGGTTCCTAGAAGTAGGGACATATACATGTTTGGGTTTTTTTTTTTTTTTTTTTTTTTTTTTCCTTGGGAATAGGACTCTTGTGCTGACTATTCTCTCATATAAAAGACGACAATATTTCTGGTATATATACTCCCAGTATTCATTCAGATGAATCGAGCAGATGGTAGTCAAGCACAAGACTTCCAGCATTAGCTTCTAAACTGCCCTCTGCTTTGTAAAGAAGGTCTCACCTCAGCAAGAATATGAAATTTGGATGTTCAGGTTAAGAATCTGATGGTTTTGTTAACAAGGATTTCAAGGTCCATTTGGACTCTCACTGGGGTGAGGCTGCAAAAAAAAAAAAAGGGTCAAAACTCAAATGCCCCTTCCCATGGAAGCCTTTAGTAAAAGAAGAATGATTTATACAGTCTCAAGAGAAAGCAGAGCTCTCACTCATTGCTGTTATTACCTTTAAGCCCTTGCCAAAAAAAAAAAAAGCTGCAGATTTTCACTCATGGAGTGAAAGAACAGAAGAGAGGAAGGAGGAAATTTTATGCTGTGTAAACAAATACTCTACCTGAAGGGGAATAAAAAAAGCACCAAAACTGCAGTCAAATATTTACACTTGTGAAGAATCAGGCAAAACATCAAATCAAGCTGTACTGTTAAGAGCCCCATTCTCCTCCTCTCTATTCTTTCTTCTTTGCTTCCTTCTCTGTGTGCTCTTCTGCTGCTCCTCCCTGCATCGAGAGCTGCAACTACCAAGAAAGACCATCTACAAAGCTGGAGAGATGGAGCTGGTGGCTGATGGCCAAGGATCATCCTTGTGGAAGGGGCTGCACCAGCCATGCTGAACCCTCTGTGCCATCCATTCATGTTCCTAAAAAGAGATCCAAAATGTTTTGAATCCTAGGTCTTTTTCTGTCTTTTTTTTTTTTCCTACTTGTATGTTTTATAATGTAATTTAAGTATTTGGGAAGCCCCATCATTCCTTTAAATTAAATACCTTGTAAGATCAGATTGATTTTTTCACTGAATTTTGTTTTGTGTGGAAAACTAATTCCCAGATCTTTCGAGGTACATCAGATTGCATTTCAACTAGACTTTCCTAGGCAGGAAAGGTCTGGAAAGAAGATGACCAAATACTACGGAGTCCTCTTAAGCTCATTCTATATAGTGTCTGTGCATATGATAATCACAGTAACACAAACACTTTCCTGCCTGAGTCTGTGTCTACCACGCAACTTCATAATAATTGCTCCTCGGATGGGGAAAAAAAAATGAAGTAAACAACATGGTATTATTATTATTTTAACTCAAAGGCAATAAAATCAATATTTAATGAAAAGAGTATCAAACAATTCTTGACAGAGGGTTATACTCCCCTTGACCAAACCAGCAGCATTATTTCAAAATTGGCAAAATAATTTGTTTTGTGTTTGTGTTGGGGAAATAAAATAGTAAACAAGTATTTTCAGTTGTTTTCCATCACAATTTATTTATTTTCCTTATTGCTGCTACTTTAAAAACATCACCAAATAATTAAAACTCTCAAAAGAATATATTTAGAAGATTGTCACATAAGAAGATGACATCTTACAGAAAGGGACTTCTCTGTATATTCAGCTAATTGATAGTTTCCATACCACCAAGTCTGTCTGTGTGTTTTATTCTGAAACAAAAACTAATTTCATAATAAGCAGCTAGGGCTAGAAATGAGTTTCAGTGGGTCACACTTAATCCCTTTTCATCTCTCACCAAATCAATCACTTGCTTCAAAAAATACTTAATTGCCAAAACAAAACAATTAGCAATATCAAACAAAGCGTTTCCCCCCCTCCCTCTCCCTCTGGTTCATCAACATTCATCTGCCTGCCTCACAGATTTTCAGATGCTCTGACCGTCCACTCCTGTTAAAGATCAATGAAAGCAACAAACACTCAGAAGATCTGAAAAATCAGGACCATTTGGGCAGCCCTAATTAGCAGATCTTTCTGAAATCTTGGGCGTTTCAGAAGAGTTTCACAGGGACCATGTGCTGCACAGTTGCCACAACTAAAAAAAAAAAAATTCCTGTACTTTTTATGTTTTAGAAAAGTAGAAACAACAGTTTTATCCACACTTGAGAAGTTAGGGATGAAATGGCTATCAGAGTGCTGCTCTGGATATAAATCTGCAGACATATACTGATCTATTTTTTTGTAATATAATAGATGGGATTTTCCACAGAGCCCCAACAGGCATAAAAGCAAAAAGGGACCAGTGACACCAGCTGCCCTGCATGGCACAGGCAAGTGTTCACAGCAGATATTCCGCCTGCTCCACGTCGCCTGGCCCCAGCCGGGATCCTTCCCCCGCAGCACCCTCAGACGCACCTGCGGTGGGAGCAGCTGGTCGCTCAGTGCCCCAGATTTCCCTTCACAGAGCTGAATAGCTCGTGAGAAGAAAGGGAGGACACCTTCCCTCCTCCGGCTGCAGTAGGGACGAGGTTACCGGATTATATTTCACGTTGCCTTGAATAAACTCACTCCTAGGAACGGCACCAGCCCAATTCGGGGGTCGTGTGGGCAAAGTCCTGTGCTCAAGCGTTCCTGTGAGCATTGCAAAGCAAAAAACCCTTTTCGGTGCTGAGATAAAAATGTATGGGCCTTGTTCCCACTCGCACACACATCCCCTCTATGTCTATACAGACATCGTATGCAGGGAACTGAACACAGGTGTAAATTCTTTCCTACAGCTGCTTTATATTCCAGAGGGACATAAAAAGACTTCAATGTAAAAGATAATCACTTCTCTCATTCCCACACTTGTGTGTGTATTACGTGAACAACCTCCTGAGAAAAATGTGTTGTGGATGCTTTATGTGTTGATCAGCTTTGTTCTTACCCGTAAAGCAGCTTTACACCACTGTCAGTGATTTTCTTGGATATATTAGTTTTATTATTGTGGCCCCTATTGGCCCTACTCATGCACAAAGATCACCTCAAAGACCAAAGGGCCTACAATCTTCCTTAATTATATCAGTATAAATGAGATCAGAATTTGGTTCTGTTGCTTCATTTCCCAGCACACAGTTAGTGTCAGCTTAGGTAACTTTTCAAGCAAGTGATTCTTCCGCAATGAAATTCAATGGATTTATTTAAGTTCAATAGATTTTAATATTATACTCTCAAGAAAGGAGCAAGCCTTTTCATCTAATGTGTTTTATTTTGTAGTAAATGGGCTGCCACACATCAATTACAGCAATGTAATCAATGCAATCTTTTCACCTTCTCCGGAAAAAAAACCCCAACAGAACAAACATCTCCCTCCCTCCAAGCTCAGTTCCTCAACACCAACCCCTGAATTTGTGTTCCCCCAATTATTCAGTTTATCCAGGTACCCAGAGACTTCACTACCCATGAAACCTAAGGGAAATTATACAATGATTGACTTCATAGTTATTGCAATTTGACATTGTGCTTTTCAACCTCCAGGGTCTCAATTCTTACTTGAATTACACAGATTAAGTATAATGGAACTAATGAAATCACTGTCAGTTTATAGAGGTGTAAAACTGAGAACAGATTCTGCCCCAAAACCTCACCAGTACAAAGACATGACCCTATCAGTGGAGGCTGAGCCTCTTTCTGTACACTATTGCTATTTGGCAGACTAAATTGCTTTCAAATTGCACAAACTCTGTTTTAAATTTTACTAATCTAGATGGATATAAACATTAAGCCTGTAAGGACAGATTTGTATCATTAAATATTCTCCAATTGCTTAAATTCAGATTGAGAAGGTGCATTAGATCTTTTGAAGCTATTCTTCAAGGAAAAAAGAATAATATATGTAATGCATCATCACACCTGATGGTTTATGTAATGCTGCTACTCATTACTTCAGATTTTCATGAAGTTAAAGAAAAAAAAAGAAACAGTCAGTCTCCCTTTTTTACTACCCACCTTAATTGCCTAATACTTTCAATAGTCATTCCCTAGATCTTCTCATTCCTACCTGTAGCAATGAGGAGCAAGGCAGCCTATATTAATCTCATTCAGGCATCGCTTACTGCCACTTATATAATTGCATTCTAGACAAGCAAAAGGGTTTTGGAGTCTGAAAGTCATCAATATCTCATTTTTATCTGTGCTCCAGACATGAGGAGCATCACTATGCAGGGCTAAGAATAAAACCAGCATTAGAAATAACAATTTGGCCTTTGGTCTGTTACAAACTTTTCTCCACTGCAAGGTCTGATTTTTGCTATAACTCTGAAAACAGGTCTGTGAAGCATGAAGCCCCCCCGACTCACTACAGAACAGCTACTGCAGATCATTGCAGGTAGTTTAGGAGTAAATCCAGCGCCAAGAGTGCAATTCCAGCATAATCATAGCTGGATTTGTTTACTACGTCCCTCTCTGCATTCTGATGAAAACGACAATAAAGTTTGTAAAACTATCAAAAACCGTAACACTTTAAAAACTAGAACGTGAGGGAGCAGTCCCATGTATTGTCACCGACTTAGTGAAGTCTTACTTTCCTCGGATGCGTGTTGACTTCACTCACTGCGCTGTGCTCCCCAGGCTTTGATCCTGACAGCACCTCTCAGAACCAGGCTCCCTAATTTTCCCAGACGTGTGTGTACGTTCATCTTCAAACTGTTGCTGAAGTACATGACTGTTGTCTGCATTCGATCTTAGATCTGCGGCTTCTTTGTAGGGCAGGTTCGTATTATAATCATGCAAAGCACCTTAGAAACAGTATTTTGAAGAAAGAGATTTTAATAATTAATTCTGTCTATATAAGTCCTCTGCACCACTTGTAGAATCGGTGTATTAATTAGTGCTGTTTGTGGCAGTTTTGCAGGAACAACATCTTTCTCTCGACATGCACGAGTAGGAAAGCCTCGTGCCTCTGCACATCCCTCTCTCCTGTGTCTGTGTCCCCAGAACAGCTAACAATTTTCTTTTAGAAAACCACAGTGTTGGAAAAGTGATGCAATGAAATGTCAACATTCAATTAATAATTGGTAAAGATTCACCTGTGTTCAGTCATATTCTTCTGCCTACACCTACATCTGTCCCCAAGACAGTGAGAGTCACCTGAAAGTCACTGTTACAATACAAACTGGTTGGTAGCTAAATCAAAAATAGCTTTTATTAACTGTCATTTCAGAAGGATACCATTTCAGCTGCAAGGACCCTTATGTTTATGAACATACTACAAAACGCTGGAACAATTTATGTTTATTTATGCCCAGAAGTAGTTATACACACACAAAAAAAATTACTTCTAAGACATAACGCTGCAACTACTTTTCTCCAGCAGCCTTCAAAAATCCCAAGCATTTTAATTGAAGATTTTTTTTGCTTGTTTTTTTTTTTTTAAGCTGTATATACAATTATCTCTGTAGAGTGGCACAAATGCAAGAAAAAGAAGTTGAAGGCAAAATGTTTGCGCAGTTCAAACAGCATCACATGATGCTACATTCAGGATGGCATGCCTTTGAAAAGGCACCATCAAAAATCTGAAGGCTTCAGTATATTCTTCATCTAATATCTGTTTTGGATACGACTTAAAAAAGACACTCTGCGCTTTGATCAGGGAGTTATATTTAGAAAGGACTACATGAGCCAAATGATTTTTCCAACAGATTCATGCCTTGTTTTCTGTCCACTGACTATCCAAATAGGTCCCTGGATGGTGATAAATGAAGGCACTTGCTTTAAAAAGAAAAAAAAAAAAAAGCATAGCCCATCACTAATCAGATAAAACGAGATATTATTTATACTGAGGATGCACTGTTTTCGCATAACTTCAGAGGCCTTGGTTTCTCAAAACACTGTGCTCATCTCTAAAGTCAGCGAGACTTAAACAAATGCTGACATGCTTTGCTGAAACATGGCCTTGAACCAACATTCAAATTAAAAAAGAAAAAAAAAAAGTACAGAAGACACCAGGCACCCTTTGAGTTTTATTCCTACTTAACGGACAGACAGGCAGAGGAATAGAAAAGGTACGAGATCGGAATGTGCAAGGCATTGGGAATACAAACCAGAGGATCTAGTTCAAACACCTTCTGCAATACTACAGTGCTACACTAATTTATAATTTTTTTTTTAGAAAAGAAAATATATAAATCTATTATGGTAAGTAATGAATTTTGTCACACTGCAATGACTGGAAGAGGATCCTCATAGAAATCAAAGCCTATGTCTCATGTTTTCAGTCCAATGGTATATGGTCAAGCTATCATGTTATCCTGTTCTCCATTGCCTGAAATTTTGCAGAATATCTTGACTTCTGGAGTTTTTCCTGTCTGCACTTACATTGCTGACTGTTGCAGCATAGGAGGAATTTCAACATGACAGCAATGATGAGAAGGTAGTCAGGTAAGATCAGGTCTTCTGAGAAGCCAGTGCTGGTTTCTACTAAACAGAATGTTAAAATTTCCTATCTACTTCAATGCAAACAGAATTAAACTCATCTTAAGAGTATTGCAGAGACTTGGTTCAGCCCATGGATATATTTGGATATATTTTTATTTTGCTATGTCTCCTTGGTCTTCTAATCCCATAAATTCCTATAAAGACGGCTTTCAAACTTTTGAGGTATAGTTTTATTTGGTATTTTTTAAACCGTACTTTTTTATAACCATACTTAATAAAATAAACAAGACCCTAGAAACTTGTCTGAACAACACATTAAAGCACAAGTCAGAAATGTAAAAGGTAGTTACAAATAGTACAAAAAAAAAAAATCTGTGTTGCAAGAAAAATTGAGAGCAATTTCACACCATATCTGGCACTGAAATATGGCAGTGACTAATTTATTTTAAAAATCTGCAATTACTCTGAAAGACAAACTATTTTAAAAATTATTTCTAATACTTACATCAATTTCTTGGCATGTGGAAATCACCTGAACTATTTATTTTAGTGGAGCAACAACACTTTACAGCAGCCTGAGGATGTGACAGGTACGAGGTCTATTATTTCACTTGGATTTAAGCAGATAGAACAGCTTTCAAAGTACATTACTGATAAGGGATGGTTTGATACGAACAGCCTAACTTTATTAGAGGCTCAGCTGATTCAGAGGTCCAGAAATAAGGTAGCTGAAAATCTCCCCAGTTCTTTGATAACTTCAACGCTGTATAAGAACAGGAGAGTGATGAGATGCTGATAGATAACAGCCAGCGTTAGAGGAAGGCAATCGGTTATGTACGTTGTCATGAGCAGATTTTCCACCTTTTGAGTACTAGGATCTTAACTTTCTAAATGTAGGCAGATTTGAAAGCCCAACTCAAGGAAAACTTAAATATTTACAAGTGCCATAATCTCAATATGGTATTAAAAAACGAACAGAACACTCCCTGTTTGTCTCCAGCATTTCCAAACTTTTATGACAGACCAGCGGAGAAGTTTCTTACCTTCCTGTCTTCACTGCGCGTACTTTGAAGCTCAATTTGATATGGTTATTAAATAGTTCCCACCTTTAACAATCAAAACTCCGAAGACTCATTAAACTGATGAAGTTAAAGACGACAACCTTAAGCATGAAACATTAAAAAAAAAAAAAGTTGCACTCTTGACTAAAGCAGACAGAGTTACTTACAAGGAAGGCTAATCCATTCGACCTGCTAAAGCTATATTTCACATTTGATTAAAAACATGCCACTCTGAGTACACAGAAAAGGCTGGAGCACGACAGAGTCAGGCCACTCCTGCTCTAGCCAATATTTTCTGTGAACTTGCGGGGAACTGGCAGAACCATTAATCTTCTTTCCCTCCTCTCTCTCCCCCCATTAAATCCGCTGCGAGGAAAACACTCTCTTGTGAAGCCCGTGGGGAAGATGTCCCTGCCGAGACAGGATAAAAAACTCTTACATGACTCTTACTAGCCTGTATGGGTCCATCAGTGGCTCGTATCCAGGAAAGCAATCTTATAGTCTGTTGATCTGTGAAAGAGGCCTCACAGATTGTGAGCGACGAGCGAGGCCCATCCACTTCCTGTTATAAACACACCTTTGCAAAATAAACACGCTACTGGTTTTCTGCGGCTGTAGTTTACTGGATTCTGTTATCACTGCGATCACAGAGAGGTAGAAAGATAAAAAAGGACAGGGGAGGAAAAAAAAGCATCTTTTTTTTTTTTTGTGCCATGTACATTCTTAATTCTCTTTTCAATGCCCTGTTGTTGTAGGACGCTAAATGCACTGGAAATTTAAATTGGCATCCAGCATCCAAATCAGTGAAAGAAGAAGAGCAGCAGACTAGAAAATAAAAGAAGAAGCCAAAAGGCAAAAAAGTCTACGCAAAGCTGCTGGCATATTTCCCCTTTCTTTCCCTCTGTTTTGCAAGTCACCATATTTTCTAATTTGTAAGGGAAGAAATTAACCTGTAACGGAGTGTCACAGTCTCTGCCACACAACAGGGGTTTATAGCATTTAAGCCTCAGTAAAAATTAATCCTAACTTGTAAGTAAGAAGTGGATTCTCTTAATGATATAATGGGGCCAGGTCCTTTCCTTGTATTAGGTCTCTTGAGCAATGGAACCTATTTTACAGGCACTGAAGAAACTTTTCCCAGCACTTGAAATAATGTGGTGTTTTTCTTTTATTAATGGAGCGCATCTGGGTCAGCTCATAATTTAACCCCTTGTTGCATTTCCAAGGCCTCACATCCTTCAGTCTAGTCTAGTCGTAGATGCATTTATTACTGGATAGTGCTGTCCTGAACAGAAGATGACAGTCATCAGTGTAGGTTTAGGACAGAGGGTGCATCTCAAAATCAAGACAAGTTTTACATTTATTGGGCCTATATTGCCAATGGCAAAAAAAAAAAAAAAAAAAAAGGCAAAACCCAAGATCTCAGCAGGCTGTGGAGATTACTTCAGCCTGAGAGATAATCCCCTTGGTTTGAAATGGAGTTGGTAAGACACTTTGAAAACACGAATTGCCTATCTGCACCTAATTGCCTGCAATGGCTTAAGTCTGATGCTTCTCTGAATCAGTAAGATTCTACCATTATATACATGTCTATTTCTTAACGATGATACTGGGAATTTGTATAACTAGGTACAACCCACCCCCTCAAAAACTTCAAATCATATTAAAAAAAAAAAAAACAAAAAACCCTGGCACAAGAGGACAAAATTCAAATGAAAAGATCTCATGTTCATTCTGTGTTACTTCAGGAGAACACAAAATTTTTGCAGGTTCTGAGAGCTGGAATGAGCTAGCCTAGGGCAGAATCATCCTCAACCTCACCCTGTTATTTAATTAGGCAAACATTAACAACGGGACCAAAGAAAGCAGTGTTTGGGGAATCTCAAATATGAAAACCACATCAGAGCTGCAAAAATCTCTGTTGTAGGGCTCCATAATACAACTAGAAGAATAAAGCCTCCCTATGAAACCACCCTGAAAAAAAAGCCAACCAATTAGAGCTCCTTCTTTTGTGTATGTCTCTAATGATTAATAATTGTTCAATTATCTTTGACATAAAGTTGTCATCTGTCGAAGGGATCTTGATCATGAGACTGATTATAAAATCTAGCCCTTTTGGAGTTCTACATCTCTGTCTACAGTGTTATACTGTCTACTACAAAGGTCTTGGTTTCAGGATGAAGCCCAAAAAAAAAGTTAAGACTTCCTTTTTCTTCTATAAAAGAATGACATTGTTTTGTTTCCTCTATGAAATTCAGTGAGCAAAAGACAGATTTTTTCAAAAGTACTTGGGTTGCTAAACCTACGAGCCAGAAATTTATTGGTAGTGACTGGGATACAAGCCCCTAAATGTTTAAACATTTTTCTGCTATAAAACTAAGTTGTTTTGAAAACTGTACTAAATCCAGTGCTTCCCCTTCCTTCTGTGAAACGCAATTGCTCCAGGCTCACTGAACCGAGGGTATTTACTGGGCCACACTTTAGTGCGCAAACACCCAGGTAAATTGAGGTGATTTGACCTGAAAAGAGCCACCACATTTCAGTGTAAGCATCTTTTAAAAGCCCTTTCATCATTACACTCACAAATAGAAGATGCAGTGCAACGCTGCGGGATGAAGTCCGTGGAAGCAGTGTTTTATTTTGAGGGTATGGCAAAGTAACAATGCAAATTGAAACCAAGAAGCGAAATGGTGGAGGGGGAGATTATTCTGTTTGATTTGTGGCAGTTCTTCTGATAGAATAAATTCAGCCCACCATATCCTATTCTTGTAACTTTTGATTTTACAAGGGTGAGTAAAGAGTGAAGTTTTGCATCCTCCTCTGTTCAGTTGTATACCCCTTGCTTTCACAGCATCAATATGTAAAGTTTCATCAATGCATGCTATCAGACAAAAGATAACCCTGAGTATCGCCTTATGTACTTAGACTGTATTTATAAAATCCTAGCATCATCACTTACCCAGACACAGTACATTGCAATACCTGAGATATTCTTGGGTCTTTTTATGTAGCTTTTGTTGCTCAATGATAATTTTCCTCTAGCTTGTAAAGATTATCTATGCGTTCATATTCCATAATTCTATCTTTCAGAGCTATAAGGAGTTTAATTTTGATTTCTTTGAAACCAACTTCATGAAAATTGTTTGACCATAAAAGCTAATTAGTAAAGACTCAGTGTTAATCATGTGCAATAGATTATAGCTGGAGGATACAAAAAGACCGTTTTTTCCATAATAACTGCTCTATTTCATCATCTTAAGCTACACAGCAATGCAAAGGTAATGACATTTTAATTTTATCTTTTGATGATGGGACTCATCAATACCACTATCCATTTTTAGTTTTTTTTCTAACATCTGCTTGCAATAGCCAAGTGAAGTCTCTGGAGAATCATACAATCATTTTCAGATGCTAGTACACTGAAAATGAGGATTTTGAGATCCCAAGAAGCATTAATGCCATGCAGCCTAATAAACCAAACATTAGCTCTGCCTGTGACTTATTCACATCACAGGCAATTAAAAGGACCTGCTAAGAATGGTGCAGGACAAAGCAGTTGGCTTTGTTCTTTGAGGCACGAGAACTTCGGTATTCCGCAATAAAGGTGGCCTCTCAGCAGAAAATCTGGTTTGGTTTGTTTATGCCAGGATGATGGACCAGCTTTCTAGGAACATTCAAGAAATAAAAGCTTGAGTAGAAAACCTGATACAGCTTACATCCTTGGGGACAAACAATTTTAAGCAGGTAATGGCAATATGATTCCTGGATGACTTATACTGAAAGAAAAACCACAGAATAATGCCATATCGATCTATCCTTCTATGGCTTGTATGGCCCTTGGTGACTTAAGGAACTAAAATCGTCTAGGTTGACCTGAAACTGCCTTCATTCATAAACATGAGTGCAGTCCAAATCTGCAAAGTTTGGTGGCTACCTTAGAACTGGGTAAGGAAAATTTGGAGAATCTTCACTAACCATCATGTAATTCATATGTTGCTTGCAATCAATTCTTTTTGTTGTTTGATAGTTGCAAAGTACCAACAGTGTTCTGCACCAGCAGGTAAAGGCATGAAGAAAAGTTTCTTGTCACAAAGAGATTGCCATTTAGATACACTGTGTACTGACAAAGGGAAGAAAAGAGTGAACAGAGTAATTGAATGATGCATTTAAGCATACATTTTGTTATCTCTGTGGGGTTTTATGTTTGTTTTCTTCTTGAGTTATTGAATTCGGTGTTCATACTTTTCAATCATTCATTAGCTAAACAGTGCTCTTGTGGTTTGCCTAGATGAGGAAATGAGGACTGAGACAAGCTAAAACTAGTAAAAAGGTGGGTATTTCGTTAAGCGAAGGCAGCTCACACTGCTTTTGGAACACCTCTTGCTACTTACTCATTAGCATTTACCAGAGAGCTGCCTGATGGAGGCTGCACTCAGCAGAATTAGTTTATTCTTCACACCAGTCAGTGAAGCCTTTCCAGACAAGATGGTTTGCTGCAGACATTTCAAGTTGGCCAGCCAAAACACAGGCAACCATTGGGATTTGGAACATAAAAAGAATTTAGGCAGAATCTGTCTAATTAACTTGACAGATCATGGAAAATGGGTGATCTTTTTAGCATCTGTCAGTCCATTGTAAGTTTTTCTGTGAGACAGCATAATGGAAAGGATATATGGAAGGATTTATCTTTTTTTCCTCCCCATAAATAGTCAAGGGGCAAGCTAGTACAAATAATTTCATATGACTTTAGACCTCTTCAGACAAGTTGTCCATACCTGAACCACTAACTCAGACCCCCTGTGTAAGCAATGCCTGGTTTTCCCCATTGAGGAGGAAGCAATCCATACAACCTATTTTAAATAGCTACTTTGGGAAAAGTTATTGGAAAAGTGCTTGCTTTTCTCCACGGACCATAAAGGAAGCCCTGAACGGCCAGCCCAGATGAGAACATCTGCAGAGGTGATACCAATATGCAATTACAACATGTTGTTTAGGATTCCTCTAATGTCTCAATCAATCTATGGGAAATGTGGATTAGCAAATGTTACAAGCCTCACAAATGATAAATCTGCATAAATCCTTTCCAGTGGAGGTATCTGTCACTTATTTTGTAAGTACCCGCTAAGAACTTGGTGAAAAGAGGATATGTAAAATACAGAATGTTAAGAAAATAGGTAAAATTAAACAAACATAAAACATTTAGAAAATTCCAAGTATTTAAAGTGAGTAAATGTATAGACAGACTTTTCATCATGCTACTCTTATTTAAAGGAAGCTAACAGTAAAATGGAGGGGTTGAGCACGCAGAGCTAAGACAATGTGACTGTCTTCCAGCTAGGTCAAGAAAATTTTTACAGGAGTGATTTTATCCCATTTTATCACAACAATGTAAGTAAAACTTCTCCTGAGCAAGGCAAGGCTAAATTGCTTGCTCTATGTAACTTTTTTTTTTTTCCAGTATAAACTGAAATATAATAATAGTGAAAAATCTATTAAGAAATCTTACAGGGATATTCTTAATTAGCCGACAAAGTTGTGCTTGTAATTGTAGATATTATAATCTCTTGGGGCAATAATCACGTCTCCCTGTGTGCTTATCCCTTACTGGGAATAAAAATATCCCAGTCCAGCAATGTAACTCTAGTTGATTTTCACCACCCCATTACTGGAATATTATTGCTAATGAAAATAAAACCTAAATTCTAAAAATATAACCACAGTGCATATTCAGGGTCTCCAAAAGCAGACTGAGATCTTGTTAGTAAATATTATTCCTTCCTCTTGGAGCAGAATTCTGTATAATTCTTACGTCCTCAGAAATGTCAGCTCAGGTTCAGTTCTGGCTTTTAAACATCAGTGATGCCCAAGCTACCTTTTCACATCACATTCAAGAAACAAGAAGTTTTCAGGACAATACAGGTGATTTAGATACAGCTTAAAATGGAAGACGATGAAGTCACCTACATTTATATTCGATGCTGATGTAAACCATGGCATGTAACATTTCCAGTTGCTACACACAAATCTGCCTGGACATTTGGTGGAATCTCCTGGCCATACTTTGTGTCAGGGGCCAATTATACCCAGCAAGGTGATTTTCTTCTTACACGCAGAGCTCCTTAACTAGTGCATTAGACTGTTTAAGTGGAAAATCAAATTTAAAAAAAATAATCTAAGAATGTATAAGAATATTTAGGATAACAGTGTCCTTTCAACTATCCTTGCAACATTTTATTTCAGCTGTGGTCAGAAGTAAATCAGAAACCGCAGCTATTAGAACACCTTATCCAACAGGTTTGGGACCTTTTCTTGGAGAAACCGTTTAATTAAGTGTGGTGGATTTTTTTTAATCTCATTTCATAACACTTTGTTTTTTTATGATGAGGAAAAAAATAACTTGCAAAACAAGTATCCCACATTCTGAAAGCTCTTTTTGGAACATATGGTCTTATCCTTCAGAAATTATGAGTTCTCTTGACACAGGCTGTGACAACCAAGTTGCATATGAAGTACTGCTATATTATAATTACTCAGTTATGCCAGGCTTTTCAACAAAACTTTCCCAGAAGTTCCTGTCACTCAATTTTGAATATGCATTCAGAGATTTGAAGCTTTAATGAGGCTTGATTGAATTAAGTAAAGGCCCCACCCAGCCTGTGAAGGCAATCTCTGCTAACTCTGCTGAGTATCTTGGCAATAGTCAGCCCCAGGCAATAAATACCAAGTCTCAGGCAACTTCCAGAAAATTCAGAAAGCTTCAACCTAGAAACAAAGTTTCCCATGAAAATGGCATTAAGATACTCCCATCTCCTGGGAACAGATGGATCCATCACATAAAGCTTTGCGAAACAAGAAACGAGCCAGGCTGGAAATGTGGTGTCATACTACAAACTCTACTTGCATTTCCTCAACACCTTCCTATAAAAAGACTCATTATTGACCTTATGTTAATATATTTCATGGAGGTCACTTGATGATAGTCTCTTAACTGAAAATAATAGAGTGAATTTGGCTGGTGTATTAGCTGGTTCCCATGCCAGTTGCATTTTAAATCCAAATCTGAATTCAGTCTGGATGGAATTTGCATCTCTTCCAGATCAATTCTGTACAACTGCAATCCCTGTATTTTAAAGAGCTGTGTCCAGTCACTCTCCAGTGAAGTGCACAGTTTCTGATTTGTCAGCTCTCTCTTTGCCATTCCCTTTCTGAGATACAAAGCTTCCTCTCCCAAGGATGTATAGAAAAAAAAGAAATCTACAGTGATAACCTCTGACAGCTCGCTTTGGCACAGCAAACAGAGCTACATAAAGCCTATACATTACCCTAGTAAAATGTAAATACAGTTTAGGGCTGAGCATATGCCCATGCTTTTGGAATACGCCTCTCTTCATAGCCTACGCCCTGGCCCGTGGACTGTAGCTGCAGAAAATGGCAAACTTTTCAGCCACCGACTAGACATGGTTGCAGCAAGCTGGACCCACAGATGGAAGCTCTTCATGGGTCGACAGCCTCCAAACCTCCCCCTCCACAAGATGCAAGTAGATCGTCTGAACACACCAAGCAGATTAGCACAGAAATCATTCCAGCCTGTAGCCAGATATTAATTCTGGGGACCTGCCAGACTTTCCACTCAACCAATCCATTTTTAAAGACAGTGCCTTATTAGCGCCTTACAGTTCTTGAATTACTTTGCTGAGTCTTTCTAATGAGACAGCAATCTGTCCAAGGATATTAAGAGAAGTAAATAATAGACCTTTACTTTCTGATTTGATTACACAGGTATGTTCAAAGGTTAGGGGGATGACAGCAGACTGGAACACGGGAAAACTTACATGGACCAGTTGTAAACTACAAAACACACAGGAACAGTCTTGTGAATATGTGCTTTTCAGCTTTGCAGAGAATGATGATCTTTTCTTCTACCTTCCTTAAGAGGTAATAGCCACAGGACACTCACCTTCCCCTTTGAGTCAACCAAAGTACAACCTTCCGCCCTGTGTTACAGAACTTTCTGTATTCAAAACAAAATCAAAACAGCTACATCAGCTCTTTTCCTCCCATTTACATTTTACTGACCTCTAATTAAGCCAGTTCAGCAAGGTGCAATTTTAAAATGCATTTTTCTCATTCTGCTTCCCAAGATGCAAGCAGTATCAAGAAATGACAATCGCTTACTCCCAGAAAAATAATTAAACATCTTTCACTAGTCAAAATGTATTTGTTAACATTTAATACTCAAAATCACACAACATATTCTCACTTTACCATAGTCTTCAATCCATCAGCCTAACTTGTGTGGTTTGCCAAATAGTACCACGCACTGGGGCCTGTACATCTCTACAGTTCCCCCCCGCCATGTGTTATTTCATGGAACCATAGAATAGTTTGGGTTGGAAAGGACCTTTAAAGGTCAACAAAATGAGAATTGTAATCACAGTCTTGCTAAAATGATGGCAAAGACAACCATGAAAATTTTCCCCCTTAACTTCACCTGTCTCCAACATGGAGTTTTCCATGGGAACACTGTTGCGTAGGTGCCCTTCAAGTCAGCAACGAAAACAGTCAGGAATGATTCATCTCACTCCAATATGGATCTGTAAAGGGCTGTGGGATGAATCCCTTCACCTGAGAAGGTGGGGGACCGTTTCAAAGCCAAGGGGAAATAACACAAACACCAGCAATGAGTCACGCAAGAGGGGAACCACATGGAAACTCAACATGTTTCCAATGGAAATGGGGCTGTTCAGATTTTCACTTCTCTACCAAAAAGTTTAGAAGTTATATTTAATTTTTTTTAGTACATGCATTTCTCTTCTTTTTTTTTTTTTCTCTGTGAACGCTTCCCATAGGAAAACAGTCAGAAAACTCCATTCACAGCTGAGTTGCTAAGCAAAAAAAACCCTTCAATGGCAATGATTTTATGTAAAGCACAACAGAAAGGATACACTGATGCTGAGAAGCTTCTACTAGAGAAGCATGGGCAGGACCTTGGCTTTCACCCCTTATGTATGGTTTGGGTGGATATGGTCCAGACAGCTTCAGGAGCTGGGTCCTGCCTACATGGGTTGCACACTTTGGTCATACCCATGAGGCATCGTGGTTAAACCAGCACAGCCTGCCTGGGTCCCTGCTGCTTGGAGAGATGGTCAGGAGCCACACAAGAGCATCCCAATCCTCCAATGGCCTCCCTAAGGCATAGCATATGGCTGGGCTCTTTCAGTCTGTGGATGTAGTGTTTTGTGAAAAAAAGATCGTAAAAATCATTGCTAGCTGGCAATTTTCCTCTACCACCAAAAGTGCATTCACCATGCAAAAATTAAATGTGCTTTATTTCTACTTATTTTTCGCTTTTCGGCATAGAACTATGTCTTTCCTGAACTCAAGCACTTCCTCAGCCTTACCCAGTAAACTCCTGTCAGCTGAACACTATCATGTGGCTGCCCTTCTTTTCCCTCAGTCATGGGAGCACAAGTCACAGGTTATGGTATTAATCCATGAACCTCTGCCCAAAGCATCGAGATCCACACAAACTCTGGAAGAAAGAAACCACTCCAAAGCAGAGAAATATCTCTGTGCCGCATCCCTTTCATGCCCTCCATCAATCCAGCAACATTTAGATGACAGCATATTGTGTGCAGTCACAAAAGAACATACTTTAAATAGTAGTCTTGTTACAAATTTGTAAACATAGCTAAGCAGCAATAATACCTCCCTTCATGCTTGCTTTTGGAACAGCTGCTGTCACTGTTGCAGACCAAGATCATCTGCAGGTAGGAAGGTAATTTAGCAAATACCTCCAAAATCCCTCTGCTTAATGAGTAGGTAAGGAATGACAATCAAAACCAGAGCTGCAGTGAGAGATGCTCATGGTTCTGTGTTCCCACACTTCTAGCTCTTGGGACCAATTTCAACCTTTGGTTGATGAATTGGACCTGGGTTGGTTGAAGTTGAAGCACTGAAGTCAATGTTGTTGAGAACTGCCCTGCCACTTTGTGACAGTGTTTCCATAAGCACCAGAGGGATGCAGTGTACCTCAACACTCTCTCTTTATTTTCTATAATAGGTTTGGTTTTCTTTTTAAATATAAAGATCAGACATTTGCTCCATCTGATGATCGCTCTGAGAAGATCTAAATTCACTGCTTGGTTTATTACTGAGCTTTCCTGGGTTTAGAAAAAAAGTTCACCCTCTGGATTTTGATGCAGGCCAAGAGATCCTGATGGCTTCGTGGGGAATTCGGCACAGATGAACTCAAGGAAAGGAAAGGGCTGGGATGTGTAGAAAAGTGCTTGTTTGGGCAGCAGGAGGCAGCTCCATGTGTAGGAGGTGAGAGAAGGCAGCACGCTGGGAGTGGGAGAAGGCTACAAAGAAAGTCAGCTCTGAGCGAGGAGAGTGAGGAACATAAGGAATATCACAGTGTGTGGGATGAGATGAGAACAGAGATGTAGGTTTTTAGAGAACTTTAAAACAATTATAGGTTTTTACCATGGGAGGTTCTGTTTGACTAGATCAGAGCGCTTGCTTCCTTGTTACGTGCCTGGAATTACAGCTTTCTTTGAAAGAGCTTGCTAACGCTGTTCCACACTTTCAATTAACATTTTATTTAAATGCTTTAAGATAGTTGCTAGATATATTAAAGCCTTACTGATGAAATCTTGAATATAATTTACATATCTAAGCCATATTTGCATTCAATAACAAGACAACTTTCCAGTATGGAGCACGCCATCAATAACCCCCTTTACTAGCATCTTACTGAGTTTCCCTAGCAGCAGCGTTCACTTAAAATTCAAAAGGCTACAGATTTAGCTGAAAGAAAGGAGACAATTGCATCATTAACAATCAGGTATCTTTTCCAAATTTTAGCCTGATGCATTGCAGTATCCTTTTAACTTGTGTACATGGTTCAGCCACCACTTGGACGTATCTTTAGGAGTTCTACAAGAGATACAAGTCTATTCTTTAATTTAATACTCTTTTCTGTTAAAAAGAAGGGAAGAAGGTGTTCATACCCTTCCTACAAATAAAGCACAAAGTGTCAGTATCTTTCCACAGTGCATCTGCATGCTTCCTTGGGGGATTTTTGATTATAAAATCATATCTGTTATCAAGTCTCAGCATCATAAAGCACATATGGGATATGTGATAAAAACTCTTTTTTTTTTTTTTTTTTTCAATCAGGAAATACCAGTAAGAGAGAATAGTGGTTGGAGCAGATTTTTTTTGGAAAGCATATTTTGAGAATTTCTGAATGTAAGGGAGGCTAAAGAACGTGATGAGAGAAGCAAAAGATGACTGATGCATGGCATGCCTGAGAGCAGCAGCCCACTGGTGAACATTGCATGGGCAGTACTGGATGCAGGAAAATCACCTGCAACTGCCTCTAGTTACTCTGAGATGTTCTTGCACAGGCAGAATAATATCAAAGATGGGCTTGGTAGAGCTTTTGGGCTTTTGGTTTTTTTTGTATCTTTTTTGCTTTGGAGAGTTTGATTTTTCTTAAATTAGACTTGATGCTTCACCATAAGATTTATAAAGACCATAAATTTTATAAGCCTCTAGAAGGTCAGAAGAGACTAGCATTGATGCATACAGAATACAAAGAAACAGGAAAAAAAAATTTCGGGCTTTTCCTTATTTATTGGTAATCCTTATTTCCTTATTTATTGTTTTTGTGAACTCTAGCCATAAATCTTTAAAGCTGTGCCTTGTCTTACAGAAGGAAGTGAATCCAAAGATGAATTAACAAAAGGAAATATGGTTTTATTTTGGTTCATCCAAAAAAAGCATCACAGCCGAAAGTCAGAAGAAAACTGGACATCTGTATTTCTTGAAAAGGTAGAATATAAAAGCCCTAAAACTTATAGAAAACAAGGTATGAAAAGAGTTTTGGCTAAGGACTGGGAAGATATTCCTGCAGATACTCCTTACTTCTTCTCGACTTTGCCAGCCTCTCTTTCCAGGCAGCTGCTGGATAACACCAGATGAACAGATGAACCACTGGCTCCCACCTGGGCAACTCATGCTGCTGTAAGGATAAACAGCTCCTGCCACAGGATTTCCATTATCCAGCACCCACTACCAAGGCCCTAGAGCATCCACAAGTTAATAAAATATCACTTCGTTAAGATCAAAATTTGAAAACCTTGCATAGAATAGCAAGCCAAACATGACTCCTGGATTTTCAACATCTGCCTGAGCTCTGAATTTTTTCAAATGAATGAATATCTAAAAATATCTATTATGTCCCTGGCAATGTGAGGCAAATTCATGGTGGGAATCTGTTTCCCATTTGTGCCACATTACCTGATGGAGAAGCTGAAGAAAGTCAATCATTCACAACACAAAATGGAAGGCAGAAGAAATGAAGTGGAGTTTCTCACTACCTGACTCTAATGATACGGGACTACAAGAAAGTACAACTGACAAAGTTTTTCTCAGTCCTTAAAGTAACTTTTTATTTATTTTTTTTTTAATCACCTCAAGTACTCGCCATTCATCAGACTCGCTGTTTCTACAGAATAACTTCAAGAAATCAATCTAAAACCCCTGCATTAATTCTAAGAGGTTCAGAGATGGGAGAATTACTGGGGTTGTGGCATGAGTTCATGCATAGCTTAGCCAAATCAATATCCCCTTATACCACATCACTCTTTTTCACCTTGCAAGTTTTGAGACAGAAGATATAAGTTGTTGCTTTAAAGGAATGTTTTTATTATATGATTTATTTTCCCATTTCTGCATGTGTAGTATTTTCCTGAGGGATATGGTATTTTTTTTTCCTGCTCCAGCTACTGAACTGCTATTTCCACAGCCATTCTCCGTAAAATAGAGGAAAAACATCACCACTGCAGCATTTCTGTAAGAGAAAGCTAATGTGAAATACCAATTAAAAGTTTCTGCTGCTGCACACTCGTAGTGGGTTGAACACTTTCTTCGGAAGTAGGAGGCAGCTGTCAAACACACAACTCTGGACGCAACTGTGCAGCTCCTCTGAAGTATAGGTCACGGGGAGGAATCAATGAAGTACCTTCATCATTAATCATTTTCTGAATTTTTAAATCAGATAGAACATTTACAAGTGGTATGTCAAGTTTCTTTCCTTGCCACCTTTTTCCTTCTCCTTGCACCACTCAGCACGCAACCCGTGCTTGGGTTGCAGAACTTTCTGCTGATGCCGGAGCCAGGGGCTGCACCGAGCCCAGAGCTCCTCTGAGGTCAGAGGTGCAATATCTATTCTGTTATTAGAGAAATTACTCAGTCCAATTTCACAGTTCAGCAAAACAGACTTATTGCTTGTATGCACTGTGTGTGCATGCCTTAACAAGCACTTAAAGTTTTTCGATTTCTGTTCCTTTGTGGAAACATCCATCTTTAACAGCTTTAGAAATGTTAGCGAGCATGGCTTCTTTTTCTACTTAACTTTAATAAGGAATTACTATCTTGCATATAATAAGTTTTCTAAAGAGCTGGGCTTCCCTCTCTGCTATATATTCAGAAACAAAAAAAGTGAACCCTACGCTTTAGATAAAAACTGAAGGAAGTAACAGGTGGCTTTTTAGTAACATGATTACTTTTATTATTACATTCTGAATATTCAATGTTAGCAGCAACCATCTCTTCTTGTGAATGCCTTTCCAAATTCAATTGCTTTATTCAAGTTATCTCTGTTTATTTCTGCAGGGGCAGGACCAGGGAAAAGCAATGCTATTTCTGCAATATTTTATTTTATTTACTCTCAGTGAAAATGAGAAGGTCTTTTTTACAGCTGCACAGCCTGTAATGTCAGCTCCTAGCAATCAGCTAAAAAAAACCCCCACAGTCACTTTGCAGGTTTAAAATAAAAAAAAAAAAAGAAAAAAAAGAAAAAAAAAAGAGAAAGAAGAAATCAATTCATGTTGTCACAGTCTATCTAGAGTCATATTGTCCCCAGCCATTGATACAGAATGAGAACATCTGGGGATTCAATTACTCGTGACATGAATAATAATGTTTCATTTTTGTTAAATAAAACTTTTCAGTTGCAGGGACTTCTGCTTACTTCACCATGCGATCCCGGAATGAAAGCTACCAGCAACTGAGACAAGCCACATTCTCTTTGGCATCTACGAGCACATCGGTGCAGGTGCAGCTGTATCCCCAACAGAAAAATCTTAATAAAGAAAATAATTTTTGACCATCTAGTTAAAGATCGGCTCCTAAGCTCCAAGCCCTAGCAGATTTCCTAAATGTCACAGCCACCTTTTAAGAACCTGAATTAACAGTCTACTTCAGAAAAGCACCCTTGCCCTTTGAACCAAAGTCAGAGGTACCTGCAGTTGCCTAGTACTTTTGATCAACCCAAACCGAATATCCAAATAGTATTAGCGGTCATTTAGGCCCTTATTTTAGGATTTCCACTTTATGATTCTCAGTTCATGTGTCAAGAGGATGCTACCAAAACTGAGTTTCTATGTGTATATTCTTCTTTCTTAATCAAGTAGGGCTGTGTCTAGTCTTAGTGACAAAGTTGAGATCAAATCAAATGATACTTACTTTACAGCAATGAGTAAGCAGCAGTACTCATGCTAAAATTGTATTGACTTGTACAATCACTTTGATATCAGCAGGACTATTCTCCAAAATTTAGCACATGAGCCATTGTGAGATGAGTATCTGAAAGTTCAGAAGCAAAATAATCAGAAAGGGCTGAAAGTCAGTTTTCTATTTTTGTTGTGCATTAGGTGAAGCCTGGTATCTGGTTTTCCCTCCTTTCTCCATGGACATTCAATGACGTTGTTAGATTATGGCAAACAGACATCATTTGCATCCACTCTACGACATCATGGCTTTGCTGAGGCTTAAATGTTCCCTGCAGAAAATGTTATGAAAGCTCTAAAACTTTCAAGGGTCTGAATGAAAAAATATTTTCCATTATAGCCCCGCTAAGTGAAGCGCCGTGCTGGCACTTTGCTGTTGTAGAAGTGCTGCGTAGGGCACAACTTGCAAAATACATTGGGAAAACATACACAGAAAGTGGGGTAGGTCCTCAGTGACTCCAAACTGGCAAAACATCATCGTTAGTAAGAGTAACAACACTGCCATGAGACACTGCTCTGGACATGTGAGTTTGGGGCTCACAGTTTTCTTCTGCTGACCACAGAAAAACTTTAGGGGCTGCCTGCTTCTAATGGTGAGGCACAGACGTGAAAATTTGCATCGTCTCACAGGAGGAATCTCAAGTCAGCACCCTCAAAAAATAAAAAACAGTCACCAATTACTGCTTGCAGATCTTGTCGCTTTACGTAATGGATCTAATCCCACTGTGATCATTGCCTTTTAAAAATGTTTAACATTTATGGACTCCAGTAAAAATGTTTTTAATATAATGTAGATGAAGTATAAACTGTTAACCTTGAACACTAGGGAATGTGCTAGGTTCTTGGGGTTTTTTTTTAAACCTCTTTAAATAATTTACTAAGAATTGTCTAAGATTTACTTGTAATTCATACCAAATCTTTTGGAATCATTCAAATAGTTGCAATATTATTTCATAAATAAAAGCGATGCTCAGAAGGCAGAGAACATTGAAGAGAGCACTAAACCAGAGCCTCTGCTGCCTAGGAGCATCGGTGTGGATTTCCTGACACTGCCCCATACATGTGTCTTACTACAGCTCTTCTGGGACCAATGGTAAGGATGACACACACAAAAATATCCTGTATATCAGCAGTTCATTTCTAACTATTTATAAAACATGATAAAATACTCAGTATTATATTATAATATATGATACCTGCCTTGCCTATGCTCTAGCAAAGGTATTAAGAGAAAGCTTCTCAACTCTGCCATGTTAACAAAGCTCTCCTCGACTTCAGTTGCCGGGCTACTTCTCCAGAAGTTGATGTGTATACACCTTTTTCCTCCCCAAATGCATATTAACACCTGAAGTTATTCCCACAAGTTTCGTCCTTCACAGTGTCTTTCTACATAACATTCTTCTGATGATCTTAAGTGCTAAAATAACACTTACACAAAGGATACACACAAATTACTACCTTGGAGGACAAGTATTTCAACTGAGGAAATAAAGTGAGAAGAGGGAAAACAGCTTTGTATTTTAAATTAGTTTCCTTTGCTGGAATGGCCTCTCTAAATCCACCTGTAGTGGTCCCTTTCTCTATCTTCATTCAAACTGCTCATCAAAGGCTCATTTTTTGAGCAAACCCAAGAAATATCATTCCTGTGTCAGTCAAATATTCTCCTCCAGCCACTGTAAATTTAACTTAAACCAGTAAGACATTGCAGCCCTATTAAGTGGACCAGATAATGAACCTAAATAACTGCTCAATCTTATTAGTGTAGCCCTCATATACCTCCCGTTTTTCTTCAAGCCCTGCTGCTTAGCATTCATACTGCCTTATTTGAGACTAAAATTAGATTATAGGAATGCGTGCTTTTTACAAGAGGTCTTTTATTTGTTCCATAAAGTATTTAGCACTCTTTAGGCACTGTATAAATAAAAATAATCACGATCTTAGAATTCACCTTCAGGAATGGAAATGAAGAGATCTGAGTCCTTTCATTTCTGCTGCACATTATTCTCGTTGGGCATGTTTAGATGGCAATGCTTTGTAAGATGAGTTAAAAAGACACTTGGAAGCCTGGTAAAGGTGAATGAAAGAAAAAAAAAAGATAGTATGTCTCTAGTTTTAGAGTTTTACAATAGGGAATAAAAATAAAACCCCTACCAGACTTTTAAGATAAAGGTCTGCTGTCAAATTCATTAGTGTTTGTGAGAGATGCTAACACTCGCTGGTGAAAAATGGTTGTGGGTTCAAAACCCAGGTCACTGAGTAAAATTACTCACACTCATTTTAAGATTCGAAGGCTACGTATAATAGGATCCATTTCAAGACTGTGAGCCGTGATTTCCGAGGACTCTGCACTGTGAGAAGAGTTACTGCCTTTTGGGTCAGAGCCGTATCAAGTCCAACAATCATTTTTGTCTGACTTTCCCCGCTCCTTCCCAGGGTCTATATTTAGGACTTAAGTACCAAATATTGAAAGTTTTTTTTGAGGTTAAGCATGCCCATGTCCTCAAAACTCCAGTAGGCTTTGGCTTACGTCACTTGGCAGTTTAACACTTATAAAACTCGGGCTGCTAGGACTCACCTTAAATTAAAGCTATCATCAGGTGAAACATCTAGTCTATGCTGTTCCCCCAGGCTCCACTTTCATGCGATGGAGAAAGAAAAACAATTCCCCAAGGTTACTCACCCTGTCCTGAGATAAGGCATCTATTTCTCTTCATTTCTCCCCTGGTTCTTTAGATTGAGGACTTTTGTGATAGCTAAATTTAGGCAATGTGAATCCTGCCATTGGTATCTTAGTAATTTTTGAATGCAAGTCATCCATAAGCACATATGGATAATCACCTCTATGCTCCTTAGGCTCCTTTTAAGATTTTAAAATATCTCTTCAGAAGGGGATCAGATTGCATGTAAGTGTGTTTTAAGATTAACATTAGCTGTAAAAAACATATTTCAAAATGGATGTAAAACAACAACAAAAAAATAAGCTGACAGCTACTAGAAGTAATAACTCCATGTCACATTTTAATGGTATTGAAGCTTTACTTAGGAAAAATTAAAATCAGAATAGTGAAGAAACAACTTATGTATTATTTTCTCAAAAAAACCTCAGATTCACTTGCAATAACATCAAACCCATTACTATCCTAAATAATTACTGTCATTTATATTACAGCACCTCAGAAAGTCCAAAAACCATCAGGGTATTCCTGTACAGCACATACAATGTGTAATAGGCAGTCCTGCCTGTAGTACAGAAAAACAGCTCAAAGGTTAGATGAAAGAAAACTGTATTTAGAAATAAGCATCTAAGGCATAGACAAAGGTCAAACATAAATTTTTTTTTTTTTTTTAAGGGAATGATTAGTTAAATTCAAGTCTCAATTTAAAATAATGATTTTCCTCAGAAAATGGCAGGCATCCAAATTATGGAAAATTGGCTCTTTAAGACAGTTGACTAGAGAATATTTAAATAGCAAGGGCTGGAATCTTTTCTTTTTAATGATGTGGTCTCAGAAAAAATACAAAATGATATCATTTCCAAAGACTAACTCTGGTTAGCTGCATATAGTTTGACATTCAAGAGATTTTAATGTTATCAGCCACCACTGCCTGCCACTCGGGATGAACAACATTTTCTTGACCTATTATTTATATGCCTCTAAATGAAAGTGAGTTTTGAAAGGGATTTGGAGGTGGAAAGCAGAACTTCTCCATTAGAAGAGAAGGTCACAAATGGACTATGCCGAATCCCCGCTTAATTTAAGAGAGAATAAAACTTCAGTAAATATATCAAGGTAAGGAAAAATCTGTCATAGATTGGCAGAGACACATGTATGGTGTAGGTGGATGGGTGTTCAAGCCTGATATGGCTGGCAAAGCAGCACTGGTGACATGAAAGGACATCCACAGTAGATGAAACATGAGGAGGAAAAGGTATAACCTGGTGCTCTTAGATTGAGAGAAATTGCTTGGCAGAAGACCTCAACTGGAAGGCAATCAGAAGAACAAACGCAGAAGCCAACCCCAGCTCCTACTGTCCATGCAAAACCAGTGAAGACAGTAATTGAGATGCCAGTAGGTCTTTAGTCCATGCCCCTATTACTGTCAGGAAAAGAATTATTTTTCATTTTATAGTAATTAAAATGCTCATAGATGTTTTATTAACTCACTCTACAGAAACACATGGATTTTACAATTCATCCACACACTTACAAGTAGTTACTTGGGTTAGGCTGTCAAGACAGAAATGATTCAAAACCTTGTGTACTTAGCTGCTTGGAAGACATCTCATTCCCTAACACAATGGTATTAGAAAGACTGCTGACAGTTAGCGATCAAGAGATTTCATTTTGCTTGTCATATGGTGGGTTGTCAATTCTTCTTTTCCCTTTAGATAAAAGCTTAGTTGCATTAGATTTAAATAATGATGAAGTTGCAGGTTAACATTTTTCAAAAGTACCAAAGTGACTTCAGTACTTAAATTCTATTTTCAAAATGCTGTAGACACGTAAGAACATAAGTCTCTACAGTAAATGGAACTTAGACACTGTAAAAGAAATTTATGGAAAGGTGGAGAATAAAATCCAAACTCAGGAGGGCTTAATATTTGTACCCTAATCCAGAGCACTGGTTTAAAATGCATAAAGTTTGCAAATTATTACAATTCTAAGAAAAGCTAAAGATTTAAATTTACATTTTGAATATACTCAAGTGTTTTCATATCAATGTAACCATGCCTTTATATTTCATTGCATATTTCCTCTCACTTGTCTAAAAAAATTTCTAAATGGCAGTTTCACTATGCTCTTCACCTCAAAATACAAGTTTTCCTGAGCTATGCTCAAGATTTAAGCAAGGGCTGCAGAGATCTTCCTACAATTCTTTTCTGTGAAAAATATCTATGCAGTTTGTTCTCTTGAATTTAGGTAACAGTAAATAAGAACAGTTTAGAGGAGGAAGTGACCATTTAAACTTGACTCCCGCCTTGAGTGAAATGTAAAATTGAGCCACTACATAAAAGTGGAAAAGTAGCCCAAATTTTACTTCTGTTATCATTACTAACCTAGTGTTAAGCAAATAAATAATCCATGCGGTTAGTCTATATTTAAAATATTTGTTCTTCTTTAAATATAAAGTAACTTTCACAGAAACAAACAGAAGTGGCTAGAGACTGAAATCATTCCTTTGATATCGAAGCTGAGTATTTTCTCATTTAAGTTCCAAACATCATCTCCCTTGTGCCCACAGGGCTTTGCACTGTGCTTGAACACTCCACCTCACTAATTTACTGCTCCCCTCGACTGCTTAGCTCAGATGCTTGGCTATGAAAGGATAGGTACAATCTTAGGTACCATAAGATTTTAGGAGCTTATCTTAATTCATTAATCATTCTGTATAATGTTTAAATGGTGGATTTCTCAAGTGAAGCTATATTTCTTCTAATACTTTTAGTTTGGTCTATTATCGCAGGTACCGTCTGTGTAATGCTGAAAGCAAATACGGTTTGAAATAGGATTGCCATAGCAGCTATAGAACATCTAAAAGGAAAAAAAAAATAGGCCAGACCTTTATTAAATTTTAAAGTATGCCTTCACTACACTCTTGTAAAGATCCAAATAGGGTATTCAAATCTCTAGAGATCACCAGTATAATTTCTTTATCATGTTCCATTTAAAATTTAATTATGTAGTCTACAACAAGAAGTATCTGAGTACTCTAAATAGGTCATGGAATGAACAACTTAATATTATTATAAAGTTTTCTTTGTGAAGATCCATTCTTTGATGTGCTCTTGCACAAAGCGTTTCTTCGAAAAAAAAACAATATATGTTCATAGATATAATAATGCCATTTAATATAAAAATTGTAAAGCTTCTTTATCATATTTTAAGTTTAAATTTTCAATTCCTTCTTTAGCCTGAGCTTCCCAAAATCATCAGAAATAACTGGTAAATTAGAACTGACGTAATATAATTGTGCTGAATATTTTTATATCTTTCTATAGGCAAAGTTAATCTATTAGGTTTCCTTCTAAATTATGTCCACCAACTACTTTTTTCTACTTTTACCTATCAATGATATATATTCTTTAGTGGCATGATGTAAGGCAATTTCTTCTTCTTCTTAAATATAATCATTAAAGATCAATCAGCAGTATTTAATGGAAAATGACTATATTAAAAAGTCATAATTTACCAAGACACTGTGTTATATTTGCTTTTTAAAAATGCATATATATAACCTCTCTTGGTTACTATAGGAGAAGAGAAGATACAATATTCTCTTTTGTAACTTCTGACTATTTCCAGGGCTTTCTGGGAACAAATCCCTAACTTCTCTTCTTAAATGCCATTATGTAAAATTCAGAAGGTTCTTTTTGGAATTTTTTAAATCAGATTTTTTTTTTTTTAAATGACAACAAATGCCTAAATCTTCCTGACAGTCAGACAAAATACTCCAAGTACAGACACTCTGCTCACTCTTATGTTGCTTGCAAAGAAAATGCTTTCACCAGGTTTACAAATGCCTGAAAATGATTTAATCAATCCTGGCCACAAATATATCCATAAGTCACTATTGCCCTGGAAGAAAGGATCATATTTGCCTGCACAAATTATGGTTAGATTTCTAGCATTACAGAGGGCTTTTTTTTTCCTGTCCCATTGGACAGAATACAGCAAACACAGTGTCTATGGGAACATGGTTCTTGGTTTCATCGTTTCAAGGTGCAACATCTAAATTGTATATGCTATAAAGTAGTTGCAGGGTGACGGTGGAAGATGTGGTGTTGGTGGGGAAATTAGACTGTTTCCCTGTTACGAATTAATAATAGCAAAAGGGTTCACTTCAAGTTTGAAAGGAGAACAAAAAATATTAGATTAATGCATCACAACATAAGATTAAAACCCCCAAGGAACTGCTTATTTAGAGAAATGCAGGAGCAGGTGAATCCCCAAGAAGGCTGGAGGACTAGCCAACCTGCACACAGCTGTAAACATTTGTTTTAAATCAAGACAAGATCATTGATTTTAATATTTATAACACAATTACAATGCCTTGTGCACATTGCTTGTATAATCTGATTTTTACTTGTGACATCTTGCCACAGTTGAAATTAAAGCCTTGTGGTAATAATTCAAAAAACACATTTAGATAATCATTAATGGCAAGTATGAAACTGGATGTTTACTCAAGCACCTATAACTCTCATTTTAACTTTAATTTAAAATAGAATTAATTTCTGCAGTACAAGGACTTCATGTTTCCAGTATATTAGTCATATAATACCTAACCAATTAGGGACATGCAGTCAACCTGGAAATATTTCAGCACTAAAACCAGTAAAAGATACAGCTAAGCAGTGTTATTGACATTCCTAATCAAGGAGACAGCTACTCTGTCGAATCTCCTTTTTTTTTTTTTATTTTTTTTTTTTTTAATGTATGAAGAATTGTAATTCTTTTGCGATGAAGATGAATAACGTGTCAGGTACGCCTGATCATCAGTCAGCACTTCAAACGCTTGGCAAAATTTCACCAGCATGTTTGCTTGCACAACTGAGGATATCAAGTGATGGTAAGTCATAAGAAGAAAGGTATCTAGTAAATGAACAACTGGTATAAATTACACAAGTTTGTACCTATAAAACAAGGTGATACATTACAGAGGGGGAAAAAACATCTCATACAGTGAAAATCTACATTTTTACAGCTTAACAACACAGTCAAGCAAACTGAGTTACACCACACGCACCTTAAAGAAAGGCAGACCTTTTTTTCTCTGCCTTAGAAGCAGAAATAACTTTGTATTCCCATGCTTAAAGAAAGCAGATTTTCTTGTTGAAATATCCTTTTAATACTATGTATTGTATGGACTGCAATATTGATATTAATCAGAGGATAACAAACATCCCAAACCATGATCTCATCAAAAACCCCTGCACCTCAAAGAGCAAAACTGGTGGCAGATGATGCAAGAAGACTGAGAGCATCATTTTTTTTTTGCTCACCAGGCATCTCTGCTAAGTGACAGGTTACCTTATCAGATTTTTTTGTTTCCCTTCTCTCCACCCTTTTCTCTATCTGCATGATTACAGCATTTTATTGCAGTCTCTGACAATATGTAGGCAGGTCTCTCTTCAAAAACCTCTACCGCAGCCTGGGAGACTTGTCTAGTTCTATTATTTTACGAAGAGCTTTCTCAGCATAGAAGCATTTGGTCTAAGCTGCTTTCCTGCTTTCCAAATGAAAATGCCTTAAGATCACAGTGTTTTTCCCTCCTGCCTCCAAGTTTCCCTCCTCTCATCCCTCAGGTGAAATTTAAAGCAAAAGCCAAACCACCTGCAATGGGTCTAATTGCACAGCTGGAAGAAAGCCACATCTGGGACTGTTCTCATCAGGCGCACAACCGTGCTAAGCCTCAAAGCAACTTCAACGTGGTGCTTTAAGCCGTGTAGTTTTGGTTGTGCTGGCATTTCATAGCCATTTCGCTGTCTATGGCGTGCAGCGTGTGTTCTCCTCTCTGCAGTTCTCAATATCCCAGCAGTTTTCCTTAGGGAAAGGATCACGCTCTGGCTCAAAAGGTCGTGCTTCCTTCAGCACCTTCCAGACACTGATATAGAGATGCAGTTGAGAGCAACTTGCTTACCTTGGTAATGTTCCAGATAACTCTGTGGCAGTCTCTCTGAAAGACACACAAAGAGAGGAAAAATTAGCTCGTGTTTAAAGAAGCTATAAAATTTTAAAGACGCTTTTATACTGCTTATGTTTTATAGGAGTGCAGACACACATACACAGCTTCATACGCAAATGTGTCACTTGCGGATGTGATGTCCTCATGATCATATACACGAGGATGTGAAAAACAGATGATGGAGTGTGATCTAAAGATTTCATCAGAATAAAGTTCTCAATGGTTCAATTTTTTTTTTTTTTGGCATAAAATTATCACTATTTCAAATGCCAGCACTGTATAATCCTACATAGCCAAAATGTAGCACTGGGCCAATTTTCCAGTGGAAAAAGTTCCCTTTTTTTTCAGTACTGCAGCAAAAGCAAGACATTAGACAGATTTATAACCATGTCATGCACTGAAAAAAATACCGTGTTAATTTTAAATCTTCTTATATTGAGTTTTAGGCAATAGTTATTTTCCAAATACATGGTTTTTGATCCAATTTACTTGTTTGAATCTGTTTTGTGGGTTTGCAATTTGTTTGAAGGAAACTGAGTGTGAGATAGTGATCTTCTATCTTCCTTACCTAAACAATTCCCAAAATGACGTATCTAGGGATCTCTAGGTATGGAACCAAGCCTACACATTTTTGTTGCGGGGGTATAAACCTTACAAATACAGATTGAACCTCAAAGCATAATTTCTTCAGGAATCCAAAGAAAAAAGAAAGATATTTTTGAAGGCTCTTGTAGAGCTTTACCACATTCTGAAGCCAGTTTTTTGATGGGACCACCACAGGGTTATTATACTAAACCCACAATAATTCAGAGCTCTTCTATAGTTCTAGATCTCCCATGCTTTTTGGCACTATACAAACTACAACCAGCAACAAGGGTCTTTTTTTTTTAATTATTCCTTTTTTTTTTTAATTGAGCACCCTACAGTGACACCCAGGCTTTTTCCTTAATGGTTACACTGGCAATTGTAGACTCCATTACAGTGTCAGAAAAGATAAAATGGTCCCCACTAAACATGCACGGCTTTGCATTTTCGTTGAGTCTCTATCTTCAAGCTGTGCAGTTTGCCGGTCACAGAAGGTTGCCTTAAACCTCCCAGTGTTTTGCTTCAAAAGGCACCGAGCAGAACCACGTGCAGCGGTTGCAAAGAGGAATAAGCAAAAAATGAAAAGATGGCTCACACCTTTTTCTTGCCCACATCATTTAGCAACAGACCAACAGATATATGAGCCCTCTCAGAAAAGCCAGTTCCCACCCTGGCAAAGGTGGACAGGTAGGCATTTAATAAGTGCTCGTGATGAACAAAGTCCATGATATAAATGACATCAAAAGGGGGAGCCAGGAGCAAGAGGAAGAGAATGGAAAGAGATAAGAAAGTCAAATTGGAGTGGAGCAATGCAGAATTGGATTCTATGGGGTAATTTGATACAGCTAAACATTTTAGATATTTTATTTTCATTAAATTGCACATTGGTGTCATACCACCTTGTTTTCCAAGCCCTACTCATAACTTACACAGTTCAAAGAATTAATATGCTATTTTCTGTAACCTGTCAAAGAACTGGATCACTAAATATTTCCAGTGGCTTCCCTTCCACCACTAATCATAGGCATCATCTCTTTTTGTTGAAATGCTTTTTTTGGGGGAAAGAACCAGGACTATAGAGTCAGTTTGGGCATTTCTTTGTTTCTTCTTCTAAAGGGACTCCCTAGCTTTTAGCTACCTATTATCACTTTAATAACAGAACAGCACAAACCTTATTGCTTTAGGGTATGGGAGCACATTTTATAAAATAACAGTTGCTCATCCAGCTTAAAGAGACAAGCGGGCAAATCGGAGGTGGGTATTGCAGGAGGGCTCAAGAAGCAGAAGCAGCTACGTTTAAAAGAGAATGTTAAACTGGAAACACGTCAGCTTCTGAGCAGAGCAGTGAGTGATTGGTGCATATGAATTTCTAAAGATTTTCATTTTTGTTAAATAAACCTCTCCACAAGAGATGCTGGCCTTATGAAAACAATTACTAAATAGTCGATATAGTGGTACAAAATCAGACTGTGATCAGAATCTTAAATAAAGATGCTGCAGGCCTTTAGTATATACATTTTTAATGTAACTAATTTCACATTTGGTCAGATCAAATTCCAATTTTAAACAAAAATATTTAATGTAATGATTTTTGAAATACAGGTCAAACTCAAATAAAACTCTAAACCTCACAAGTAAAAGAGAAGAAGTCTGATCACTTCCAACTACCCAAATATTTAACTGTTTCTCATCAACTCAGTAAGTATTTAAACCATAAAAAAACCCTAAAAACTCTTTTAGATTGTTAAACTAAAAATATTCTTTTCCTAGAAAACAAACGTAATTATCCCTGCAGTGTCGCTGGAAATAAATGGTACACGGACTGCTGAAGATGGTTAATGTCCACTGTAAGTGTTCTATAAATATCAAGAACTGAAACACTCTCTGTAAATATGTTTCATGGGAGTTTAAAAAAGAACATCTTACGGAGCAAATTACTCATCAAGAAAACCCTTAAAGTTTATTTAAAGATAATGGATACTTGTTCTGCAGTATTTCAAGAAACTGAACCCAGACTTATACAACCAATTTTTGAATCCCTAGCACTCCCAAATGACACATACAATAAACATAACTCATAATTTACTGTATCTACAGAAAAAAAAAAGTTTTTTTTTTTCTTGGATAAAAACAAGAGAAGGATAATACTCAAAGGCAAAATGAATAGAAGACCATGTATTTTCATGTCCTACCTATGATATGAAAGGATGACCTTGAAAAATAGTGAGGATGGAAACCTAAATGGTTTGTTAGGGCTGCCCCGAATTCCACCAAAATCAGTGTCAGAGCAAATGGAATAAGCTAATGCAAACGGACAGAAGAGGACAAGGCTAAAGACCCTGAAAAAGCTGTTAGGTGGAGGGCAACATTATGAAGTGCAATCACAGCATTTCCAGGAACATCCTTTACAATTTCCAAGCATTTTTGTCTTCAGCTGAGTGGGACAGATCTGGGGCAGCATGGTCTGTACATATGGAAGGTGAAGGTGCTGTTAAAACCAAGAGGGTGCTGGGTGGTGCACCCCAAAATGCTATTCTGTCACATGTGGTCTTCCAAAAAGATCAAATTGTGGGTTTATAAATTGTCCGCTAGACCTGTGAGGAGCTTTGACCTATTGAAGAGCCTCTGCGCCTTCCAGAGAGGACTACATAGCTGTTCTCAAAACCCAGAGAGCCAGCGTGGGTGAGCCAAGCACCACAGATACATTTTGCCGTTTCTTGCTACAGGCTGAGAAATCCTTCCTGTAGGATCGGAGTAGGAAGTGTACCAAAGCAGAAAAGTATAAATATTTTAGTCAGAACCTTATAGTGAAGTGGAAGTGGGAAGATCTGCATAAAGATCAGCAAACAGACTTTACTGTCTGTTAGTTCTGCTTCAAGAAAGTTGTTCAGGAAAACTCTATGGAATATTTGGAAAATGTTGTGTTTGTATTAAATGTTTTCTTCACTGAGAAATCATATGGTGCTCTTCTCTCAGAGGCTGACTGGCAACTGTTGTTACCCACCTACGTGTAGGGTTTGGCACAACATAGCTCTGAGGTTGGACTATGCAACATTTTTTTTCGGTTTAATACTCTACACTGTGCTTCCGCAGAGATGTAAACTGAGGCACAAGAGACAGGGCAGGGATTCACATTTCAAAGGGTGACTGAGGTAATCTCGTCTATATTCTGCAAGATGCATGCCAGGAAACTTAGCAAGAACTGAGTTCAAATTGTGCAACTCAGGATTATGCTTAGAAACAATTTTTGATTCTGTCCTTCGTGATGTGGAAAGCCTTCGGTCTCCACTGAGAACAATTTTTGTTATGAAAAGAAAAGCATATGGATTGAAGCTAGGCAATCTATCAGGGTGCTGGGGAAGATGCAAAAAGAGAAGCAGCAACACATTCCTGCAATCGTGTCACTGCTCTTCCTTTCTCCATCTCACACTTTGGGGAGAGGATAAAGCCCGTCCATGGTGCGTGAGGCACATGAGGATAAGGACACAGGGATAAGGGTGAAGCTGAAGAAGGGATCTTTGTGGTGTGCTACTAAGAAAGGAACACAAACGCAAGCAGAAAACCCCCAAGATGCAGAATATGTGAGTCTTCCAACTTGTGAAGAGAAGTGTCCAAACCCTTGGTCATGGTTGGAGGCATCAGAGTCAGCAGTTGTTGTTCCAGCCAGGAAAATTAGAAGGTCCTGTCTTCTCCAGGACAAGTGGCCGTGACACACTTGAATCCCTGGGACGTGTAGCAGCAGTTAGTTCTATCACTTATGCTCATTTTCCATGAAGCACAAAAAAAAAACCCTCAAAGGTTAAACTGATATTTCTGGTTTGGGTGAAATGTCCAATCCTTTACTAAACAGAAATAAGTATACATTGAAGAGAAGTGAGGTATTTGAGAAGATTACTTGAAAAGTTATGTATTTTTCCAGGAAAATCCACTGTGGGCATAACTGGACATCCCAAGTGTGCTGATAAAATGTGTGTAACAAATTGCAATGATGTTGATAACCAGGAAGTTCTACCTTGAAATATTTCCAAATATTGCATAACCGTGAAGTTGTTCTTTGTTTTGCCCAACGGGCAAATCTGGCTTGCCAGAACAAACAACACACCTGATGCTTTTGACGACTCTTTCCTGGCTTTGCCTGCACACAGACAGGGAGCAGACTCTGTGCCACCAGTACGCTCAGTGCAACAAGAAAAGGAGGGCAGAGAGGGGTCCAAAACATGCCGTTGAGCAACACCTCTCCACTACAGTGTTGATGGCTCCTGTCACCACCAACTCAAAGGGATGCGTCCCGTTAATTTCAATAGCTTATAATCAGATCATCAATAAACAGCTTTTTAAATAGTAGGGGTCCATGCTTGCACACATGCTCACTGCTACTGCGTAGACATGCATCAGTGATGTGGCAAGAGGAAAGACAGCTACTAATTGCCAGTATAATGCACCACTAAAGAAAAGTTTACAAAAGGAAATGAAGGATTTTCCAGTTAAAGCAGGGGAGAACAGCTGAAGAGGAACATTAAATTAGCTTTAAAAGGAAGGTTGTATCAGGAAGAATATAATTACTTAGTTGGAATTTCACCAAGGCTTGGGAGTCAATGCCTCTACTCTTGCAGAAAAGTGCCATGGGATTTTTAATGACCACAAATGGTCAGGACATTGATTTCACATTTCAGCTGAAAAATGGCACCTGCAAAGACACATTGTTGACTCTGCTCTTCCTAAAATCACATGGGGGGACTATGTCTGAGTTAACTTGGAAGAATTAATAGTGTGTATTGAAATACCATTGTGAGACACAAGATATTACACTGGTCTTAAATTGGAGAGTTTCTCAGCATTGTTAGAGTGCAGCAAAATAAACAAGCTACGTTTGGATAAAATATTGGGTTTAAATTTTGAATTCTGTTTTGCTATGACTAATTTGATGGAGTCTACAGAAGGTTTTATTTTCTCTATATCACATGTTTTTAGCATTTTTTTTTCAGAAATGTGCCCTATCACCAGTAAAGATCAAAATAATAGAAAACAATTTCGCCTTCTTTTAGAAGAAACAATTAAGATTTTTTAAAAATCAAGATTTCAGACTGATTGTTTTCTAAGTATTTTATCTTTCACACAGTAAGAGGCAAATAAATACATTGCAGTTTTAAAACTTCACACAGAGCATAGCTACCTAACAAGGATCATATATTTGCAGCAGAAATACTGCATAAACAGTCTCTGAATGTGCTATTTAAGTACAAGCTAAATACTCCTTTTTTAGGAAGTGATGTAACAAGTTCATATGTAAAAATCTATTTCTGACATTCTGCAAGATTAGCTGACTGAGATAAAGGACATGAGCAAACATGCTTGTTGTTTTCTCCCATGATTATTTTTAAAAGCTGCATTTTTCACTATTCTAAATTTGCTACTTCTGAATCTTTCGTTCCTCCTTAGGTAAGGAAGGAGGAGAGAAATCTCTGTGTATTCAGTGATAAACGCTTGCCACCAAAACAGTGTAAGTCCATTGTATATCCAATATACAAATAAAACATGCCTTCTTCATTGTGACTATTTTATATATTTCATTAAAATTTAAGTTTCATTTTAAACCCTCACCCAACATCTTTGAAGAGAGCAATATTACAACTTAAAGCATAATTCAGGCCAAATCCTCACTCCTTGCAATTTACTTACAAATCCCAGCTAAGATCTTGGCCTCTTGTTTAAGTGTCCACCAAGGACGTCAGATGAAAGCTCCTCTCTTAATATCTTCTGCTCTGGTATTAAAGAGCAAGATGAAAATGTAGTGGAAGAAATACAGCAGTGGGTCCATTTTATAGAATGGTAACAGGGGCACAGACAGGACGCAATTTAGCTAGGGTCATCAGGGGGAAATGCCATGGCATAGAGAAGAAATGAAGAAAGATCCCGCTTTGGTGCTTTACTCCAAAGTCATTCCCTGCCATCGTGGATGTGCAGACATGGCAGTCGCAGCACAGGGACTGCTGTTGCCATGTGTTTTCTCAGGGAAGTGCTGCATTTTGAAAGTTAATGACTCAGAAACAGAGGAAGGAAGCACCATGAGTACAGAATTTGGCTCTCTAGGGCACAGCAAGCAGCAGGAAGAACATGTAGGAGAACCCACCATGGTACCAACTCCTACATCCTCACCCTGTTAGTACAGGGAGAGAAAGAAGTGATGCACAGGCTCTTGCCCCAGGGAGCTATATGAGCTCAGTGGAAAGAAAATACCCTCTGTCTCTCTCCAAAATGAGAAGAAAGATCATCCAGAACAGAGCAGGTGTTCCTTCCCATATGCTCATCAAACCTACTGTAACCTCCCTCAGTAGAAAATCCTCCATGCTTGGTATTTGAGTGACCTGTCGCTCGTTTCCATGGGTTGCAGTGTTATACTTTGCCACCATCTCTTCTTCACTGTACAAAGGAAAGGAGGGGAAGCACACCTGAAGTCTCAGCAGTAATTTGAGGTCAAACTCAGTTGTACAAATGTGGAACTGAAGGAGAACTCTGGGCTATGTGTTAATTCTACAGAAGAATCACAGAATGGTTTGGGTTGGAAGGGACCTCAAAGATCATCTTGTTCCAACTCCCCTGCCCTGGGCAGGGACACCTTCCATTGGACTAGGCTGCTCAAAAGCCCCATCCAACCTGGCCTTGAACTCTTCCAGGGATGGGTATCCACAACTTCTCTGAGCAACCTGTTTAAGTGCCTCACCACCCTCACAGTAAAGAATTTCTTCCTTATACATAATCTAAATCAACGCTCTTTCAGTTTAAAACTGTTACCCCTCATCCTATCACTACACTCCTTGATAAAGACTCGCTCTCTTTCCTGTACATCCTGTTTTAGTACTAGAAGGCTGCTATAAGGTCTCTCCAGAGCCTTCTTTTCTCTAGGCTAAAGAACCCCAAGAAGTGCTATAAAAACAAGGATGCATAATATACATGAAGAAAGACATAGAAATTATTTCAGTACTATAGACAGTGAGGGCCTAGATTCTTTCCTTAGTTTCTAGGATGTTGTTACAGGGCTGCAGTAAATATCTTCTGATATTTAAGACTTTATCATATTTGTGTAGGGTGCGGGGAGCAGCTATATGTTCCATCTACACAAGCGTCTTTTATGATGTAGCAGCTGTTGGTTGGGTCAAATGTTGATGTCTTCACTGATGAATGCCAAAAAGGAAAAAGCCACCCTAACAACTGTTTTCCATTGAATGGCCACACCTCACCCTTCCCTTAGCAGTTTCACATGCTAACAGTTCAAAACTTTGGTATTCCTGGTGTTGGATGTTTTCACTAATATATACAGACTTGAAGACACTGCAAGAATTTGGAGTCTTTGTTTAAACTTATTTCAGAGAAGTAACTCTTGATCCTCCACCAAGAAATGCCAAGCTTAGAAATAGCATGCCATCCTGGTCTCAAAATACTTCACTGAATCAGAACAAATTGGATACTCAAGCTATTATGTATTCAGATACTTGTTAATGTTCTTACCCATTGCAGACCAGGCAGAGACATGCATTTGGGAATCTCTGAAGTTTTGTGAAGCTGAGGGACTTCTGGAACAAAATGAGACACTAAAATATAGGCAACTTGGAAGAATAAATGTTAGTTAGGAAGGGGATGGCCTTGCTTAATCAATTGAACGTGCAAGCAACTTGTTTTCTACAGGAACTGCATTGGCAGATACCAGGGGGAAAAAAAAAACAAAAAACTAACAAATTTCTCTGAAAACCTTACAGATTTCCGGGCTTTGGGGTCTTCCAACTTCCAGTTTTGTAAGCAGTGAACTCTCACTGTATTTTTCCACTCAGAAGGCAGCAAATGCCAGAAGTCTCACAAAGTCAACTCTTGCTGAAGTGCCATGTAGTAGCAGGGATGGTGGGCATGGCCACAAGCTGAACCGCAGGCAGATGCGAACTCCTCTGTCTACACTCCCAGCTATAGAAACAGAAACCAGCTTTGATAAATGCTGCAGCTACCTTAACCCAGCTCTGAGGAAGGATTTCATGATTTTGGAAAAGCCTGCCTACATTTTGGATGCTTTTTTAAATCAGAGGTTTCATCGGATGGATACAGGAACTACTGAAAACAGCTCATCTCTACCTGGAATGCTGGTGTTACCAGCATTGCCTACATCTCCTGTAGGCCTCTGCCAGTATTGTCTTTTAATCCACCTGCTGAAATAGTTACTTGCCTCTCTCTCTACCGGTTAGCCAAGGATAAAGTCACCGCTTAGCTCCTTTCTGCCCTGATGTCTCCTCCTTGTGATCCAAAATAACAACAATGTCAGGTTCAAATGTGGGATAGAATAGGAAAAACACAGAAGGGACTCTGGGAACGAGCCTGCCAGCCAGCAGTCTGTGCCCATTAGCCGAAGTTCACAACAGTCCTTATACTATTTCCATAAATACCGCAATATCTTCTGGAGCATCTCAACACAAACCGCAACAGATGTTGAACACTATTATTTCTTCATTCTTGTTCATTTGTTGTTCATCTGGTATTTCTTGCCTTTTTTTTTTTCCCCTTTTCCCACCTGCCTGTCCACAAATCAGAAGTATTTAAAAAAATACGATCAATCTCTCTTCTTACTGGTCTCTCTACCACTGCTAAAAATTAACAGGACAAGCGAAGAAAGGAGATACAGATCTAATTCACTGTCTTATTTCTGACCTTAAAAGGATGCGCTGAGTTTATTTTTGACAGCCGTAAGCAGAGAGAATAAATCTGCTGAGCTGGCCACCTTGGGAAGCTGAAGTACACAAGCACCACCATTCTCTAACGAGTTCATTAATATTACTGAACAACATATTGATGGCATTGTTGAATTATTATATAAAGTGTTATAAGGTGTAAGTTATTGGTGATGCAAATCTACGAGCAAGTCCTTTTCTCCCCAACCATATCCAAACCAGAAGATGTTAAGATAGTTCTTTAATTGCAAAAACTATTAGGCTGCAATATATAGCAGGTACATCTATTAATCATCAGACCATTTATGTTCTGTAATTCTACCACAGTTAAATAACATGGACTACTAAGTACCTGAATCAGCTATTAGCAAGCATTCCTGCTCATTAAAACTCACTTATTTAGACTTTAGCAATGGTAAATGTAACCAGCCCTGGAGGAGTGTCACAGTGCTTGGAAATGGTACATTAAGCTTCATTTACCCAACTATACTCCCAGGCGGAGGGGGAAGGGGAAAATAGGGTGACGGTCCATAATGAAGCTCAGAAGCTTTTTGAAGCTGCATTAAGAAAATGACAAATCTTACAAAGAAAGCCATAAAGCTTCCTCAAGTACAACAGTTCTGCAAGGAGCTATTTATCATAGTTTGTTGAAGAGACTCCTACGTTTAATACTATTGGACTGTGAGAGCTGATTATTAAATGTAATTACAGAAGTAGCACAGAAATAATAGTTGATTGCCGAGCATAAGCAACACTGTATTAACAAAGGGGAGTGGGGAACATGTTCAGCATTTGGAATCGTATCATTAGCTTTTCTGGGAACACATACACAAATGTATACACATTTAATTCCACATTAGCTTCTACTAACCAGAATTATCCTTCAAGATAATTTCTGATTGGGGTCAATGCATCCATCTACGCTTGGAGTGAGAAAACAGTAGCCAAAGTGGATTGCTGTTTGGGTTTCAGCTTTTATTGCTTTTCTACTTCACACAGATTTATTAGAAACACCCACAGCCTGCTGTCAAGAAATATTGCTCACATTTGCTTATTAGCAGCCCTGTAATAGATACATTTTTGCTACGGTGCTGCCATTTGAAGCGAATGCTCTATAACGCTGGTTATCAGGAGATTCTCCATGCAGTAAATCTTTTGAAACAACAGGTTTTGATTTCTTATTGCTACCTGCAAGAATGAGTTTAACTTCTATTATATCTACATCTTTACATACTTACTTGTGTTTCTAACCACCCATTTTACCTCTTTTTTTTTTTTTTCTGTGAGTGATTTCACCCAATTTCTTGATGCTGCTTCTTGCAGTCAGAAATTTGCCACTCCCTTCTTGTGCATCACTGTCCTTCTTGGTGAACCTCCTTCTTAAAAACCATGTTCTTTCATAAATGTGGTTCTTTTGTAAAGTCTTCTCTACTGCTTTGGGGTAGATATACACACTTTTTCCCAAACTACAAAGCCAAACAAACTTAGAAGTACAGCTCCATACAACTCGGGCTACAGCTTGTGTCAAGAAGCAGGGCAAAAACCCAAGCCAGCACTTTAAAAGATCCCTTCTGGTCCACAAAGTTTAGGCTGAATCAATTCTGCTGCTAGTCCAAGACTGAAACATTTTGCAAAACTCTGTTTTGGAATGTAGGCATTCAGTGACAGATGGGTTTTATTTATTTTTGGGTAAAAGGAACAGCTTAAAACAGGTTGGAAACATCAGAGAGGATCCTGGCACATCAAGACAAGGACTGAAAGCGTCTGAAGTACTCAGGAGATGCAGAAATTACCATCACAAGAACATGCACACATTCATCAATAATATGGTGCGCACTGACCCTCACTCTTTCAGCAATGAGCTGGTTTGCATAGGAAATACAACCAGTAGTTTTCAAGCTCAACAGCCTCCTTTAAGCATCTGCATTCCCTCTTTAGTTCCCTTTGTAACAGCAACTTAATGTTTTACAGCCAAAATTGCACTCAAAACCAGGAGCTGCATCCATGGGGCTAAAAAAAAAAGTTAGACTGTAAATCAGGTGCAAAGAGAAGAAATCAGAGTCTACCTTTAGGCATTCGCATCCCTAGATTGTGTTCAAAGCAGCATTTTCACATGGGCTAAAGACTCATGGGTTACATTTTTGTGGGGTTTGAACTAAAAAACTTGTGGATAGATTGCTAAGAAAGATTTTCAACCATGCAACAAAATCCTTGGGAGTTCAGTGCTGATTATATTAAGATGCTTAAAAAAAAAATCCTACTAGCCATCTATCTGCCTCAGTAGGCATTTGAGAAAATCTCTCCTGGTCACATCACATCATTGAAGTAAAAGAAAGCAAGTTTTCCTTTTGAAGGTTTTTGACTCATTTGGAACAGATAAATCACTGCAGCAGCACTTTCCAAGTGACTATTATCTTGCCACAATAGCCATAAAAATAAAATAAAATCAACACAGACAGAATCCAAAGTAGGAGACCTAAATTACACATAACTATATGCATAAAACTACACCTCTGCTCACAGTTGCTCTGTATACTACACATATACCAGGATCTCTTAATCTGCTGCCGATGCACTGCATATTGTGGTCGTGTGCAATTACAGTTAGCTATAATTAAGAACAATTACAGCTTTTATTTCTCCACTTGTTCTTTAAAAAGCACAGTTGTAATAAAACTTTTTCCCCCTTTTTTTTTTTTTAAAGATGAATATAATTATACATCCCTATAACATCTCCAATAATTAGTTTGACTCAAGTTTCTTCTGGAACAATTTTCATTTTAACTGTCAGATCTGCCATCTATAGTCAATAGGACACATTGTAAAAAAATTCTATTATTAACCTTTTTTCACCTCATAAATCTGCAACAGAACTTGAAGAAATTGAAGAATTCATTGCTTAAACATTTAAAGGCCAAATTCAATGAATACCCCTTCCCCAGCAATACCTTCTTAATCACACTGAAAAATTATTATTATTATTATTGTACTAGCTAACTATAATAATAATAAATTAAAGCTATGTATAAAAGATATTTGGCATCTCTCTATATTTTATAGGCTACTTTCCAGCATTATTCTCAGAAAAGAATCTCTCTACTGTATCTTTGTTTAGAATCTACCCATGATTACTAACCGTGCAGACTGCAGGGAAAAGTAATTAAGTTTAATAGAAGCCACCCTCATTTTTGAAGTTGCCCTCAATTTAAGCCGTAGAAGTAGAGTAATTAAATTTAATGCGTGCCACAGCTTTTAAATGAAGATATGGCATGTAAAATTCTCTCACTCTGTAACGCATCTTTTCCAAACACTGCAAAATAAGTGTTGTGATGCAGAAAGATAGCAGACTACAGCCACCAAGTCATGTTACGTTTTCTTTTTCTACTGGCCATGTCTTCCAAGGGGTGAGGCCTTTGGGTCGGTTAACAGCAGCGTAATCTAAACCGTAGGAATTGGGAAGCCTAGAGTAGGATCACAGCTGAACTGTTTCCTGATCCATTCTTTGCCCACGTTATCTGCTTTGATTAAGTTTAGAACAAGATTTTGTGGCCGGGTCCATCTTTGACATGTTTTTAACAGATGTAACAGGTTTCAGTCTACAGCCACGAATCTCTACAGCGCAGACATTGTTCACCAAGAGCCTCCCCCAAAGTAGTTCAACTAGTAACAGGGACTAAACACATTTCGAGACACAGTCACTAATCTCCCATGTATGTCGTCAGTCTTATTCAAGTTATCAGAAGAAAAAATAGTGAAATTACCCAAGGCTCAGCTATTTACCCAAGCAATAGGCTTACTACTTTTACACAGAAAGAGAAATTACAAACCAGGACTAATGAAGATATTTCACTCTTGCAAAGATGAACGTAATGAATGAGGAGCTCTGAGACAGAAAGAGAGGCATTTCCCTTTTCCAGCTCTGTAGAAAAGCAGTGGGCTGTCTTGGTATGCATAAACAAACTCTTCCTTGCAGAGAATCACAGAAGTTTCATCAACTGATTTAAAATAAATGAAGAATTTAGAGGCTTGAATTACCTTGTAAAAAGGAAGATGACTGTCACTGTTTGTTCAGTAGATCAAGATACTAAACTCACAATTGGTTCACAGAAGTGCTCTGAAAAATGTGATGTTCACAACCTACTTACAAGTAGCTTCCTCTCCAGAACAAAGGTTTGTACCTACCATAAGGGTGGAGTAAAACTTCTACACTGAAACCAAGACCAGACTTGACAAGGTAAAACCTGGGAAAGAATTTCAAAAGCCTTTGCTCCAAAGGCTACCCCAAAAACAATACAGTGAAAAAAGGAGAAAGAAAAAAAAAACTAGTAAAAAAGAAAAGTAGGGAGAGAATAAATAGAGACTTTATTTCAGTTTAGACCCCACCACATACCTAACATGTACTTCTCCAAGTGAGGGGTTAATACCCTATTTTAGCAGCACAGAGAACAGACACATGTATTCCTGGTCTACAATCTACATTGCAGGAACCTCTGTGTACAGCAATGAGATTCACACGTTTCACCTCGCTTTCATTTCTTTACAAAATCATAAAAAATGAACATTCATGATAGTAAACAAGGGGCAGCCAGGGTTTCATATCTGGCTATCTCCCTGACAAAGCCCACCATCTTGTATCTATCAGTTCAGGGGCTGTTCAATAGGCAGATCCACACTTTGAATCTTGAAGCCACTGCTAATATAAATTGCAGGCAATTTGGGAAAGAGACTGTATTTGTAGTTATTTTTAGTTTCACGAAAGAAAGAAGAGATTTTTTTTTTATATATAATGACAAAAAAGTTGGGGCTTTTTTTTTTGTTTTAAAGTAGGAAAATAGGCACAAAATTGCTGTTTAAATTCTAATTTTTACTCAATTATATTTTAAAGTGATCCTACCAGATGCTGGAACTAAAGCAACATGATTTTGCTATATTTATAACTAAGCTGCAAAACATTTCAACATTTACAAAGAGAAAAAAATCTCTCTACTAATGCCAGGAGAAGAATAAATTCAAATGCTTTTGCACATGATGGCTCTTAATAGTTGGCACGAGAAGAGGAGAAATGTCTCTATAACAACAGTATCAAGGAAACTTGCATTGCAAATATCACATCGCCACAAGAAGGAGGGGAAAAAAAAAAAAATTTCAGAGAGTGTCAACATGAGGACATAACATCCACACGCTCCCAAAGAGTCAAGATGGATGAAAACCAAAGCAAGCCATGGTCTCTTCCCTCCTTACCTCTGATCCAAAATCCCTCTTCCTGTCCAAACTGCCTGCTGTTCATGCCTTCTGCTTCCTCTTAGGAAGCAGTATCCTTTTTTTCATGTTTCCCAATCAATACTTTGACCCTTCTGTGGCTGGCTACCAAAGCTCCCACTGTTCCCTAATAAGCCCTCATGCCTTCCCCAAGGGGCTTTGGCAGAAACATGGGTTGTGGACCAGCTGGCCAGAAGCTTATGGTGGGAAATGAAATGAAACACAGAATCTTCAGAAGCCTCTCTCATCAATTCCCACCCGCAGTGATTGCTAGGTCTACAATATGACCTTCATCCCTCATCTCATCCTCTCTTTGGAGACTGTGGGTCTTGTAGGGTCCTGTCGCAATCATCAAGTGCTCCTAGTGCTGGTGGGATGCAAGTCAGCCTGCGATGCTGGAGCAGCAAGGCTCCCTTGGGGCACCAGCATATGCCACTCAACTGGTTAAAAATTGAAACAGAGCAAACAGGAAATTTTTGAACAAATGCTTCGAGATCATGGAGCACACGTTACAGCTGTAACCGCCCACAGTTCCCTCCTACAGAACAGAAACACTGAAAGCCAAAACCATTCACTGCAGAAGTCGAAAAATAACAAAAAATGCAGCAGTAAGTATGAAATTAAAGCCTTTGGGTATTTCCTGCAAGAACTTCTGCAAAGAGAGAGGGGAAGTTTACAGGACACAACAGAAAAAGAAAACACAACCTTGGTTTACAAGTTCCTGAGAAGTGCCAGGACTGGTGCACGGGCCTGCGCTTGTTATTATGTTCATCACTCATTTCTCACTCATGAAGCAAATTATATTTTACAGTAAAAAGGTGCCATAGTGGGTGGGATGGGAAGGACAGCCGCTTCATTCTGTTATTAAAAATAGCTAAACTAGACAAAACCCCAGATAACCTCAGTTAAAAAATTTTCCAAGTCTTTGAGGACAGCAAAGAGAAGAGTAAGAATTCAATGGGCCATTCAGCAAGGAAAAGGGCTGAGCATTATGAAACACTCTTGGAAAAGAAGAAAAAAAAGATAAAATAAAAGCAAAACTACATGCTCTCCACCATGGAACTGATTTTTTGTGTTCACTACTGGCAGTGATCATTCAGCTCTAAGGATCAAAAAATCCTACTGATACCAACATGCGTGGTCGATCAGCAGGATATTCTGTTTCAAATATGAGATCTAAAGTTGTTTCTTTGATTGTTTTCAGAAGTGTGACAGAATTTTCCACTTCTCCCAGTGCCAGTCATGTTCACGTAAATGTTACAGCTTCTGCAAGTGCAAATTAAAGACAATTATAACCTGGCTAACCTCTTTCATCATTAAAATGCTTGGCACAACTCATTTGCCCATGGAATGGAGACTCGCTGCTGTCACATTCACTAGAGTAGGGAAATACTCATCTTTAGATGCTATGGGCATGGTGATCACTCTTACCAAAGAAGGCAAAAATGGAGGTGGCTATTTGCCCCTCTAGGAAGGAGTACTGCAATATTGGGGGAAGTAGATGTTGCCATATTAGTCAACAATATCATTTGGCCAAACAGCTTCCCATAGCATCGTAATGCAGGGGTGTTTTGGAAAACTGAAGATTTATCTATCTGGCACCAACTGCTTGGAGTGACCACACCAACTGCACAAGAAAAAAGTCGGACCAGTGAATTAAAGTGTTAGGGTTCTTAATACATACACTTTAGGAGGTACTGTATTTCAAACTGATATTAGGGACTCCTTATGTATGAGATCTGACTTCAGTCATTGCACCTCCATGACAGGTGGAAATTGGGTGCAACCACAAGAGCTGTAAACAAATCAATGCCAAACAGAAAAATACTGAGAAGAATAAAAATAACTATCAGCAGAAGTCCTTTAAAAGCAGTCTCAAATGCAGAAAACAGAAATCTTCAACCCTCCTGTCCACAGTAGAGATATTTACAGCAGTTTATTTCCAGTTGGGGTGCTGGCATTAGTGAGAACTCCCTCTTGTTGCATTATATTACATATATTATATTCTCTTTGAGCCAGAAGAAACATGTTTTTTTTTCTGCATTTACAGACAGCACAGAGCACAGCTAGGGCTTTGAGGTGATGCTTTAAGTGTTTCAATAGAAAAAAAAAAAAACAGGAAGGTTTCAATACAGGAAAAAAAAAGGAATTCCTTATTGAAGTTTTACCTCATTTAAAATCTCTGCTTACTTAAGTTTAAAACTTTATAGCAGGGACAAAAGAAGAATTTTGTCAGCCAGGCAGAGATCTCAACATTTCCCCCTGTCTGAGTCCCTCAAGAAGGAGGGGTATCGCAGCAGCTCTGCCATCGCACTGAGAGATGCAAAGCTTTCTTGGATATTATTAGTTTATGAAGCCATGGGCAAGGCTCCTGAAATACAGAGGGCGTGGAAGTGAACTAGCGTATCCAAATAACTATCATCAGATGAATGAGTTGTAACCACCTGAAGCCCTTACGAAAGTCCTGATAGTCAAGGGTTGGCCACATTCACTCATGTTTGTGGACCAGATTGCCATCAGTGAAATTCAAGCCAAAAAGATAAATCTCACAAACAAAAAAAAAACCACTTATTTTTCATTGAAACATGACCTTTTCATTTCACAAAACGTGTGTCAACATAAATCTTGTCAGCCTGACCCCAATCCGTCCTATTCCCCGAATCTATGGAGCTCTTTGCAGAAGCCGTTCCCACCCCGGGCTATGATCTCGTCAGATCTCATAAGTGAAACGGGGCCAGGTCTGTCTGGGACTGTTGGAGAGGGAACCCCAGATGCTTCAGGAAGTTCTTGGGGTTGAGTCTCACAAGTAATACTCCTTGAGTTACCACCAAATCCACACCTCACAGTGACACTAAGGCTATTAGGCTCCAAAAAGCTTCATATTTTAAATCGGAAGGACTAGAAATTAGAAACACTTTTTTAAACTCTGGGGACATTTCCCCACACGCATAACAGTGACAGTTACATTATCATCTGTCAGCTACTGAAGTTCTCCCTTCATACTCCAATACTATCAACACACATGAGATTTTACCCATCTTTGAAAAAAAAGACAAAACCCAGCAAGTTGATTGATGTTCTTGCTCTTTCTCTTCCACTGCTGAGGCTTATCCCCATACTTCCACATCTTTTCCTAGCAGAAGTCTCAGTGGCCCTTCCTCATTTCACTGCCAGTAATGTGTCTTTTTAACTTCTATTTTTAAATCTCTTCTAGTTTGGTTTACTCCCAGTATTCAGTTCGCAGTCACCTCCTCCTGCTTTTCACTCCCCGTTACATCATCTTCCTCTGCCCCAGCTTGCTTTTTTCCTGGCAATTCTGATCTGTCTGCATACCCTTGCCTCCAGAAATACAGTCTCCTATTTCACCTCCTCTGCCATCAATCAATAAAATTAAAACCCAAACATTTTATCCATTACAGAAATATTTTTAGTACAAGAAGTCTTTTTCATAAAGCCGTATTTTCCCCCAAACCACACAGAATAGTGAACGTGGAATATATGTAACAAGCCAGCGTACAAGTTATCAATATATTGCAATATTCAGTTATAGCCAACTACGTATTTCCACATTCAAATTCATACCTGCATGCTAGAGACTGTTTAGATACAAGTTATTTTGACCTGCGCCACACCTTCCCTCTTATTTAGCAAGTGACAAAGACACAATGTCCCAGAAAATAAGACTAAGCATAAAGCTGGTACAATAAAGAACGGTTGGTAATTTTATGTATTGACTAAACACAGGTATTAGCTATGCCTTTACTGGTACTAATCTTTCAGTGCTGTTTACCCAAAAGGTTCTCATGTTACCGACTTACACAGGATGGGGAAAAAAAGATTAAGCTGGATAGTGTAACAGGTCCTGCACCTTCAAAAAGAGCTTTCAGTAGAAAAAAAAGAAAAACCATTGGAAAAAGATCGGTTTTCAAAGCTAGCCATAGAAATCATAAATTCCTGTACTCTGTTTTAAAGTGTTTTCTACTCCAGCAAAGCATAGATCTGTCTTGTGTAGCTGTATAAAGAAAAGCAGCTCGTGTGAATGGTAGCTTTTTCAGCTATCGCTACATAAGCTTTACTTGTTAGGTTGCTAATCACAGGCTTTCCGCTATTTTCTTTGGTTATTATGTGAGATGCATTCACAGGGATATCAAAGAACAGTTGGAGCACTACAGATACCGGACGTGCGTTCTCTGAAATTTCATTATGGATAGATTAACACCTCCAAACAGGCGCCATCTCACAGAACAGCAGCCAAAAGTAGAGAAAAACAAAAAAAGCAAATCCACAGATTTCAGACTGAGAAATTTCCTTAGCTTAGATTCATTTTTAGAGTTGAATTCACATACATGAAGAATTTATAACTTTAGAATTTTTTTTAAAACAAGCTGTAGATCATTCTTCTTCCTATTATTTCCCTGAAAATAAATGGGGATTTTTACCCAGTGATTAGGAACTGAAGAGACACACAAAAGCAGATCATGCCTTCGCCAACCTGCTGTGTTTTCACTGGGCAAACCACCTACAAGTTCACAGAACTTCTGCTTGCGCTTTGCCGGGTGGCTGCAAGACCCGAGAAATAACTTGTTGAATAACAATATTAGCATTCACAGGCAGCTCCAGAAATTACATATACACACAGAGTGTTATTTAACTGCACGTCCCTTCATTTCCCCTGGATGAAATGGCTACCAAGCTACAAAGAAATGTAATTAATTGGCACTGCAAATGCACACATACACACAGAGGCAGCACCAGCCTGCCTGACCTGCTGCAGGACTCCCCACTTTAAGGACACAGACCACTTAAGCAGAGCTGTTTCCTTGCCCTTCCCAGCTCCAAAGTTCCTCCAGAAAGAAGACGTGAATATGAATGTAGTTCCCCCAACTGCCTTTTGCCTTCAGTGTAAGGCTAGTAGAGCTCACATTCCTCTCATGTCACCCCACAGTGTGTTCAGACACAAAATTACGCCATCGCTGCTCCTAATGATTCACCAAAACGTAGAGGTGGGACAAAGAGGAGGGGTTTGGTGAGCTGCAGAACCGAAGGCACCTCGTTGCCTATTGATTTATGTCTCAAAGTTGCCCTCCCACGTGGATTTTTGAATACATAATAATGGCTGATCTCCTGACTTTCCCTTGTAGAGACTACTTTTTCTTCTCTGTAATGGCTGCTATTTTCATGAAACTGGCAGAAATTAAATATATCTGAGACCTCTGTGCTTGTCAAATTTGGTTAAAATGTATTCACTGGCGTAAAGAGCCACAGAGACAGGAGGAGAAAAAATAGGGGCTGACAGACAATTGAACTATATAATCCTTGCTTCCTCAGTGAAACAGAGGGGAAGAAAAAAAAGAAAAAAAAAAACAAAAGAAGCAGCAAATCAAAACCTGGCTCCCACAACACAGCATGAATAACTACGCCACATTTCTTCTGTGGTCAGTTATTTACATACAAACTCTTAATTGCAAGGGTCAAAGCATGCGGAGCATCTTACAGCGAACATGGTCAACAAAATCAACCCAAATACAAGAAAGAGGGCCAAAATGAAGCAAATGCCATAGGAATAATCCCAGACTCTTCCGTGACTGATAGCCAATAAGCTTTGGATCAAAGTGGTGACCAGTCAGTCTATGATCAACGCTTCAGGCAGACTATGGAGAGTACATCATCAAATAAAAACATTTGGAAGTAGATCCTGCAGGTTAACTGTGAAATCTTCACACCCAATATGGTCCAGCAATTTCACCTGTGGACTCCAGAGTCCCCCAGAAATTGCAGCTACCAAAACCCCACTGACAGTCCTTAATTTCTCCTTGCTTGTGCTAGAAATGACAGTTAGACTTGTTGGATTTCACCTTTGATCCAGCAAAGCTCTTGAGCAAATGGTGAACTTTAGGCACGTGGTGAACACAAATGAAGGAGAAAAAAAAAAATGCTCGTGCACTTAAAGGCTCATGATGTGTTAATCTTGTGGCTGCCTCTGGGCCTTTGTGAAGGGGGAAAAAAATATCTGAAGGAAAAAAAAACCCACCAGTTTTAATTCTGAGCTTCTTTATGAGTATAAAGCTGGTTACTTTGAATTCTGTCATAAACTGTTACATTTAAATATATAAAAATGTACACCAGGCAAAGACATCGCTTTATTCCCTCCAGCTGCTGCAGATTTAAGCAGAGGATCCACTCTGTGCACAGAGGTGCCGTATGAAACCTCCCACCAGCAGCAAGACTCGAGCACCATTTTTTGATCACAGCGGATCAGCAGGACTGCAAAAAAGCTTTGCTGATGCTGTAGAATAAAAGAAGAAAAAAAAATCCCACTATTTGAAATCCAGGGTTGATCACAGAAAGATGCAAGAGTTTCCCCCAATTTCAAAAGGATTTGCCAAGCAGGCTGCTCGTGCCTCGGCTGGGCTTCGTGCACCTCGACTGGGCCAAGACACGCCAGCTGGCTCCCAGCAGCGCTCACTGAAGTCCGTGGGAGTTCTGCCTCCGCCGTGACAGCGTGATGTGGCCCATCGTCCTCTACAAAGCGAGCGCCTACACTTTTAATGGATGTCGTTTCAGGCAGGCATTTGAGGTAAAACAAAAAAGGAAAGAAAAAGGAACCCAACTAAGTGAACGTGGTGCCGAGGATTTGATCTGCGTTCATTAGTCATTGGAGTTCCCACAGACAAAAAGATTATCCCCATTTCCCCACGGCAATTTTGACCTATCCCCACACGACCTTTGCATTGCCGTCTCTTATGTCTGCATCATCTTCGTGGGTACAACCCCCTCTTCTATTTCCCCCCAGAGGGGAAAAGTCGATTCAGATACATTAGCAAATGGAAAGGTTTAAGATATGCAGCTCTGTCATCATGCTGCAAACTTCATAAATAATCTACAATCACTTAAGTTGGCTAGAAAATTTCCAAGCCGTGTATTTGATACTTCTTTATTTCCAGGTACACCTCTCAGAAGGAGGTTAGCCCATACAAACATATATCTACCCTATATAAATACATATGCTATTGCCCTATTAGATCAATTTCTGAATCTATTTGAACCATTTAAGTTATTTCAGCAAAGTATACATGGTTGCAAACCACATCACGCGATTTCCTGTACACCTAAAGCCAGCCTCAGGACAAAATGCCTTGTATGGTTCTGCTTAGGCAGTTTGAAGTTAAGCTCTTTTTTTTCTTTATTTTTAAAAAATCTATGCTTTGCCATATTCATTACTGCCTCCCATCCGTGCAGCTGACATTGGTTGTTGTATTACATATGCCAGCAGACAGACTCCTACCTCTTTATAGACTGCTGCCTACATACTACAACTGTTTATTATTCTCAATGCACAAAGTGCCAGCTAAATCAATAGTTCAAAAGCCTTATTCAATTCAAATGGACTTTACAAAGTACTGCACTGTAATAAACACACGCAGGCAGAATGCTTCACCAATTGCCTACATGACACACAACTCTTATCGCATAAAGCAATACAACCACCACATTTTTCTTACTATGCAGAGTCCCAGTTAAGTCAAGAATGAAATTATCCTATTAATCACAGATGAATGGGGTGTACTGGCAATGACATAGAGTAAATAAAGTGATAAAAGAGAAATACAGTGACAAAAATCCTCACAGAGATCACTCCTAATGTGTTAAGCACTACAGCAATTTGGACTGGTCTCCATTTCTTACTTGGCAAAATTTCCCTACATAAGTGGTTTTATAGGTTCCAGATAGTTTAAATAACCATCCAGACAAAAATTGTCTACTAAATTGCAATGAAAGCAATATATATGCTTCTCCTATGCCTAGGAGGACCATTAGGTCCCCTCTGTATCCCCACTAATGGTCCTACTTCACAGAAACCACACTGTTGACTTGCATGATGTTTTACTGAACTAAGACCAGGACCAAAGATATTCAGCAATAGGATAAGCAATTGCACGAATGGAAAGGAGGAGCCAGGGAAGAGGGTGACACTTCCAACATGACCAGCGATTTCGTCAGTATGGCTTATTTATACAGAGATGATGGAAGATCTTAAACTTTTGCCCTAAATCTTTTTACATCGTTGTCTGAGCTCAATCCAGGTCCCAGCCCAGCTAAATGTTTAAAGTAAAACAGATCACTGAGATCCTTAAAACTCAAGGATTTGCTTGAATTTATTCAGGCTTTACTAAAATTCCGTGCAAAATAAGAATAATAATTATCAAAGGGCAATTTATCTTACTTTCTTTTTCATCTCTATTAGCAGAAATGAGGCAAAACAAAGTGATGACTCCAGCTCTCTTAAAAAAGGTGGCAAAAATGTTATCAGCCAAGGATGCTATTGTAAGTACCAGCCTGCCCACTTTCTATCAATCAGATACTACTGGCAGAGCAATGAAGAAAGAGTGAGATAAGAAGGAAACATCTGTCAAGCAACATCTCAGACAGGCGAGAAAGAAGGAAAGCAATCTGGGAAAAAGAACAGGATAACAACAAAAAATTACCAGCAAGTAACTTTCCCAGTGTTGTACATTCTTTTTCTCCCACTCTATGAATAGAAATAGGTCAGATAGCCCAGGTAGCAAGTTTGCTATTGGAGGCAAACTCTGACTGAAAGGATTTTTTAGTGACAGATCATGTCTGAGGAGCAATGCTTTGACTGGTTTGACAGCTTTCAAGGCAGTTTCCCAGCACTCGAGCCACTTGAAGGAGCCATGACACTGAACATTAACAACTTATACGTTAGATAGCAGCAGCCAAGCTGACGTGCACAAACCGCAGCGGTACTCCTGCTAAAAACGGACTTCAAGGCTTTGGTCACTGCTATGGGCACTTCAAGCACAAGAACAATTGTGCCCTTTATAGAAACCTGAACACAAAAAAGGTGATGTTTGGAGGCCTCTCCAACATCTGTGGGGAAAACAAAAGAAGCTTATTTTCTTGTGTTGTGGATAGCCATAGGATGAGCAGGCTATTGAATGCAGACATTAGTTATGGGGTAACATTTTGGACAGCAGTGGGACTAGAGATTGAGTTGTCCAACTACAGACATTAAATGCTGAGAGATTAGGAAAAAGAGGTAAACTTCATTCTGATGGATGTGAAAAAGATAAATGTGACAGAGAGCTACAAAAGCTTACAAGTGAGTAGCACTAATATTCTTTGCATTATCAAGCTCATGTTACTTAGGTTTATTTATTTGCATAAGAAGCTGTATAGGACAGAACTTGCTGCAGCACAGGAAAGGTGGATCTGATAAATTCAGAGAACTGTGCTTGCTGTCATTTTTTTCCCATTTCGTAATTCTTCTTGATTTTTTTTTTAAATCTAATAACTCCTAAATGAAGTAAAAAGAAAAAAAAATGCAATAAGTCCTTATTGTCTGCTAAACTGGGGATAACATTAAATTCATGTTCCTTGCAGCATCTTCCTTCTATCACTGGCTCTGCCTTAAACCAGTATAAACTAATCAGGGGACAAAAAAAAAATCAACCCCAAATAAAACAAAACCCTACCCTGTTCATTACTGAGTTCTCTCTAAATTTATTTTGGGTTAGGACACACTTAGGCTGGAATCTCTTATGAGTATCAATCTGACCACTTCTACATATAAATAGACTAAAGGAGAACGGACAACCAAGGGTTTTTTTTCTCATTTTCAGTTTATAAGGAAACAGTTTGTAAATACTAGAATACAATACATTTTAATTTCAAGATGGTAAAACCAAAACAAAACATTAAGTGTACCTAAATTTGAACTGTCAGCTCACTCATACTGCAATTCAAAAGACAAAAACCACAAGAGTTTCAAGCTAAGGTTGAGTAAGATCTCATGCTTACCCAGGTCAAAGTCATAAAATTGTCAAATGTACGTTTTGGAAAGATGGGATACAGGATTATCAGCTCCTTCACTTTTATTGTAAGTCCCACTAAGAAAAGTAGCACTTTTCTTAGCAGTATGATTTTTTTTCTGTTTGTTTCATAAGTCAGTTGCTAAGCCTCACTTTAATGGAAAGAAAAAAAAAAAAAACCAACAACCCACAAACCAAACTAACAACTTAACAACATTGTATCCCTTCAAGCATTGGAAGGACCATCTTCCTAGTTTCTTCTGAGGGCCCCTGCCATAATGTTTTGATGAGGATCTCTTAAATACCTGGTTACCAGTGCTGGGATGAGTGGATTCCTCTCGTCATCTCCAGTTTTACTGTGCCATCACTGGAGTAAAAAGAGGTGCTTTTCTTAGACATTGACGGAAAGACAGCAACTGGTTTTCAACGTGACAATAGGGCAGGGTGGACCCATGGCTGTGAAACCACCCACCCTGGATCTGAGCCACAAGGTACCCAGACCCCAGCTCACTGCAGAATGGGTGCTGCTTGCAGGAATTAAACCACTTCCAGCATCTATTTTCTGCTTGCTTAAGACTTTGAGAGTGCAGTAAACCACAAATTGCCCCTTAAAACACTCAGAGTTTACTGGATGTGGATTACTCCAATGTTTTCCTTATCAGAGATTTGAGTATTTTGACCTGTTTCACCCAAAAGGCATCAGCTGGGAGAGAAAATATCCATTCAGAGTTCCTCCCTGCCCCACTTCAGCCCCTCAGCTCTCCCCTCTCAGAGGTGAAAGGAAAGCAACATAGCAGCTGAGAAAGGCCTACGTCCGTGGGTTCCTCCCGACAGTGTTCGGCTGTGTTATGGGAAGCAACAGCGTTTATTTTCCATTAGAAGGAAGTGCATTGCTGTGCATGGAAGGAATTAATTGCTTTCATTTGATTACCTAAAGGCTGACCACCTGTGGGTACAATCAGCATTGTTTTCCTCTCTTGATGTAAACAAGAAAGTAATTGAAAGCCTAATGTGCACCCAGCAGTAAAAAACCAAGAAAGAAGGACCAGGCCTGTAGCAGCACACTTTAGCCAGTCTTATTCTTTCCTGTCACTACAGATAAAGGATTTAACATTTTGAAACAAAGGAGAAATTTTCTTACAAATTGGGATGATCTCAGTTACCAATTTGGCATTATGTTCTTGAATTTGTCTGAGTAAGTCCATCGTTCTCAGACCAACAGAGTCATGTTTAACTGTAGGCAAGTTGTGAAAAAATACTTCAAAGCTCAACCTAAATTCTTGCTCGCTTGCAGCTTACAGAAGCCAAATGGAGACTCATGCCTGCACCTGATAAAAGGTAAATTCACAAGCTTTTCAAAACTTTTATCAAGTTTTTACAAAGGAAATTACATTAGAGCCCTGATTTGTAAATTATAGAAGAACTGTTATGGGGCATTAGCCATTAAAACCTGTATAAGCTGAAAATGAAACATGCCCACTACAATAAAAAGAACAAGATGGTAAGGTGAGAAAACCAGCTCCATTTCCTTCCTGGCTACAGTCACATAGCCTATTGCCCAGTCAAATTAAATGGCAAAGTTAAATGGATGATTTATGTCATTATCTGAGAGAAGGAAAGCCGTTTATGAAAAATATACAGATTTTGCACAAAAAACCTAGAAGTATTTGCTGACAAGCATTGTTTATTTATTCAAGCAACTTATTGTGTATAGATACAGTATCTCAGTACTGCCATCCCATCTACTGGACAATAAATTTTCGGTGCAATGGGAGAACTATGAAAATGTTCTCACATGGAGATTTCTTGGGAAAAAAGCAACGTGTCTGGATATGCACATAATGTCTGAGCACAGATTGGGTAACAGCAAAAAAAACCCAAAACCACTCTTCTTTTATTGTCGCATCAGTCAGCCAGATGGATAGGATCTCTCAACATCTTCTGATCTGGATGCTCTTGAGCCCTTCCTGCATCATCAGGGTCAGTTTCCAAAACATAGGCTACTGGCACATGATTCAAAGTTTTGCAATGCAGCAAATTCAACAAGAAAACTTCAAAGATAAATTATCATTCAACTGGACAGTATTAATTTGTTTTGTTACAGCTTAGACTGGCCAGGCTGAAGGAGTTCTTTGTGCAGGCAGTTAGGTCCTAATACACCACCGGAGTGTGGACATGGTGCTTTGTCTTGAAAGGAATATGCAGAGTTGTGAAGGGAAAGATGGGAAGAGCACCTTGATCATAGGAAAGAAAACACAAAGTCAGCATCACCACATTTACACGGTCCAGTGGAAAATGGTAATTTTTGTTCCACAAAAATGACTTTTAGCACAACACACTCTACCTAGTGCTGCTAAGGATTCAGGCACCAAATTACCATGAAGTTATGAGATAGAGAGAACTAGAGAGAGCCCAGAGGCGAGCAACAAGAATGTTCCAAGTTCCAAAAGCTATGACCTACAAACAGCAAAAGGGAGGGAAGAACTGGGGTTACTGAGATGGTCTGGAGAGTAGATGGCGGAAGGAAGCTTTAACATCTTCAAAGACAGAAAAAGCTGCTGCAAAAAGAGGATAATAATATGTTCTCCATGTCCAGAGTGAGAGGAATGCAGATTTCACAAAACTAGACATATTTAATGGCAGATGTCTGACTTTCATGTTACAAGCATCATAGGTAAGCACAGAGGTCAGATCACAGTGAACACTGATTTTCCTTGTGGTCTTTTACTTAGTCGTCTCCTGTAGCTCTAGTTTGTATGTGGAAGCATGACATCAAATCCTACAGTCCAAGGAAAGGCTGCTATACTGTAAAAGAAGAGTAGCAGCAACAGAAAAGGATACTGTTTAGGTTTGGTGGCTTAGTAGATGTAGGAAGGCATATACAATGCAGACAGACTGCAAGAGGAAGGGAAGAAATAATTACTCAATTGCAGCTCAAAGATTTTCCTGTTTTACAGGACATGATTCAGAAGGAGGTGAAAAGTTACAGTAGGTACTAATACCTTTTGGTTCATGATGACACAGGCATTTTTTCCCAATTAGAAAACTAGCAAACCTGCAAGCTGGATCTCTACAAAGCTCCAAACAAAGTCTCTACAAACTTCACAGACCAAAATATAGATTAAGAGGAGTAGTAAGAGGAAGGCATAGCACCCAAATGCTGACTGAGATCTTAACATGGTGTCACATACATGAGACATAAAAACCACAGGTCAACAGTAAACAAGTTTTTCTTCTTCCATAGTTACTAAGCTGGTCTGATTATCAATTTGTAACACAAATGAATGCAGAGTCTGATCTGAAAATCTTTTCATGGCTGCTGGAGCAGCAACGATGGACAGGACAGCTGTGTTATTGCACATGCTATGGCAAGTACATAGAATCGTATTTCACCTAGCGTGATTGTTCACAGTTCCATCCAATACGGCTCCCCTGCCAAGATTAATTTTTTGCTAGTTATTTTTCCTTAGTGGATTTATTCACTCTAAAGCCAGGTCCTTTAGCTAAAACAGAATCAAAGTGAAATCATCTGTTTCTCCCATTTCAACAGCTGTACATTCCGGTTTTGCTGGGGAAGGAGGGGAGAAAAAACCTGAGCCGTTATCTGCTAAAGGCGAGACACCGATAAGAAGCACCTTCAACAAGCATGCCTAAGTCCCTTACACCTTCTGGAAAACAATCTAGTGACAGGTCAGGGAATCAATTTTTTTTCTTCATAGAGGTCAATACCAAGCAGTGTAGGATTCATGTAGGCAATCAGGTAGTTGATTAGGTGCAGTGGTGATCACTAATGCTTAAAGCTATTTACCTTTGAGTGACTGCTAAGGGAGAGTTGCAAATGCTCTCTTGTTGGAAGGAATCAAAGGGTAAACTTTAAAAAAAAATTTCCTTTTGTCACTGTATACTTGGAACTTTGAATAAAAATATTGTATTTATTTTATATTTGAAATGCCAAGATGAAATAGATTTTTATTCCCCTCTGGACAGGAATTTAGAGAGACAGAAAGAGATAATATTTTAATAGACCAATGTGATTAGAAAAAAAAGAAATTAGCAAACTCTGAAGCATAAGATATATTAATATATTCCAAGGTTTACCTCACTTATATCCCTATAGAGTCGCAAGGTCGTAGGCATCCCAGTTTAACAAATCGCACTATTGCTGAGGTGCAGGTAGCATCCTCTGAAACAGGTCTGTTGCAGCTGCATTCAAAAACGGATAAATTGAGGGGCAGGAATTATTCTGCGCAGGTTGCAGATGCTGTGGTGACATCCGACATGGAAACCTGACCTTGAGTGCTGGCCTAGGAACATGAGCCAAGAACTTAAGAAGAGATTGGTAAAGCTTTCAGCATGTTAGGCGCTTGCATGACTGGACCTCTTCACCTTTGGAGGAGAATTACACTTTTCAGTAATGCATGTTACTGAATTTCTGCCGAAGTCGTTTACGCACAAATAAATGACCCCTTTAGTTCCACACACAGACTGGAAACAGTTTAAAATAAATAAAAAAAACATATTGGATGGAAGGAAGAAGAGGCAAACGCCATCCCATAGCATGAGGAAACAGAACAATTAAGTTTTACAAGCTCCTTTTTCCCCTCCACCCCTCCATGATTAATGACTGTGCTTTACTTTCCTTAAGAAGTGGGCCCAAGGCTTGTGTATCAGTTTTTACAATCTGTTTTTAATGTGGAAAGATAATAACTGTGCAAAATGGAGCAGACTGTATAAAAATTCTCTCTGCAAATGTGATTACACATAAAACCCATAAAAATTGTACAAAGCAATAGATGAACCAAAACTGAACAGCTGTAGTTTTTCATTATTTTGGAACTGAGCAGAAAGAGTGTATGTATAGAGAATGACTTCAGTTTTTTTTTAATCTTCTGGACTTAATTGAATTATACATCTGCTGGGAATTTAAAATTTCAGGAGGAATATCACATTTCTGCTAAATTGAATTCTATATTGCTGAAGTGAAGAACCGTCTGTGAAATATTAGCAATAAGGTTGATATATTTCAATAAACCCCTAGCAGTATAGTTCAAAATAATGTGGTGCAGTCATATATATATATATATATATATATATAAGTTATTACAACTAAGATCATTGGTAATCTCAAAACATTTTTAGCCCAGAGGACCAATTAAACAAAGTATCATGGCTTTTATGTTTACTTTAGGGATGATTTTAGACAAATAAATTAATAACTTAACCACTTTGTGGCTGCTGCAGAACTACTTCTTGAACTGCCCTAGTCTAGCTTGTGAAATGTTTTTACTTCTGAAGAGGCCAAAAAATCCCACCCAAACCGTGAAGTGCTCCAATTCTAATGCAGTTGGAGAGTTCAATATGGTCTAGGGGGGAAAACAGAAATAAAATTTACTTAAGCAATTCTCAACTGGTACAGCACATGGATGAAAATGAAAGGATGGACTTTACAGACTACACACAGTTTTGGTTATGGCATCAAGCGCTATCACAAAAGCCTTTCTGATAGCTAGACATATTGAGTTATTTTAGTGTGAAGAAGTAATCTTAAAACCACTTAGTCTTATTTAAGAGAGACATAACAAGGAAAAAATTGAGAAGACAGACTAAAACTGCAGTGAGAGATTAACCACCTACTTCAGGTGACAGAAATATTCTTATGGATCCACTTGAATCAAAAGCTGCATCTGCTGCCGAAACAGGCCCTGGTCCTTGCCAGCTCTCCATCACAACCAGCCGCTTTGGTACTGTGAAGACCTCAAAGACTTAAAGGTTTACATTCAATTTTGATTAAAACAGACCGAGCTGAGCTGCAAAGGGATTACTTAAAATACTGCTGCTGCTAACCAACCCTGCATTTGGGTCTGGGAATCACCTCCCTCCCATGAATTCAGAGGAAGCACCCTATGGTGTTCTAGGCTCCAGGGGGAGCATCCCCAACATGGGCACATCTGTTCCTGGGGCCAAAGCTCTGCCCCTTTGGGGCAATTCAGTACGTGGTCTGATTCAACAGGTAAGGCGAGACACACACCAATTTAATTGAAGATCTTATGATCTTACAGGTATCAGCTGAATAAATTCAGCTCCTGCCCTGCATACTGCTGTCTGTAACTCCCATGAATATGTAGGAAACTCAGTTAAAACGAAAAAGACACCCCCTCCAAATGCTAGATTATCTGCGGTGCGTCAGTATGGCTGCTACAAACAGCCTGAATTGCAACACATCTTATTAAACACCCTGGCCAAAACCCAGTTCTCTTATCATCTAGTGTGTTTAAATAGAAGATGTCACTAAAAGAGTTGTGTTTACTTGCTGAAGAAAAGGCAAACAAGTAATGTAAGTCGTTGCCAACATTATTGTTAAACACGCCAGTTTTTTTTTTAAAGGGTCAAAAAAGCTTGCTAAATTCTCCCCAAAGACACACATACACCAAAAAGAAGAAATTGCTATTGCAACAGAACAACTTAATTAATAAACATTGATTGTGCTCATTGACTGCTGCAAATTGTATTAAATATTAACAACTACATTTTGTATATTTTATATTACTCATGAAAGTTTTATACCTTTGCCCTACAGCAGCCATAGATTTTATGTAAGCTTGCAACAAAAGTGAAAACTATTAAGCAGTACGGAGCACTTCTATAAATATTGGCTGCACATTATTATATACAGATATAATGCCTTTACTTGTATCTATCTGTTCAAGAAGGTTATTTTCAAAACTAACAGACTTCAAGTCAGGAGTTGCTGCCTCGCAATGGCAGCGATGGCAACTCCTGAAACTCTCAGGTTGTACAGTAGTGGAGTCATTGGGCACTGATATTGCCACCGGATACATCACCTCTGGCTTCACTGTCTTGTATGGTACTATTCTGTCTTTACTGGTCAGGGTTATGGCAAACCATTTGTGTGATGGCTACACATCTCCTTAGTCACTGGGGACAGTCGCCTTTCGGTCACTGTGCAGGAAGGCACCGCACTGTCCTTGGATGGAGGGCAATCACAAACGGGACACATGGGCTGTTGAAAGACCGTGGATCACCCATTCAAAAAAATGGAATATCTTCAGTGACCTTTGAAGTGAGGCAGTTTCTAAGAAAGTATCGTCATTTTGGCTAGTGGCTGCCCACCTCAATACTTTTCATTAAAAAGCACCTAAAGTATTTCTGCAAACAGCATGGGTTAATGCATCCGCTTCTTGAGAGGATGGTAACAGCTGTTTAACAGTGTGCAGCCATGCGACATAAAAATAATTCAGAAAAGCAAGAGTAAAAAAATACTCTATCTAATCTAAACTGTAAGGGAACTGAGATAGGAAAATCGTTAGCCATTCTGGAATATCACCAGGTGTGTGTGTTAGTGTGTGTTAGTGTGTTAGACACCCACCATCTTACCAAAATAAAGAGGAATTTTACTGATGACATGTCATCAGGCTTTAAAGCATTCACATCTTGAAGGCTGGCAGCTGAAAGGAGTGTTCTTGTTCCTATTATTTTAGCCTTTTTTAATGACATCAATTGGAAAAGTTGTGCTGTCAACATGATTTCTAGCATCTACAGTTCTGAAGGGGCAGTGTTAATGGAGAAATAGTGGCATCCAGATTTTATTAATTATTCTGGAAAAGAAATTTAGAGGATGGGACATCTGCAGATGGCGATATCTCATTCAAGACTTTCTTCAAAAGAGGAAGGTTTCTCTCTTCTCTTTCTTTCCTCCAACATCTCCCACCTCTAAAAAATTATTTTTCTCTTCACCTTTTCTTTTTTTTTGATATAACAAAGACTAAAGAATTCAAAACATACTACCCCAAGGAGGAAATTATATCAAATAAATTTTTATGTAATGAGTACAGATCAGTGTCAAAAGCATTTTATTTTTCTTTAAACAGAAAGTAATATAAAAACTTTGAAAACCAGACATGAATGATTTTGAAAGGCTCAGCTAACTAGTCAAGGGATATTATTGACTTTGGATCTTAGCTTTAAGTAAAATATAAGCTAGTCTCTTGTTTTAATCACACTCCTTCTATTAGCACTAATTCTCCATAAAGCAGTTTTAATGTGACATCCTCATTGAAGATGTGACAAACCTGTGCCTTGGCGATGGGGAGCAGCCCCTCGAGCACTTCTGGAAGCCTGATTTTGATATGAAGCAACTGGCTGGTCCCAGCATCACAGCTCAAAGGGCCATTGCCACGGCAAGTTGCAAGCCACACGCATCTGATTACATGTTTATGGTGACAATAATTTGAGTTTTTATTTTCCTGCACTTCGTTTCACAACTTATATTACAGCATTACATTAGGGAGCATTTCAGCCTTACTGTCTATTACCATCAAAATTTTGTCAAGGAGAATTACACAGCACCTTTCCAATTAGGTTAGATCATTTCACAAGAGCACAGGGACAAAAAAAAAAAATAAATCTCACACCATGCTTCCCCCTGCAAAAAAACCACCACCAAAGAAAACCCACAAACCCAAACCCCATTTCTACTACTACATGTATGATTCATTATGTCTTTTACCTACTTCCACAAAAGTATTGGAAAATATATTACTCCCTACTGCTTGAGAACTGAAGGGGAACTGTTTCATATAAGCACATGTAGCAGACCAGAGGGCATGCTCATTCCTGGCAGAGAATTTGACAGGTTCAGTAAACTATTTATGTACCCGGACGCAACACCTCCAGACACAGACAGTGAACCGAACAAATTCAACCATCTTTACTCCTGGCCTGTAAGTAAATTAAATCTGCATCTTGACCATGTTGCCTGGAAGAGGTTATTCAATTATTTACAGGGCAATAACAGGTAACTGCACTTTACAGCAGTTTGTAGACAGCTACTGTACAGTTTTGAACAAAGAAAATATGGACTGTGGCAGTCGGGATATATAAAAAGGAGAAAAAAAAAGTCCTACAAACCCAGAAGTATTTCTAACTATGTTTTTCTCCAAGGCTCCTCAATTCCCTGTATTATAGCTATCCTTGTGATATATTCATCAAAACACGTACCATCTGAAAACAGGTTATTGCTGGAGTACCAACCGATTTCCGAATTAGAAGTTTGCCCAGTTTTATCCTTAAATCCCATTTTCAAGGGCTCAGTTTACCTCCCTGTCCCCCATTTACCTAACACCAATCTCATTTTCAAGCTTTTGAGTGTGTTCCTAGTTTTAAGTGTCAAGAAATATTGGTATATGTTGTAGAAAGAAACTGAAATCCTGACCAGGTCAGGGATCTAAGAGTCTGAAATAATTTGGCAGGAAAGCCACTTTACATAGAACTTTTGCCACCTTGACAAGTCTCCTTGGATACTCTTGCTTTCTCGGTTCTCCATCCTCCTTAGAACACAGTAGGAAAAAAAAAAAAAGTTATTTCCTTGTGTCTTCCATACTATGCCATACCTGCTTTGCTCGGAAGTATTTATCATGAAAAAATTGAAGAAAAGCTATGGATAGCATTGCTTAGGCAGGTAAGTGTCCACATGTACACATTTAACTCAACGTCCCTCTACAGCGGCCAGCTGGAACTGGCCACGCAGGGATTTGCAAAGTGCTGTGAAGAATTAACACGCTGGTACCGGACTCAAGAATTACTTGTGTATTAGGGCAATGGAAACTGAGAACGCCCAAAGCCATAGGAGAAGCTGAAGGTCCCCATTGGCTTTCAGCCCGAACTGATTCATATTAAACACAATTAGCACAGCCCTCACTGACAAGCAGGGGCTCCTTTTACTTACTGGGGGTTGCTGCTGAACAGCAAGTTGCAAGCAGATCGGAGGTTCAGACATGGCTTTGGATTTTGCTAATGATATGAATCCTTTGCTATACATGACCACTAGCTAGTCAACACTAGCTATACACACTAGCTCATACATACAGCTGTGAGCTACCCCGTGCTTGGCTTTCACTGCTAGCTCTGTAGTGAGCCATTATAGAATCATAGAATGGTTAGTGTTGGAAGGGACCTTCAAAGGCCATCCAGTCCAACCCCCCTGCAAGGAGCAGGGACATCCCCAACTAGATCAGGTTGCTCAGAGCCTCATCCAGCTTGGCCTTGAACGTTTCCAGGGATGGGGCATCCACCACCTCTCTGGGCAACCTGTTCCAGTGTTCTTTAACTCGTATTGTAAAAAATTTGTTCCTAATATCCAATCTAAATCTACCCCCCTCTATTTTAAAACCATTACTCCTTGTCCTATCGCAACAGGCCCTACTGAACAGCCTTTCCCCATCTTTCTTGTAGGCCCCCTTGAGGTACTGGAACACCGCTATCAGGTCTCCCCGGAGCCTCCTCTTCTGCAGGCTGAACAGCCCCAACTCTCTCAGCCTGTCCTCATAGGAGAGGTGCTCCAGCCCTCTGATCATCTTTGTGGCCCTCCTCTGGACCTTCTCCAACTGGTCCATGTCCTTCTTGTGTTGGGGGCTCCAGAACTGGACACAGTACTCCAGGTGGGGTCTCACCAGGGCAGAGTAGAGGGGGAGAATCACCTCCCTCGACCTGCTGGCCACGCTTCTCTTGATGCAGCCCAGGATGCGGTTGGCCTTCTGGGCCATAAGGGCGCATTGCCGGCTCATGTTGAGCTTCTCGTCCACCAGCACTCCCAAGTCCTTCTCCTCAGGGCTGCTCTCAATCCATTCCCTGCCCAGCCTGTATTTGTGCCTGGGATTGCCACGACCCAGGTGCAGGACCTTGCACTTGGCCTGGGTGAACTTCATGAGGCTGGCACGGGCCCACCTCTCCAGCCTGTCAAGGTCCCTCTGGATGGCATCCCTCCCTTCCAGCGTGTCGACGGCACCACACAGCTTGGTGTCATAGGCAAACTTGCTGAGGTTGCACTCTATCCCACTGTCCATGTCACTGACAAAGATGTTGAACAGGGCTGGGCCCAACACGGACCCCTGAGGGACGCCACTCGTGACCGGTCTCCACTTGGACATTGACCAAGTTGACCACCACTCTCTGAGTGTGGCCATCCAGCCAACTCCTTATCCACCGAGTGGTCCGTCCATCAAACCCATGCCTCTCTAGTTTAGAGAGAAGGATGTCGTGCGGGACAGTGTCAAAAGCTTTGCACAAGTCCAGGTAGATGATATCCGTTGCTCGTCCCGTGTCCACCGATGCTGTCACCCCATCATAGAAGGCGACAAAATTGGTCAGGCACGATCTGCCCTTGGTAAAGCCATGTTGGCTGTCACCAACCACCTCCTTACTCTCCATGTGCCTTAGCATGGTTTCCAGGAGAATCTGCTCCATGACCTTGCCAGGCACAGAGGTGAGGCTGACCGGCCTGTAGTTACCCGGGTCTTCCTTATTCCCCTTTTTAAAAATTGGGGTTATGTTCCCTCTCTTCCAGTCATCGGGGACCTCACCAGACCGCCACGATTTCTCAAATATGATGGCCAGTGGCTTGGCAACTTCATCCGCCAGTTCCCTCAGGACCCGCGGATGGACCTCATCAGGACCCATGGACTTGTGCACCTTTAAATTCCTCAGATGATCCCAAACCTGCTCTTCGAGTACAGTGGGCGGTTCTTCATCCTCGCAGTCCCTGCTTGCACCTTTGGGCTTTGGCTTTCTTACTTTCAATTTTGCAGCTTTATATTCCTAAAATTGCCACTGGCTATCGTGAACTGTGGCTCTCATTCTGATCACATCAGAGTCTCTGCCTTGCACGTCAAGTCACCTGCCATCTCTGTACAGTGCGTTTAATTAAGGGGCATTGTGTGAAAGTAAGAGCTGGAAAAAAATAAGTTGAATTTGCCCTAATTGCACATCAAAATAAAAAATTATGCTCATTGAAAGAAATCAATGTAAAAACCCTTTCTCTGAAGAGTGAACATGGGGCTAAATCTTTGGGCTCATTTATTTCAATCAGGAAGAGAAATGATTGTTAAACAAAGTTCCCAAAGTTCAATTTTTTCACTTCCAGATAATATTTTCTCATTGCTAGATGAAGTCATGTGGAGGGTTTGCACTTTTCCATATTACATTTCTTGGAAGCTTTATTTGCCATTCAGAGAAAATTATAATTGGCAAGAAACTATGAGTTTACTGTTTGAGAAAAAAATTCAGGAGCTTCCAGGGTGGGATAGGTTCTCGGCTCTTGCTGACCACACAGGAAGCATCACCTGTTTTTAGCACCACAGCTTTACCTACCTAAATTCTCACATGCTTGGCTTTTCTAGATCTATTAGTGACATCCAGGGTGTTTTTCAGAATTTGAAGCACTATTCCAAGAACGCTAAATAGTACACATTTTCCTTTCCTTTGGAAAATAATCGCCATCCCCTTAGATCATGTAAACCTCTCTCTCCCATCAGCAGGAAAAGCTTTCTGATCAGTATTTGCTTTGACAACAGAACAACAATTTTAACGACCTTCCTGGTGCAGTACCTCAAAACTAACTGCAATTAAGAGTCCCTGAGCAGCTCCCATCATGACCAGTTGATTGCAAATTTGCCCAACTTCAGCTGTTTGAGTTTGTAGTAACACTCCTTGGTTAAAACAACTCTTTTCGGAGCAACCCATAGAGTTATGAATTCAAACTTTGCAACTCTAGAAAAAGAAAACAGGGGTCGTACATGATATGCTATGCACCCTAATCACAAAGGCAGGCAAAGCTGAAAGATGTCGTGAAGGCTTCAGTGTAAAACGTACACTTCTGCCCTTTGGCCTCCCCGAAATTGTAACAAAGTTAAGTCAAAACATCTAAAGCTCTTGAAGGGCTTTATTTAGGGAAACTATAAAATCATGCAAGAATTAGTGAAATCATTAATTAAAAACAAGTATCATCATACTTTTTCCTTTGGTATATGATGAGTGAAAGTATTTAAGCAACCCTCTACCCTGATTAAAAAAAAAAAAGTGTTTTGTGTTTTGTTTAATAAGATATTCCTAGTATTCAGGCAAGGTCTTCTATAGTGAGACATATTTCAGTTCTCAATTTAGACTATTTGGGTATGGTATATGACAAACGAGTGCTGAAAACACAGTAACAGATTGGGCATGGAAGATAAAAGGCTACGCACAGCCACTGGATTAGAATTTACTATCTCTGAAATAAAATTGCTTTATCTGCCTGGATTGACAGAACCTGGTTAAGAGCTGAGTGGGCTTACAGGTGTTAAACTAGCCACTGGCAGGCTATCATGGCTTCTCTAAATGCAGAGGAAATATTTTTCTACTTCACAGCAGGAGCTGCATGCATGAAAAATCTCATGCAAATTGGATTTATCTGACTTTACTTTTCTTCTTCAGTGAAGATGTGGAGAGATGATGATTAAGCAAGTAGTTTCCTCCTACATTTTCATTCCAAATTGTTTCCACAGGCTCAAGTCTCAAATGACACGTGCCTTTTTTGGCTGATCTAATGTTGGAGTAAGTAGATCTGTGCATCCCTCTCCACTCCCTGAAAGACTAAAATTAGATTTCAGGGCTTGAGATTGTCTGGATGACTTAGATTCCACTTCAGCTTCTCTTTTGCATAGATAACTGTGATAATGTTCTTTTCCAGGATGGACTTGCTACTTTGAGTTTCTAAGACTCATCACAGAACTGAAAGTCAACCTTTACATAGAGTCCAAGAAGGACAACTTTAGAGAAAAAGAATAAAACAGCACTTGTCTTCAGATTGTTTGCGACCTACCACTGCAATTCCATTTTATAAAGAGGATAAAAAAGAAGCAGGATCTCAAACTCCAACACATTTTAACCTATTTGCCCCGTGGCCTGTTCATAGGTGCTCGATGTTATAAATGCAGCCACACAGGACAGCCCTGATAAACAGAGGCTGCAAGCCTGCTGATGTCTATCTCTGCAAGCAATGTAAATAGTTCTGACTTTGCTTTTCTGATCTATCAACACTGATGAAAGTAGACCTAGAAACTGAAAATTGTAATCTAATAAGGAATTTAATTTTGCTCCCTTAGACATCCATAACTATGAATCCCTCTTGGAACAGAAAACAAGCTGCAGGTAAAAAGCAAAAAAAAAAAAAAAAGGATTTGCTATTAATGAATGCTGTATGAAAGTACTCTCCTTTTTAACACTCCCTCCATCAAGAGTAAGATTTTGTAGCAAAAATCCCTTTTTTCCTGAAAAACATAAACAACACAATATTATGAATTAGTGGATTCTTACAACAGAGCTTTGAATACTTCAGTTCAGAAAAGAGAGGAAATATTATCTAATATTAAAACTCCTGTGCTGCTTAATGACTTAAGCCCAACTCTAGCCCTCACTTTCATTTTAAAGCATCATATACAGTCTTCTCTCTGTCAGAAGCAGTGTTCAGCGCTCGCTCACGTACTTCGCATACAGGTACTGCAGTATCTTACTTCAAAATTAAATCTCTGCCTCAAATTAGTCCTCCAGGAAGGGACATGGGTACTTGTAACAGGTTAACTGGACTCTTTTTATACCCAGCTCACACTCCTAGGAAAGTCCTTCCAGTTACAAAAATCCCTCTTGAAACATCACTTCTGATATAGGAACTATCACTTCTTAATTGGATGATGTTAGCAGCTTCCAAACATACCTATATTTACTTATTTTAATGACACAAAACTCCCTTCTTGTGCTGAAAGTGCTTCTAAGCGACAAAAAATTATTAATCCTGAAAGACTCTCACCTTCTGCTTTTCAACGGTTTCCTTATGCTCGTTGCCGTTTATTTTAATTAAATGGTTATATAGCCTGAATTTAGCTGCTTTTGTACAGAGCCTGGCACAGTAGCAGACAGGTCTGTCTGGGTTTTCCAAGTCTACCTGTTTACATAAGAATTTATAGAAGGAGACACCCAGTTTATATTTCTCTCTATTATTTTTTCTGAAGTATCCTTAAGCAAAAAAAAGAAGAATAAATTACAAAATAAATATCTAATTTTAAAAAAGGTTTGGCAGAACACACAACCACCAAATCAGCCTCTTTGTATTAAGCTGTCTTCAGGGAATGGATTTTTGTGACTGTGAATTACTGTTTTTAATATAAAAACATAATCGTGTTAGTTATTTGTATGAAGTAATTTAGCTTGTGTGATACATTGTTTCGTTCAATCCAAGTACAGTGTCCCTCATTTCCAAAAGCCTTTTTTGCTCCTACTTTTCAATGCAACTGGCGTAACCACAGAAAAAATAAAACACACCCCCCCGCCCTCCAACACCTTGTCTGTACTTAAGCACAGAGAGAACTGGACTCACTCACATTTTGGAGAACAGACGATATTTTGACTGAGTCTACTCTAGCCGTGAAGTTAAGACCACACCAGGAATGTGCTTTCATCTTTGTAATGCCCAAGCCCCATGCAAGTGCTAATGAGTTGTATTTTCATAATACTTATGTTGGTATAATCCTTTTTTTCTAATACTGAACGTAGGCCCTGTAGATATTAAACAATTTCTCCCGGGTCATACAAGATGCCTATTGCCAACCTGGGATGGGCTCCCTGATTCCTGTGGACTCCAAGTCCTTTGTCTTGACCTCGTCTGATCTATTTAATAACCATGTTCCTTTGCCTCTTTGTTAGGCAGATAAGCAATTAAACTGTGGTCCTTACAATGCAAGGAGCTGAATACAATTGACAAACAATCAAAGCAGCCAACCCTATTTGGTTACGGCTTTTGGTGCTTGTTTCAGAGGACTCGTGAACGCTGTAAACTGTAAAAGGAAGGTTTGGGACATCTCATCCCTCTCATGCTCACCATTGTGTCAGGCCACACATTAGCACATGCAAGAGGACTGCTTAACAGTTATAGGAAAAGCAATTGCATGGCCTTGCCTATTTTCACTCAGCAGAAACATGGTAATCAATTTTTTAAAAATAAATCACAAAGTATGCTTCCTTTCAAGAATTTAGGAAAAAAAAAAAAGCCTGATTTTTCTTGACTAGCTCTTGACTAGAAAACAAGGGAGAGTTTTCTTTGTCATGAACAGTTTTTTTTTTTTTTTATTTATCTGTGCTTGTTCTGTATCAAGTGAAATGCTAAAACCAAACAATAGCTTTGCTACTGATTAACATTAGTTTCAGTTTTATTCTGATACTCTTGCAAGTCTCACTGCCTAACGAAGGTCTTTCCTGTGTTGGTTTCCCCTACGCTGCTTCACAATGGTATAACACATCGTCTCTCTATAGCATGGACTGTAGACATCAGAGTGTTGTAGTTTTTCTTGGGTTCTCTGTTTATTTGGTTTTTAAACATAACAGTTAAGAGCAATTGCTGCTGGCAATTCAAAGAAAGAGAAAGACTCTCAGATTTCGGAAGCCCCAGGTCAGACTTCGGGAAGGGCTAATAGCTTCTACAGAAGAAGTAGCATCCAAGTTCAAAGCCAATATTTCAACCAGATGCTTTCTTTAGATTAAAGAAGTTTGATTTGGTTCTTGTTCAGGCTTCAGATAGGTACTGCAAAGGAAGCATTTCTTTCAATTTTCTTTCAGCTTCATCCAAAGTCAGAAATATAAGAACTGTATTCATGTTGGGGGAAAACCTCCAAAGCAAGCAGACACAGACCTCTGTCAAGAGATGTCTCCTCGTACCTTATTTTTGTCATGCTTAAATCTGCTTTACTTAGCTTTCACTGTGCAAAAATGAGATACATCCTTTCTAATTAATTTTCTCTGGCTTTCCACATACGCTATGGACAGACCAAGGCACTTGCAGAGAACAGGTCGAGTTCACCTAACACCTCCATGCCTGACTTAGGGCATAAGAGGCATCCAAGAAAGAGCGATTCATGTACTCAGATTTTTAAATTCTTTCCCAAGTAGTAGAGACTCTTCACTGCTTTTGGTTGCCATCTAACAATAGACAAAATGACATGTTAGCCACAAGGCTAAGCAAATGTGAAGTGATGTGAATAGCTTTTCAATTGTTCATTGTCTGAATAACTGCTTGATACAGCAGAACTGCAACTACAGTTGGAATTTTGCTCCGTGTCCTTTGCCTGCATTTTTGTCACCACGCCCTGTTTGATCTGAACGCTTTGAGCTCTCACGCTCTGGGATTTCTGGATTCCTACCCGTAATCACTTATAGCTTCATGGAAGTCAGAATGAATTGTGTTTGGCAGAGGGAGGGTAACTTCTGAGACAGGCAAGCCCAGCAAAATGTGACTCTGTTGTGATCCCTCTTCATTTCCTTCTTCCATATCACTCACAAAGCTTTGTCCCAACCACTGAAAAAGAGCACAGACACCTGCTTTCTTCTCAGCCATGGCAGAAGCCATCAAAAATAGCCTGCATAGCTATGGAAAAGCCCTGGCTTTAATTTGAAGTTGAATCTGAACTAGTGAAAGACTGACAGCTGTACAGCTGGAAGTTACAGATGGAATCCATCGCTGGTACATCATGGGCAGGCAGCGGAGAAATGCTGATGCTGGACAAGCAGCTAAAAGCCTTGACTTTTGGAGTAACCCATCCTTGGTCTCTCTTCTGAGGTAGGAAAGTTTTTTATGGGACTATCAGCCTCTGGGACAGGACCGAGACATTACATATTTCACAAAGGCATTACATCCAGCCTGGGTTCTCACCACCCAGCCTCTGGGAAGTTGTCTCGGATCCATCAGCTTGTGAAACCTCTTACGGCTAAACCTCTCCAGCTGGTTTGGCTTGTGCTAGATGATGGTTGAATTAAAACATATTTTGGTAACAATCTCCCCAAACACCAAAGTACAACTGTACACTGTTTTTCAAAACATTACTGTTGGACTGTTAATAGTTCGAAACCAAATGTTTCATAACTCCTACTGACCAAGTCATGTTTTCATACATCTCTGGTAATTTCTTCCACCATTATCCAGCACTTGAAGTGCTTCCTCATCTGTTGGGAAGGCCAACACAACATACAGTACTTGCTGCAGTTAACTTTGTGCAGTGAACTTTCTCGTTAACAAAGACCTGCCTTCAGTGGAGCCCTCTAAACAGTCTGAAATGCAGCCATCCCATTAAATTACTTTCAGGGTCTGTTCTACCAGGATGATTTCCTGGCAGCAACCAATAAAGCAGAAATGTCTTGTTGTCTGCAGATTTTGATGCTGACAACTGGAATCAAGTCACCTCCGGCTGGCTGGCTTCCAAATTGCTCCGGAATACAAGTGAGATGAACAACAGCACATTCCCATGCTGAGAAGAGGGCAAAGCAAGGAAGTCACTGAGCTAATGCAGTGGTGGCACTGCAATGGCGGGGTCAAAACACAAACATTTACTGAAAAGTCATAAATGCTACCTCCTCGCTGGTGAACCAGTTCTCATGGGGGCACAAGTGCCAATGGGCTGCGTAGAGGCATCCTGCGCAATATCGCGGGAGGTGCCGTCTTGACTGCTGGAAGTCCATCCTATGTGACAGCTACGTCACTTCTGTGCCGCACGCCTCTTTACACCTGATCACACTTGTTGACACATGTGCCAAACTAGAGTATTTGAATGGGTGAGAAAAGGAAGAGGGCAAGTGCCTGTATAAAGAAGGCTGCCAAACTGACATGCTGCATTACAGCAGGGGCTCCAGAATACTTTCACTGTGCATGTCCCAAGGATAAATAAAAAAATATATGCAGTGCAACTGCTGACACATATTGCACTCACACATCTGGCTGAGAACAGCACTGAGTGTCAAGGGTAGAGGTCATCCAGCACCAAAAACCAAACGAGAAGCCAAAAGCCCCTAGATGTTACTAAGCCTATTTGCTTTCATACCAATGTCAGAAGAAAAGCAACCAAAAATGGATAACATCATTTCCCTCAAGACATCCTTCTCTGTGTATTACCTGCAGCGGGTGACAGACTGCTCTGCTAAAGCTGGTAATTTGATCTCAGAGAGTGTCCTGCGCGTTTCCCCTGCCATTTACTAACACTCATTATTTGCAGGACAGTAGCTTCCCATATACCCAGTTCTTATGCTTTTATTAACAGTGATAACACAAGAGCAGTGGCTTTTAGACAGAGAAGGTCACTGCTATAGATACCCCAGTTTACCCATTTGGACAAACTTGCAGAAACATGACTGTCTGCAAAGTTTTCCCCCCACATATATGATACTGGTCTTTTCCTTTGATTCATTCTTCAAGTCCAAGCAGTATGTGCCCCTTTAAAAATGGACAAGCCAATTGTGGGGTTGGTATTAACTAATACATTCAACTAGGTTTTTTACTGGGTGGTAAATTCCTTAATTTTTCCACATATCAAATTTCTCCATAAAAACTGAAACAAAAGGGAAAATTTCCCAAAATTAACTAAAAACCTAGCATACTTAAGTTCTAACAGCCAAAAATTTAAAACAACAATAAGACATTTACTATCTTCTCCCCCTGAGCTTGGCAAAAGACCTTTTTACTGTGCCACCCACATGACTGGAAATATAAAACTAAATTAAAGCAACTTTTCTTCTTTCTTCCCCTTGGATAAACACATTTTCAGAAAACTAGTTTTTAAAGATTACTAGTCCTCACCTAGTAGTAGTCTTATGGATAGGATTTAATCTGTGGATAGAGTTTGCTAACATTAAAAAAACAAAACAAAAATAAAATTCAGAGTCTTTCAATGCACAGGCAAGAATAGTACTTCTGTACCACAGATCTTGTTATTATATAGATCCATAGTATATATGATTCTCTAGATATAATTACCTAATATGTTATTATCTAGAACAATCACTCAATGATTAAAACAGAAGTTTTGGAACTGGAAAGCCTACCTGACTGTGTCTGCGTATTTTGCACAGTAGCTCCATGTTATTCACCCTTGTGCGTGAAGGGAGTCCGGGACTGAGCTATAAAATTCCATGTGTTAAAGAAATAATAATAGCAAGTAGGAGTATGTTTGGGATGCCAACATCTACAGGCCTAAAATGGGAACCAGATCTGATTGTGTTGAATGCTGCATAAAACACATTGCAGGAGAGTCTCCATCCCTTGTGATTTCAATGGAAAAGAAGTAAAAACTTAGAAGGGAAACAGCCAAAAAAAAAAAGGTGAAGACAGTTACTACATGACACGTATCAGGCAGTGGCTAAAGCATGACTAGATAGAGTACAGGCAGCTAGTACTTTAAATGATCTATATTTATTAGATCATATATTGGTAAGATTACTGTCTCATAAGAAAGAGAGGTGAGAGGTGTAATAACACCAGTGATGATTAAAAAAAAATCAAGCTTGACATTCAGAGCCCAGGCTGAACACGCAGAGCTGGCAGTTAAAATAGGAACCTGGTGTTCCCTTACATACTCAAATTCTTGCAATAGCACACTAAGAAGTTTGAGTCATACTACTTCATGGCTTCAAAAGCCTCAAGTAACTCTTTTTTCCAGACACTAATACTGTAGCATGACAGAAATTTTAGTGCATGTGCAAACTACAATGTGTTCCTGCAAAGCAACTCATCATAAAACACAGAAGCAAGATATTCAATTTGACAATCCTTTAAGAGGTGACTCCTTCATGTCCTGAAGCATAAATAACCTAATTAAGCCTGTAGTTTGGGTGTTGTCTCTTAATCAGAAACGGATCCCCTCTACGAATCCAAAATACAAATTTGAAAGCTAAACTACGTTTCCTATGGGATCCTCTCCCAGCAAAATGCAAAAATTTAAACAGAAATAAAATCCACAACTTTGCTAATTTTCTGGCACTATTTTCCTTCCTGTACTGCAGATATTAACCAGAGTCAACCTCAGGCATTTGACTTAAAACCAGACTGAATTTAAGCCTATCAGTCTTGGAAAAAAACAAACCTTCTCAGCCTGTTTTCAGAACATTAACAAAATAGATGGAGAGATCAAATAAAAAAGGGCTTTTCACCAGAAATGTACTTAACAGTGCGATTTTATATAGAAAGAAAATTAGTTTTACTCACAAGGATTTAATCCAAGCATACATGCACAATATACAGCAGGAAACTGCAATCTTCAGATATCTGATACATCTACAGAAATTCCCCCCAACCCAAAGGCCTAGTTGGGGTGTCATGAGTGCGTGCTGCAATGTACCAACATATCCAAAAAGCTCAGAATATTTACTTTAAAATACTCATAATTTGCCATAAAGTTCATCTTTAAAAGATGCTGCCAAAAAGCCACAAAAATAACAACACAGCTTGGTGTTACTTTAATTTTGATCTAACAGTGTGCAGCTTGGCACAAAACCTATTCTGATTTCACTTCAGTAGTGCAAACTTGTCATCAGATCCTTTTCTAATCTTACTTCAATAAAATATGCTTGACATCAAGATCCATATACCATGCTTTCAATGCTGCCTATAAACATGTCTCCCTGCTTTGCTTTAAATGGAACCTTAGGGTACAAAGCAATACGACACAAAAATAATTGTGGCATTTTATGGTTGTGAAAGCCGTGCAACTTTAAAAGCACAGCTCAACAAATTGGAATGATAAAAACATCTTTATTACATACAATTTTAAGATACATATATTTTTTAAATTCATGTCCTCATGATGGAAGAGCTAATGAAGAGACGAAAGGAAAACAGAGGTTATTTTCAGAGAATTAAAATGCTCAGCATGGCCCAGAGACAGCAATAATATAAAAATGTACGTCTAGGGACTTAGTAAATTCACCTAAACAGGCTGGCATCTGCATGAATGGAAACACAATTGCTTTTAATATCAAGCCGTCAGCCTGTTGTGTTTCATAATGACGAACGAAAATCCAACAAAACAAGAGAGTTGCTTTGTAATTGCAGGGGATGCAGAGGCAAATGATGCCTCCATTTTATTTAGTGCAAAGTTGCTGGAGTTTTCATTCCACAGGAGTCTTTTCCATTCTAGAGAAGTTCAAATATTAATTAAAAAATTAATTAATAGTAAAACCACCAAAAAGCCCCACAAACTAAGATTGACCTTTGAACTAATTGCCAGTAAGAGGCATTTGTTCTACACACTGCCCATGGTCGGAAGCTTAAAGTTACTAATTATTTTTGCCCAAGCACCTTTTTTTTTTTAAATTGTTACGTTACCAGAGGTAAACCCAAGGCCCACAGCCCTGGAGAAGATGGCTTACCTGGAAAGCAGCAGCTAGAAGAGAAAGGATAACTTTGTGTTTATTGCAGCAAAGTTTTCTCCACAAGACCTGAATAACCATTTCCATTTTTGACAAAGGATTTCCATGTCACCTTGGGCAAGGCACCTAAATACCCATTCATGGTAACAACTATTCCTTTTCTCGTTTGCCTCCTCCAGCCATATGCTGTCACAGAAAAGCACGTGTTAGAGCACGCATGTACGCTGCCAAGCACAACAAACCCTGTTGTCCACCTCCAACCCCCAACGTCATGTTTTCAGTCAGCCACTCACATCTGTGTGTGCACCCAGGGCTAATCAGGACAACTGATAAACTTCTTCCTATGTCTTTGTTGTTTTATCCTGCTTTTTTTTTTCTCCTCTTTCTTATTTTTACTTGTTTGGTGGAATGAAGAAAGAAAAATAAAAAAAAAAACAAACAAACAATTAAAAAAAAATCCAAAACCAAAAAAAACCCCACCATTCTTGTGAAAATTTCAGCCACAGAGTCCAGTCACTCGTCTCAGCTCTGGACTCCACATATTAGCTAGATAATGGCAGTCCTCTCTATCTCTCCTATGGCCGATATGGCCGTATCCCAGCCCAGCACCATGGAGTGCTATGGATCCTGGACTTGTCCCAATGCCCTACTGGTACCCACCACACTCCCTTCAAGTGGGATGTTTTCCTTTATTCACTCACCCCAATGTATGAGCATCTTACATATACAGACTATTCCACTATAAAAGATAAGTAAGAAACTTATTTGAAAAAAAAAAATCAGAAACTCAAAAAATCATAAGTTGGATGCAGGATGATGCTCTGTCCCTCCCTGCCTTGGGCTAGACTTTTCTTAGACATAACCAAACTCCAGAGTCTATCATCTTTCCTTTTCACAGCCCACTCAAACCCAACAGATACAATTATGTGCAAATTGTCTGTGATTTTTAAGATGGGCAAGTCTCTGATTATGCAATCATCCTTTGAAGCACAACTGAGCTGCGTTTGCAACCAGCATCCCCCAGAGCTCTCATGAGCCAGTGGAACAACCCACTTTGCCCCATTTATCAATAATTTGTAGCCAGTTACACAGAAGAACCCAGTTTCCCTTATCCCACTTGGGACAAAACTGTTCAAGAAACATTGATCAAATGTAGACGCGATAAAAGAAGTGACTCTGCCTCTTTTACCACAATCCTCTGTACTGTTTAAATTGAAATAACTCAGATTTTCCATCTTACATTTTTTTTTCCAAGAGAAAGCAGCAAGAGAATCATTGTTTTGGCCTCAAGGCATTCATCAAGCCCTCTCATTTCTTTCTTGAGTTCAGCAGAGTAGCCACTTTATCTGCTGTGTGATTGGATAGATTTTTTTTTTCCCCAGGAAGATACTTCATTTTTGTGTATATGGAAGGTATATTGCACATAGAAACCAGGGGAATAGAGTAGCAAGGCACTAAATCTATCTGCTAAAGAACATTTATTCAAAGACAACCACAAGGCTCAATCTAATTGACAATTTCTGCTCGGGGCCCATGATTAAAATACGAAGGCTGCTGCAGGTAAGAACAGGAAAGAACTAGCACTGCCATTGGCAAGAGCTTGCACAATAGCTGTCATGACCAGCAGTTATCACCAATTTGCTTTTAGCACCTAGTATTAATCAAGATATGATGGAAAAAAGGCTTCAACTCAACAGCAGGGTGTAGCCCAGGGGAGGAAGGGGTTAGGGAGAGTGCACATAGGGGTTTTGCTACAAGTAACCTCTGGAATGTATGTTGAATATCCCAAATATGTACCTGTAAATTGTTGAGTTTTACAACATGTTTTAGGCACATTAACCCATACATTGTCTCTGTAAATATTTTGTATAACCTTATGAATTGAATGAGACTCTTCATGAAGATTTTCTTCCCTTTGTGTCAGGAGAAACAGTAGGAGAGGAGTTAAGAGTCCATTTCTGTTTCTGAAGAGTTCTCTCTCAACTAACCCTGACAGATAACTATACCATGCATTTGGTGTGATGCTCTGAGTGAAGCATTTTGTGAACTCAGCTGTTGAGATAGCAATTTTTTTTTTTTTTTCAGGCAGCAATCAGTGGAAAGGAGATGTGGTACAGCATTAACACAAGAAACTCCAAACACTTCACGCCTGCACCAAATTCATACACTAGTGGAAAAAATCCTTGTGTGGAGCACACATGCATCTCTGAGTGGTGTACCTTGGTGCAAATACTGGTGGCCCCCTCAGTTCAATAATGCATCTACCTGGACATCATCCCTGTCAAACTCCTTTTACAGATAAAGAGCTGCAGCACAGATACTAAAGATATAACCAAGCCTTTAGACCTTTGTGAGCCAAATCTACTTGAAAATGGATAACAGTATATATAGTTACATATTTTTAAAGCAGTGAAGATCTGAGCCTTGACAAACTGCTCAAGTGTTTGCCAGGGTTTCTAGCAGATTTTGAAAGCCACGCTGAACTTAGTGAGCCAACTGTCTGCTTGGGCAAGTCTCTAAAAATCACTGTAAATCACAAAAAAAAAACCAAACCCCAAACCCCAAAACCCAAAAAACTCACCATGTAATTAAATTGTTCTTGTACTTGTGTCTTCATTTGATAGAAAGAAAGTGCAGTCAAGCATTTGGCCAGCAATTACATGAGTACAAATCTCTAAGACGGAGACTTGCATAAAGGAAAAAGAACCCTGAAAACAAGACTAATATTGCACTACAGCCATACTTGTGGTTACAGAATACCTTGACTTGACCTAATTTAAAAGATATTTGTTGATAGACCTATTCACATACTTTAAAATCTCAGCTAGTCTTAGGCTCAGAGCCAGTGTTAGTCTGCTTCTAATGGCAGCATTGGTTTGGGAGTTAGGTGTCTCAGTCACCACTGGAATTTAACTACAGATGATCTAACCTTTTTCAACTCCAAGTATAAGTATCTGAAGCTATAACAATTTGTGACTCTTCTTTTTATAAGACAGTTTGAGAGCTCTTTGTGTATGACTAGAGACCAAATGTTTCTGCTCTGTGCCTAAGCTGTCTTTACAAGACTGGAGTCTTTCCTTTGCTTGGGCTACTACAGCTAATGTATATCCAAGCTACCCTAAAAGATGAGATTTATGGGTCTGATGTCTGGATTCTGCTCAGGTTTGTGGTTTAACATTAATTTTAATTACTGTTTGGAGAATAAGATGGACTAAGGATGATGAGGAGATGGGGGCAAAACAAGAGAGACTTCCCCTCTAGTTTTCCAAACCATCAGTGGTGAAGGCCGTAAGGAGAATCTGCTGGAGGAGAGGCATCTATGCTAGGAGGAGTTTCAAAGCCCTGAGAAAATCAGGTGGAAAATGGTTTCTTAGCTCTGTGTAGGAAGATAGTAAAATAATAACTACACCTGTCATCCTTTATTCCAGCTTCAAGATGCAGATCACAATTTTATACCTATTTTTTGATGTACTTCCTGTGCAAAGTTAAGCCATTTAAAATAGTTTATAATTTCCTTCACTTTTAAGAAGAGCTCACTTTTTAGGAAGTACAGATATCCTATTTATTAATTTTTTTCCTTAAAATGGGTTAGCTGCAAAATGTAAACACAAATCATTTGTATCAAAAGACTCTTAATCAAAGCACGGGAACTTTATCTTTGTACTCACTGACAGATGCGACTATTTTCATTCATACGCATTTTTGAGAGAAATCAATTATGTGGCTGACTTACTGCCTTCTCTGAGGACCCTATTTCCACAGCTAACAACCCTTGGTAGATTATTTGAGGAAAAAGACAGGAGGTTAGTTTGTACCCAAGAGCATCAAAGAAAGCTAGAAGGTGATTAGAGCGAGGTTTCAGAGTTCAAAGTAAAATATATTATTTAATACCATATAAAAGAATTTATATTCAAAGACCTAATTAGGAATGTGTGTAATGAATCCTATGTACTCCTCACAGAGTACCATTTAATTCAAAATGTTTGAAGCTTATCTCTGCTTTTTGGAAGTGGACTGGCATTGAAATGTCAACCACAATCTCCTCTGGAAAATACTTGTGATTACATCACTACTTACAGGCCTGCAACATACAATAAATAATATTTATTGAATTACTGTAATTCCAGATCATGTTTAAGCTTGTATATCATGTACATGCTTATGTATGCCTGATATGTTGAAATCTAGGAGCCAGAATTTGTTTCATGCTTTGAGAAGTGCTACATACCACCACCTAAGGTGGTGCCCTTGTATATACAAGCTTGAATATCTGTTAAAGTTTCTGCAGACCATTCATGGCAGTGCAAGGACACTCTGTTTTCAGTTTTACCTTACTTGATCACCTCACATACTACATTCATGCTACATTCACAAGGTCTCAACATCCCTCGTCTGAGAAGGTTGGGTAGGACGTTGTGTTTGTACATGTTGTACCACTGCTTGCAGTTACCCATCTTGGGCATCACCAGCCAAGTTCTCCAGGCATCCCCCAACATTCATATCTGCCTCATCTCTTCCTCATCTCCAGGACCTGCTTCACTTTTCTCCAGGTGTGATCTTCATCTTCTTTCTAAGCCTTCTTCTCCTCCTCCTCTCCAAGACCACTTCTTTCTAGGAACACATCTTTTCAGCCTCCCCGTCTTTCTGGGCCCTGAATCTTCCCATTTACCAGTCAAAATAGTCTATGTGCACAAGGACAAGGGATGAACCTGCTAATTGATGCATCAGTGTCATCTCTTTTTATTAAATGGAAGGCTTAGTACGTGCCACTTCTGTTCAGTCCAGATGTTCACAAAATCTACAACTAGCCTGTACCAGTTGCTGAGAAGAAGCAGCAGGCTTTTATGCTTGATAGTTCAAAAGTTCAAATCTGAACATTCACCCCCCTCATCCCAATTATCTCCCTCATGTTAGCAGTCATGATTTTTTTTTTTTGGCTGCAACTGTTGTCAAACATGTATTAACTCATCTCCTGCAAGTGCTTCACTGCAAAGTCAGATGGTTTGAAGCAGAATAAAAATCTATTTTGTATATGAATATGACACTTGTTTACTGATTACATGTATGTGGATAAGATTGTTATTCTCTGCTATTTTTATTAAGAGGTGTAAGGCAGCAACTAATCTACTGATTTATGAGTATCAGCACCATGTATTAACTCTCCCTCTGCTAGATAACCTGTTGAGCTGCTGCTACATTTCATAAGAATCCTCACAAGGCAGCAAGCATAACTCATACGCTAGATACATCCCTCCCCCCCAAAATACCAAACACATTTAATCATGCCCACAAATATTAGCTTTAGCCTTATGTAAGCCTTAAACGAGCACACAAATCTTACTATCATTATTTAAAGTCTAAAACACTGGCAAGATTCCCAAGCAAACTACTGTGATTTTGGAGAACACAAGGAAATTCAAGCAAAGCAGTAAAACTCAGCCTGACCCAAACAAGCAAATACATTCCTTTGCCAAACAAAAGTTCACAGCAAAGTTAAACACAGTATTAGAAACAATTGAGATTCACAGAGAAGAAATGGTAAGAGCGGTTCAACACCTAATGAAAGCAAACCTCCCCAAACCAGGGGTCTGTTTCTGTTTTGATATGCCAGCATGGAACTCAACCATCAAGACTCTTTGAAGTAAAGAACAGTTAAAGGTGGCTAGTACCTTGAAGGAGATGCCTTAACAAGAACTGGCTTAAAAACTTCCCAACAAATGTCTTAATTTTAGACTGTGCAGATCAGAAAAATACCCAGTCCTCGGGCTAATTTCAGGATGCAGGCAAAAGGCCAGACTCTCTTAGGAGCTCAAATTCCAAAAAATGAGAGCACAAAGGATTTTTGAAGTACTAGCCATCACTTTTCCTGTCTCAGTGAGAGCCAGTGAGCAAGAGGATCATTTGAAAACTTGGCTATAGATCTCTCATTTTCATTTTGTTTCTTTTAAACAAATAGTTCAGCCTAACAATCTCCAGGACAAACATAGCTAAACAAAAAAGATCCCCACCCAGCGCTTACTGATTATTAAGCCTTTGGTTTGGCATAGAGTCTTCTTCAACAAATAAAAACATAAATACATTGTCTTTGTACATCATCTGGGGACACGCAGCTAAGATGGATTACTACTGGTATGAAGTCTTAAAAATAACAGATCTGTAAAACAGAAAGTCATAAGCATGAGAATATAAAAGAACTAGAGTTAAACTATTTTAAGTGACTTAAAATATTTCCCTGAAGCACACTGTCAGAAACCTTCACAAGCTGATGTCTTCTGTGAACGTTGGGCAGGAGTTTCTATAGTACATATTTAAAAGGACCATGAAAATTTGGCCCAGAAACAGGACTGATGCTTCCATTTGGAGTCAAGAAACATTTATATCACAAGAAGTCCAGACTGAGGGGGAAATACCACAGCTGAAGCAAAAGTGAACATTTTGCTCATGCGGAACTTAGAAGGGTAATTTCTATTACCTTGTGAGCTCAGAAATCTTTGTGTGGTTCCTGTTTCAAAAACTCATGGACCAACAACCACAAAAGAAATATAGGTCTCAAAGCAAGTCCTAAGATTGTGTAATAATTTTAGCATAGAGATAAAGAAACTCCCACTACGTGGTTTTATATATTAAAAAAAATACTAGCAAATTTGTGCATTTTTACCTTCCAACTGAACAAAAGGTTATTGACCTTAAAAATCTCTGTGTACATGTGAGCATCTGTGCCTTTTCCCTATGTCTTTATAGACTAGAAATCCCTACTCACATAATATTTTTTTTCCAGAGCCAGGGAAATTTGTAACTGTGAAAACCGGCAGCAATGGGTTCATTATCTTTATCCTAAAGATTCCCCAATACCAGGATGATGGGCAATACCCTATTGCCCTATGATACAAATGTCAAACTCACATTGAAGGACCTTAGGTTATTACTCCTGTTTCCTCCAATCCTTGACCACACCACACAGAAAATTATAGTTCATGGTTTACATTGTTGCTCTCTCAAACCAAAAAAATCAGGCAGTGAAGACTTGAAGGGGGGCAGGGGAGGAGGGCAAGGAAAACCCAAAATTTTTCCCAACCTTACCAACTGTGTTTGTGTAAACGTTTGATTCTGTTGGAAGACAGGAGTTGTACTATTGTGCAAGAAGGAAAGAGGGAATGTTCAAAATCAGCTATTTGCAAAGAAAAGCCCTCCCTCCTTTTTTAACTTCTTGCCCAGCTTCTGAGACGCTTGGCAAGGAGGGGGTAATCTCATAAATAGTACTTAATTGTCAGGTAAAGTCAGGGAGCCTCTCAGGTACATCACTTCAGACAAGGACACTTTTAAGCCTCATCAAAAAAAAAAAACCAAAACCAAAAACCACCCCAAACAAATTAAATAATAATAATAATAATAATAAAACAAACAAAACCAAAAAAGACAACTAGCAACACTGAAACTACCAGAAATATAAAAAAACTCAAACCAGGACCTGCTCACCAACTCTGAATCTGAATCTAATTCAGCACTAAAAGATCCAACCAAGACACACACACAAACCCCAGACAAAGAAAAAAACAGATTTCAAGGGTTCCAGCTCATCCAGAATAAATTTTTCATCCTTAATGTGGAAAGATAATGTGCAGGAAAAATAATTCACAATCCCAAATGAATAATGCTTTTCTAAAAAAAAGAAAAAAAAACAAACCTCAAACTCAACTATTGGTTGAGCATATAGGTCATTCCACATAAAAGCAGAATTAAATGGAAATCAAAACTGATCCAAGTTATATCAAGACTTGTTATGCACATAATGCAATTTTCCATCTATATATTTTCAGGTGCACTATCCAACTTGTGAAAGTTTGAATTACAAGATCTTGTGAATTTGAAATCTTCAGGACCTTGTCTTTTCTGGTCAATCTAATCTAATTCTCACCTCAGGGATGTGTCTGAATTTATCTTTGATCACCATTGCATCAAGCTCCCAGGAATTAAATGAGAATCTTGCTACATTAAAAGAAAGTTGTTTATAATCAACCATGCACAAGCTGTTGGTATGGCTAGCTGCCACACAAATCAAGGTTAAAACAGGCCAAGCTTACAGCTGAAATATAACTAATATGACATTATTCTTTCAGACATTTGGTTAGGCTGACAAATTTGTAACTGTAATTTACACAATGTCCCCATGACATGTGGCAGTACAGCTATTGTGTACGGAGATTTTCATCATGGGAAGGAGGGGGAGCAAGTCTACATTTTCTTAATGCAAATCTTTCCCATAACAATTTTGGAATGCACGCTGGCTTGCTAAAGTATACAATTTACCTATCTGAGAGTACACGAAGTTCAAATGGTGACAGATAATTATTTTAATGCAATGCAAAATTACCCTGTGGAACTCATCAGTCCAGAAAGTGGTTAAGATACTATATATAACACTGTTAAATAGAAGTATATGCTTTAGTAAGACAAAGCTTGAAAGATTTACTCTGTCTTTTGACTCATGCATTGCATCAATATAATAAATGCTGTTAGAATTCAGTATTAGGAAGGAAAATTCAATTAGTAGGATTTTAACACGCTTATATAACACAGGAATTGTCTTATGGGATCAGACAGGAGTTTATTTTACATGACCTTCCATCCCTAAGGGGTACAAAAAGCCTACATGGATAGGGATATGTTGCCAAATAAGGAAATATTCTTCTCGACCTGAGATAGCAGTTGGCCAAAGTGTGAGGACTTGTATCCTTCCCCATCCATTTTAATCCTATCTAATTGTAGACGTTCTCATCATCCATAAAAATATTTTTTCCAATTCTAAGCATTTGGCCTCCATGGTATCTACTGGCACACTATCCTGTGAAATAATTGTTATGTGGGTTACTGGTTTCAGATCTCTCAGGACATTTTTTTCCCCCTTTGTATTATGACAAAATTGAAACAACAAAAGCCTAAATCACCACTTCTGAGAAGTGCTTGTTATTCTGTACAACTCTTTGCCTCTGTAATTAAACACTCCTCATAAGGAAGTCCTTCTAGGTCTGAAATTATTAGCTATTGCTGGAACCCCTCGGTTAAAGCACATTTTTGGTCCTCTTCCTCAAGGAATTCAAAATTGGCTGCTACTACTGAGAAGATATAAAGATACCATATATAGGTAACTGCTCTGTTCCAGATCATCACATCTTAAGAAACCGTCATACATACTGATTATACAGCTTCCTCTCTGCAAAGCTGATTTTATTCAGTAGTGCCACATTAAGCTTCCAGCTGCTGAAGAAATAAAAAATGCCCAACTCTTTGCTGTTGAACTAGTTCTGCTTTCTCATCCTACTTTCACCATGTAGATTTGTGCAAACTTCCTGTGTGGTCTGACTGCTGTTGTGTATTATAAGAACAAATAGGGGGAAAAAAATGCAGAACTCCTTCTTGCTTCCAAATGGTCATGTTTTGTGATGTTGCAACCTGGAGCCCAACATTGCTTCAGGTCCAAATCACAAGCTCTCTCTATACATGGTTCATTTTCATCAACAGAGCTTGTTTTCCCCCTGTTGTTATAGACTGTATTTTCATAATATCTGCTTAAATTTAATCTGTAACTTGAATTGCCAATACACGAAGCACAATCAGGCCTGTAATAACTTGCAGAGAGTTTAATAGGAAAACGGGGCAATGATTAGTACAGTTGGATTAATATCGGTACATGGGACATTCAAGCTAGGTTTCTGTACACTACAGGACATTTTGGTTTTAAGGTATTTTATTTTTCTTAAACAGTAACTGTGATTTTTTCCTGGAAATCAATGGAAGTCTTTTCCCAGGACTTTTCTGCTACGATGCTTGCCCAGTAAACATCTCTAACTGTAGCAGAAGTAATTCTGGCAAAGGTAACTTCTTATCTGCATGTAAACAGGATAGTTATGTCTCCTGGAATTTGACCTGGAGCTTCATCGATGCTCCTTCTTATTGCCTTTACTCAACCACACCAATGCAAACAACAGGAATTTTCGTTACAGTGGATCAAAGTTTTTGCGCTATTTTGTCACTGTGAGAATAATCACCTATTTTTGTTTTTGGACACTGTTGTGCGTGGTTGTACAGCATCTACAGATAAGATAGAGAAGAAAGGATGTAAAGTGCAATAGCTGCATCCCAGATTCATACCAATAGAAAAATTCAGATTGTAGTTTACTATAGAAAATACTACTAGAGAGGATACTTTTAAATTAGGGGACCTTTTAATAAGAGAGTAACTTGCTTTTCCTCTGGGGTCTCGGGATGGAGAACTGAGACTGCTTTTAAATCCTTCTTATGAATAGAATGAGAGTAAAGATGTAAGAGAAGACCTCTAAGTTCACATAAAATAGTAATCTAGCCAGATTTCAGGCATCATATAACCAGACTCTGCAGTTGCACTTGTAAGACCCACATGCATGATGTACGCTCTCATTAATCACAGATTTTAATGAATCTCATGGCAAACAGAGTAACTTACTGCCCACAGATGTAGCTGCAACTCTCAGTGAACAGCAGGGAGACCTGAAATCAGTCTAAGAACAGTCTCAGAGCTGTATGTGGGAAACACGTTGCTCTGGGTTAAAAATACAAACTGCTTTTCCAGAAATTAAAATAAATTAAAAAATAAAAATTCCCATTGTAAAAATCAGGAAACTCTCAGCTCGAATGAGTAGGAAAAAAAAAACCAAAAAAAAAAACCAAAAAAAAAACCAAAAACCAAACCCCAAAAAAGTTACTCAACAATACAGCAAGTTTGGTTTCTCCTGTCACCACTTTCCAATAATTTAAAGTTGGTATGCAACTTAAATAGTTTGCTTACACAGCTTGTCTGCAACCTAGGATGTCATAGGTTTAGGTTTGTTAATAGACTATGCTAAATTTATTAGTCTACTTGAATGCTGACTAAAGAGCAAAGAGCTGGGTCAACTGTTTCTTTTAAATACGAGAAAACTAGAAAACTAAAACTTAATGTAACCTTATTCCCAAGAGCTTTTTCGAGTCCAGACTTCAGATGAATAAAACTGAGGATCAACAGGCTGGAAGTAATTCATAGAGTAAGTGCTCTGACCAAGACATATTTTCTCCTACTAGATCCAGAAACTTATATGTAAAAAGAAAGATGTCAAGTCTTCTGCAAAACACATAGGGCCCAACTCCCAGTTACTCTAAGTCAGTAGATCTTCCTCAATGGGTCTTTGTCAGCTTGTGTCAGCTGGAAATCTAACCCCAAAAGTAACATAAAAGACCCTGCCAATTAATTCCTGTTGGAGTCAATGAAAGTTTACATCAGTGTTTAAATACTTTTCTCCCCATCACCCCATTTGAGACCTTTAATACCCATCTCCCCTTTCCAAGCCTGTAATTCTTCCCAGGCTACATCGGTTCTTTATTTTGGCATGTCCAGTTGAAACTTGACCCCAGTTAACAATATTGTGCAACTCCTGGCAAGGTCAGTTTTTCCAGCAAGGAGGAAGGGCTGCAGGGGCACCCACCAGCCTCAGCAGTGCCAGCTACTGGCGAGACTCAAATTCTTCCCTAAGACCAAATCAGGGCAGAAAGAGTGTCCAGCTGAAGTGCCAAGTTAGCAAACATGCCCAGCTGCTCTACTGACAGGGCACATAAAAATTAAGGCTCAAGTACTTAACACGGATCACGGACATAGTACTTCTTGAAAAGAAGTTGCATGGAACGCCATGCAAACCTCCGAGGGACTAGAAACCACCTCTGATTTATATGCAATAACCCCTTGCTCGCTTAAAGTGAAGATTAATTACAGCCTAAGACATTGAGAAGTGAATTTCATCCTAAAAATGCTTGGATGTGAATTTAGTTACTATTTGCAGAATTAGGTAGTCTCAGCTTGAAATCTGCCAGTGCCACCTGGTTCAGGATGAGTGTAATGGGAAGGGTAGAGCTGGGGTGACACATGTCAATTAATTCACTTATATTTATAACCTGTTCTTTATGGAGAAAGATTATTAAGTCCACCACTTCAAAGACTCACATGAAGTCCTTTCTGTAATACATCACTGTTTTATTTGGAAGCTGGAAATCAAGAACCCTATTTAAAACTAAGAGTGTTAAAACTAAAGAAAAAACTAACCTGTCCACCCTTTTACTTTAAAACTTTCCATAGTATCTTAGAAATTCGTGGAGAGAATACGCTTAATCAAATCACTCAAAAGTCATACTAAGATTTCCAGCTGCAACTAAGTTCTGGTTCCATTGATCTACTAATTTAATACACAGATGTAGTCTGCAGTTCGGGTGTGATGAGATGAGAATCAGTCTTCCACTACTGAAGACTCCCGCAAAGTTACCTGAACAAGTAAATTAATTTTTAACGGATACAAATTATCTATATAAAGTGTTTCTTGAAGATAACCAGTTACAGACAATTTAAATTGACATCTGAACAAGAAAAGAGAAGGAAAAAAAAAATCTATCACAACCAACATGACAGATTTTTCCAATAATCTGAAATCTACACATTCAAAAGAGAGAGAGTACAATTATTGTGATAATCACTGGATCTTCCCAATATTTCTACCTTTAGAAAATCTTCTGTTTTAAAACTCAGTTGGCAAAAATAAACAAATAACAACAAAAAGCCAGTATGTGTAGATTTACAGGACCTCAGTAACAAAGTGGTCCACTGGTATCAGTTTATATCTACCAACTCAATACCAACTCAATACCAACTCAATACCCACTCAAGAACAAGTACCCTATAATGAATTATCAGAACAAACTCTGTATGCAAGGGATGCATGGATTTTCCCAGATGAGGAACCTCTTCCACTTGTGATGAAACATGGGGAAATACATACAAAGAAAAACCATCTGAGAAAGTTATATAGAAATGTCATTTGTCTGAGGGTTTGTTTTTTTTCTTTATTAAGGAAAATTAGAGTATAATCCATACAAGTATGTTCAGCTGCTCATATAAAAGAGGTTGGATGGTAGCAGTTAGGTTATGCTAAGATTTTTTTTTAGTGACACAGAGCATTTTTCAGAAGTATTAGAGCTCCTGAAATCTGAACAGGTTCCTTGGGAGACAGTGATACCCATCAGACAGCACCCTTAGGGAACAGTTAGAGCATTTACCTTTACCTTACAGATAAGGAAGGCCCAGCAAGAGAGACTGCAAATCTCCCTGGTTTCACCTTCCTTTGCTCCATACTTGATGCAGCACCTTGAGATTAGCAGGAGTGCAAGAGATCCTTAAAGAACCTCCCTTGAATGAAACAAAACCTATTAAATCAGCAATGCTGTAATAATGACTGCTGGAATAATAACTACCAGGAGAGTAGCTGTAATGACAGCCCACCATGGGGACAGCAGGGTCTGCTACGAACGGCTGGGAAAATCCCATGTGGCACAGGTATCTCTGAATGCAGGTGATGAAACACCGGTGAGTACAGTTGCATGTCAACTGGTGAAGGGATTAAAAAAAAATGAAGGAGAGCTAGAACTGAGCCTATGAAAAGAATTATTCACATGTGCAGCTGTGAGTCATGAAAAGAGCAGCTATGCAGAAAAGGAACTGCATACCAAAGGTGAGACTAAGCTTGGAGTGGGGTTTAATAAAGCAGAACAGTAACTGAGCTTACAAATTTTTATAACGGGTTACTGAACAGAAGCATCACACACACTCCCCGAAAAAAAACAGCAACAAAGGGGAAGAATAAGAAGCCCAAACCGCCAAGCTAAGTAATTTGCCATTAGGTAAAGCTCAGCCACATCATTCAGTTCTGAGTTCTGGGCTTCAACCAGCTTCAGCCTAACATCTTCTTGGAAAAAAGGTGATGCATGTGAGAAATTTGAATCAGTGGAGCTGCCTTGCAAAGGCAGAAATACTGAAGAAAGGGTTTTCATAACTGGGTAAGGAATTACTTGTTCTCAAAAGAGGTAAATTTTAGTTTCATTTAAATAAATTATGTTTATGAGGGCAGGCAATGAAACACCCAGCCCAAGGCTAAGCCTTCACTGCTCTGGGCTCTATATGGACAAAATACATCTCTACAGCCATGAAAAGTTTATAGCCAAAGTAGGTAAGACAGGTATTAACAACTCCATTTCACTAGTGAGAACTGAGGCACACAGAAATTAAGTAACTCATCCAAACTGACACAGAAAGCCTGGGAAAAACTTGAAATTATAGCCTTATCTCTCAAGGCACAATGTAACGCTGCCACTGCCCGGTTACTTTTCCTTTCTACAGGCAATTTCCTCCTTATTTTAGTTCCACTGAACACAGAACTAGACAGAGCTTAAAATTTGCAATGAGTTAGTTATGAAAGAACTGCAGTGATCTGCAGAAGTGCATTAGGACACTCACTGATGTAAGAGATGAAGATGATGAAATGGTAGATGGAAGTCAGTATGATTAAGTAATGCGTGTAGGAAAGGATCATAGAATCATAGAATCTTTAAGGTTGGAAGAGACCTCCAAGATCATCAAGCCCAACCATCAATCTAACACCACATTGTCCACTAAACCATGTCTGGAAGTGTCATGTCACAACTGCCACCATGATCCTGTTTTACCTGCATCCTGCAACATGTGCATCCATGTAACTGCATGTCACTAGTCACCAGTCAGGAATGAAATTTTGGGGTATAATAGATGCAGAAACGACACAACCTCTCCCTCCCCTCAAAAGAAAGGAACCTGAACTCAATGTCTCAGGCCTTAGCAGGGAAGCTGCTCCAAACAGCTACCCCATGTCCTAAAACATGGGTGTAAGAAAAATTTACATGTAAAAAGATCCCTTCCAGTGCACTGCTTTGTTAGTGTAGGTGCAACCAGTGTGTCAAACCACAGAATTTCTTTGTTGCAACATGTTGTGAGCTCAAAGTTAAAACTGCAAAACCAGTCAGATAAATTCATGGAGGAAGCATTCGTCAAGAAAAAACATCACTGCTGGCATAGGAAGTCCCTGAACTGCAATTCACTGGTGGCTGGGAGAATGTTACTACACGCTTAGCACCGCAGACTCTTGCTGGGCATCGGTGTTGTTGGTGCAGTAATTTTATATTACATTTTAGGGGTTAGGGCAATTTAAACAATTAGGCAAAGTAACATAACAGCAATAGTAAGTAAACCTCTTTCTGAGAGAACATTCATTTGAATTGGATAAGGCACCTGGAGGATTTAACAACTCATGTCCAAATGAACAAGATGTAATAAGCTTGTATACAGGCTTGATATGAGAAGTGGATTGTTTTTAGTAAAACAGTGGAGAATAACCTCTTATTGAAAAGAGTGATATTGAATTTTAATCAGGGGAAAATAAAGATGCAAGAATAAATCTGCACAGGCTTACAGGATGACTAGATGACTTTCTATGCCATCAACAATGGATGCAGGAGTGTGTTACATCCTAATCTGCTATTTTCTGTTATCTCTACTTTTTCAATCACTCCATATATCCTGCCTTTTTAAGAAAGAAAGCTAAACCAAGAAAAACTGCAGGTATTGTCCTCCACAAAGTGCAGAAGAAGCACAGATACAAAAGATGAAAAAGTGATTAGAAACTCATACTTCAATATAGCCGGCCCTAATTTTTCATCCCAGTATTACTCACTTGAGTGATTGTAGAGTTACACATTCAAACTGAAAGCAGAGGAACCCAGACTATGTTTTGCTGCTCATATTTTACATATCAGAGCTTAGTAATAACCATCATACCCCTGGTGATTCTCATCTGTGTCACAACTTGGGGCTTATGTGACCCTCACTAATATCCCTTTCAGTACCATCTCTGACATGATCCATGTTTTTGGAGGGGTTTACTGGAAAATAATTTCTCAAATGTGTTTTTAGTTACTACAAGATACACACACCCTCTTTTCACGCATGTTTATTTTTTTAAAGCAAGCATATTGTGGCAATTATGGAGGAATTTGTATTCTCCACTGACATCCGGAATTCCATTATCTGTATTTCATGGTCGCGATGGAGTCCAGCACTGGGTCCCTGGGCCAGACTTTCAGGGCTTATTTTCTTTTGTTTTTGAGTAGTGAGTGGAGACGATGTTGTTCAGGTCTTCAGAGTAAAGCACATGTGATTTTTTTTTTTTTACCCCCTTTTCTGAACCATAGCTCTGTGCTGGAGATCCATGCACTTAACTGGTCTGTTCACACCCTGAATACAATACAGGATGCCTTCAACTTTGCTAAGATGGAAAGGCAAAAGCCAAAACAGGAACAAGACTCGCATCACTAAGATTGTCTTGGTTTATTGTTTTGTGCCGACAACCGAATTTGAGCCGTTGTGCATACTTTCCTCCTCCCTTCCCCAATTTGAATACCTTGAAGCTCTTTAACCCATCTTAATTCACAGGCAATCACAGGAGCGGGATGTGGGGATAGGACCATTTGCCCAAAATAACTTATAACACAAACACCAACAAGACTGAAATTGCTCCTCATGGACAGACTTGCCAAGCCTGAAAAACATTTTTTTCCTGAAAAGCTGAACCATTTACAGGCTGTTTGGATGGTGTGTGTGGTGGGAAAAGGCATTTTGGAGAGAACATTTGAATTGGTACATCCGCTTGACACATGACGTGTTCCAAACAAGATGTTCCCAACTCTACTAGCCAAGTTGTATGGGCCAGTTCAATAGGGCTTGTGAAATTCAGGTCATCTGCATGCGGAGCAGTACAGCAAGATTTGCTGCTTCACAGACTGTAAGTTGACCGCTCATCTGAGTGAAAACTCCTACTCTTTGCTTGGATTTCACCTTGAGGTTGCTAAGTCCAGTTAAAAACAACTTTTTTTTTTTTTCCCTTAGCAAAAAGACATAGAAAGGTCGCATACTTCTTCAGATAGGAATGCAAAGGGGTGCAAGGTCTTTCCTGTACAGGTAATGAATGTGATTTATAGTGCTGCATTTAGCCTTGTTGGAGCCAAATTAAGGGAGAAAAGCCACAAAGGAGACATGGTCTTGAGGGATTTTTTTTTTTTTTTTCTGTGCCTCTCCTTGCCAGGCTCTGTCTTCAGAAACAGTGACCAAAGCTGTCTCTGTCACGTAAGCGGAACAAAACCAGAAGAACAGGGAAAGTTTTGAACAGGGATTAGAGACATCTCTGGAGTCACAGCAATTGATCTTGGTCTCTCTTGGGCTAGATCCCAACTCCCGTATAATTCTGGAGACAGGTAAATGGGATTTCTGTGTTGGCAGAGAGCTGGGCGAGCACACAGAGCTAAGGCTCTGAAGGATTTTAAAAAGGCCTGGTGTTTTGCCAGTCTCTCCTGGCTCCAAGGAGTACAAAAGACATGGCACTTATTCTAGTCTCACTGTGAATAGTGAGAAGGCATCTATAAGGGAAGATCAGGCAGCAGCGTGTTAATGTCAAAGCATAGATGTTTTGCTGGGAGCTTATCTAAAAAGAGACAACAAGAGGGGAAGAAAAAAATAAATCCAGAAGCTCTCACAGATTTACTTTCCAATAACTTCAATATTCAGATCACTATCAAGAAATCCAATGAAAGAAAATATTTTCTGAAGTGGGTTTTGTTCTGCACATTGAACTGTGCTTAAAGCCCCTGAACTCCTCTCCCCTTGCTGTAAGGTGAAGCCAGTGGGTGCTGAGTATCGCAGCTCTTGCTGTCCTACCCCGGGCAGACACAATGAAAGAGGTAATATTGTATCCCTGATGTAATATTATATATACACATACCATATATTGCAGTTTATTTATTTTAATACCCCTGCTGCTCTCCTAGCCCTGTGGGTGAAGTCCAGCAAAATCCCCTGCCATCCTCCAGCACCACCTCTCCCACCCCTTAGGATCCACTGCCAGCCACAGCCTTGTCTGTTGTTATATTGTACCTTTTCAATTATTATTATCTTTTTTTTTTTCAGAGAGCAGAGGATGTGCTTCCAGGGGATTTGGGGAGGAGGGCAGAGGAGCCAGAGCTCAGCTGAGACGGGAGTAGCCAGCAGCAAGGCAGCCCGTAGCTGCTCTGAGCCCCTGGGAATTATTAAGCCCCAATGCAATTATCAGCCCCCATGAGATCTGCATCCTTCAGTCTTTTCCCTGCTAAACAGGTCTCAAACTGTGAGCGAGCCACAGAATAAATTACAAGGGGTGCACAAGGAAAACATAATTGAGAATTTGCCACTGTAGGACACTGCTCTTGAGCTGATCGCAGCATTTGCTACCACATTTCATTTGAATCTTGAAGAATTGCTTTGTGCCACTAAGAGAAACACATAGAAATACTCCTCTATTTCTTATAAATATTTGCTACAGGCTGCCTTGATGTGTGAAGGCAGACACTAAAACCAGTAAGTTCAGAAGCATCAAGCAAGGCTGGAAACTGGCCGGCAGAAGAGGAACTAAAATTTGTAAGAAAAGGTAGAAGTGGCATTACAATTTAACAAGTTGCAAGCCAGATGAGCTGCATGTTAACTTCTAGCTGGTTTTTTTTTTTTTTTTTAATTATCAGTGATCATCTCACTTATATTACATACTGCCTTTTCCCACCTCTTAACCCTCTGCTTCCTGCAGTTGATCTGCACAATGTCACATCCGTGCAGAGCTGCTGCTGTAACCACACACAGTAACTGCACAAAGAAATGTCTGGTAAAATTGACTTAATCACATCTTTGACCTGCTCTGTGTCCATACAGCCGTAATCTCAAGATTCACACACAAAGTTGGGAAACTTCAGTCATGCTTTAGGAAAGGCGTGCCCGGGAGATATTTCTTCTACAGCCATGTAAACACATCATTTTTGTATAAGAATAGGATTCTTTGAGAGGGCAAGAGTCTCTCCTCCTTAAATCTTCTCGACTTTGAAGTTCTTTGTGCCATCCCTCAACTCAGCAAAACCCAGGTATCACCTGACTTGACTAGCAGAGGAAGTAATCTCATAGAGTTAGATAAACTTTTAAAATAATTCCTAGGGTAGCTTTTCTGGAGCACACAGGCTGTAAGACAATAGATACGGAGCTCTGCAAAAGTACTTTACTGGCATTCATTGGTGGTGACTCACAGAAGTCACCCCAGCTCTGGTCCATAGGGCGACCACCCCACCCCAGATGCCAATCACAGCCCTGCACTCCACCATCCCACACATCACTACATGCGAGCTAACATCTGCATTGAAGTTTTGGAAATCAAATGGAAACTCATCATTCTGTGCTGAGAGTCCTAAATGACTTTTTAAAAAAAGAAAAAAAAACAACCCCAAACTTGCACTAGGACAGCTATGTCAAGTCTCATACCACAGACAAGGATAAAGGATCTTAGTCCACATTCCTACATACAGGCTCAGAAGATGGTCAGAGAAATGTAAACTTCTGAAAAAACAAAGCTCAACGCTCTGCAAATATCAGGAAAAAAAAACCCTAGTCATGTAAGTAGACTTTCTAATTTGACTTTTGAAAGGCTAGTTTTCCTGTTTCAGCTCAGGACACATTAAGTTCTTTGAAACATTGTAGCAATAAGCTCAAGTACACTTTTAAATATCATTATTATACATATATTATTATTACTATATATTACAATACTATCACAATTCACACACCCCCTCAAAATCCCTGTGATTTACTCCCTTAAAAAAAATAGAAATACTCTACTAGGTGCAGCTTCATGTTTTGTTTAAGAGCTGAAGGAAATAAACTTTATATTTAACTAATTGTATAATTTTGCCATCTACATTCCCAGATGGTTCCAATGTTTTAGGGAAGTTTCTGCAAACCATCTGCAAACTTTTTACATGTCCAGATTCTCAACCGGCAAAACCAGGCACTGCGAACAACAGTAAACGCGAAGATTTAACACTGTGAAGTTTTAATATCTGCAGCAGACATTAGCGGTGATTTTGGTTTCCCCCTTATCTTTCTTTTTAGCAGTCTGAATTACCATTTTACACTATTCAAAATAAAAGATAGCAGTGCTGAAAGTAAAAATCAGTAGCAACTTTTAAGTATCAAACACATGCCTTAGAGGGACAACAAACTGTGGAAGTTCCAACAACAAAACGAAACAAGCACATTTGTCCCCCTTCCTTCCCTCAAGACTATTTTCTACTTCTTGATCAACTTTCACACTGCTTTTTTGCTCCTCTGAAGTTTCCTCCCCATTCCCCTGCGAAGCATAGTGAGGAAAGCAGAGAGTTAATCCTGCCGTTTCAACTGGTGTGAGCCTTTACTATTAACTCGAATTTACTGAGCGATCTCTCCCTAAAAAAGAAGAAAGGAAAAAAAAAAATTCCTCACTGCACTGTAACACCGAGGAGTATATTTAAAAACATCTCCCTCGGGTCTCTCTAAACATCTGCTTAAAGGTTTGCTGTGTCTTAAAAGGGCTCTAATTACCAGAAACTCCTCTCTTACTTAAGCCCAGGGCTCACAGTTTGATTATAACTCAAGCTCCAGTTAATTTAGGGCTAAACCAAAAATGCCTCTACCAAACAGAAGAAAACATAGGCCTACCTTAAAACTTTCCAGCTTTTCAGAGGATCCAAGTCAGAGATTATAGACACCATTGTAGTAAGAATAACAATAAAATATATATATATATATTAAAAAATAAAAAACAACACAACAAACCACGGCAGGGAAGCCTAACCACAAAAGCAGCAAGTACTCTACTCAGTGTGGGAATGACAACAAACCCAGCACAGCTCTTCCTCCTTCTCAAGCTGATAAGCACTTGTCCCAGCTTCTCTCCACCCCCAAAATCAATCTTGTGCTATATTGCTTCACAGTCCCAGTTTCATTTCTTCACCACTACCTTTTAAAGCCCTTGTAATCTGCTCCAACTGATCAAATTTGACCTTTTTGTAGCCCACTTTATTCCAAGCACAGCCCTCAGTTAAATCTCTCTTTATTAACACCGTCCTTCTTGGCTTTCTTTTGGAACAAACACAGCTCAAGCTTGAAGCCTCCAGTCTTTGCCAGCAATCATTTACAGATTACTGCAAGCTGCAGTCTTCTCCTTTTGGGTATTTTCTTCTGCCTCTGAGGTTTGCTTTTATATTATTTTCTGAAGGTTGTTGGGGGTCTCCCTTTCGCCATTCCGTGCAGGTTGGAGTTTGACACTTTTAAAGGTGGGACTTCCTAACGCAACTCCTCTCCCACCCTTCCCTCCTCCCCTTACCCCCCACCCTCATATAAACAGATGGATACACACATTAAAAACAGTTTACAACCTTTTGAATACGAATAATCTTTCTCCCCCCTTTATTTTTTAATAATCTGTTAGACTTGGTGGACTTGTAAGCTGAAGCTGTGACTGAAAGCAGTCTGATTTATAGCAAGACTGTTATTGTGGTGGAATAATAAGAAGCCTAATAATGCAAAGACAGATGTAACCCTTTGGATGTTTGAAAGGAGAAAAGGTCTCTATATAATTCTATTAAATCCATTTCTTCTTTTTGTTACTACTTAAAAATTAAATAGTAAAGCATCCTCCAGATCACTATGGTGATCTGAAAAATGTAACTGCTGTTAGCGTGTGTTTATTTAGGAAAATCTAGATGACTGGCTTCTTTTGTGTTTCCGTAACACTTTTTGACATTGATTTCCCTGCATTTAAATATTTCTCTTTTGCATCGTTTTTTTTTTTTTTTTCCCCTTAAATCTTTTCCATTCATCCTGTGAATGACTATAACCTCTCCTGGAGCTCCACTGATTCATTGGGATTTCTGGAAATTCTTAAATTAAAATTCTGGAGGGAAAAAAGCAAAACTACCCCAAATGACAAATACTTCCACTTTGCTATTTATACTATATGCATATGCTGCTAGTTTCTCTCTGCCACCAGTTCTCCAAAAAAAAAAAAAAAAACAAACCAAAAAAACAACCAAACCCAAACCAACCTTAAGATCAGCCCTTGTATGTTAAATGGGAGTAGTAATACAATGGTCACGTAAAGATCTGGTAGTGTGACATCACACACTCATGGAAACATAATAAAGGTTATAATAAGGCATAATAAACATTTGAGTCTGGTTTAAATCTTCCTTCAACTCCTCCTTTGGTGAGATAAAACTCGACTTATGTCTAAACAGTTTTCAGGGCTCTCTTCTATGCTGTAGGCTCATTTGGGGCAGCCTGAACCTCCCCTTGCTGGTGTCCCTATAGTACAGAGGCAGCACAGTCTCACCCTTGCCAGAAGGTGACACTGAGGCTTCCTACTGCCGCCAAAAGATTTTGTGACCAAAACCAACCAGTTTTAAACTACTCAGATACAAAATGCCTTCTTTGTTCAAAGACCAGTGCATTATTGACCCCTCATTTAGGAGAAAGTACATTGAGTTCTCTCCTGCCTCTTTTTCCACCCCTCAGCCTGGTCCAGATCCTGGCTCAGCACATGGGGCCATATCCGTTGATCAATTTAGCATCAGGCCCCAAGTCCAGACCTCTGATTCTACATCCTCCCCTAGGCAATGGCTCCAACAGCTTTGCTTATCTCTGAGGGGTGTGACAAGGATAAACACATCAGAGCCTGCTGATGGTGAGATTGCAGGTGCAGATCTAGGGGACAAGGGTGGAGGACAACTGGGGAGTTACACATGCTCCACCTCCCTCTTAACACCATTGCAGCACAAGGTGTTTTTCGCCTGATACACACATATGTCTGAGCACTTCTTCAGAGATAAGGGTTGTGTCCACCTCTGGAAGCTTTGGGGCCATATATTTATTTACCTACAGGAGATGAGTTAGATGCTTGTCATGGAAAGTGAAATTCAGTTGCCGCCTGTCATATGTTTCTTTGTGGAGCTGAGGAAACCTTCATTTTTAGTGTGGGAAGCAGTTAAAAAGAGATTGGACAGTGTCTATTCCTCTCTTCCCGAAAGTTTGTAAACACTGTAACACAGGTTAATCCCTCACTTGAGGCTGGGAAGGATATAAGTGCTTACAGTACACTACCTTTGCTCTTTCCTCTCTTCCTTACTGTTACATTTGCTTGTTTTAGAGCTATATTAATATACTTTCCTATGTAAACTTCTATATTGATGACCAGGCTCAAATGAAGAAAGTTTTGAAGCTTAGCGTGCCAACCAAAAAAAATTCAAACTACCCTGTTCTATCATGTCCTCTTAGTAATCCCAATTTGAGTCCTTGTCACATCCTATCCGTCCACTGTTGCACATCAAGATAAGAAAGAGGGAATGATGCTCTGCCTTTAGACCCCAGTTGGGGAGCTAAGTTTCTGTACAGGTCAGAAGTAGTTGAGAGGTACAATGGTAAGAGACCTTTACATTAAGGTTGGATGTTCCTATATTCCTGGGCTTCAAGGTCTAGACACATGAGGTGGAGGACCACAGTTTCTCCCGATGTATATGGAGAAACCAAGGCCAAGAAAAACAATTCAACCCCTGTCCTCCATGCCAGGTCAATGCCAAGCCAGCCCAGAACTCCACTGCACCAAGATGACAAGTGTCTCTTACACTGTTCATCCAGAAATTCCACAAACTATCTCAATTTCAAGAATTTTATCTCTAACAAGTATATTTTATACACATTTCTCACTGCTCTCCCACAGAAAACACTCCGTTATTTCCTACAACATATCCACGTGAATACTATGCTGTAGGAGTAAAGATTCTTATTCCTTTCTCATTTGGAATTATTTATGGTTATTTTTATTATTTCTGTCTTAAAGTTTTCATGTCTGGAACAAAAGCCAGGTCTCCATTTTGCTGGACCTGGCTGGAATTTTGCCAGCTTGTCCTGCAACATTGAAGAAAGCAACTACAAGCTTTCTAAAAATAAAACTAGAAGATTAAGTTTAGCACAGAGAAACTTGTGACAGCTGATTTTCCAAAACAGCTTCATGTATTTATGTATGTATGTAGCTATAGTAGGAGAAAACAAATACAACAGAAACAGAAACTAACTGCAAAATTATTTTAACTCTTGTGCTTGGATAGCAGTACTCCAGTCCATCTTTTAGCTAAGTGGTTTTTTTTTCTGTTGCGGTTAAGGACTTTGTCCTCGAAACTTTTATTTTTGTGCTTTAAGTGAAGAAATTTCCTATGATCTTCAGCTTGTTTGCCAAGAAACAGCCAGCACATCTGTGAAATATTACTTAAGCAAATTTATTACAGTTAGCCAGAAGGCAACAGTGCTGAAAGTTTCCTCTACCTGCTGAAATCCAGCCTATTGTATAACTTGGGTCTGTCATGCCATAACATATCCCACCAGCGAGAGCTCAGCAGTTCTCGGTTAATATGATAAAGAAGTACAAGCTTTCCAAGATTTTGACTCATGTTAAAGTAAATATATATATATGCTTTTGAAAACAATGTTCATATATACAGACACATGCACAAAAGGATCTCTAAGCAATGTCATCATCCTTAGTTTAGACAGCTGTGGAGTCAAAAAAGTTCCAGATCAGCTAGCTACAAACATTCGAAGGTCAAGTACAGGACAAAGCATTTAAAAAAGCATAAGCAATGATGGCTACTGAGCATTAGAAAGACAATTTTATGTCATGCCATTTTTTTTTCCCAACTGTTTCTTTACCAGAAACCTGTTGGACTGAGGACTTCATAGTGTTGGTCAGGAAAATAAACCAAGTATAGTAAGCAGTCTGGGTTGGTTATTTATCTTCGTTCAGGGGTGTTATCTCATTCAAAATATTTTAGGAGCCAAGGAAGGACTGCCAAAGCACAACTTTTTAGTCAGGATTCTCAACAGCCTGGTTATCAGGCAATAATAGAGAAATAAATAACTTTCTAGCATCTTTCCAACACATATTTTCCATTGCTCTTCCATATGAAACAGTATTAAGTTATTTGAAAGAAATCCTGGTCTTTTACCGTGAAAACTTCTCCTCGGGGAGTCTGTTGTTAAACAAAAGCTTATCTATTAAAGAGTGGCCTCTAACTTCAGGGCTGCTGTTGTGGGCTGATAAAGGCTCTTCTCCAGACTGTCTCATGCTGTCCCTCCCCATCAGCATTGCCACCCCCCTGCTTCTCCTCCCTGTGCCTAATGCCTCTCCTTTTAAGCAATGGAGTGACTAATTGAAAATGCATTCCAGTGCTTTACAAGCAGCTTTTCCTTTCCTGCTGACCAGCCAAATGTTTTAAAGTTGGCAAGATGCTGTTTTAATTTGGGAACTCAGGCACTTGTTCAAGGCCTGGATATGTGAAAAATAATTCTGTTGAAAAAAAAAAATCTGACTTCTAGGACTGATATGAGTAAACTCAAGTATTACAAATCTTTAAAGCAAGTCCATTGTCTCTTGGTGAAATCTCTGATCCAAGAGATAAGAAATTGTAAGTCATAAGTTTAAGAAATGCACAAAGTCGTGCACCAGTGCTTGGATGCAACCAGAGTAAAAGTGGTTACAAACAGGCATAAATCCAAATGACAATTACCCTTTGGGAAAGAGTACTGTAACTGAAAAACAGCCCCGAGACAGTCAGTAATCGCTGATTCACAGCCAGTCAATGGCCAACCAGTCTGGGATTCAGTGCATCTTATCACACACAGCAACTTAGAAGTTGGCCTCATCCAGCAGCTGCAGAGATTTATGGGTTTTGTTTCTTTGCTAAACAGCAGGCCTAATTGTACAAAGCCTGCTCTTTAACAGTTAATCATTAATCTTAAATTACATAAATGTGTCTCATACTTATTGACTTCTCACTTTTACAAAGTCTGTAGAGACAAACTTTCAAGAGATGGTATTTTTTAATACAGATTGTGATTTTAATGGATTTTCAAGTACTTTCAGGCTTTGCTCATGACAACTGCTACAATAAAAAGCCTTATGAACAAAGATGTGTTTTGTGCCTATTCACCTAGCAGAAAATTACTATTACGGCATACTTTATTATGGGAGAAATGCTTTCCAGCCTCTCTGAAGAGACAGTCTTCTCCAAACTCCCATCACCTTAATTGTTTTTAAGATGTTTGTAGTTTACTTTAAACAGCATATGAGCCAAACATTTATGTCCTCTGTTAAATTTCTCTTCATTGGCTAGCAGAAGGGTTTCTTCATTCTGCAGCATTGGCACAGTGAGAACACTGCTGTAGTCCGAGGCAGGGCTTGCCCTTCCTAACCCAAAGGAAAGAATGAAAGAAAATAAAAGGTCCTTGTATTTGCCAGACTTGTTCAAAAAGAGCTACTTGCACTCCCCAATCTGCTTCTTTCATTCCATTCGGGAGAGTCATGGGTCAAATTTGGTAGAGAGGAAAATAGCAGCCATTAACTGTTCCAGCGCCGCAGCAGACTGAAAAGCCAAAGCTGACACTGTCTGTCTTTTCATTTCCATTCTTTTGGTGTCAGGTCATACAGTGAACACCAAGAGGTTCTTATGAATCCTTATGAAAAGGTTATTGTTCAGGCTGCCTCCGTAACGTAGTCCAGAAAATAAAAACTTCAGTAATGACCTTAATAAGAGCTTTGTTATGAAGGCCATGTTTTCACATGGACCACAGCTGCATTTATACAGTTTGAATGCCATCTCATGCAGCACTGAAGTATAAATCTAAGAGTAATTAAATTATTCTGAATGCATACGATAAAATGTTTAGGAAATTATTTCCAAAGAGACAAAGGAAAATGAATGGCCTTATATCCATATGTGTCTTTAACAGACTCTTCAGATATTTACCTCTGCTTTTCTATCCATTGCAGAAGTCCAGAGAATAGGATGATTATTGCTAAGGGACTAGATGAAGATATTCGGTTAATTCCTCTTAGTCTTTCTTCTTTACATTGAGAAAACTATTTTTTAATCTGTGCCCTACTTTCCCATCTGGGAGGGATAGATACCACCCTAGCAATCCACAGGGCAGAACACTAGGAACTAGTAGAAAACACAAAAATTGGCAGCTTTATGAAATTCCCTCCTTTCCAAGATTGTTTTAAGTCTAAATCAACTGAAATACTGGTTCGTCATTCAGTGTAAAAGAACATGATCTGTTGAGACAGATGGCTTCTACCAGTTAAAAAATTTAAGAGCTGCTGTAGCAAAGCAAGGAACCTCTGAAGCTTTAAAAAGTGTTCAACTATACCATACCCTATAAAATGAAAATAATTTAAAAACTCCAAAGTCCTAGAGGGAAATAAGGGGAAAATAGCAAAAGGGAATAATTATGAAACTAAGAAAATGGTGAAATAAATATTCCATTTCTGAAATTCATCTTTATTAAACTACATTCAGGCACATAATTTTGAAAGTGCCAGCCACAAACACCTACCCTGTATATAGACCTTATATCCTTTAAAGATCCCCTGTGACTGTGTGCTTTGCTATCGACCTAAAGATGATGACATGCAAGTGGGGAAAGAGAAAATGCTTTAGATGTCAGAGGAATCGCATACATATTTCATATAAAGGCATGAAGAAGCATCCTTTTAGCCTGTGTATGAACTGCACTAGCACGGAGAGTTTGTGTCTGACGCTGATCAGGATTCAAATTTGCTGGACTCACTAGAGCTGACACTGTTTCATCGTCCCTTCCTATTACAAAGGCAGAGAGAGCTGACAAAAAGGGAAGAATACTTTTTGCCGTAACAGCTGGCAGGAGAGTTTTATAGGCACAAAAACCAATTAAGTGTCCTGATTCTGGGCATGTAACTCCCCTGGAGCCTTTGTTTAGAAGTGCTTATCTGCTTGCATAGGCACAAGCATCTACAAATCCATGTATAGGGGTGTGTGTATATCTAAACAAAGCACTATGGAGCACACTGCAATAATCTGTTGCTCTCCTGAGGAAAAAAAAAAAAAACAACAACAAAACAAAAATCAAATATGTTATCCCTGTGAAAATAGTACAGGAGAGAGTTTCGTAACAGTATTACTTCATCAACAGAAAGCTGGAATTAACTTATCCATATAGGATGTTAACTAAAAAGGTCCTTTTCCTAACTCAGGGGAAATCAAGGTTTGATTTATTTTTTTTTTTCCTTAATCATTGAGTGCAATTATTTGTCTTTATTATCTAAAGAATCTTCCTCCATTTGTGAAAAAGCAGTACCATGTTTTTTCTATTGCTGATGCTTTTTTTAAAAAAAAGCATCACGTAAGTGTTCATTCATTCCCATGTTGGCTATTCCATTACTTCCTACATCTCTTCATGAAAGTTTTATATCTTTCAAAGCATTAATAGGTACTGTAGCCTAGATTACATTATTTATATACACAGGTCATATTCACACATACAGTTTGTTTACAAGAGATCCATTCCTTCCGTTCAAAAATATTCAACATCTCATGTCACAATTTTCTTTCTTGCTGACCTCATTTACAGAAGTCCAAGCACTGTAGTGATTTTTCTCTCAGACAAGGCCTGGCCTGTGATTCCAATAAAGAGAAGCATGGGCCCCCATGCTGAAATTAAAACATTTTTATTACTTTCTAAACCTCGGGCATAGACATTCATTGCTTCATCTGACAAAATTCTACCAATAAAGACTACAAAAAGAGTTAGATTAATAGAACCAGCTTTCTAGAACATTACACTGCCCTCTAGACACTGAATGTCTTGAAAATTGCATATTGTATAGTTTGGCCCGTAGAGGAGCAAAATATCCGTGTTTTCTCATTTGGATGGTCAATTGTTAGACAGCAAATCCATGCTTCTCTGGAAGTTGTAGGACCTAACACGGGCTGAGTCCCCCAAGCCTGGATTGGGTTGGTTGCTAACAACAAATAGGATGTCCTTAGGAAACTTACTTATTTTCACAGGTTCCTGGTGTGTCTGGCAAGAAGAGATCAGTAGATCATCCTGTATGGCCTTCTTAGATTTCACTACTCCTCCTGTCTGACAGAGTTTTTAGAGAGCTGAATTATGTTTGTTCTTCATCAGCCAGGAATGAGTTCAGTCTCTGTATGAGGAAATCAAGAGGGGAAGATGCTGTAGCATTTCATAATAGTTTGTTCAAATAATTTATATTTCTCTCTTTTAGTTTTTTAGTTTGTAGCTTCTTTGCAAATGAGAAGTTCCAGTTCCTGCTAATTATTCCTCATTTAGTAATTTGAGCTGCTTTTAGATATCCCAACACACCTCCCTTTTTTTTTCTTTTTTTTTTTTTTAATGACATTAGATCCTTGGAAAGTAACTAGAAAGTGAACTAATCATGAACAGGCCTAAATTTCCTAGGAAAGGTTGGGGTTTTTTGCCTCTAATGGAACACTTCTGTGACTCCACAAATGGATGAAAAAAAAAAGGTTGAAATAATCCCAGACAAACTGAACTCTATATTGCTAACTTGAGACATTTTCTTCAGTTCTTGGATCATATGTTTCTCACAGAATGGTTGAGATTGGAGGGGACTGACCTCTGGAGGTCATCCAGTTCAAAACGCCTGCTTAAGCAGGGCCACCTAGAACCAGCTGCTCAGAACTGTGTCCAAATGGCTTTCAAATATCTCAGAGGATGGAAACTCCACAACCTCTGGGTAACCTGTGCCAGTGCTCAGTCACTCTCACAGTGGAAAATTGTTTCCTGATGTTCAGAGGGAACCTCCAATGTTTCAGTTTGCACCCATTGCCTCTGGTCCTGTCACTGGCACCACTGAAAAGAGCCTGGCTCTGTCCTCTTTGCACCCTCCCTTCATGTATTTACACACATTGATAAGATCCCCCTGAGGCTTTTCTTCTCCAGGCTGAACAGTTGCCACTCTCTCATCCCTTCCTCATAGGATGGATGCTCCAGACTCTTAATCATCTTTGTGGCCCTTCCTCAGACTCTCTCCAGTATGTCCATGTCTCTCTTGTACTAAGGAGCCCAGAAATGGACAAAGTACTCTTTGGCCTTTGGCCTCATCCATGCTGAGTAGAAGGGAAGGATCACCTCCCTCGACCTGCTTGGCCATACTTTGTCTAATGCAACTCAGAGTGCCATTAGTCTTCTTTGCCTTAAGGGCACAGTGCTGGCTCCTGTTCAAGTTGGTGTCTGTCAGGACCCACAGGTTCTTTTCTGCCAAGCTGCTTTCCAGCTGGGTGGTCCCCAGCATCTACTGGTGCATGGGGCTGTTCCTCCTCAAAGGCAGGTTTTTGCACCTCTCCTTGTTGAACTCCATGAGGTTCCCATCAGCCCATTTCTCCAGTCTGTTGAGGTCCCTCTGGATAGCACCATGACCTTCTGGTCTATCAGGCACTCCTCCCAGCTTGGTGCCATCAGCAAATTTGCTGAGGGTACACTCTCCCAATCATCTAGATCATTAATGAAGATGTTAAACAGGACTGGACCCACCACATGCCCTTGGGGTACACCACTAGTTACCTGCCTCCAACTTGACTTTGCACCACTGAACACCTTCCCCTGGACCTGACTGTTCAGACATTTTTCAGCCCTCTTCACTGTCTCCTCATCCAGCCCACACATCTTCTCTATGAGCATCTTGTGGGAGACAGCATCAAAGGCTCAGCTGAAGTCCAGGTAGACAATATCCACTTCTCTCCCCTCATTTACCAGGCCAGTCATTTCATCACAGAAGTTTATCAAGTTGACTACTTCTGATGACTTTCCTGTCCTCAATGTACCTGGAAATGGTTCCCATGGGAAGCATTCTGTCTTGTTCCTACGGATCAAAGTGAAGCTGACTGACCTGTAGTTCCCTGGGTCTTCCTCCTTGCCCTTCTTGAAGACAGAAGGGACATTCACTTTCTTCCAGTCCTCAGGCACTTTTCCCAATCACCGTCATCAATCAAAGATCATCAAGAGTATCCTCACAATGACACCTACCAGCTCCCTCAGTATTCATGGGTGCATCCCATCAGAGCCCATGGATTTATGTCTGTCCAGGTTATTTAAGTATTCCCTAACCTGAATCACTTTCACTTGTAGTAGATATTCCTTGCTCCAGCCTTTTCACCTGCTCTCTGGGACCTGGGATTCCTTAAAATTGGTCTTGCTAGTCAAGATTGAGGCAAAGAAGGCTTTCAGCACCTCAGTCTTCTCTACATCCTGTGCAACGAGGTCCCCTGTTTCGCTGAGCAATGGGCACACAATTCCCCTAGTGTTCCTCTTGTCAGCTACATACTTATAGAAGCCTTTCTTGTTGTCTTTAACATCTCTGACCAGATTAAATTCCATCTGGGCTTTAGCTTTCCTAATGTCATTCCTGGATGACTGGGCAATGTTTCTGTATTCCTCCCAGGTTAGCTCTCCTTGCTTCCACACTTTGTATGCTTCCTTTTTGTGTTTGAGTTTGGCCAGGAACTCCTTGTTCACTCACACAGGCCTCCTGACATTTTTGCCTGACTTCTAATTTGTTGGGATGGACCTCTCTTGAGCTTGGAGAAGGCGATCCTTGAATATGGGCCACCCTTCCTTCCAGGGCCTTATTTCATCTTTGAAGATGTCAAAGTGTTGTAGTTTAGCCCCGCACTACAGATACTACAGATTCTTTAATTCCTACTCCAACTGCTGTAAAACCTGGCACAGGACCTGCGAAATAGTAGCTGCAACTTCATCAGCCATTGAATTTGGCAGAAAGGAGAGCTTTACCAAGATCAATGGAGTGTTGCGGATCATAATTTATTCTGGAGCTCTGCTCAGGGGAGGAGAAAAGCGAAGGTGCTCTCCCCTCTGCAAGCACTGCTTGTGGATTTATTGAGAGCTATCATCTAAAGCTGAGAGACGAAATTCAGTGTGTATGGATACTCTTTGAAAGACTGCCAAAGGCTTTAGAATGAGAACATAAATTGAAGGTGAACAAAACTGCAATTGAAACTATCTCCAGCAAATATAATTAAGAAAATAACCTAGTGAATGAAAAATACATTGGATTTTTAGAAATTATGTCATTTTCAATAATAAAAGAAAAGGATTCCTAAAGGCAGGAATTCCCAAATTAAAGAGTGATACAAGAACCACTTTCAAGTAAATAGTCTGTCCCAGAGCCACAAGCTGTTACTGCCTTACCAACAACAATACCAGTAATGTGGCAATAAATGTTCACAGTCCCCTGAGCGATAGCATCGCTGTTTGCTCCTGGCACACCTTCAGCTTCTCCCACTTGGTCTTAGTCCTGACAGCCACCCCTCACTCCCTGCTATGCCTTTGGCTTCTCTATTACAACCTTACATATTTCATAACTTTTAATTTACCCCTATTTCCCTTTTTTTTTTTTTTCTCATTTTCTCTTGCTGTATCTCTATATATCTATAGTTGCTGTCTATACCACTGAGATGGCGTAAGGTATCCTCTTTCCTTTCTGTGGAATTAAGGTAATCTAATAAACCATGAATAAATAACTTTCTATTTTCCAATCAGTTTCATTCAAAATTTTTCTCCTTTGGAAAATTATAACTTTTAAAGCACCAGTATGTGTATGACTAGCAGGGATGTACTCGATTTGCTATACTGAATGTAATCATGTCATGATTGTTCATCCTTAGGCAACTGCTATCTCCCAGTCTAGTGACAAATTCATCTTTGTCCAACATAATGAAGTCCACAACAGACTTTGTTTGCATTAAGCACAGTATCTTTTATGGTTGGAATTACTTTCCTTAAAAAAACCAAACAAATAATAGTTGATATTTTGCTACCAACTGCATGGATACAGTAGCCCTGCCTCGGGAACTGAGGTCTCCCATCACACTTTGGTTCCTTCCCATGCATTACTGACTGGTGCTTATGGAATAATATATCTTATTCTGAGGTTTGATTTGTGTCTCTTATTTGAAATAGTTGAGTGTAGGCGCCTTTACAGCACTATTAGTTATATTATTGATTGATGCGTACTCTCAGTCCTGCTAATGCAGATGCAGGTGGTGGTTTTAGTACAGAGCACTGCTTCTGCTGTGATCCTGTTGCCCATGACTTTATGAACTTGCACAGAGCTCCACAGCACCAAGACTCTGAGAATCTCCTATTCTATCCATCCATTAATTCCACAAATTATCTTGATTTCAAGTACTTTATAGCATGTGTGTTTTATGCTTTACATAGACTCATTTTTGCAGACTCCTCTTTTTCAGCAACCTGGTATGACCTCATGGCTGGCCCAGCTTTGAGCAGGAGGTTTGACTGGAGATCTCCTGAGGTCCCTTCCAACCCCAGTCCTCCTGTGATCCTAAAATCCTCTCCACTCACCCTTTTTTTTTTCCCACTCCACCCTTTTTAGACTGGTTACGAATAGAGATACTAAATTTGTTTATTCAAATCAGCAGTCTTTCAACAAGACAACTGTATCAGATTTTTCTATATAAGTTCCTAATTCCCTTGATTTTAATCCGTAGGACATGTAAGCAATAAGAAGACATATTTATTTCATGTTTGTTGCTGCACAGGTTCAATTTTGAGTTTGGACTGCCTGGACCTTCACAGTACCCTACTAAAGAAGTGAGTTTAAAGCCCTCTTGGCTGCTCCAGCTATTATTTGATTGAAACGTTAGTATTGTGCTGTACAATTCATCAGCTGAGGGTCAGGCTGTGCTGAGCACGGACAGACAGCTTTCAGCCAGCCCTGAGCACAGGTACGACCAGCTGTGTAGTGGGGAATGGGGGGAGACTGATCTCTAATATGTCTCAGTCAGGTTATGTCTTCCACAAACCTGGAAAACTGGCCTTTTTCCAACATGCCAAAAGCACTGAAATTTCTACTGTACTGTTGCTGTAGCCAGCCAGAGCCATCCCGATGTGTCCTGCCTTTCACTCTCCAGCTTGCCTCACAACTTAGAGCTAATAGTGGGGGCAACATCTGCTCCCTTGTATCCTTCCAGGGCTCAAGGAGCAAGAGGTGGTGATGAGATTATTTAAAAAAACAACACAACAATGGTGTAAGGCATGTGTTGGGATCTTCTGAGGATTGCATAGCAGCTGAGGCCCAGGGATCTGGGGGATGAGTCATTTAAGCCAGACACAAACTTTCCCCACCACCTCCCCACCTCACATGAAAGGGAAGAGGGTCGGAGCCAGACCATCTGGACAACTCCATGGGAGCAGAGGCCTGCAGAGAGAATTGAGCCGCCCACAAAGCTCAGCACAAAACAAAGCAAAAGAACTTGCTTTGCAGAGCTTCGTCAAACACTCTCATCAACAGCTATCAGCTGATTTTATATCAATGAGCATTTACAGAGATTAACCCTTATTTCCCCTCTCCAAATGGGAAAGAAGATTAAACTAAAGAAGAAAAAAGTGTTACGAAGGAGAAGACACTACGGAGAAGGCAATATTGTGGGAAGATGATGTTAAATTAAATCTGTGATAGTGTTTCAGAGCCACTATCATTGAAGCTAACAGAAATTTGCCACAGAATAGGCAGCGTTGGTTAGAAAGTGCTATATGGATTCAGAGTGCTTTACTGTTGTCACACTACCTTACTATATTCACGAAGGGTTTAGAAGTTAAATTTGAAATGGAAATTGATAGGAGAGGCTACTGAACAAACAGGATAATATGTCAGCAGAAAATGTAGATTTGCAGAGCTTGTGAATTTGTATGAAAATCCCAAGACAATTTCTTCATTGATCAGATTTCTATTGCTATACAAATCTTCTCTTGTGCAGATTACTGCAAAGCAGTCAAAATTAACATTTGTTCCTTTATTATTAGACTGGAGAAGTTTCAAGTTTTATAGCTTCCCCAATTATTACTTTCCATTAGCCCCGTTACCCAATATAACTGTTTTTTTTTTTTCCTAGGATGATTTCAGCATTTTTTCAGTTTTGAATCACCCAGCAATAAAACATACAATAGAGAGAAATTGGCAATTGTTGTATAGAGTTATGCTATTTATTCAGGAAAGCATGAGCCTGTTTCATGCTAAATATACCCTAAAAGGGCAAAAATTGGCTTAAAATTTCTGTTAATTTTATCACACCTTTTACCACAAGAAAGAGCATATTCCTCCGCAATACTGCATCTTTAGATTAATCTTATAACATTAGGGGCTTCATACATAACTACTTTTCCTTCTAATATACATGTAATGATGTAGAGTGAGTCCCTGCTGTTCAATATACAAAGAAATAAAAGTTCAGATATGTTTCGTGATAGAGGCAAATTTCTGTCATCTGCAATTTGGCAGAAATATAGAAAATGGAGAAGAGATGTAGACAGAACATAAAAGTTTCGCCGTGAAGCTGGGCAATGGTACAACTCCAGATCTTAATTAGTTTATTGATTAGCTCTACAAAGATGATGCCCTGTTAACAAAAACGATGTATTACCCAACCTCTGCCTATTGCAGTGCTGTAGCGATTCCAGCAAGCTTAGTGTGTAGATTTATATACTTGTCTCTACAATCCATTTGCATAAACAAGTAGCTCAGAGGATTTAGCTAACCTCCATCTGGTTACTTTAAAAGCAGAAGTACAAAAATATCAAAGTAACAGAAATAAAAATCATTTTAACTCGTCTCCATCTGGCAATTTTAATAATGGAAATGCAAAGTTAGAAAACATGCCAGCTGTACAGGGTTTGTACAAAAAGAAAAATTGTGATTAAAAACATTTTAAAAATTCCTGTACAAGACAGGTTAGTTAAGAGTTTAGCTGAGGTTTGGCTAACTTCAGTATCGCAGGAATCTAGGTCACAGTTTAGCATAGCACAGGAAAAGGCCTCCTAAATATTGGGGTTTACAGCAATAAGTAATTATTGCCTTGTAAACCAACTTGCAAATAACAGCCCTAATGAACAATCAGGTGCCTTTCTTCTGGGTTGGATATAGGGCTGAACAAGGAGATTTCTAAAATACCTCCTTCTATGACTCATGATGTGACGTTGATTTAAAAATTTAAAACTCTTTTACATTCCCAGAAATGTTTTCTTTTGACTAATGTGTTTATTAGCTGAAAATGTTAAGATTGCTCAGGAAAAGCCTGATAAAATGCTAATTTAAAAGAAGAAAAGAGAGAAAAACTCTCTGACTACTTTTAGTTGAATCCTACAAATCAGACTTGCACATTATGTTAGGAAACTTGGATGCTAAGACTTCAGTGCTGCAAAATTTAGTGCAATATATTTTCTGAGCTGGTTCAAAACCTTTCCACAGCGGTTTTGGAATGATCATGGTTTGCACTTTTCTTCTTCTTCTTTTTTTTTTTTTTGGTTCTTCCCACTTCTCACTTTTGTTTTGTTTCACTTTGAATACTTCACAGTGTTTGTATTTTGAAAGCTGGCCTATTTTCCCTCACCAAGCAGCAGATTCAGTTTGTGGTATAAATGCTAAATCAGCATGTGTCAAACTTGTTAAACCTTTTTTATGCCAAGCCTTGAAGGACCTGATAAAATAAAGCTGTAAAGATATACATTTTAATAAAACATTATTCATGCACTGTTAGTCCACAAAATATTCTCATGTACTTACTATATAGAAATGAAAAACAACATTTATCTGGCCTAAAGCTAACTTTTTATGACTCCCTTGGTAATTTTTCCATTCTTTAATACTACGTTATTTATTTATTTTACAATAAGCTTTCAGAAAAGGGATGGCATTTTTCTTGACATGTTTGCATGTGCTTTTCTTTTCTTTTCTTTTTCTTTTTTTCCCCCTGACCTTTTACATCATCTATAGAAAATTTAATAGGGATATGGAAATCAGACAGGGTAACTGCTGGAAGCAATACGCACTGATCACAACCCAGAGCAGAACTGTGGTTGTATGGTTCAGACACTGGCCTGGGAGTCGCGAGATCTGGGTTTTAATCTGCCTGACCCCCCTCAGTGATACCAGCTCTCTGTTTGCTCAACGGGAATGATAATATTTACATTCTCCCATTCTTTTGCCTATGTAAATGACAGGTGGCTTGAGAATCCTACTGTCTTTTAGAGTGCTGGTACCCTACACAGCATGGTAGAGTTATTTCAGCTGATGCTTTTAGGTATTACCATAAGGTAAATATACATGTTGAGGACCTAAGTATGCTGTCCTAGCATGCGACTCTGCCCTCCTGCAAGTCTGAGAGAGAAAGCCCTGAAACAAGGAGGACTCCAGTGGTAGCTTGTAGGCAAAGCGAAGTCTTTGTGTGCTTAAATATTGGAGCATGAGGTTTTATGTTTCACAGTCTGCAAGCCCTTTAATGCATTGGAGTGTCTCAGGTATCCCAATAGTGTCTGCATCCTGTAGGCTTTCCGAAAATATTCACTGGTAGGCACATTGTATTCAATGATAGATGTATAACTATCTCTTGCCCTCATTTGGGAAATCTTTTATTGGTCTGGTTTTCATCTGTTTGGACTGTTTTTACAGTTGTGACTCACATTTTTCTGTAAGCCATCCATTAAACTGTATCAGAGAACATGAAGAATACCATGATATTCTCAAGGACATAATCATGTTTCCAGGCCTTGTCAATGAACAGACCTCCAGGAGCTCCAGAGTAGGTCCCTTGGATGTCTACTTTGGGGACTGGTTTTCCTACAAAGGACCATCTACTAGAAGAGCAGCTACCATCAGTATATCAAGCCCCACTAGATCCAAACTATTTTCCCACCCTCACAGCTAAGTGGAAATCAGTAAAACTTCCATGGATATTTGCTTCCTCTTGTGCACTGATGGCTCATGGTGTAGATCATTACTGTTTTCTCTAATGGAGACGTAGGCTCCAGATGTGTCACAACCATGTGGACCTTTTTCAAAGGCTCTCAAGAATGAAAACTAATCAAAGAGTTGACCACAGCTGTTCTTGAATTTGGCCATGCTGTGGAGTTTGTCACGAACAAAGATTTTCTGTTTGAGGCAGTAACAACCAGTTGCTGTGCAAATATCAAGGACTGTAACTGGGTTAACTGTAGAACTATAGAAAACTACAAGGATGGCAAGAGATAATTATCTTTAATACAACATGACAAAGTATCATTTTCTCTTATTATGCAAAAAATGATGTGCATGGAGAAAGAGGCAGAACTGCTGTTGGGAATGTAGTTTAGCTCTTCCACTGTAGGCACTGGAAGCACAAAGCAACTTACTCTTTCTTTTTCTCCCCATGCCTGCGAGTATTTTTTCCTGTCTTGAAGGAGTCCCACTGTTCTTCCCTGCCTTCCACACCTGCTCTCTTCTTCTTTGTCTGCTGAGCTACAAAGTAAAACAATAAACATTCAAGGCACAAAAATTCGTGTACTTTGGCTCTCAATACTCAGAAGCTGATGAACCAAGAAGGAAGGGAAGATTTTTTTTTTCTAATTGAGCCTTGAGTTGTTCCTTCAGCAGATGAACTGCTCAAATATGAAGGTTAAATCCGTAGAGGATTCTGCCATGCTTAAAGGTATTTTGGGCTGAGGATTTCAGTGGGATTCTTGCCAAAAGAGCGGGCATACAAGGAGTGCTGGCTAGTTGTGCAGAAGTTGGTGGAAAACCATCCTAGGGTTTGGGAGGTGGGTTTTGCTGCACTGGCATGCTGGGTGATTAATGCAAGCCACTTAGCATCTCCTTCCTCCCCCTTGCTGTGCCGTAGGTTCAGGAGGAACAATGACATTTTTCTCCTTTGTACTGATTTGAAAGCTACTGATGAAAACTGCTACTTAACGATTAGTTAGTAATGTAGAGAGGAAATTCTTGGGGAAAAAAAAAAAGAACAGTAAATAAGCTTTTTAGTCCAAATGTATATGACACGTTTTTAAGGCAGAAAAAAACCCTTTCTCGGAAAAATGGTATTTCCAAAAGAACTTTTCATTTTCACAACACATGTTTTTTCTACTGAAAGAACATGGATAGAAAATTTCCAGGAAGCTCTGAAAACAAATTAATTCCTTGTTTTGCTAGACATACTTTTATGCTATGGTTATATTATTCACAAGAAAAGAGAATCTTAAAAGGAAAGATTGGGTGATTTCCCATATCCCTGTAAGTGAAGCTGTTATTACCTTTGCTACTGCTCAGAAAAATCTCAACAGGTCATAATGTTCCACTGTGTGTCTTAGACCTGAAGGAGCAAGGGAATTCACATTCATTTAAAGATACTGCAGTAATGCCTCCATAAATCCCCTCAATGGGACAAGATGTAGGCCTAGCTTGATGAGATAAAGATAGTGTTTTATACCAAGTTTTCAAGCTTCATCCTAAATAGTCATTGATTTTGTGGGTATACATCAGAATTTTATGTTCTTCTGGATATCATTGTCTACAATTTCATCCTTTACTTTAAAAAGAGCAGCAATTGACTGGCAACACCCAGAATACATCCTACAACATCCATCTACTCTGTTTTAGGATCTTACTCTAATGCAATAAAGCACTTTTATTTCATATGAGGAACGATTTATACTGAAGTTAATGTCTTAAGCGTAACACATCCACACTGGGTAATGTTATCATAGCATATATTTCTTTTCTAAGAGTTAACCTACTATCCACCTTGCTTTTACAATGAATGTTTACATAATGTAAAACAACCACTTTGATACTAATAGAAATGGCTGAAAGAACACGAAAAAAAAGAGGGCTTCTGCTTACTATTTAAATTATTTCAAATACCAGTGCTGTGTGAAATTCTAATACACTCTCTCTACAACAGTCAGGTATTAAAATGGTCCAAAGATTAGAAAATAACTTAAAAATGTAATTAATACAGCAGCAAAATTCTCTGTGGTCTGTAAGATATGATGCATTTAGTGTAGCAAATAAAACACAGCATAGGACAGTCATCCACGTGTATTATACATCTAATCCACTAAAATATGTGCATAGATTTACTGTATTTGCCTTACAAACTCTGTATTTTCTGGCCTACATATTAAAAAGTGATGCTTAATTTAATTTTACAGCTTCTTTGCTATTGTTGTTTTTTTTTTTAATTTCTTCAGAAAATGCCTAGTTTTAAGCCAACAGTAATAAAACTGACAATTAAATATGTAAGAATATATCCTAAAAAAATATTCTTATTCATGATTTTTAGGATCACAAGTTGGAAGGGACCAGAGGAGGCTGTCTAGTTCAACCTCCTGCTCAGTCAAAGTCAGACTTGCTTTTCCAAGGACAATGTCTTGGTTTTGGTGCCTAAATCTTCATACTGATATTTGGTTAAAGGTTCAAAACTAGGAAGATGTTGTTACTCTCAACAGCCAGCTGCATCCTGAGCAAATTTGTGGATTGTTGCTTTCAAATGATCGTGTGTTTCCTTAGGGATCTCAGTTTCTGAAGCCATTATTTTTTCTCTGACTGTTTCATGAAAGGTTTCCCATGAGATGAAGTTGTTTTGCTCATTTCAAAGGAACTCCGTTTTTAAGGATTTAAGAGTTGTGAGCACTTGTAAAAGTTTAGTAGTTGCCTAAAATTGCTTTACATAAACACTGACATACTACCACAGTTAATATACCAAAACCTTAAGGTCAGGGCAACAAATCTTTTGTGAGTGATCTATAGCCATCTGAAACATGCTATATAATCCTTGGATCTCCGCTTTTCAGTCTTATGCATTGATCTTTACATGTTCTTAACATTTTCCATATCTTTATATTCTATAATCCTGTTTCTGAGTCCAATAAGGAGGAGAAGAATCAAAAGAATGGAAAGGTGGTTACTACACTTTTTCTAACTCTTCATCAATATTGTTATGAGTCCAAGGAAGACATTATGCCACTAAATTTAAAAATCACACTACAGACTTCCGTAATGTTGATAAAGATGAAAGCATCTGTAAACTTTATTGAAACTGAGTTTTCAGACTTTGAAGATATCTATTCAGGCCAAATAACCTTCATAAAGAAAGAGCCTGGACAGAGTGATGAACAATATGAAATAAATAATTGCAAGATTAAGTCTGAGAACACACTCAGAAGCCTAATTCCTTTTCATTGGACACTATAGAGACTTAAAAGAATAGTAGTTAAGACAATGGACTATTTAGCAAAGAGGAAGAAAATTAATAATGGAAAATAAACTAGAAAATAGATGGTTATTGGGAAACCACATATAATTTTATATTCAGACCTATGTTTTGGGACTTACTACCTTAGTGTTACAAGTGTGCTGACAAAGTGATGGGATGTTAGTAAGGAGTATAATTAAAAGGAAATAGACACAGCTAGTCAAATGTTCTACATTATGGAGTACTGTGCAGGGAAGCAGAGACAGCTGTGGTACTCAGAGCAGTGCAGTGGCCTCGGTGATCAGGACGAGGGATCCGGTCAAGAGGTGCAGCATTGTGCTCACACCTCTGCATTGTTTCTGTTGCTCAAAGCTATTGAAGCCCTCAGGAGTCTGATCTGACCCTGCTGTGAGCAGAAGGTTGGGCTAGATGAGGCCCTTTCTAGTCTGCATTAACCTATGAGCCTATGATCTTAGGATCCCAAGACAAAAGCAACTTGGACATCACTGTGTGACAAAAGGCTGCAACACACATAAATGAACTAAAATTCACTTAGAGTTGCACCTAAGGGAAACACAGGAGTAAGGTAGACCAAAAGTGCCCTCTTTTCCTCTTTCTAACAATATATGTGCTTTCAAGCCTTAATTATAATATGTTCAATGCAACACTAATTCTGTATGAGCTGCTGTTCAATGGGTGAACAATATTTTCCATTAAGGTGTTGGGGTCAATGATATGGATAATTAGCTAGCACTGTGGTTCAATACATTAATTCTCTCTGAAGCAGCAGCAAAACGTATGTTGACTCTCGGTAACCTCAGTGCAGATGTTGCAACCTTGTAATGGATGTGGATGCAATAACCTGCTTGAGCTTGTCTACTTGAGATAAGGTGTTTTCTTAAGTGATGATGATGAATGCTGCTCTCCTAGGGAGCCAGAGAGTGTCATTAAACTAGCTAATATTTTGCTGACCTCCCATGTAGAGCAAGCATTGCTAAAGGGCAGCAATGCTGTCAAATCCTCATAGGCTAGAGCACGGAATAAAGCAGAGAGAAAACAGGATGAAAAAAGTAGATAAAGGGCCTAAGGTGAATTCAGGCCTAATATACAGTACATTGAGTTGTTTTATTTGCTCGCTTTTTTCCCTTCCTCAGTAAAAGTAGTTCAATAGTTATATTTTTTCAGAAGCAGAATCCGTCCCAACTCTCCCCATACTCCTCAGTCACAAACAGAGTTCATCGTCTATCAATAAAAGCATTTCAGATCTCTCTAGACCTGGAGACACCAGGCAGAGTTATTAGTTCTTCTCCAGCTTGTTCTGAGGTGCCAGAGTTCAAAATGAAAGCGTACGGATTGCTAGTAGCCGTGCCAGAGCCAGAGAACCACACAGACCTATCCCTGCATCAGTGTCTGCGTCTGTATAAACACAAACAAGCACCTCCAAGGATAGCAAATTGAGAATAAATGTCTGTTTGCAAAGCATTTTTGTCTGTGACAGGCCTTAAGAAACTAGAGGGCAAATTCTCCGCTGATGTAATTAGCACAGTGCTGTTAAACTCCATGGACCTGTACTAGTTTAGAGACACATGAGATTTGACCCCATTACTTTATTTAGTGACACTTACAGTAATTTCAAATTGTCAAGTCTGCATTGCTGTATTCCAGCAAGCAACACCTTTAAACTCTGCTAATAACTTTTCCTCCTCAAAATATTATGCAAGCAATTGTCTTTCCCTTATGATTATACCTAAACCATGAAAGTAGATGATTTTTTAGTTACCTGTGTAGCAGTTTATGTCCTGAAGAACACCAACACTCTTTAGACTCTGAGGCACAATTATCCACTTTGCAGAGATGACTGCAGCTAGGAGAAATACTACAATCATTTTATATTGATATAGAAGTATATTTAGATAGGAAACACAAACAGTGAGGTTTCTCTCCTTGATGCCCTAGGCAGTTAGGAAGATCTTGTTTCTTCATCTTAAAAAATCAAGAAAACCTAGCAGTATTGTATTATGTTTTGTGAATTTAGAAGAATGCATTTGTTCTTTGGTGACTTGGAAGGCAACATTTTTTTACAAGGAATCGCTGGCATCTTGGTGCAGCTCAGTTTTCTTTGGCTTGTCATCATGGTAAAAACTCCAAGGAACATGTTGGTTAAGTTAAAAGATATGGCAGGCTCATATCCAATGCTGTGCATTTCCCTGAGAAGTGACTTGAGCTTCCATTAGGTAGAACCTGCCTTCATAAGCGTACTTCAAGAAAGAGTTGCTAGTTGCAAAGAAGGAGTATAAAATAGATTACATGTCTGCAAGGGAAGAAGCATCCAGTGTAGACTCTGATGGCTAACAATGGTGCACAGTTACTAACCGAGAAGGAAACCCTTTGCCACAAAACAAGCCTCTATTGTATGGAGAGCTGAAGCAGTCTTATAGAGTTAAAAACACACCGCCTATTTATGAGTGTTGCTCTACTGCTCTTCTGATGAATACGTTTCTGTCTCCAAGCCAGACTACTCCAAAGGACAGGTAAGGTAAAAAATTTCCAGTTAGGGATATTATAGGGTTTCATTTCGCTTATAACTTTGAATGGCACAGATGATGTTACGTGCTCATGTGATCTTGAATTATAAGATGGAATACACTCTAGTGCATAATTATTTTTGTTAGCTTTTTAATATTCCCCACTCAACTTCAATCTGTCTAGTCATTCACTTCCTCTATAATAAGGAAACAATGCAAATTTGGACTGCTGCATTTGTATTAAAGAATGATTCAAATTCATATAATAATCCAGGTTAAAAAACTATAAAATCATTTGACTTTACATAACAGCATTATAAGTCTTAGCGTGGACTCCTTTCTTTCATGCTTATTTCACCATTGGGGAGGGCTGCAGCTGCACAGGTCCTTCATGTGTCTTATGCACAAAGTCACCTAGATGATCTGGCTTGCTATCTAGCCTAGCTAGCACTGTGAATAAGTATTTCAAGCTATCTTTGCTATAATTTTTCCCATTTTGTACTGTAAATGTTCCTGAGCAAACTTTAACTAGAGAAAATTTTCCGTCATCTGCTAATGTCCTGCTTATCCATTGTGCACATCAGCAGCAAATGCGTTCAATTCTGCAACTCTGAGTGGTGAACCTTTGTGTGCCATCATGTTAATGTTTTTGAGAAATAAAGAATGGGTGGAAGGAACATCAAAGGGTCATTCTTTTATGAAGGGAATGAGACACGGACTCCAAGGCTGTTGGGGAATGGAGACCTTTATTGTTCTTTTTCTTCTCATTATATATTTTATCCTTGTTCACGTGCCAAGCATGCATGTTTATAATTGGCTGTTGGTCCTGATCGTCCTTACTTCTGATTAGTTATTGATGGTCTCATCCAGTTTCTCCTTAACGTTTCCACTTCCTCATTCTTACTCGATTACAGTTTCGTTTCTTGCCTTTGAGTACAGTTTCGTTTCCTGCACCTGTGTTTGTCCTTTTCCTGACCTTATTTTACAGATGTATCAACTAGGTTCATGTAGGCCTCTGTTGAATCTCCCACACTTTTACCTCAGGCAAGATCAGCTCTCTCTGAACTATTCCTAACATATGTTTGTCTAAAGTTCTCTTAAGGTCTCCAGTGATGGAGATTCACAGTCTTCTCAGGTAACATGTTTTTGTACTTAATTATTCTTACAATTTAAAAGCTATTCCAATGTCTAGCATAAATATCTCTTTCTGCAATTTAGAGCACATTATTTCTTGTCACATACAAAATGGTATGTGGAACAATTCAATCTTTTCCCCTTTTCAGCAACCTTTTATGTATTTGAAGACTACTAATCCTGCCTCTATTTGGTCTTTTCTGTTGAGGAAGCAATCTCAACACTTTGATTTCTAATAGGTCAAGTTTCTACACCCCTAATCACTCTGCTATGCCTTCAACTGACCCAAATATTTCTTGAAACGCAAACTGCAGAGGGAACACCATGCTTCAACTACGGCCTCATTCATACCAAATAGAGCAGAAAGATTATGTCATGCATTTTAGAGAGATTATTCCTGCTTTTACATCCCATAATAGCATTTGGCTTTTCTGCAAAAGTGTCACTTTGCTGATAACATTCATTTCAGGGGTCCTCTATTATCTTATTCTCCATCACTGTTGTTTTTCTGCAGAGCTGCTGATTAGCTAGTTGTTCCCTGAAGTCATCTTAGATGTTTAAGACTGTTTCTACAAATTGTAAAGCTCATTGTGAATTCCCAAGTGGCTGGACCTCTTTCAGTTTACTTGGCAGCCTCTGTCCTAATAAATACACCTTATTTTCTTCCATATGCCATGAGAACCAGTTTCCAACCACTTCTCTGCCCATCTTATAGGAGTTTAATCTAGCCAATGTTTCCCTTCCTTACTGTGACAGTGTCAGGTGAAACATTGTCAGAAACCTCACTGAAGTCAAGACATATAGCATCTACTGCTTCTGCCCTATCTACAAAGCCTGTTACCCTGTCATAGAAGGAAATGAAGTTGGTTTGACAAGGTTTGTTTCTGACAAATCCATGTTAGCTGTCACTCATCTTTTTGTTATCTTCTAGGGGCTTACAAATTGTTTGCTTGGTTATTTGCTCCAGGATTTTTCTAGGAATTGAAGTTAAGCTGACAAATCTATCCTTCTTTCCTTCTTTTTTAAAGATAGGCTCAAAAATGGCACTTTTCCAGTATTCTGGACACCCCCCCCCCCAAGCTCCCCAAGATAAACAGTGACAGCTCTGAAACTGTCCTTACAGCTCTTTTTCTTTGGTAGTGCTCACCTTGGGATGGATTTCCTGAGGCTCAGTGACCATGAAAATATAGGACTAATATAAGCACTTATCTTACTTAGTCTCAGTTTTTATCGTTTTTTTTTTTTCATTCCTTTATTTGCTTTAGCCATTTCATCACATCAATCTCTTTAGCGAAGGCAGAAGCAAAAGAGGCAGTAGACACTGTGGCTTGTTTGGATGTTTCTGTCCACAGATATCTGACTCAATTTAGTAGCAGAACAAGTGTTTTCTTACTCTTCTTGAATCACTTGACTTTCTAAGAGTATACTCTCATATTGGTTTCTGTCTTTGACCTGGATATTTCTAATATAGCCCAAGATTACTTTGTGTTGTTTTTTTAACAGCCTCCCATGAGGTCTCTGACAAAAGCTTTTGAAAAAAGAACAAATGAGTTGTGTCAGTTGTGTTCATAGTCATCTGGTGTGGTGATGTTAAAAACAATCATCTGCCACATTTAAAGAGTTAAGGCACCAATATTTTTCCATCTAATATCAAAAGGCATTTCTGATCACTCAGATCTTCAAACATTTATTTATATTTACTTTTAATAAGCACCATAAAACCTGTTTCAACAAGCAGCAATTTAATAGCATTTGATCAGTTGAACATCCTGTTCATAATAAAGCCTTCCCTATAAATAAACATAGAAAATACAAATTAAACTTCCACGTTAAAATGCATTCAGCTTAATGTCTCAATTCTTTCTTTACATGTGAATTGAACTTTTCTCTGGAATAATATGTACACTGAAATGTTGCTATGCATATTTGCATACTCATATAAATTCCGCTAATACGTTGTCTAACTTGGGATTTGCCCCCATTTCAGCCGTCAGCATAACTACACTAATGTAAACTACTTGCATTCTAGCAAAGCTGATGAGACAGCTGAAAACTAGAAGAAAACATAAATGAAACAGAGTTCAATTTTGCTTCTAAAATGGATGTTTTTATTCAGTCCAAGTTTTCCATGAACATGTCAGTCCAAATTTCCAAATTTTATGTTATTGACATTTTTAACCCCGAAGCACTGAATCATTTTAAGCATTCTGAGGCACTAGGTGCTAATCAATTGCAACAGTTGATATTAAAATATTTTGCATTTTCTGCTCTCTAAGTTGCATAGTTTTTGTAAGAAAACCCAAACAACACAAATGTACAGTTTCCAGTAATTATTAATGATGTAGAGTGAATACAGGAGTGGGATGCTAAACTAATCAGTGCTATTGGATATTGGTGAGTAGAAACCACTATATTAGTGCCTAAACTGTGCAGTGATCCATGTCTCCTAATTCTGGGAGATAGTTATGTTAAATTGATTTGAAAATAAGTGGACAGAATCATTATGCTTACATTTATAGCTAAGCTGATGGAAATCAGATGGATTTTAGTTTTGCAATGCACCTCATAAATTGATGCTGAAGATCCCAAAAGAGACTTCACTGCCTGCTTTCTGTCCACCCAATAAACTGTGATTATTGGATCCTGATGACATCTGCTCTGAGGCTATATTAAAATGAATTGAAATAAACCTACAGGAAAAGCATGTTGAGGCAACTTTAATATGGAGAAAGCTGTAGATCTTATTGTCATTGACATACGTGGTGCAAGGAAAGACTGGCAGGGGACTGTGGGTATGTGCTGAAAAGCAAGGTTTCTCACAATGCAAACTCAAAACCACGTCAGCATTGCCTAGGATTGCTCCTGGAAAATACATTCCTTTTATAAAAAATAATTTTCAAAACAGAATAAAGCACTGAGACAGTTCAGAACAAAAGCAAGAAAATGGAATACAGTAACTCATAAAGGTGTGCTCTTGTGGTTAATGCTCTGAGGCTGGCTTATTTCTGAGATACTGTAATATTGTGGCCTTACCAAGAAGCAGAGAAAGTCCTCAGAGGAAGCACTGGGAATACCCTACTACAAACCACTAGGTGATGGATTAATCATTTTATTAGGTGATTCTACCCAAATTCCTTGCCTAGGAAAAAGCCCACATGGTAAAAATAATGAGGACAATAGATGTAAATAATAAGAGATGGTTCATTCTAATACATAAATATTCCTTAACAGTCAGTGCTTTTTAATTCCTGTATCAACTTCCAGTTCAGGGCTATGCAATATGCAGTATTTAACCCTTACTATTGAAGAAGCTGTGATTTGATAAATTTAAGGCATGAGGATCCACATCCACAGAAGCACTAAGGAGCCTTAAACCTCTGAAATAACAAACATCCTACTAACATCTATGTGACTTAGGAACTCAGTGCCCTTGGGAAAGGGACAGTCTTTAACGGGATTTTTTTTCTCTCTAGGAATGTCTTTTTTGAGTCATACTTTTAGGCCTTTGCTCAATATATATGGCCAGAAAGGAAGAATTTCTTTAATTTTAGAACTTCTAATTTAAGCTTCAATTTCTCTTAATATTAGCAATGATTAAAAACAAAGGTCTTTCCTGCAAAGAGTTTTTCTATTTCCCCTAGATGATCGACAATGGAAGACTGAGATTCTCAAAGCAGGAGAGAAATCAGTCTATAGGTCTGATAAAGATTTGTTTTCATAGAAGTGGCTATTAATCTGTCTATACTTCTTGCTCCTATGTGCATCCCCTTCTCCTGGGACCTATACTACCCATGCTTTATTGAGCAGATGTGCTTTTCTCCAAATTCCTCCATCTGCTTAGGCCTGGACCTGGAAATTCTTGCATCCACATAAAAGGCAGCTTCTTAGCCCAGAGATCCAACTATGTGAGGTGTGACGAGGTGGACGATCTGCTCAGCCTGGTGGCAGAGCTAAGAGAGGAAGTAGAAAGGCTAAGGATCATCAGGGTGTCTGAGAAAGAGATAGACCGGTGGAACCATGTTCTGCCCTCCCTGAGACAGAAATGGGAACAGCCACCAGAACAAACCCAAGATCAAAGGGATTCTGCATCCTCCCTCTGCCAGGCTGATGTCAGTAGCTTAAAGGAAAGGAGTGAATGGAGACAGGTCCATGCTTGGGGTGGCAGGTGAACCCCCTCTTTGACCATCTCACCTTCCCAGGTGCCTCTGTACAATAGATATGAGGCTCTGGATGTGGAAGACAACTCAATGGATGATGTGTATGACGGTCCATCTACAGGAGAGGTGTTGCCAGGGTCAGAAAAGCCTACCCTCCCTGTCTCATGACCACCTCCACGAGGAAGAAAAGACGGGTTATAGTTGTAGATGACTCCCTTCTAAGGAGAACAGAGAGTCCAGTATGCTGGACAGACCCTCCTCTTAGGGAAGTCTGCTGCCTCCCTGGGACCTCAATTAATGACTTCACTAGGAAACTTCCTAGCCTGGTGTGACGCTCAGACTATTACCCATTACTGCTCTTCCATGTGGGTGTCGGTGAAGCCACAATACATAGTCCAAGGATGATCAAAAGAGACTTCACGGCCTTGGGATGGTGGGTAAGGAAATCTAGAGCACAGGTTATTTTTTCTTCTTTCCTTCCAGCTGCAGGCGGTGACATTGGAAGAAATAGATGGGCCCAGTCTATTAATAAATGGCTCCGTGACTGGTGTCACTGCCACAATTTGGGGTTTTTTTTGGTAATGGGATGGTCTACATGGCACCAGGCTTGCTGGCATCAGATGGGATTCACCTTTCTCAAAGAGGTGAGATCTGCTCTGGTGAGATCCCACTTGAAGTACAGCATCCAGCTCTGGAGCCCTCAGCATAGGAAAGACATGAACCTGTTGGAGAGGGTCCAGAGGAGGGCCACGAAGATGATCAGAGGGCTGGAGCACCTCTCCTATGAAGAAAGGCTGAAAGAGTTGGTATTGTTCAGCCTGGAGAAAAAAAGGCTTTGGGGAGAACTTATTATGGCCTTTCAATACTTGAAGGGAGCTTGTAAGAAAGATGGGACAAACTTTTTAGCAGGGCCTGTTGCAATGGGACAAGGGTTTAAACTAAAAGAGAATGGATTAAGACTAGATATAAGGAAGAAACTTTTTATAATGAGAGTGGTGAAACACTAGAACAGGTTGCCCAGAGAGGTAGTAGATGCCCTATCCCTGGAAACATTCAAGGCCAGGTTGGATGGGGCTCTGAGCAACCTGATCTGGTGGGAGATGTCCTTTGAAAATCCCTTCCAACCCAAACAATTATATGATTTTATGATCCTCCTCCTTCTCCATATGTCTAGAAACTCTTGATATTCCTTTGGTACCATTTGTGTTGAAATTAATGGAATTCTGCAGTTTTGGTTCCTGTGCTGGTGTCGCATCATATATGTCAAGTCGTTAGCTTAGCAAGACAATTAATTTACAGCTTTATAGCTGTTTAATGACAACAGGGCTTACCAGCTGTTTACGTTGAGGAGCCACTGAAGTATGGTGTATGTAAAAAATTGCACTGGAATGAATTAACTGTTTTCCACGTTAGCTGATATGCTGAGCTAATCTGTTCTCTAATCCAATACAAATAAATATATTTTCAGAACAAGGACATGGAGAAACTCTTATTAGCTTAACCACATGCATCAGACAGCATCTACCTCATTAGTAGTTTGGTGTGACACACATAAAGTCACTGGAACAGAACGTGTTTACAGGGTAAATATCTCCCACTTTGAAAATAAGTATCTTGGCTTTGGCTCAGCATTTATTTAGCAGTGGGAAACTGCTATCCTGTGACAATATTCCATTTCATTGACATTATCTCCTAATGATGTTATAAACGGGGACAAGTTAACCTCAGAAGGTTCAGAGGTTCAATTTTCATTAAGATAAGCATTTAGAAACTTTGAAAGCTTATGAGCTATTGTCCTAATTTTGATTGTTTTTCTTATTTTCTAATAAATGCTTGTCTCTTTTGGTCCTAACCTCCTGAAAAATCTCCCCCAGGTAATCCCTCTGTCCCTGTTTCCCACCAGAAGATGTGGCTGGTGTGGCTCTATGAGGTCCTGAGCAGGTTCTGGCTGCTGAGGGCACTACAATTCCATGAGTTTTTCAGTGCAATAAATAAGATCACAAAAGGACTTTCTCTAAATAACCTTTAGTCAGAGGCCACAGTACAGCCATTTCCTGCAGCACACATGGCTGCTAACATTGACAGATGGCACAGGGTTGATGCCTTGGTTTTAGGCATTTAGCATAAACGAGTCATTTAGGTTCCCTTTGTAACCACGAGGAAGATTCAGCTGATCTCGAAGGACTTCAATGTACCTGACCTTGGCGGAGTTTGTCTAGAAAGGTTTTGTCCTCGTTCTCATGTTTTCTTTTCAATTAAGCTCATCTACCTTTTGTGCTCTCCAGGACAGTCATCTCCTCTCCTGCAAGCCTGTCAGAGTAAACCGACTTTTTTTTAGTGGCAGTCCAGGAAGATGACAGCCCTGAAGCTACACTATCTGCCGGTGTGATACCTATAGACAGCGGCTTTCTCCTCCTTTCTCTAGCTAATGCCTTAACCTCTGCTCTTTCCCACATCACAGTACCCTTGCAGGCTGTACATCCTTTTGCTTATGAGCAAATTTAAGAAGTTTCTTCCCAGCTGCTTTTTTTTCCCCTGTAGTATTTCGAATCTTAGTCTTTTAAACTGCCTATTTCAAGTCCCTACATCCCTTTTGGCCAGATCATAGTTTGCTTACTATTAATTTTATCACAAATTAGAAGTAATAAAATTTAAGCAAGGCTGGTGATTTAGAATGTCTCAATTCTTAGGGTCGCAACTTGTGAAATATAAAAATTACTGAGTACTTCTCATCCTGAGCAGCAAATCTATCGGAGAGTCTGAAATTGGATACCCCAGACAGGGGGAAGCGTTAAAAATACACAGATCTGTTGGGAAAATGAGTCTATATAACATCTTCTTGCTGTTCACTTATTTCTTCTAAAAGTTTGTCTCTCACACAGGCATTTCACTCATAGGAATGCAAGCATTAATCAAAATAAACAGCTAGTGTAAGGGGCACACCAACATAATAGATCTACTTAACTCCAATTAAACTAAGCAATGGGCAATGTAACCTCTCTTTGCCATTGCTGCAGCATTGCATACAAATTACGGGAGGCAGGTTTGACACTGACCATTCAGTACAGTCTTTAGTGCTGGGCACTTAACACCAGTTCAGAGATGAGGATCTTAGGGCTTTACAGTTTGGTAGAAAAAAAAAAAAAAGAAATAGGAAAAGAAGTAGACATAGCTAAATTAAAGCTTGTACCGTGAAAGTCAAAGATGCATTCAAAGACAACAAGTGCCACCTTCTAATCTTTGTGATGCACATGTATAAATTTATAGCAATATTGCCAAGTCCTGTGATTTAATGTGAGTCATATGAAAACAGAAAAAACCTCATCTTTTATTAAAACTATGAATTTTCAGGTCCATAAAACCTTGAAGAAAGGCATGAAAATGTGACTCAAATGTGCCCTATAGATTCAAAAAACAATGAAAAAGTAAATCTTATGCTTTAAGCCTCATGATCAATAAGATGCAGCCAAATGCATAATATTATGTCTGTATATAATACATATTTATAATATAATATAATATATGTCCATAAGAACAAAACATTTTTGGTCTGGCGCATGATCTGAGCTTTGTTAAGTGCTGTGACCATGACACAGCCTGATAACATCCTATTATTTTTTATTTAAGCGGTTATTTTTTCTGTCACCTCACCTCCACCTCTTGTGTTTACTGTGAAATATGGTCTCTTTCAGCAATAAAGATTCATATACCTGTGGTTATTTTGTCATTTATATGCAGTTCTATCATCGCTTGTTTTAATCTCTGTTTTAGGGGATGTTCTGTTTACCACACTGCAATGATTTTTGAATTAAGCTCAACAAAAAGTGTTACTACATCAACTATATCTTTGAATATTTGAATATATTTGTTTGCTTAAACATTGGCTTAGTCAGACAGCACTGAGGATTTGTTTTTAAGTACAATGTTTGCAATTGACAGATGACTTTTCTCTTGGTGGATTCTAATTGCTTGTAACCCAGTGGGAAAATGTTTGCTGTTGTATATATTGTTTTTTTTTTAAACTAAGAAAGCAGTATTTTTTAAAAATAAAGCAAGAATTAATACTTCATCAACCAATACTCAGTCTGCAAACCCAGTTGGAAGTAATGGAACTATAAATTTAAAATGATGCCTGTAAGAAATAGACTCAGAATTGTTTGATGTGATATAACTCTTACCTGCAATACTTCAGATCCAGTGTTATACATGTAACAAAATTCTTTGTAATGCCCTACAGAACATGTTGAGGTAGTAATGAAAACAATAAGAACAGTAAGAATATTGAAAATGTTGTTTTCAATATGGAAAGAATACCAAACAGTTTCTCGTGTCTGCAGGTTGATACTTGTCCCTTCGGTTCCATCTCACTCTACGGCAAGCCAAATGAATCTATGTAATTTGAGCGTGGCTATTGTGAAAAGTATTGAAATATGGTAGTTGCACAGGACAAATTACAGGTGTGAAATTAAGGTGGTAAAGTGCTTGCAATGGCATGCACCTCTTTAGTAAGAAACCTTTTAAATTCTTCATGTTGATATTGCTTTTACAGTAGCTAGGATAACAATATTTGCTTTGATTTTTTTAATACATACACTATGTTATGTATAAGTACATATTGATTTTAATGATACTTGAAAATTCTGATCTTAATAAAGAGCATGCAACAGAAACAGTACAAATGGCCCAATAGTAACAAAATAAATAAGACTTCTTGCTTTTTGTTTTCTAAAAATGTATATAGGCTTTCCATCCCCAAATTTCAGAAAAAAAGAAAACAGAGAAAATTCCAAACAAAAATTTACATCAAACGACAAGATGGATCACATTTAAGTGCTATGAGAACCTGGAGAAAACAAACATTGGTGTCTCTGCCTCAAAACCCAACAGCTTGATTTCCCTATAAACAATAATCACATACATATTAGACTATTACATTGGAAGCAGAGCCTCTTGGAACAGTTTATCTTGGTCCCACAATTCCTTACATAAGTGCTTCTTCTGAACCATTCTTTTTAGGCTAACCAGAGTCTGAAATCTCAAAGACTCCTTTTGATTTTTGAGAGCTTTTATATGGTACTATGAAGGTATGAAAAAATTACTGAAATCTCACAGTCACTAGCAAATCTTGTGAGATATATCACACAGACAAACTGTGTTCTTAATCCCTCTAAGTTCATTAAAAAGAAGGAAAAATAATTAATTATTATTATTTTTTTTTTTAAGTACTGCAGAAAACATGTCTGAGTTTACTACTGGTATTCAGAGAAATCATGTCTGTCATTTCTGTAGGTTTCAGTGCCAGCTTGCAGTTTTTAACAAAAGTTTTTTAACCTTTTACAGACCCTGCGTCTGAATAGGAATAAAAAGGGATTTAATAACTCCAGGACCTATAGCAATTGATGCCGAATGGCATCCCATTACATCAGTCAGCACGTATGACACCTTAACCAATTCTAGCCTAACTAATGATGGATGAAGAGCCAGGCAGGTGACAATGCCATGCTCTTTCACTTTATCACAGGGGCTACAAAGCAACTGTCATGCATAGACAAACCTTCTGACTAATGTTACCATTGCCTATTTGCATTTCAGTTCCACACAAATCAAAGTGGCTTTACTGCATGGAAGTTATTCTGATTGTATGTTCTGCTGAAGCGTGCGTTCTTGAAGCAGCAGCTATTTCATATCTGAAATAATTAAAGGTACAAAGACTTAAAGTGGAAATGTCCGCTGAACAAATAAAAGCTGAACATAACAGGGAAAAATAACTTCCGTTTAAATTTATCATGACTGATTGTCACTTTTAATTATTGTATTTACCCGGTTTTTATAGAGGTGTTTATATTTTATTCAGATGTTTTATCTCATCTTCTAAGGCACTGAGCACCATTACAATCAAATAGACTGAAGGACATTAGAGAAGGTATTAACTTCCTGCAAGATTAACTCTTAGGGCTAAGAAATACTGGAAAAAAAATTGCTATTAGCTTCATCATATTGTTGGAACTGTACAGGAGGTGCATATAACCTTATGTTCTCCCTGAAATGCTGTTTTATCCTCTACCAGTGGGATTTTTCATCTTTATGTGAACTCTACTTAGTGAGAAGCAAGACTCATCGTGGATCAGTATAGTACAAATCATAATCAACTGTGATTCCTTCAGCAGAACATGTTGCATTTGAGAGTGAGTCATTACTGCATTATGTTAACATCCTAAAGTGCTGTCCAAGATGAGAAATCCCTCATCCCAGGCAGACACATTAACATAGAGCCCTTTCATTGAAGTACAACTGATGTGGGAAAGACAGATTAGAGGTAGGAGAAAAATACGTAAATTCAATATTGGATGAATCCCACTTTCTGCTGATGGCAGATCTTTGGATGGAGATTGTCTTCTTCAGTCCAACAAGGCCATCTCTTGTTCCTTGTCTTAACTAGGCTCAAGAGAAACTTGAACATTATCTTAGATAACTAAACTGTACATAAGAAAATGTGTTTAACTTACAGGGGCAATTAGACTCTTATTGCATACATATTTGTCCTTGAAATGCCCTGTGCAATGTTAAAGCAGCCTAGAAATCCACACTCAGTCTTCTTGATGCTTACAGTCTTATTTTTCATATTTTCTTTCTTACATCTTATTGCAAATCTATCCAAAGACTACAGTATCAAACCAGCTTGACTTAAGCTATTATAAAAGAAATATACGGCTTACATTTTTGTTCCAGAACAAACAGGTCTATTTTAATGTAAAGCTGCCTTCATTAAATACCTTTATAAACTTATGGAAAACAGAGTTGCTATATCTCCCAATCTGTTTTTAAAATCCCAGTGCCCGATGCATTACCTTAAAAAACCCCAGCAATAGCAGCTTTTAGAATTGTTTTTTCCTTTTCCAACTCAACTTTCAGAAATTAAAAGCTTCTACATTTTGATACAGTTTATGAAAATGTCTTTAAAGGCGGTCTCTAAAGAAGACTTCCAGTTTGACCTGAACAGAGGTACTGGGATTTAGAGAGCACCATTGATAGGTTTAGTACTTCTCTTTAGCTGTCCATGTTAAGACAATTAAAACAAGAAGCAGTAAAAACAGAGTAAGGTAGAAGATCCAGGGAATAACCTCTTAGTCTTGGCTATAAAATGTCTAACAATTTTTCTGCTATGTGTTTTTCTATCCACATCTTTTCTGAGCAAAAGCCTAGACATAACCATCAGACAGTTAAGTCATTTGTATCCTAAGCTGTAATACAGCACAGTGAAAGTGCAAATCGCTCACTTAGGGTGCAAGAAGAGTCTGCAGGTGATAGGCGGCCAAAATTAAATGAGAGAGTCTTGCTGACTGGAAGGCGAGATCTGTTAGAGTCTCAAGAGCTTCCTCAGGGAGCTCTGTAGCTTTGGTCATTTAAATCAGACTGAACATTTTAACAGAGAATATACTTCAGGGAGCCATCAGTGATATTTAAGACATCATTTGCAATGCTTCTAATACATCAGGATTTTGTGAAGCAAATATAAAGTAGTATGTGAGAGAAACTAAGAAAAAACCACCTGGAAGCAAGCTTATACAGGTCCCAGTTCAGCAAAGCACTGGTAAATCATGCCCCCCCGCCTCCTTCCAATAAATCTGCAAGGCCGTCCTGTGGCTGCAACACTATTTTAGGCCTTGGGGACCTGCTTGCACATCCTTGTACTGTCCCACACTTCCTCTGTGAAGGGATGAGGGGCCCTGACAGAGAAGCAAAGAAGCTTATATGTACTCCAGTGGAAATATGAACAGCAATTCACATACTTAATTAGGAGGGCTGGTCATGTGGTAATATGGAGAGTTGTAAAACTAATTATTTTGTATTTTCCTCCTCATTGTAGTAAAAGTGTTTGCTGAAATGTGTTAATTGCCTTGTACCTCTGGAGAGGCTCTGATATTTCTTTGGGATGAAGGTGGGCTCAAATTGTGCAGCTAACCACAGCCGGCTGATCCCATTGATGCCTGGACAGATAACATTCAGAGTCCATAGTGGTTTTTTTTTGCACCGAAAGCTGATCTTCTGCTGTAAAGTTTTATTTTTTTCATACTGATAATCCTATGAAAAGAGTGCAAGAGAAGTTCAAAAACCTGGGAAGCATGTCATTGAGGTAAATTTGTGCATAGTTTAATTTATTTTAAAAATAACCCAATTAGGTGTATTTCACGTACTGAACTTGGTAAGTTAGGAATAGCCCTACTGAAGTCAACGGCACGGCTCCCAGCATCTTGTAGCATTGGTAACTTCTGTAGGAAAGGAACTGGTAATAGGATCGCTGTTTCCTTGGAGATCCCATGCTTTGGAACTGCTAAAGCAGTATCACAATCTTCTGCCTGTAATGCCTTAATCATTTCCATAGAAAACACTTAATATATTAAGATATCACAAGAAGGATGAAGTCTTTAGATAACCAATAAATAACAGTGAATTAATAACTCCTAACATTCTGATTTCATGGGACTAAGGCTGTAGGAAAGAAAAATGGACGAACAAGCTATTATCAGATTTTGCATTTTTTTTTATTCTTGAAAACCTTTAATTTCAGATTTCAAAATAGTGTGGCATTTATAAATATAATCAGCAGAATATGCTGAAGATATTCTATTCAAAAGAAGAAATAAAAATGCATGTAAAATAAGTTTCCTTTGAGGAAAATTTCATTACTACTCTGAAGGCAAATTAATTTTGTTAATGTCAGATGAGAGGAAGCGTACAATTTCTTGGATTTCTTTGGGCACAGTCGTATTATTAAACACCATAGTGAAATCTCCAGTGAACCTCTGTCTGAAGGAAGCTTATTTTGGCTTTCCAGTTTCACATCCGTGACAGAAGTTAGGTGACTCGGAGAGTCTAATCAATCAGTCTAAGTTTTCTCATGGTTCCCATGGTTGTGGGATATGGGAATCATTGCGGAGTTTAAGTACTTCCAATTCATGAGAATGCAGACTCAGATATGGCTACAAACTTAACAGCTGCCCAAGGACTGTCTGCAAAATTCAAACACCCTCCCTCAAAAAGCAACAGATGTAACTGGAACCCAGTGTGAAAAGGGTGACTTATTCACCGCCGCCTTTTGTCTGCAGTGTTTAGACTCAAAGGCACGACCAAGGAAGATGTCCCACTGAGGCCAGCTGTCTGGATTCATGCCAACAACTTAAATTTGCTTATATAGCTTATGGGAGAAAGGGATAATACAACCTGCTATGCAAAATGCATAGTATAAAGATAGCTAGTCAGAAAATAATTTATTTTACCATGAGGACAAAAATATCACATAAATGATTATTTAGCAAGCATTAATATATATTTTTTGAAATTTTTCTACATTTTCCAGATTATGACTGCAAAACTAAAAATTTGTTGTGTGACTTTCTGCCCCCCAGCTCAAACCTGCAAATTTTACTAAACAGGGACATTCCATTTAACTGAAAATAGCTTTCCATCAAAAGAAAGTTTCAAAACTTTTAACTGCTCTAATTAAACTCCACTAGGAATTATTCTAAAGATATGTCTTAGAGCTGCAGAAAATTATATTAATGAACCCTGAGATGCTGTAGTACTCCAACACCTTCATATACCCTCAGTGAAATGAGAGGAAGTTTGTATCCTGTCATTTGTGCCATTTATGTCTACAAAACTCATTCTCTGACAGTGAAAATATGCCATGGAAACGCAGTTAGAAATTAGTGCTAGTTGCTGGACTCCTTTGTCCAGATGTTAAAAACATTCTGGCTCCAACTAAAGGTCAACTTGGTTGCCAGCACTCAGTGACCAACAGCCAGTGCCCAAAGATGAAAATGGGAGGTGATACAATGCCAGAACATCACCCATACTCCAGTGTTTAGTGTTTCAGTGAGCCAGGTGTGATGTCTTGACATTTTATATAGCTTGAAAAATATATTTTGTCTCTAATTCGATGGCTTTCAAGACACGATGGCATATATCATAGAATCACAGAATCACAGAATGGCTGAGTTTGGAAGGGAACTCTGGAGGTCACCTAGGTCAATCTCCCTGCTAAAGCAGAGCTGCCTAGAGCTGGTTGCTTCCACCCTCTGTATGCTTCCTTCCTGTGTTTGATTTTGGCTAGGAGCACCTTGTTCATCCATGCAGGCCTCCTGACATTTTTGCCTGACTTTGTTTTTGTTGGAACAGAACTCTCTGGAGCTCGGAGGAGGTGATCCTTGAATATGAATCGGCTTTCTTGGGCCCTCCTTCCCTCCAGGACCTTATCTCATGCGACTCTTCTGAGTAGATCTTTGAAGATACCAAAGTCTGCTCTCCTGAAGTCTGGGATTGTGAGCTTGATTTTCACCCTCTTCTTGCCCTCAGGATTCTGAACTCCACCATCTTATGGTCACTGCAGCCAAAGCTGCCTTTGACTTTCATATTCCTAGCAAGCCCCTCATTGTTGGTGCACAGGAGGTCCAGCAGAACACCTCTCTTCATTGGCTTCTCTATCACTTGGAGGAGAAAGTTATCATCAATGCACTCTAGGAGCCTCCTGGATTGCTTATGCCTGTTGTGTTGTGCCTCCAACAGATAATCTCTCTGCTTATTTTTTCTCTGAACTAGGACTATCAGACTCTCCCAGTTTTGAGGCTATTTCCCTGCTAGGCATAATCTTTCTGCAGGAGATTGGTCAAAATGGGGGTCATAGCTCTTACAGAAGTATTTTGTCTCAATTTAGTGAAGCAGTACCCTGGCAGTTTGGGAAAGGGCAGAGTAGAACTGACCCCAATTAGCAGGTACAAAAAGTAGTCTAAGCTGGGTAACACAGGAGGGATGCTATTTTTGATCAATTCAGTAGACAAGGTAATTTTGCCTTCCTCCAAAGAACTGTAGATAATTTTCAGTTTGTGCAGATAAATGGAGTGACTGGAAAGTTCAGTATGAATACTCAGAAGCTTTCTCATTTTTGAGCCATCTAGAGAAAAACTGAACATACTTCTAATCATGCCCAGAGAAGAGCAAAATCAATTAAATATAACTCCAGCACAGATTCTGGGAATAAAGTTGTATCAAGCTCACAAGTAGCCCCACCAGCAGCAAGTAGGGGATCTCAGAGGACCCTCGGTCAGCCTAGGTTACATCGGAGTGAGATCCAGATACAGTCAACTTGGCACCTCTAGTGCAACTCTCAAGCGCGACAAAAAAAAATAATTAGGGAGGGGAAAAAAGACTAATGATTTGCAGAAAGCAGATATTTTTCAGCAGTCCTGATTTCCAGCCTGTTAGGCTTGCACATGGAAAACAAGACATTCAATCAAGCACTGTTATGTAAGTGCAGGTCTTTGAGAGCACTCCATATACAGTATAAATTCTACAGGCAACGTGTTTTAAGCACTTGAAAACTGCAGAAGATGGATATGGACTCTTTCTAAATTCATATAGCTTCGAAAACAGGAATAAAAAGAAGTATCAGTATAAGAAACATTAAGAGGTAAGAGGCAAGGTTTATAGGGAGAGGTAATATCTTTTATTAGAATAACTTATAGTGTAGGAAAAAACCTAATCTTTCCAGGACAAAAGCCCCTTAAAGCTTGTCTATTTCTTTTAGCTTCTATCAGATTGTCTCGGAAAAGACATTACTTCTTACAAGTCTCATCTTTCTTCTATGCTCAGGCAACCACTTAAAAGAGGATATTTCACTTCATTTAAGTGCTTTTGAATAACGAAAGCTGCGTTCCTTGCTTGCCCAGAGTGAGTAAGAATTTACACTTAGAGTAGTCAGTACACCCAGGGTAGTCGTTCTCATAGGACTGGGATCTGCCCTTTAAAGGGCAATGGGGAAAAAAGAAGAGTCAAAATGAATTAAAACCCCCTCATTTTTCAGGACTAATTTATGTGCCTCAAGGCAAACAATAATTTTCACATACCTTCACTCATCTTTTGAAGGTACTGCTCCTCATGAGAGAAGGCCAAAGAAACTAACCCTGAGTATTTTTCACACAGTGAAACTCAAAGCATTTTGAGGAGATTAATTAATCAAGTTCTGATGTCCCTAGCAGGCTTACAAGTGTTTTGCAAGTGACACCATGGTAACAGAAATGCTGAAATCCATATTTCAAAGAACATTACACAAGAGCAATGGAGTACACAAGAGCATATTCCTCTACTCATATGGCTGGATTCATCTTCCTAAGTTGTGGGGAATATAAAATCAAGCTTCTCATATGAAATGGGAAAATTTTCATGCTGATATTTTTCATTTTTATTTTCTTTAACGTTCTAACTGGCTGTAAGGTGGGATTACAGTACCAATGCAGACTGAAAAGCTACCAGTTGATGGTGACTGTGGTTGGCACACACTTCATTTGCCTTTTCTCATTTATCCAGCAGATACCCACATCTGAGCTAGTCACCATAGATTCTCTCCGGAGTTAATAGTGAGGAACAGGCATTTTTAGGCTGTAGATGAAATGAATCTCTTTTAAAGATTTATTTTCAGAAGAGTTAAATTGTACCTGAGAAGCATCTTTTTCTTCGTTGTCTGTAAGGGTGGTAAAGAGTCGGAGTGAATAGCTGAGATGCTTTCTGTACACTGTAGATGCCTACATTGATCAGATGAAACCCATCTTCTACTGCCAAACTGCATCAGCCTATCAAGGAATGATTTCTTCTTTATAGCTCAATCCCTTTTCATCTGCTCTGTCTGTGGTATTCAAATGTTTTATGCACACTATGTCATTGCTCTGGAAACCTCATGAATGTTATCTTTTATTTATGCCCTCAGAATTGCTGCTGATTATATTATGGCAATGTCTTGAAAGCTTAAACAAGATCAGGGCCTTCTCTGCTAGTCATTGTCCAAGCAGAGTGGCTGCATCAAAGGTACGGATCCAATATTTCTGAGCTTGGGATACATATCCATTTCACACTCTTGTAAGATCTGAATATGTGCGAAACCCCCTCCCCACATGTGCTGCCCTATTTTCCATAGGAAGGAGAATTTGGTGCATGGATCAAACAGCAGCCATAGCATGGCCCAGCCAGGACCCCAAGATGCGTGAGTGCAGATCACAACATTGGTCTGACACAACACGGTTGTGTACAGCAGCTCCAATGTGTTTAGGAATGAGTATGCCCAAGAGAGAAAACGAGCTAAAAGATTAGATTATGTCACCCTGCTGTTTGTGAATAGGAAAAGACGAGGCAGAAAAAGATTGATCACCCTGCAAAGTCGATAGAAGAGTCTGAAACAGAAGTAATCTCTTAACCTGCAAGACATTCTTCTTTGAATGTACAGACATTTTATTGTTTAGTCTTAAACACCTTGCCCACAACTATATAGCAGCTGCGAGACAAAGCTATAACCCAGGAGTTATGACACAGAATTTTAACTGAGACTCGAGAGCTATAAAATCTGCAAACCTGTGGGAAAAGGATCTGAAACATATCAAATGCATTCAATTCCTGCGTTTGCTTTGAGAACTGAAAGTTAGAACAGAAAAGAATACTTCAATAAGTTTCTTTAAAAAATGGTGCAAGAAGCCTATTCCTTTAAAATTGGTGCTGGTATATTAAAATGTGGAGTTCAGAACTCTAGCATGATCTATGGTGCACAGACATGAATGACTCCTGATATTTGATTGTTTTATTACTTCCATCTGAGCTAACCTTCGTTACTTGGATTTTACAAATTTAAGAACTTGCCAGCATGCTTGCCAGCTAAATAAAGGGCAGAGCTAAGGTCTCCGAACATCTGGTCCAAATACTTAATCATCTTGTTGCACGAAGGCTGGTATTTTTATCTCGTACCCTGATTGGGTCTGCGTAATTTTTTTTTACAAATTGGTATTTAAACCTCAAAACCTTTAGCTAACTACATCTGTCATTGATATTTTATTGTTTAATTTCTTTTTATAGAGCCAAATTACATCTCTCCCACATACAGCCTGCACTTTACATGTCTAATTTGTCGACATGTTCTATAATGATAATTTCATTGATTTAGAAAGTGACATTATGAGCAACATATGTTCAGTTTAGCAGTAAACCTTGTTAAAGCAATAATGTCCCATTCTTCCCCCACCCTCCTCAAATTCAAATATAACCCACATTAGGAGGCAGCTGAGTCATTTAACTGCCTTGATTCTTGTAAATATAGAAACCTGCTAGCTGTTTAGCTTTACACTTTGACTGCATATATTTCCTACTTTGGGTTGCTAGGAAAGGACAGTGCAGAAACAAATTATGCCACAGTACTTCGTCTAAAAGCGTAATATGTGTTAATTTCCTTTGGAAAAGACACTTGGAAGGCAAAATTGCTCCCTTAAAAAAGAAGGAAAAGAAATACAGGACAGTCACATAAAATGGATATAATTGAAGAACACCAATTCATAGACAATAATGAGAAGATGCCCTATTACTTTCCTCCAATTATCCTTAATATAATCATCAAGAAACAGACCTATTTCCATATTACTTGTGAAACAGCTGAGTAATAAAAAGGAATTATTTTTATAGACTCCAGAGCTAGTTGAATGCTTTGCCATCTGTACTGGTGTAGGGCCTTTCCCTAAAGTGTTTAAAAGCTGACTACATTTTGATCTGGTAAAACAGGGTTTAGTTATTTCAGGATTAGTCTGAAACTTTACATTGGAATCTCGACTCAGTTTGTGCAAAGACATTTTGCAAATACTTTACAAATTGTTACAAAACCCACTGAAACCTGTAATGCAATTTACTAAAAGAGGCAGAGACCTCTTCTGAAGAATGTAAAGAAACAGAATAATAATAAAGAAGAAGTTAAATCTTGATTTAACTAAATCTTTGATTTTAGAAAGGGAATCCACATTAAAAATAGCTAGAGAAAACAATTATTACAGTATAGTGGTCTGAGAAAAGGTCTGAGTTAGAAGACTCATCAACAGGGATGTTATCTCCATGTTGTGAGCATGCTTGACCTCCGCAGACTACTTTTATTCACAGGTCAAGTGTCAAGAACGGATGACTATTCCTCTCCTGACTGTCCCACTCACTCTGTCATTGGTATAGGAAAACAGTCACACAAAGAAAAAAATCTCTGTTGATTTTCTACATACAAATTCTTTTCAAGGGATTTTGTAAGGATCAATTTTGGAATATACTTTATAGGTGAAAATCTCTTTATGTATTTATGAAAGCATTTGCTGTGTGGCTATATTTTTCACTTTAAGTGGGTTGTTATTAAGTGGAATAGACATGATTATGCTTCATTCACCATCTGGAGTAGCATCATAAGTTTTCTTCTAAGATTTTCATATCTTTTCACATTGCATTTGAATGGACAAATAGCATATGTTTATGGCACAATATTTCTCCAGATACAGTTTTTGAAACTTTATTCTTGCTAATGAATTTTCAAATACTTCAGATCATTACACTTTGAAGCTTTCTTTTTTTTTTTTCTTTTCATTCACTGTCTTTCTGTTTTTCTGTCTTTCTGTCTATCTTTTTTGGTTTTTTTAATTATATTTCTGAAGAAATGTGGTTTATAAAGAAAGGTGGTTTGTTTTTTTTTCCTCTGGAGGAAAGAGTGTCAACTGTATATATGCTAAACTTGTCTCTGTTAAATTTACAAATTCTAGAAGAAATTACACTTTTTTTTCACACTTTCTCTGAAAATAAGTGATTTTTTTTTCAGTCTAGAATGAAGATAATAAAATATTTCTCCACAATAAGAGGAAGTGATTTTCATCATGTTAATATTAGAAAAGAAAAGTTGGTTTTACTTTATGTCAGCTAAAACAAAGCAAAAAGCTCCAAGAAGAAAAGGTAGCCAGTGATTTTTGCACTGAACATGCCAGTCTGCGAACTTGCATAGAGGTGGATCAGCTGCCTTTTTCTTCATGAGTTGATCTCAAATTAGTTGCCACATGCTAGCAGATTTGCATAAAGGATCTCTCTGTTTCCTCCGTAAAAGTGGGACCTTTGAGAGCAAAACATTTTCCTCTCAGTTTACTTAATTCAGGAAAGAAGAATAAAATTACTTATTTGAAAAAGAAAACTTTCTAACTATCTGCATTGCTGTATGTTTTAAATATTTGCCCCCAATAAGCAGCATTAAGTCTTTCCTTGAGGCATGGTATGCCTCAAGTATTAGTAACATGTTGACATTGGCAATGCTTGTAACTTTTCAGTGGCATTGCTCTCATTTATTGGTGATCTTGGCATTTTTCTCAAACTCTGCCATACAAGAAGTTGAACTCACAGTGACTTCTTTATATTAGCATGTATACTGTCCCAATAACATGGAACCAATGATTCTTTATTAATAAGGTACCAAAATGTAACTTTCTACCTGGTAAAAAGTGATGGCTTAACTATTCAGATGTATTTGAAGGGTCAAAGTAAAGCATGAGGACATGGATTTTTATTTATCACCAAATATGATGATGAATATAAGTGATGGCACTGTGATTTAATTATAGCCCTCTACAGCGACGTGGAAAACCAACTCTATGGGATCATAGTGGGCAAATTGCCTTGATTTCTTAATTTTGAGCGTTACAGGGTCCCATTTAACAATGCTTTGGAATTTGTGGGCATTCCTCTGCAGGACCTTGTTTGACTGGAACTCTAGCAAGCCTACCACCTGGTCTCACAAGCTGGATCCTACTGCTTGTTTAAGAAATGAAAAGTCCTTTCTCCTTGTTTCAGCTAGAACAGCAACAAAACTATGAAAGCATGTTATTTTAAGAGCATGAAGGCATGTCATTTTTTGAAGGCATTGTGTCAAGTGCTGTAATCCATTCTGTGGTGCACAAAACTCTTTTGGAAAATCCCTGATTTGTACAGCAGACCAAACACTGTAGTGGGAGACGGATTAACATTTGGTATAGCAAAGCCTTTTACCCTGAGACAACTGATTAAAAACTTGACTTGATAATGAAAAGGATGCATTTCCACCTGAAACCAGTCAATAGGTTCAGGATAAAATAAGTTGAATGCATTCAATATGAGTCTTAGCAGAGAGTTTTCCCTGTTTAAAAAATGTCACAATTTGCAACCTAAATAGAAAAACAAACAGATCTAGAGACTGAGTTGTTTTTCACACAAAGATGTGATCTGTTAGAGAAGGCTTGGAGAAAACAGTTTGGGATAAAAATCCAGCATCCAGCTCTAAATGTGTGTGGACTCCTATGTGAAATATCAGTAACTTTTTGCAGCCATGAGAATCTGGAGACAGAAGTAAGTCACGACATGCAGAGAGAGGCAATCTTTGTTTTGGTCAACAGATATATTTCTGCACACCTTTGGCTTTAACAGCTCTCCATAGTATCCTCACAATTGTAAACACACTGAATCTTCTCATAGATATATATGCTTCAAGCATAAGGGCAGCTATATCCATAAATATTCACATTTAAATAAAACAGCTGAAGGCCTCCTGTAGTGCAATCCTTTTTTCATTGGGTGTAACTGTTACTGAATGCTCAACTTTTTCCAGTTGGTGACCGATTCTCTCATCTGCAGGAGATAATATCATTGCTCCTTCTTCAAGTGCTAGGTGTCAAAGTCAGAAACCCGATCACCAGTCAGTGGAACCCCTTGTTTAAAATCTTTCACAGTACATAAAGAATATATTTAATGGACTGACTGTTTATTTGATGAAGTTGTCTAAAGAGGATATCTATTCGTTACCCTTTGAAGAATGTGGCTCCAAGTCTCCATCACAGATCTTCAAAGCCTTCATATGATGGAGTGCTAGAGGGGGCTCTTGGGAGCCCCAGTTTAAGAAATCCTCCTCCACCTCAAGAGGAGGTGTGATTTTTTTCTGTTTCTGATGGAGTCCACCCCCTCTTTGTCTGCAGCTAGCTCTTTGCCAGAGAACACTTCTCCTTGGGGTTCTGAAAAATACTTCTGAAGAGCAAACTTTTTTTCGCCTTTGGAACAGCCACACTACAGAGAAGGATTTCACTTCCTACCTTGTTTTCAAAGTGCATAAGTGAATTAAGCAACATGTTTTACTGACAGGCAGAATAGTCATAGTTGAAGTGCATGGATTTCATCTACTTGGCAAATGGTGTATTTACATCATAGGTCTAAGAGAGATTCTGTGTATACTTCTGCGCGTGTTTCCGTAGAAGCCCTTTAAAAACATTGGCAGGACGCTAGCAATAAATCCTCTCCACCTTTCACTGTTCAAAATTTTTCTGTGATAGAATTATAATTCTAGTTCAAAGATCCTTCCAGTTCCAAGAGCTTTGCCAATTTTTTCATATGCTGTATGATGGGAATACTAAAGGCTAATATCTGTATAGATAACTTTCATCCAAAGGTCTTGTGGCATATAAGTTGCACTGCCAGCAAAATGTCTATTGATTGGAATTTTTAAAAAAGACTTAGCCTTCATGAAACATTTCAGACAAAGTATGTTTTCAATAAAAATCTAACTAAACAAATAGAACTTTTTCCTTGAGATTTTAGCCAAATTCTTGTAATAGTTAGTTCCAATATTCTGATCTGAATGCTTTTAACTAGAAATCTGCAATCAGATTGACTTGAACTTTGATTTACCAAGTCTTTCCAGCTGAATTAATTTGAGATCAGATAATGTTTAGATAAGAAGAAGAAATTAAGTAATTGAAAAAAGATTAAGATGTTTGAGTATTTGATATTACTACTTTCATTCCTTAGGCACTCCTGGACAGTGTGAGGAAATACAATCTGAGATGAGGATGTTTGAGTCCTTCTGTTGCAGGACTGAGCCTTACATTTGCATGTGGAATTTTTCCACAGGTCAGTTGAAGCTACAGATGGAGTTTCAACATCCAGCTGACTTTTCAGTGTCAGGACTAGATTCAATGCCTGATCTTGCTTATGCTTAGGGGCACGCATAAAATTGAAAGCTCTTACAAAGAAGATTTTATTTAAATATTCATAAGGATCATTTGATGCAAAGGATCTGCTTGCTTTCCAGCAGTGCCTACCTCTAAAGAATGACATCAAAATAGCTTTTCACTTATCAAGCCCTTTGGCCTCTTCATCCTCTAGTGTTAATTGGAGCAGCTTCTCTGCTGCTCTAACCTGCTGCAATGGGACTCTCACAGTAGCAGCAGAATCTCACAAATTAACCTACACATCCCATTCCCATGTAATATTTCATCCTTCTAAGATGGGAGAATTCCTTTTTCAGCCATCAAAAAGCCCTGAAAGGCGTCAAGAAGTTACCCAATATGTGTGCTTAGAACAAGAAAAATTGTTGTGGGCTACTGGTTTAATTTCAAAACTTTTGGCACAAAAAACATTAATCAAAGTCTGCAAATAGCAGGTCTAAGATATATTTGTATGTATATATAAAAAATCTCAGTGTATTTTTAATGTATATACACACATGTATTTTTTTTCCCTAAATAGTTACTGAGTATTTGATGCTTGTGTGTAGACTGCTTTTAACTTTCAAGTTATTTTGATGTAAATTAACACAGATAAATTATATTAACTAAAAACAAACACATAATTCATATTTTAATAGCTGTGAATATTTGAGACTGGCCTAGACCTGCCTCAGTCCTTCTAAATGGAAGCTTTATTTTACAGCACTTCCAAGTGAGGCACAGCAGTTTTCAAAATAAGTGATTTTTTTTCAGATTTTTCCCTTGTGCTCTCTGAGACACTACAGAACACTTAAAATAGAGATCCAACAGGTGTGTCCTTAACAGACTAGATTAATGCTCTAGCTATTCAGCTGTCCCATCTCCAGCAATAACAGTAGCTTGGTTCAGTAAAGATCAGATGAGACCGCATTTGTTTGTTTCTCATTAATTGGTGCATTATCTGCACCTAAATTCAATTTCTAGAGGAACAGTCCTTTTAGATGAAATGCCTCAATTCTTTACACAGTCAGGACAGAAATAACACCTTTGCATGTCTCTTCCTCATGCAGTGAAAGGCTGTTTCACCCTGGAGCTGTGGCTTTGTGCATTAAAGTGTGATGTTCTCTGCAGTTTCAGCTTTGGCCTCGCTCTGAGTGGAGCACGTCTCTGCAGCAAGGACAGCTTTATTTTCCTAGCTAGTGAAGGAATAGCGATGAGTCTGCTGGCTCTTATGGGAGGGAAACTTTGTCAACAGATGAACCACAGTCAAAGGAACTGCAGAAACCAACATTCAGATGGAAAGAAAGTTTACATCAGCATCTTGACATACTGCTTTCAGTCTGTAGGTACTTTGCTGTTGGGCAGCGTGGAGCACAGTGCATGCAGCAGAACGTGAGCAGAAACCACAACATATATCCACACCTACAGCACGCAGAGAAAAACCTCCTGCTATTTCTCTCTTTCCAGCTGCACTATCCCTCAGGGAAGAGTGGACCTTCAGGAAGCAGAAGGTCCCAGGGCGAGTGAAGGAAACTGCATATGGGTTGCATGTGGGTTCCCTGTATGCACTCACTGCATATGGGCTCTCTCCAATACGGCTGCAAAGCCCTCCCCCTGGAAGTTAATAATATTATATTCAGTCTTTCAATCCCCATGGAGACTGCTGTCAAATCTGGGAGAGATCTTGCTGCACAGAGAACATGTCCTGAGCTGAGCCTAGCTTCCCTGAGCCCTCCTAGGCTGAATTCATGTGGAAGAGCTGAGGAAGGGGTGAGGACACAGTGAATGTGAAATGGATGCTGTACTCCTATCAACTTTTGATTAAATGCTATCCTATGCTTTTTCAACTTCTTTTCCTTCTGTTTGATATCCATTGAAACACACAGTGAATTTGTTTTCTACAAATAAAGGTGCTAATTTATTAAACTTAATTGACTTCCCTAATTTTAGAGTAAACTGAAAAGGTATCTTGAACATCAAGATGGTTTTATACTTGTAGGACATGCTAAGGAAACCTAGTGTTACTCCTTGTAATACTGAAATCCCTGTAGATGTCAGGTTCTACTGCTCAAAATACAGATATACTTATATTCCTCATACATATTGTATGTATCTGCAGTTATCTAAACCCTTCGATGTCTCTTGAATTGAACAGTCATTTTGCATTATAATTCATGTACATTATACTTCATATTTGCTGTGCAAAGTAAACTCTTAAACAAATGTGAGGCTACGGCGTACCAGGATATCAATGTTTTCTGCATATCCCAGTGGAATACACTAAAAATATTCCACTGTCTTCCAAAAGAATAGGAAGAATCACATGATAAATGATGTGTTTACCTGCATATCCATAAGGTAGAAAGACACTATGCCATGAATTTTATCTGTAAGGGCCCTACAACCCATAATGAAAATTTGTACTTTGCCTGCTGATAAGGGACAAAGACTTAAAAGTGATTTGCTGGACCAATTTATTCATAAGTCTGAGACACTATTTAGTCAAACAAGTCAGATTCATTCTTACTCTCTTCCATCTTCCTAAATCTATCAGTCAGTCCTCTAATAATTCCTGCTGCTTTTATGAAGAGCTTCCCAGCATCTTCCTGGTACCATGCAGCCCAGGAGGGAAAGCACTCTCCACAATGCAGTGTTTGCACACTGCGCTCCGTGCACTCCAGTATTGTTTATATATTCAACATGAGTTTTAGCACGTAAACAGTCTGAAATACGGTGGCAAGACTATATGCAGATCATCCAGGATCCTGCAAATACTTAGACACGTGGAAGCTTTGAAGATTCACTTTGATCAGCACTTTAATACTAATGCTGGTAAAAGAAATACTTCTAGCATCTGGATCAAGTAACTTCATGCATCGGAGCAGGGAGTGGTTACAGCATTTACAGATTATGCTCTATGAAGCTAATGTAGATATTAAGAAGTATTTATGGATTTTATTTTCATAGACGGTAGATATTATTGAGTTATGACTTGGCAGGCACAGCCTGATTTTGGCATTTTTATTTTCTGTACAGCAATTTACATTTGCAGAGTGTCTAGGGTCTGAGACTGGGTGCTTAATAAATCAGGAAGAAATCAATGTGAAATGAATGGAAGCCATAAAAAGTAACATAAGAACAAGATAGATTATTAATTATATAAAATCCCGTATAAGTAGCAAAAGATAACTTCAAAGCACCGCACAAACATGTTTTGAAAGGTAATGTTTTGAAAGTTTAACAACAATTTTTGGGAGTGATGTGCTTTTGAGAAATTTCCTAACCACAATTTGATTATGTATCCCTCTCCTTCTGCCCCTTCAGCATGTACAAAGAAAAACTGGGTTTTTCATCCCTTAAATCTAGCAGAATTTTAACACCCAGAGCAGGACAGCAGCATGTTATGCTATTTGCAACAGTCAGTCACACACTCCAGACTAGAAAGGATTTATTTTCAGGAATGTAAAGCTTGATCAGTGTACACTTCTGAATATTTTAGGATAAGAATAAATAAATACAAAATATTTCATCACTCTTAAGATGTAAGGCAAAGAATGATTATCTGAATTTTATATTTCTGCTTACATTTCTATATGCATCTTGCATACAAATTCAAAGCCATGCATGCCATGATAAGAACATTGTTTAGGGTGTGATTTGCCGTTTATTTTGAAACGCTGAAGGCTGCAAATGGGAACAGTTCGTCTCTTCCCACTATGGCCAACTCAATTGATGTATTCCCACTGCTGACCTGGCATTGGGTGAACAAGGTCAGTAAGCGAATTTTAAATAAAACTAGCCTTGAAAGTCTTGCATTGAATCACCTCTCCAAATCAGCTGTAGTCAAGAAAGAGAGACGGAATGCATGTGAAGGACTAGGCACAAGGAAAGAGGAATAGTCCCTTTTGGTGACAACCCTGGCTTAGTTATTATACCAAGTCATACCAAAAGTTGGCAGTGGGCAAATACCTCAATTGCCTTTTAGCTCCATAACACAGCAGTTGTAGCTAAGATACAGAAAATACAGTCATAGACACACTTTCCAGTGATGTGCACAAACCTAGGAGGGACACAATTTCCACAACTGTTAATTTCAAAATATGAGCCAAAGCATAGTTTTCAATTTTGTCACTGCTGCTAGATTCACAATCATGATATCCTGTTAAAAAATGAAAGCAGTCCTTTCCTCTCCCATAGCTCAGCCACATAAACAAAGGAGAAGGCTAAGAAATGCATCTCTTCATTTTAGCTGTTAAAATATTTAGTGTTTCTTTTGAGGTAATTGCCTAGGCTTCCCCTGTAGTCAGTTGAGAGAGATAAACAACTTCAGAAGAAAATAATTCCATCTATATCAGACGTGTATCCTAGCAAGGGATCAGCTGTCCCTGCAGAAAGCTTAGATTGCTTGTTTACTCCCCATAGTAACTTCTACATAGTTGAAGTTACATTAAACGAATCCTAACCGAGTGACTATACAGGGGAGTTAATGAAGGTGTGTAAGTGCAAAGTTCTGACAAATGCTCAAAGAAATACTGAAAGATTAAAGAGGCAGGTTTAAAAAATACATTAAACCTTCAGTTAGGGGAGTCTTAGGTGTTATGTGTAGCAAAAGCTGTGAGAAATTTAAGAGTGAAATTGATGTTTTATAAAGTTGATGGTGCATTTTAACAAGCTGATATAATCTGCAAATCATCAGTGTTGACTGCTACTAAAAAGTATTTTCAGCTCTGCATTTGTTTTTTTTGCACTGAACATATTTTTTTTTCCCAAACTGTAAGAAATTAAGTAGGAAAATATCTTGTAAAGAATAAAAATCCCTGTTATTTTGACTAAGATAGTTCAATCAATTGGTAACTAAGGTAAGGGGAATTGTACTGGAAATAGGACACTGAAATTCACTCAAGCTTCTGGTAAACCTCATCTTTTCTTCATCTTTATCTTCTGACACACACAAACACTGTTATCCTTTGAGGACTGATCCAGAACAGGAATTCTGTTGTGCACTATATTTAAGCAAAGAAATATAATTATTTGGAGTACTTTTAGACCTAGAGCACCAGTAGCATATGTGTTATCTTAACTAGATTTTTGTAAGCCTTTTTTTTTCATTTCTCCTAGCAAAAATTACACATTTTCAAAATCACTAGACAGTCCCATGGAAAGAAGGCTGGTTGGCTCACTGATGTAGAAGACACTAGGAAAAGGAAACATCATGATACAAAACATAGATTTTGAGAAAGTTTCAACAGTTTCAATGAAATAACAAGCCTGTCATGAGAAGCAAGACTGAGACTGAGAAAATGCTCTTCCTTGCACAGGAAGGAAATGGTCCGCTTATGATTATGAAAAAGCACAAAGGTTTTTGGTATCCACTCTAACATGCTCATTTAGATGGAAGTGATCAAATATATGCCAATAACTGAATCAACTGCAATGAATGAATGAATCTGGTCCTTATCGGGGCTGAACTACGACACTAACTAATGAACTATACTGGTATAGGAGCCAAAATATCCTTAGGGAAAAAAGTCAACATTTAATTACAAATTCATATATCATGCTGGTTGGATGTGGTGGTGATTCACAGTTAAGATTCTGTTGCTCAAATTTATCTTCTCATTTACACTCAACAGTATCCTACCACCTGCGGCCACTCCACCTCAGGAGTTATCTTCTCAGATCTTAGAGGCTTAGCGAGACGTATAGGGTATATGGCTTGGTGAATATGTGCATGGCAGTCTTTTCTGTAAGAACACACACCAGAATAGCTGAAATTAGGAGACAGGCTGTTTCTCTGTGTCAAGCCTGAGGTAATGTCTATGTTATTAGAAGAGAAGAGGCCACTGAAAAGGTCTTTAATAAGGAAGTGGAATGGAAAGTTGGCCACATGTAGTTCTTAAAAATCTGTACCACTTAGTATGGAATACTGTATCTATATTAGATCTGAGATCTTGGCTGATTTCCAAAAGGATAATTAGATTCCTACTACTGAGACAGAAGTTGTCTTCACTTCCCATCCTAAATGGTGTGGTTTGAGCAGCTCTCACAGTTTACTCTGGGTCAGTGCCTGAAAAAGATTCCTTAAATATATAAACCTTTCTGGCACATGGCTCTGAGATTGTGCCTCAAAGTTTCTTGATTCTATCTAGTTTTAAGGCACCATTGGCTATCACAGTGTCATATAAGTATGAAAATCTTACCTGCATATGTCCCTCGATCTACCTACGTAAACATGCATGCAGATAATTATAGCTAATGATTTGGCACTGTGGTTCTGCAACACAATGTCCATTAATAATGGTGACAGCTATTTCTGTGAGTGTAGCACTTAGTAGGGCAAATGATTCAGAAGGAAAAGCTGTTAAGGTCTAAGTAACCAATGAATATGTGGCAATTGTAGACCATCAAAGAAATGGCTTTCACTTACTATGGCAGTGATGGGCTCTTCCAGACATCTGTACATTAGTATAACCATGGCCTGAGCAAAATCTCGTCAAAAATAGACAAGTGAAAAACTTTTTAAGTTTAGTTCCAATCAGATTAGAGAAAAAGCAAAAGTAATAAAAGGAACATCTTGAGTGCTAGGGCCTTCTTATCAGATGTATCACTTAGATTACAGGAACAGTCACGAAGATGAGTGGAAAGTGCCCTATTCAGAAATTTGAATGAATAAATTGAGGAATACTAATTTTTTAAAAGCATGTGGACCAACTCACTTTTTTTCCTGTTTCAAGGCTCAGAAAAGTACTGTGGTGCTCACCCTGTGAAAAGAGGGCAAGACTTGCCCCAGGAAGGGTGCTTATCTGTGTTGTAACAGTCAATGAGATCCATAGAAGATATGAAGTGACTGTTGTGTAATTTTCCGAATAAATTAATTCCTAGTTTGTATTTTAACATAACTAATTCTAAAATGACAAGTAGCAACAAGAAAGGTTCGTTCAAAACTTTACCGTACATCTCCACTGCCCTTCAACAAAAGACAGATCCTGAGGAGGGAAAGCATTCTTCCTAAGATATCTATCCAAATACTTAGGCCGCCTGTGGCAGTCCTGTTGCATCTAATCGGCTACATTTTTCTACACCGAAAGGTCATTGATAATTACAGAGCAGAGCCCTGTAATTTTTCATCCAGGAATTAAATAACAATAATTGCTAAATATCACTTGGGAGAAAAAAGGGGTAGATTGAGTACATGAAGCCCATACTCAAGAGTCAGAGCATATCTATTAAAGGAAATAATTCTGCAAAGTTATAAATGGGTACAAAGACTCAAAGTGAAAAATTAAATGCTAGGTTTGACATTAATCTGTTTCCATTTTAAGTGCAGAAGAAAGAAAACTAAACATTTATTTACCCATGGAATGTCCTACCTTCTGCTAAAGACAATTTTTAAACCTGGGTTTAAGAGATAGTATTTTTGACAACCACAGAGTCCTTGAAGAGCTGGTGTTTCAGTGGGAGTCAAAGGGAGTTGAGCATCTGTAATCATCTGTGACGTCCATCTTTAGGCGATTTATAGATCCCATCGGAATTCCTGAATTGCCCATTTGTGCATTGTCTTCCAGTCTCATTTTGTGGCCCATGTTTCAATTTCATTCAGGTTTTATAGGTTAATTTTCAATATTTATAGCGTGTAATTTTTGTTTCTCACCAGCATACCTGGATCTCTCATCTGTATCTCTGTTTCTGTGATATCTTTCTTTTTTTTTTTTTTTTAAAAAAAAGCAACTTTAACTTGCTTATGTCCACTTGGAATGCCACTGCAAACATCACATTCTGATTTTCTCGTTTTGATTCTAATTTATTCTCCTTGCTTGATGCATACCCATGTGTCAAACGGGAACAGTTACGTTTACTTGCATGGCTCCTCACCACCTGCAGCCTTGCCTATCTGTTGTCTCTCTCTCGATCACAATCTCTCTGATGAAGCAATGAGTACAACTTCAACTTCAGTGCTTGCATGGATGCAATCTCTTCTGCCCTTTCACTTTCCCTGCCATAAAAGCTTTCAAGTATATTCACATAAATACAATTACCTAATGTTCTTGCTAAAAATGTACCTTAGTGTATTTACAAAAAAAACCTTGCCATGTGCTAACATAGCTATTCAACATCCCAAATGATACTGCTTCATTATTCCCTCATATTCTACTATCTAAGTGTTGACTATTTTCTTATTTTTAAATTGCACATTTTCTTGGGGGCATCAAGTGTCTGTTTTCTTCTCTTTGTGATTTACTTTGTATAGCAAGCAGCCTGCTTTAAATGTCTATTTGTTTTCATTTTCTGATGACTTTTACCTTCAAGTTCACATAAAAGACATAACAAAAGTAAATTATTAATTCTGTTTTAGGGCCATGGGGGAGGACTCCTACGTTTTATCACTATCCACTCAAATAGGACACCCATGAGTAAAGAGTTGGATGTAATGCAGTGGAATCAGTCTGACCAGAATATCAGGAAACAGTCCACTGGGCCACTGAATCCAATTTGCTGATCACAGGAACTCACACCATATAATCCCTTTCAAAAACTATTTAATACCTTTTCTTAAAACCAACTAGATTCTCCATTTCCTTTATTATTCTTACTGGAAGACTGTTTCAGAACCTTACTCACCAGAGGATTAGAAAACTTTATCTAATTTCCAGCCTAAATTTATTCATGGGCAATTTATAACTGTTCGTTCTTGGACTAACATTGTTCTTTAGTTTAAGCAGTTCTTCTCCCTGGTGTTTACCCACCTGATAAATGTATAGAGAGCAATCACATCCCGTCTTCATCTCTGTTTTGCAAGGCTAAACAAGCCAAACTCTCTTTGTGCCCTTCTGCAAGGGAAGCACTGTTTCTGTGTTCGTCCTAGCAGCCTCTGCTTGTGTCTGTCTGTGTTTGAAAGCATGTTTTTTGTACAGGAGCGATCAACACTGCACTCTGTTTTCCCAGTGAAATCAACAGTATGGCAAGAATAGCAAGAATAACAGAAACACTTCTCGTCCTTTTTCACAGTTGCATCCAACCACTCCAATAATCCTGTAATCCATCTTCAACCTCTTTCCAGTCCTATAGTTCTTTCACTGTATTACCCACTTTGTATCTTTTTAGCTGGTCTTCCTTAGAGTTTCTGTATTAATTCCTCCTTTTTTCCAATAAAAGTAATGATTTTCCATATATTACCAGAGGAAATAGTTTAGTAAATTCCAAATGTCTCTTAACTAGACAGTTATCTTGCCAATGATAATACTGTATTTGCATAGCATTTTTTCTTTTCCTTTTCTTTCAGAAATTATTATTATTTTCTACCAAATAGGTTCTGAAGTATTACATAAATTCAAATTTATAGTTTTCCAAAGCCCATTTCTTAATTAAAGATTAATTATAGTTAGTTTCTACTTATATGGTACTCACCTGGCTTAGCAAGTCTATCACGTGTGATTGTATATGTTGGTACTATTAGAGTTGTGTGTGGGTAATTACAACTAGGTGGTCCCTTAGTTGGGGATTTGTTTCTCACCTTTTTTAGCTGCAACTATTAATTTTCAGATCATTATTTCCATTAGTTAGCCTTTCTTTGCCTCTGTATTCAGCCTCAAGATGTGGTTGGAAAAAGGTCTGAGCAATCTGGTTTGATCTTGTGGTTAATCCTACTTTGAGTGGGATGTTATACTAGGGACCTCCTCCATCCCTACCCACCAGAATTGCTCTGGGATACTATCAAAGTGGTTTGGGTTTTTTTGGGGGGGGTTTGGTTTTTTTTTTGTTGTTTTGGTTTGGTTTGGTTTTTTGTCCTATGTGTCATGACTATCATATCTTTTATAACCTTGAGATGAACTGCAAATGGGAGCTCTCAACAGACGGGAATATAAAGTAAGACTTTGCTTAAACTCTTGTAGAGTAGAAAACACATGAAGACCATCACAAGCATTGGTCTCAGTGCTCAGAGAGCTGGACTCTGGCACTACACTGGCATTACATTTGGAGGTGATTCCTAGAAACCTAAGCTCTTCTCAGCCTGTTTGAGCCATTCAACTCAAATCCACCAACCTGCAGGATGTCCAGTGGGTGGGGTTTACTTGTCCCTAAATGATTTCTGAATTCCCAAACCACTTATTTTATGCTTGTATGAGATTGTTAAGTTATTTCTGGGAAAACTGTGAAGGAAACATCAAGTTAGCATGAATTCTTCCACCTGAATTTAGGTTAGCCCCTGGATACTGAAGAGAAATTTAAAAAGATGGTCCCAATGACTTAGTAGAGATGAGGAGATATGGTGACAGGGCCAGTGTTCACATACTTCCCTGTGTCTGGGACCCAAACAGACCTGAAAGTCCTGGGTAATTTTGCTAAGAAGCACTTTAATAAAGAGTTTTAGCAAATTCGTTTGGCAATTGCTTGGGTTGGTCACTGTTATTCAAATATAGCACGTAATCGCAAATTTTCTTTTCACTTTTTAACCTTTAAAATGGACCATGTCAAAATAATTTTGACAAATGTTTCAGCTGATTCAGTCATAGACAGTGGACCTGGCACAGTTAGGATCAAGGAAAGACCCAGAGATGATAAAAAAACCACAAAAATCTATCTGCTTTTTATTTATTTTATAACTCTGAATTACTAAATCAATACAAGAGGGACCTAATTTCTCTACTAACTCTGTCTAATGAAGATTGAAATTTAATAAACATACAAGAAAGCTGCATCACTGTGAACTAAGAGACTTCAAAATATGACATTTAGTTCATTATTTATTAACCTATCCCGCAGGAACGTGACAGAGGGAAAGCAGACTATCCATATTAGAAGCTGTTTCATCTTTAAGAGATAATGGAGACCCTATTTCCTTTGCACAAGATTTATATTCTAAAGAGGAAATGAGATCTAAGATGCAAAATTTATATCACTCATGATTTCTTTTTTTTTCTCATGGAAGGTAAAAAGAATATTCCCTTACAGAGAGAATGTGCTTAGCATCATGTGCTTTATAAGTAAAAGATGTTTATAAATATCAGAATTTCCTATCCAGGAAAAAATTAACTAATGTACATGTGGTGAAACAAAAGTAACAGAGCAATGTCCCTGTAGACATTTTAAAAAGAATGCAATATCCACAGTTAATATTATGGAGACTGGACACCAACACGTGCCAAAACAACTATTTACCAAAACTGAAAGAATAAGAGCTATAGAGATCGTCTCCAGCCAGGCAAAGATATTATATTTCAAATGTAGTATGGCTAGTCCTATTTCTCTTCAATGTATTTAATTCTAATTTCCTAGCTGAAAAGAAATATGAGACCCATACAGATGAGAAATACAGCTTATGGACCATAACCATAAACCATAATAATTTCTACTCATTCTGGGATGACTCCCACTTTAGGTAGGGTGACTGGAGTCAGAATCTGGCACACTCAATTAACTTTAATATCTGTAAAGATCTCTTCCAAATTACTGACTCTGTCCTGCAAACTGAGCCCAACTGGCAACCGTTATACCTACTGGGAGTACCCCTGAAATCTGCAAAGTTTCAGCGAAGAGGAGAAAAACACTTGCTAACATGCATTATCCTGCAGATAGCAGCCTAGACCTTTCAATGTTTTTGGAAGTAGTTCTGTGATGTTGGCTCAGTTAACCTGGAATCTCAAATAAAGTAAGTTTTGATTCATTAAAATACAACATTAACTTAAGTCATTAGAAATAAGTTAATATATACGTGTGTACTAGGCTTCCTTCTTACAGGGAATGATCTACCAAATAAAAAGTTATTCCAATAAACTGCTCTAATGATATGGTTCATAAATCTACTTGACTTACTTTTTCTTGTTGACAATAAAAATGAGACAGAAAATTAAAGGTACAATTGTAAGAAAAAGTTACAATGGCAGGACATGAATTATTTTAATACCTTACCAACTGAGGCACTGGAACTCCACAATTCATGAACAAATTTTCTATTACTACAGAGTCATGCTTTTATTGACTGGTATAAAAACACCATTTGTATTTTTTTTTCATCCTGCTGTGTTTCTATTTTATTGGAAGTGTCCTGTAACAGGTATAACATCAGCTCAGATTACCAAGAAATCTATAAAATAGCTTCCTGCCACTACCTTTGGTGTAGATTGAAAGAATACATTATGATCCCACTGAGTAAATGATAAAAGCTGTTATTCCCAGGCAAACATGATTTATCTTCACCTGTTCAAAATTCTGAATGTACCCACTTTATTATTAAATTATGAAAACATTTCACTCACATTGATTAGGAACACAGATACATTATTAAAGAGAGGCTATTAGGAAGCATGTGTTCCAAATTTAAGTTCTGAGGTTTGTGACTCATGGTAGGACCACAAACATTTCATGCAAATGGGAGTGGACAGATACAGCTTCATAAATTTTCAATTGCTACACCAGAAATACATGTTAATAATTCCTATTATTGATTATAAATTGTAAACTGACATTGCCTCCTTCAACTTAAGTTTTCGCTCATTGCTGCTTGTATATTAAATACAGATAAAACTGTAAAAGAAAATTAGATTTTAAAAAATTATTATTTTTATTTCTTCAATACAGAAAAGGCTTTTATTTTTACTTTGTTACACCCTAGGATTATAAGACATGCCTTTTAAAGAGTATAGTTTGCTATTTTCCAGTTCTATGCCAGGCTATATTAAGATTAGTTACCAGGTCCAGAACTAATTTCTCTGTAATGTTGCTGAGTATTTGTTTAGGATCTAAGACAATTATTAAAGAACATAAGAGATACAAACACCAATGGGATCTGCTGCCCTTAGTACAATATATGATGGCTAAAACTGTGAAAAGTACTTAATTTTGGGTAAATTTTCTTCTTAATAAAATCAACAGATCAAAACCTGAGAGGTTTGAAAACCTCACCATGGGTGTTCACAGCCAGACTTAATGTATTTTTCTGTCCCTCTACTCACAAAATACAAAAGAAGTCTATTTACAATAATACCATTGTGCAGAGAATTGGACTAAGCATTTGGATTATATCTGTATGATACGGCTTTCAAAGATGCTTAGACTTGAAGGGTTCAAAGAAAGTGTCTGTATGTGTGGGTGCATGTATGTGTACGCACATTTATTTTTCATATTAAAAATGGAAGCATATAGAAAAATGGTCTCCCTGTATGCTGAATAATTTATATCTTCCCTGTCTTCTCCTGGTTCCCTTCACACTAATGACTGGTTTAACGCTGATGTACATCAATTTACAATGTAAGAGTGTAGCTTTGGATTGCTTTCAAGTCCAGATTGCTGTAAAAAGCAATAAGAATACATGGAGGCATAAGAGCTTTGCAAGTAGCAGTGACAGGATTCATACCAGGGCTTGGACAAACTGTACATTATTAGTTGTGAATTCTCTCTGGTTTTATTGATCACATCTTTTTAATATTGCACTGGTTTTGAAGGATAAAAATGTGAAAAATATTTTTAGTATTTTCTTTTACATAAGAACTGTTCAGAAGATGGCTATTGTATTCACTTTAACTCCTTGCCTCCTGCCTGGTTTGTATCTATACCATCAACATTTTAGTGTCCCTTCTTCTAGGCATCAACTATTAAAATTCTTGCTAGGTGCTTGATGTAGATAAAATTACAATGTTTCTAATGCCTAATGCTAAAACTTTACTAGCACCTAAGCTAACTCTCTGTAATCCTTACAAAATTCACCTGATGAACTCTGTTGACCATCTGCCTCTCTTGCTTTTTTGGTGTGAAAGCTTCTAAATCCATTGATGGGATCCCTGGAAGATATGTGTTAACTGTCTCTTCACAAATGCAAGAGAAAAGCCTTCTCTAGTTGAAGTAGTAAAAGGCAGAAATATTACTCATCATTTAAAGACTCATCTTTGTTACACAAAATCCCAACCGAGTTGATTTATATCAACTCAGATGTATTACATTTACAATGATTTTATAGACCGTAGTAACTTCCTTAATTTATGGTGCCTTTGGTACTGTAGGAAGAGAACACTAAAAGTCACACCTAATGCTTGCAGCTAACCTTAATCTCTGAAAATGCCTGGAAATATAATCTTGTTCATTTCAATAGCTATAGCGTAAAGCATATAGTTTATTGCTTTTAGGCTCATTTAATTCACCTGGCTTTCAGTAAAGAGGTGTCACTACTTCTACAACAGAAGCGTAAAAGACGCATATTACTTTCAGTTTGGCAATGTGAATGCTGTGTAATCCTGCACAAGACTGCTATGAAACAGGTACTGTAACAGAGGCAAGTCTCTGCAGCTTTAGCAGAGTAACATTTTGACCCTATTTAACCTATTTTTCTTTTCATTTGTAAAGCAGAACATCAGATTGCAAACCTGCTACTGAAAGAAAAAAAAATACCCTGGCATAGACAAGATGCTATATGTGTTGGTTTAAAAAATATTCAGTTTATTAAATACATCCGGAGAAGGTTAAATCACTCCTCTCTTTCTGCCATTGCCATTGTAGTTGTGTAATGCACATTTCAGTTCATCACCCCCGCTCCCCATCCCCTGAGAACCCAAGGTAACAGTCACTAACGTCACTTGAGTTTTTGTGATGCTCTGCATACTATGCTCAGGAGGACTGGTGGACAACACAGTCCTGGATTGTTTCATGTAAAGAGAGGTTTAGCAGACAAGAAGACACTCAGCTGCCTCCTCATAGCAGTGAACTAGAAATTCATACCTCAAGTCAACACTAAGCAGGGTGTTAAACTACAGTACTGCCTTGTTGTCATTCAGATACTTTTGTATGCTGGGAAAATTACACTTTCTAAGCTGGTGCAGTGCAGAAGAAAATCAAGCTATCATTATCAGTCTCAAGTTTTTGTATCATCTTTGGACTGTTGTGGGAGAGCAAGAATTATCTTTCAGTGGGCTGAAAATTATTTACTGTGTGACCATTCTTTCAGTCATTATTTTCCCTCACGGTAGAGTAGTGGGAAAATAATGTGTAGTGACGGTTGTCACTTTGGCTTAAAAAGGACTTAACTGTTCTCTCTCTTCTGTAATACTCTCTTGATGAGGGAAATCCTCATCTCAGTTCTACCTAAAATATTATGGCATGGATGCAAAGTTCCACATTCCACAGGGATGACAATAAAAAGTTCACAGTCTTCAAAAAGAGCTTTTGGAGCCAAACACTCAGCCAATGCAAGTCTGGCACGACACACTTCAATGAAACACAGCAGTTTATACTAGCTGAGGATCTTGCCCTCCTCAACAGTGAATCTTTTCAGGGTTATGTATGGTAAATCCAGTTGTGTTTATTGCCAATGACAAAACTGAATTATCTCTACGCTAGTGTATCTAAAGATCTGAACAGAAAAGGTTGACTAATTGCAGATTTGCATACTTGAAGGAGACAGAAATCAGAAGCCAGGAAGGATAAGTGGAAAAGAAAAGAAAACAAAACAAAACAAAAGCATTGCTGAATTCAAGACTGAAGCACACCTTGCATATTGTTTTATTTAAGTAGTGACAACTTCCATAATTTTTATCGGATTTGCAAATTAATGATGCTCCAAAGACATAGCTGAATCTTGCCTATAAAGTCAGTTAATGGAAAGCTTTTTTCCTTGCATAAGTATATATAAAATTGAGTAAATTGATAACTTCGATGAATTCAAGAATAACTTATATTTTTCAGTGCCAGATTTGAAACAGACAAAAGAGCATAGATTTCTGGAAAACATTGAGTTTACTAAAAAGCACATGTCAAAAAGAATACGTAAGAACAGTGGCATAATTGAAGTTTAAGGTCTAAAGAGTGTGTTTGGTGAAGAGGGGTTACACATTTCTCCTAATCTGATTAATAAAACATTTTTGGAAGTGGAAGGTCCTGGTTGTCATGATAGCTCCTGCCTACTGTGACTCTAAGTTGTAACCCAAGCATCATGCTTAGGCTACAAAAGTGCTTTGGGACATCTGAGGAAAGCTCTCATGAAACCTCACATTGGTATTCCTAGAATTGCATTGGCAGTAAAAGGAAGACTGGGGAAAATGCAGACCCGCTGCTAAATGCAGCAGCGTGTCTGATGACAAAGGAGACAGAAAAGGTCGAGGAACTCAGTGCCTTCTTTGCCTTGGTCTTTACTGGTAAGAGCAGCCTTCAGGAATCCTAGGGAAGGCTTACCCTTCAAGAGAGATCAAGTTAGGGGATATTTAAACAAACTGGACACATACAAGTCTGTAGGACCTGATGGAATGCACCCATGTGTGCTGAGGAATCTAGCCAATGTCATTACAAGGAGAATCTCATTGATTTTCAAAACATCATGGTGATTGGGAAACATCCTTGAGAACAAAAGCATGAAAATGTAGCTCATATCTTCAAGAAGGACAAGAAGAAGGATCCATGGAAATAAAGGCTGGTTGTGCTGCCTCAGCAGGCTGGAGAAACGGGCCAACATGGACCTCATGAAGGTAACAAAGGGAAATGCAAAATCCTGCACATGGGAAGGAATAAATCCACATATCAGAACATACTGGAGTCCAAATGGTTGGAAAGTAGCTTGGAAAAGGACCTGGAGATCCTGTGGGACTCCAAGTTGACCATGAGCCAGTAATCCATGCTTGTGGCAAACAAGGCCAATGGCATCCTTCGCTACATTAGGCAGAGCACACCCAGCAGGTTGAGGGAGGTGATCCTTCACCTCTCCTCAGCACTGGTGGGACACTTCTGGAGTGTGGTGCACAGCTCTGTGTTCTCCGGTACAAGACAGGCATGGATGTACTGGAGCAAGTCCAGCAACTGGCCACGAAGATGCTTAAGGAATTGGAGCATCTGTTAAATGGTGGGAAGTCAGAAAAGCTGCAGTTGTTTAGCCTGGAGAATAGATGGCTCAAGGGGATGTCATCCATGTGTATAAATAACTGATGGGGAGGAGCCAGACTCTTCTCAGTGGTGTCTGGAGACGGAACAAGAGGCTATGGGCCCACACTGAAATACAGGAAATTCCATTTATACTTTTTTACTGTGAGGGTGCTCAAACACTGGAATGGGTTGCCCAGAGAGATTGTGGAGTGTCCATCCTTGGAGAAAGTAAAAATCTATCTGGACATAATCTTGGGCAATCTACTCTAGTCAACTAGTTGCTTTGAGCAGGGGACTTGATCTAGATGACCTCCAATGCTCTCTTCCAACTTCAACTATCCAGTGATTCTGCGATACAAAATATTTTACTGTGAGGAAAATAAATAAGATTTAATTTTATCATCTCCTGTTTATTTCATTCCTGCTAATGTTTTATTATCTCAAAGGTTTTTGTATTGCAGAAGGTCCAGTGTAAAGTCTATGTGACTAATTCAAGGTTTCAAAATCCCAGATGCTGAAATACGGCAACATTCCTCTTTAAAAGGATAGAGAACACACAGATCATTATTAACCAACTTCTTTGACAGACAACATCAATGAAAATTGTAAAGAAGCTAATGAAGTTTAGGATGACAATATCAGTTCATGTATAATTGCAAATTGTAGAAAGCAAAAGACTTGATACAAGTTTAATTTGTTAGAACATGTTTTGCAGCCATAGCAAATTTACTAGATGTATAGTCAAATTTGGTTGAAGTTAAATTAGGCATGCTTCTTGATTCTTGGTTAAAATTCTTCAGCTGCATCCTCCTAAACTGGTATAAGTAATAATAATAAAAAAGTCAGTACAAGCTGAAGCCTGCAGCTTATATCCCATTATAAATTGCACTTCAGATTTTCTAAACTAATTGTTAAATTTAGACTTAGCAATTAGCACTGCACAACGTTTACCAACAGAATTAACTGTATCACTTGCTATCAAGATGACATTTCAAGCTCAATTACATTTTCATATGTCCCAGACTGGTAGCTCTGATGCATTCTAAGAAAATAAAACCTAGAAATGGGCCAACTGCAAATTGTCATTACAAGATTCACAATAGGAAATGGTCTTTTTTTCTGTTTCTGTTTTGGATACAAATGCAATCTTAACTGAACACTGAAATTTTATCTCTGGTTGGAGGAAACAAAATGCAAATTGTTACTTTATAGAGTTCCTCCATTTCAGAATTGTATCATGGAACTTTACAGTTTCCAGGAGTCCTTATTAGCAAGTACATTGGAATCCTTATTAGCAAGTACGTGAACATTGACAGGAGATGCTACCTGGTGTTGCTTTTTAGTGTGATAGGGTATGAATCTGTGAACTTCAAAAGATATTTTCAACAAACAGCCAAACCTACAGAGAAACTCACAGCTGGATTTTGTGTTATGTTTACTTAGTAGAGCCAACCCTTAGGAATTTTTGCTCTGCAAGTGTATAAAGACTAAAATTCAAAGCCACTTACTCCTGATAACTCATTCAGAATCACAGAGTTGAACCAAATTAACTTGCTTTCAAGACATAAGTAGTGAAAGATCTTAAAGTTGCAGTAAGATGAGACAGTCATACTTTGATGCAATTGTGTCTACTTGCATAACAGGTTCTCAGTGGAGAAGAGCACTCTGGCTGCTGTTGAGATATAGACCCCAATGCTCATCGTACATGTGACACCACTTTCACTTGTACCCTTTTAATTTGACTTTTGGAACAAAGTAGAATATAGAAGGAAGCTTTTGATGTCAGTCTGGAAAAAGAATAGAACTGTAGTTTAAAGAAAGAATGGGTATAAAATTCCATTTTTCTTTTGATGAGAGGCTGGAGGCATTTGAGATTATCATTCACCCCAACTTCTTTCATCGTCAAGGACAATGAGTAATAATGTTTGTCCTAGGACTGGTTTATGTTTTCTTTTCATCCTCTAACATCCTTCTTTTTGTCTTGGTTGTATCAGGATAGTTGCAATGCCTCTGGCTCTAAACCCAACACTCTTCAATATCTCCACTTTCCCCAACTCCAGCTCCCTATTGAAAAAGAAATCTCTGCCTTGAAAACTTTGACATTCTCTTCCAAATCCTTTGCTAACTTTAAAAACCTATTCTCTCACAATGAGAAGAAGCTGTATGACCTTACGGATAACATCTTTTCCCCTTCTACTCATCTATTTGTTATGCCTGTGACCCAGGACTTTTCCAGGATATGAACACTGGGAACACATTTTCAGCCAGAGGGAAGGGATGTAGATTTCTGACATTCAATCACTTGAAGTGTCAACTGAGTACCCAAATGCCATGTGTTCGCTCTAAAGCATAATCAGCATGTTCTGGTTCTGAGCACCAGAAATACCGAGAGCACTTCATGTATGATGTGTTATTATCATATAAAAGGTTTATTCAGGAGAAATGTTCTGTACAGTGTGTTCAAAATTTGTTTCCATTTTTTTGCTATTGTGTAACACAAGCTTTTTCTCCTGCATTAGAATAGTAAACAAATGGTGCACACAATACAATAAAAAACACATTTACTACTATTCTGAGATATTTTCTGAGATGTTACTGACTTACATCTGGTTTTGTCCAGCCTTGTTAATTTGACCAGATGAAAAAGCTCGGCATGGCAACCCTTGGAAAGTTCATCTCACCTAACTTCAGACATCTATAGTGTCAATATCTAAACCCTAACTAATTTCCTTAGGCTGACTTTGTGGTTCTAAGGAAAAATAGGCATCATCAGAATGCAATTCATATGTAGCAGTACATTACAGGAGATGAATCATGCCTGCCTTGCAAACAACTGTTTCTTCCTCTTTTTTTTTTTTTTCCGACTATAAAGAGAATTGAGGTCCCAAGAGGCCTGCAGTTAGTCTAACAAATCCCTCCAAGATTTTTAAAAAGAACTACCTTAGGTAAGAGGAATGTGGGTTGAAAGAGGCAAAGAGAAAGTCGTCAGATGTTGTGGCTAGACAGCATTTTCAAATATTTAGGGAGCAAAATGCAAATAGGAAGTTTTAATTTTGAAGGACATCGGAAGTCTACCATTAAGTGTTTTCCTGAAACATAACCAGTTACCTAAATTAAAGATTTAATCTCTTCGAATCATTACACAGTTAAAAAAGAGAAACAGGCTGTTTCAGAAGGTGATTTGGGTCCAGGCCTTTGATATAAAACCTAAACTTAGGGAGTATCTCTCTCTGGAAGCCCTTCTTTGAGGACTATATGAATAATATTTTGGCATAACTTGAGAACTAGTTCAAATTAGATATCTAATCTGCTGACCTGAAGTGTATGGTGCAAACACCCCACTGGTTTTGCCATAAATAACTTTGTTATTACTAAAGCCTTCCCATCTAGGAGTTAAATACACATTCATAGTCTAATTTTAATCAAGATCTTGGAGTATGTATCATGTTTTGTCAAAGTCAGGCTGTCTAGGAGAAAGCATCTATGTCTCTCTGTACACAATACTACAGTTATCTGTACATTCTAGGCTATTCATCCTATTAAATATTATTATTATTGGTCCTGTATCATTTGCACCCTATAGGGATGCAAACCAGAACTTCAATGGAGGCCCTGCACACAAAGCAGAAGAGTGCAGCCGTGCAATATGGAAGATGTGATGGAGACAACTGAGTGACTTGACAGCATTCTGCTATAAATGTAGGTGAAACTTTGTTGTAAAACTACTTCCTTGCTCTTCTACACAATACACATCAGGAATTTCAGCCTAGAATCACAACCAGGCAATAAATTCTATTTGAACAGTGCAATTTTGTCTGAAGATTTTTAAGACTTCAAAACTGCAAGCAGCAAAGACTCTAACACGTCTGTAGGGAAGTTGTGATGGTTAATTACACACTAAGTATCTTAATTCTACCTCTGAATTTGTCAAGCTTCATCTTCCATTGCCTGAATCTTGTTACATCTTTTTCTGTTAAATTAAAGAGTCAATGATTATCAGAAATTCTTCCCTCTGCAAGTATTAGACTCTGATCAAGTCAGTTAACTTCTCCTTATTAAGTTAAATAGCTCAAGATCCTCTCTCTTTGATTAATGTACAAGCTCATTCTATGTACTAAGCACCTGTTACAGCAATTCAAATCAACAAAACACCCTGCAACAGTATGAACTTACATACTATCAAAATAAAGCAAGATAACAATAAAAGGAATCTTTCCTGACAGTCCATCTTCTCTTTTCTGAATAACAGAAAAAATATATATATGTCTTATAATAGAAATCACAATGGTGACAATAAATGATGCAGGAAAGTTTGCTATGTACACAAACTAAGGAAAGGACAGTTAAATTTGCAGGCAGAAAATATAGAAAAAAAATGGGTTTCTATTAATGAATATTCTCTTCCAACTTAGGACAGAATTCTACACCAAGGAGTAAAATATCCGTGAGAACTGTATATTTCTTAGAAGGAAAATCACAAGATTCTGGTATGCAAAAATGAAAATTACAACATTGCGAGAAATATTTAATATTTTTTTTTCCCAATCTGATGTCTAATATACACATTAAAAAAAGCTGAAGATAGAGGAATGATTCAGTGAAACACAAGTTTGGCATGCCTTCAGGATCTGCTGATAGATAGACAGATGAAGCTTAGGTCCACAAGCCTAAAATTAGTGCCCCAACAGTAGTGGAATAGAACGTATCCCTGAGTTATTCAAGCTAGAACAGATAAACAGATGGGAATATGTAGCTCCTGTTGTCCTGGTACCATTAGTCATGTTTTTCATAGCTTTGGTTTACAGGGCAACAATGTATTTTCTTAAAGTCCTAAAATCCATCTAGATAGATAGTTTTCATTTATAATCAGTCAAACCCCACCTGGCATGAAGATTTGAGTTACATGTTTTAATTTGAGTTGTATAAGTGCTTTTTAATTTCAATTTGTGCGCATTGTCACTGAAATAAATCAAGAAGGAGAGTGCCTGGGTTACTATGAGATAACTGCAAATCAGAGACAAACAATTGTATCTGAAAAGCACATCAGCGTATGGTGAGAGCACTGGCTGGAATCTCCGCAGGGTGACCTATGTCAAGTGCAGGTTTTCCTACCACAGTGTCTAAAATCCTCAGAAATCAGTAGAAGTCTTTGGTGAGTGCTGGTTTGGGGGTTTGGCTGTTGGAAATTGCCATGCAAAAGCAAGGGGGGAAAAAAAACCAAAACCCAAACATCTGGATTAATTTAATGTCTCATATCTTGTAAACCAGAATTTACAACTTAGGGAGTTAGAACATAGCAAACGGCTCAAAATCCATCAAAATTCTAAGCCAGCTGAATTTTGGCATTCATGAACAGCATAGCACTCCTTGGTAAAGTTTACCAGTGGCTTAGTGTATATTTGGATCAATAGCACATTTTAACCTGGATAACATGTTGGCATTGTGGTAATAACAAGCCTCTACGAGCGTCTGGGCGGTGATTTGGCCTTTTCGTGGAAAGGGAAGGTTGGTAGTGAGCAGCCTCGAATGGCTGACCTCATTTTGACATGCACATTGCAAGTCATCATTGCATTTGATTGTAACTAAGTGCCAGGCCTTCCAACAAGCTGTTCTGAGATCGTTCATTTGGCGTCCAAAATTAATAACTTCAGTATGGCTAATTCCTACAGTTTCACATATTGTCAAGCAACTAACATGATTTGTAGGAAATTTAAAACTGTACACAGTTGATCACACACACTGGACTTCCTCCATTATGTCAAGCAGAGTGATTTGTCTAGGGACAAAACGTGGGACAAGGTTTGCAAGGAAGCTGCTGGTGGTCACAAGATTTCACGGGTTCATTCTGTTTCAATATTTGATTTAAGCCCCTTTCTACGTCAAGCACGGATCACCATAAATTGTAACATCTGGATTTAGTATTTAACAATATCTTCAAGATTGTTCATCTTTTTTTCCATCCCTGGGAATCTTTGGTACCGTCCCTGGGTGGGAAGAGCAGCAACATTAACATCTAATGTGACACTTGAAGATTCTGTTGCAAAACAACAGGAATCTAGATAATGTACCTAGAAGCTCTTTCTAGACATTTTGTGATTGGAGAGAAAACACATAGATATGTGATTTTCCTTCTACAGAAAAATAAGAGTGTATGTTTACAGAAAATTCGAAAAAGATTGGAAGAAATCTGAGGCACAACAGACTGGCTTTAAAAAATCCATCGATATTTGCCGTACTGCTTTGCATTTAGCAATGCAAGTTAAATTGTGTTCAGTTTAAACTTTATGAAGCTGCTTCTCCATTTAAATTGAGATAGGATAAACTACTTCCAGGGACTGGTGTCAAAAAGTAGTGTTAGTTCTTGTATTATATGAGAACACAACACTAGGCTTAACAAACAGCACTAGACAGGAATGTACAGGCAGATGAATCAAAGGGTCACATCTGCCTCCAGATTTAGACTTTAAATGTTGAAAATATATAAGTAATTCCATTAGATGTGTAAATTTCCATCACTGCCAGCAGAGAGGTAGTCAGTAGAGTCAATGCTATAGCTTTTTAGATACCTGTAACTGGATGAAAATTGTTTACGTTAAAGTAGTATCTTAATCTCACATTGAATCGTAATAAAAAGTTTGCCACAAAATAGATTGCATCATTTGCCTTAGTCTTTTCACTGTACACAGACAAGAATAATAATAGTAAAAAAATGATCATGCCCTTTGTTAAATTGGGGAATAGGGGATGTGTCTACCATGTAAAATTGATTTGTAGTCTGTAGCAAACCACTGGATAGAAGAAGCTGTCAAACAAGTTTAGCCTTGACACAGAGCTAATTTTAGTATTTCTGTTCAAAATAGCACCTGAACTGACATGTTTCCACTGTGGTTGTTATACTACACGTAAAGCACCCAGATATTAGGCCTATCTTTGCCACTAATTTGATAGTGGTTTTTAGATTTGGGTCTGTCCTGCATCTTTGTCTTATGCCTATTGTATGACCATGGCCCTGAGTTTATAAAGATCTGCAGTAAGAAAAATTATTATTAACAAGAGTAGGCAGAGGAGAGGTTAACATCAAGAGATATTTTGGTCAAAAACTGTGTAGCTTTGGTGTCCAAAGTCTGCGCTTATGAAAATAATAAAATTCCTATCTAATAACTTATATTAACAACAAAAAGAAATATATCAAGTAAACATCTCATTCATAGATCATGGCTGAACTATGATAATGTAGAGTTGAGAAAATACTGTCTTGTCTGCTTAAAAATGTGGCCATGCTGCTGTGCACTCATAAGTATCTCAAGCAGGAAATGATGGAAAGCTCGACTGATCTCAAATAACTCAATTGTTTTTCCTTTTCTAATCGAATATCTTCATAGTGAGGAACCAGAAAGGCATCATTCAGAAGGCAGTGTTGTTGTGAAAGCATGAAATATGGTACTTCACTCTTAATGTAACATTAAAGATTTAAAATGTTTATTACCTGTTACTCTTCTGTTAATTGTTTTGTGTAGAGAAAAATAGAAGTTTCTGCTTTAATGCATAAAATATCACAATGTGCATTCATAGTTGAGAGCAAATGATTGGGGCTATGAAAATTATGTAAATGATGAATTCCAGTGAAAGAACTTTCAAACCCTTAGGGTCTTCAAACAGCATTAATTCAAGAAATTAGATACAAAATTTAACTTTTTCATGCTAATAATGATTTCATAAGGAAAAACTCGTTAGTAAAGGTGACAAATATGAAGTTCTATTGAACATTTAAATTCAGGAATCTTAGTATGCGCCCCTGGGATATATTTACACAGCCAATGACTCTCTGATGCTATTAAGTAATTTATTTGAGAAAGTCTCCATTCATGAGTTTACATAAGAACAATATCAGGTTTACAAAGGCTTGTGTTGTCAGTTTAGCAAATACCTAATTCACAATGACTTTTGCTTAAGATTTTCATTAGGCTGTTCAATATTGTTTGATCGTTTAATGTCATCTTTGTAAGATCATAAGTTCTCCTATATGAAAAGAGGAAATTAAAAGGAGAAATAAATTAAAAAGAGTGAACTAAACTTAAATTTAAATCGGCTTCACCACAAAAGAAAGGAGAGCAGTGTCACCACTTCTGATTATACTTTGCTTGGGTAAAAACTATCCAAATTTGGCAACTTGAGGTTTTGCTGTAGTGTATTTCTATGCCAGAAACACCAAAAATAATCTGGAATGTTGCATATGGTTCACTTGTTCAGGGCTGATCTGTGATGTGACAGTATCAGTTTCTGGCAGCATTAGTCAGAGGGGCCATCAATTGGATAGGCATGGAAATGAAAACACCTTAGGTCTCTTGATTTCTATACCTATTTGTCCTATAGTCTAAGGCCTCCAGCCAGTATTGCAGGCAATGTGCAAATGTAACTAAAGATGACAATTCCTGCAGCAAGGACAAGAGTGGATATGACAGAGAGAAGTAGCACAAGATCCCTTGATGCTGAAAACAGAGCTGGTCAAAACTGTCAACAGAATATTTGTCTTCTTACAGAAAATGCTGGTTCATCAATACAGAACGGTTTCCTAGGAAATGCGCTGATTTTGCTCAACTTTATAATGAAATATAGGAAGCCTTGAAATCTTCATTGTCTCCTGGCTGGATCATTCACCTCCCTCGTTCCCAAGCTCCATCGCAGGACTATGCTGGAGGAGGTTTGATATAGTAAGTGTTTGAAATCACAGCTGGTTCCTGTTACAAGCTGTCTCCAGCACTTTTTCTCCTCCTCAGGATGGTTCTTACTCTCCCATCATCATGTTTCCTGTGCTTAGATATCTTTCCACCCTTGTGTCTCCTATCCATTCAGGCTAAAATTGCAACACATCACCCTTTCTGTTTCCCCAGGAGGGATCCAATCTCTGCTCCAAAGCTTGCTTCTATCCCTTCCCATATACTTCACTGCACATATCCCAAGACAGCTGAAACTTAAAGGACAATCTGCCTATGTGTTAACTCTTCTGCTCTGTGGCAGCATGAAACCCTGGCCTACAAGTAACCTTAGGCCAAAAAACCAAAAATTCAAATCAAAGTCAATATTACAGCAACTACTAAATTGTGTCATGTTTGACTGGAGTATGAGCTGCCTGGAGGGGTCTGATTCAGACATGAGAAGGCAAAAGTCTTTTTCCTGGCAACAACCTCCTATGAGAAATGAAAATATGGCTTACAAATAAAACACGCAGAATTATGTGATGACTATCTTGACTGAAACCTATCTTTCCACAAACCTAGATGACTATTTAATTTTCCGCTTTTGTTCTTTACTAAATACATGTGTAATGAGAGTGAATAGGATGAAGTTCAGTTGTATTTGCTAACATATGCAGCACTCAATTGTAACTGCATCTGTGCAAAGGTTCTCTGACAGAGTGGTTGTCTGATGTTTTAAGGCTTTCTGAAATGCGAAGGACTCTAATCTATATAAAAATAAGTAAGTAGGGTAGTCCATTAGTAAGTAGGGTAGTCACAGGATAGGAGTGGGTACTCTAAGAGAAATCACAAGGCCAGAAAGGTAATAATCCTGGAAACAACTTTCTTGTAAGTAGGAGCTCTCAAGAGGAAATCACAAAGTCCTTAATGGAAAACTGAGAATAGAGGAGGTGAGAAATGATACAAGATTAGGCAAGGGTTCGTAAGCAAAGAATGGTGGTACTATTCAACATACATGACAAACCCAATCTTGTGCCCTATGCAGAGGTATTAGACGTTTTTATTCTGGGCTTGGGTCTACCTCCCAGCATAGCTTTGCATATCTTGTACTCTTCTGGTACACATCTTTGCACATCTTTTACTCATTCTTTTACATCCAGAAAGCCATGACAAAAGGGAAGCTGATGTAGTAGAGGAAGGAACAGGTAGAAAAATGAGAGTGGCTGTAACTCTAGACACGCAGTATAGCATGAGTAATAGATGTGTGGAAGCACTGGACTTGGTGATTAGAGAAGGACAGAAAAAAAAAACCACAGAAAAAGATTTCAGATGTCAAAACTATGAAGTTGTTTGACTGGATCAGCATTAAGGTGCAGTTTGGTTGAGTAAGGGAGAAATGGCCGTTAGAGATTATTTCAAGATACAGACATGAGAGATAAGGGTGATTAGCTGGTATAATCTTTGAAAGGAAGTGAATAAGGGGAAGTGTCTAGAAGTAAATAAAAAAGTTTTAGTATAGATAATGCTTAGAAACAGGTTACCAATCACTGAGAAAAATTAACATCCACATGAGCAGTTGCTTGAGTGCTGAAAAATAAAATAAAACCATTGAAGATTTTCATATTAAAGCACTGGGTAAAACTGAAATTTGCGGCACAAACAGAAGAACTGATTTCACAAGATTTGTGAGAGCACCGAAGATTTTATTCTGAATACTGTCATAGCATGTAGGATCCCACAGGGATTGCAGTTCTTGGTTAAAAAAAAATGTATATACATTATTTGTTAGTGAGAGATAGAAACCTGTGGTTCCGTTTCCTTCTTCAAGACTTAAGGTTGGCTATTTATGGTACTGGTGGTATTCACTGCATTTCTATTGATGTCTTTAAAAATCAGCAGACATTTAAAATCACATCTTTTTGATGACTATCTTAAGTTGAGTTGGCTACTATGCTGCTATGCTACTGGGGGAACATGCTTATAAGTGATCACATGCTATTCCAACTCAACTGTGAAGAGCTACTGCTCAGACTTGAGGTGATAGGATTGATTTAAGTGGAGGACACTGAGGCATAGTGCGTGACACATCTCTGTCCAAAACAACTCTTCTACAGAGGTCCCTCATTGTAAAGAAGAACCTGGCTACCCAAAACCAAGACTAGCTGCACGGAGGTGGACTCTATTTCCATTTTTCCTTGTTTCATGGAAGAGAAAAAGAACCCATACAGGTGCCAAGAGGACTGAATCCTCCCTGTGAAACTGTTGAAAGTTTTTTATAGTGTTGTTTTTCCATATGACACTGAGACATTTACAGATCACAAGACAAAGAGGAAGCAGCACAATTCCTGCTAGTGAGATAAAGCCACAGAAAGAGGAAGATGGAGGAATTTGTCAGTAAACATTGTATTGGGACGATAGGTAGCCCAGAGGACAGTATTCTTAAACATTCAGGGTGCCTGGATCTGCTCCTGAAGTCCTATGTTAACTCCTTGGTGTCATTTGTTCCCAAAATCATATGAGAAAGTTCACCACTGGGGTCCTTGTGTTCCCAGAGGAAATGAAGAGTTTTCTATGCCCTTCCTCATTGTGGGTTGCTGAGGAAATGCATCTCGACTCTCTATAACCTTGTCCAGTTCCCTTTTAAAACACTGCCTATCATCTGCTTGCTCCAATGACCCTCTGGTACATTGGCAGTTGATGAAGAAACAGTATTATAACTGAATCTTTCACAGCAGCAAATTTTGCTGTTTGATACAAAATGCAATCACACAATACACAGTTTGAGAATTATGTCAAGCTCCGATTTCTTAATAGTTGCACATAGTGTTTCTCTACTGCTTGAAAGCAGTCTTGAAAATTGCCCAGGAAGTATTACTGCCAACGGAAGATAAAGAAAATGTATTTCTCTTTCTTAAAGGTGAGACAAACAAGTGTTACGTAAAATTTCTCAAGCTTCAGATAAGGCAAAAAACATCAGACACACAGTATAGAGATATGCAACTACATGCTGTCTTTCCTAACTAAATTGCCAGTTGCTTAGCTGCTGAATGAAAAGATGAACAGACACAGTCAGGATCATATATCTGTACTAAAAAACTTGAAATTTCATTTTGATTATATTGTACAGATTTTTAGAGTCCTAAAACTTGTATTGTTTACCCTTCACCTCTGGAGTTTGACAAAGTTTGGCCTTGCAAGATTGCTTCCATTGGAGGGTGCAAGTCAATAATGTGGGCCAGGGATATTTTTAATACTGACTTGATTCTTTCTTTAGAAATATGTACACATGTGCTTATTTCCAGAACATAAAAGAATAAGAGTAATAGCTATATTTCATTTCTTTTTTTTTTTCTCAGAAGTCTACCACTCCAGCTTGTTACTAAAAAAAAAAAAATAAAATCCTTGTTTATTCTTCTTTGTAGAAACAGAACTTCACTCTACGGGAAAAAATATCCCTCAGGCCACTTGACTCACATTTTTGCAACAGTCCAAGAAGAAGTGCTGCTTTACTGTAAGACCTGAAACAGAATCAAGCCCAACAAGCTAAGGGCCTGCAGTCTGTAATTCAGTCATTTGGAAATCCCATGTAAAAGAAATCATATTTATCCATTGGATGACGTTACCAAACATTTTCCTGCAGTATTCATCCCGAATGTTGTTAGTTCACTTTCCCTTACTGGATTGATCAATTGATCAATCGATCAGTCTATCTATCTATCTATCTATAGATAGATACATATGCGCATCCCTTCCTACAAAGAATGCTGCAGTTTCCATGCAAAGTAGGAGAGAACAAAGAGACTTACAGTGGCATTTGTTTACAGAAACGTGATGTTCTTAGCTAGGTGGTTACAGTACATTATTTAAGCAAATTAACTATGATTTATAGCAGCAAATAACTAAGACAAAGCTTGTTTAACATATCTCAGCATTAAGTATCTCCTGCATTAATTGTCTCCAAAGTCTGTTCCATTTGTTATCTAACAAGGTATGCTCCATTATTATTTTTCTCCAGTTCATTGCATGATTCTATCTGTCCTTTCAAAATTAGCTTGTCTAATCAGAAACCACTTTTGCTGGTAGTTCATTTCACATAAAAAGGAGGAATTCTTGTTTACTGAGAAAGTAATTGGATTATAATTTTGAAAAGAAAGAAATATGAATTGTAATAAATTATTTCTTAAAAAATAGATGGGAGCATGAGAACCAGCAGACCCAAAACAAATTAAAAACTCTAATGAATGAAAAGACTATAAATAGAATATGAAACTGGAAAGAATGATTTATCATTGTAACTTACCTACCTCTTGTTATTCTGTGGAAAAGAGCTGAATATCTAAGGAAAGAAGAAAAGATTTATGTATTTACTAAACGATGGTCAAGTAAATATTTATATTAGCTGTCATTTTTCTTCTAATATTCATCCCTTGTAAACAGTAATGAAATCTTTATTATAGACAGAAAAAAATATAATTTAACCACAGGTTGCAGTGTCCACAATTCCATGTCAGTTATTCATTAAATTGCATTGACAAAGTTTGCATGATCACAGGTAGACTATACTAAAGTTGTACACAGTATTTTGGTGCATGCATCTGTGTATATTTAACTGAAGGAGAGAGATTACAGAAATTGTATTAAAAAGTCTGGGCAATATGCTTTGGATGCTTATACAGCTGATCTATCCCATATATTTTACTGCTTCACAACATTTCAATTCACATCAAAATGTAGGATTTTTTTTCCTTTTTTACCAATTAGCTAATATTTTATTGATAATCCTGCTGTTTTTTTTTAATTGCTCGGTTTTTTTTTTAGCTAAAATAAGGAAAACAACAAGTACTAAAGATATGAGAAATAACTGAAAGAAATTATGAAAATTGCCTAAAAGAAAATAAAACAAATAGAAAAGACGATGCAAAATTAGTGTAAATAAGATTATAGAAATTGGAAAGAAGATCTGTTAATTAAATTATAGTCTCATATTATAAATGTATTATGATTTTATATTATAGAGAGTAGAAAAATAGAATAATTACTACGAAATTCTGAAGTCCTTGGGAAAACTTGACTCTTACCCGTTTGGATGATAAACACCTTGAGCGCTTTATATTTGTAGACCTAACAAAATAAAATACAAAATTAAACTAAATATACTAAATGATATGAGAAAAAATGTTATAGATTTACACTGATTTAGCCTGATTTTATTTATCTAAAAATCATTCAGGTTTTCCTTGTTATTGAATTACATTTATGATAACAATTCAGGCTTTGATACTTAAATTAATGGAATCATAAATTAATAGAATCATAGAATAGTTTGGGTTGGAAGGACCTTCAAAGCCCATCTAGTCCAACCCCCCTGCAAGGAGCAGGGACATCTTCGACCAGATCAGGTTGCTCAGAGCCCCATCCAACTTGGCTTTGAATGTTTCCAGGGATGGGGCATCCACCACCTCTCTGGGCAACCTGTTCCAGTGTTCCACCACCTCATTGTAAAAATTTTTTACCTATGTCCAGTCTGAATCTACCTCCCTCTATTTTGAAACCATTACCCCTTGTTCTGTCACAACAGGCCCTGCTGAAGAGTCTCTCCCTGTCTTTCCTGTAGGCCCCCTTGAGGTACTGGAAGGCCGCTATAAGGTCTCCCCGGAGCCTTCTCTTCTCCAGGCTGAACACTCCCAACTGTCTGTCTGTCCTCATAGGAGCGGTGCTCCAGCCTCTGATCATCTTTGTGGCCCTCCTCTGGACTCACTCCAACAAGTCCGTGTCTTTCCTGTACTGAGGGCTCCAGATGCAGTACTCCAGGTGAGGTCTCACCAGAGTGGAGTAGAGGGGCAGAATCACCTCTCTTGGCCTGCTGGCCCCACTGCTTTTTATGCAGCCCAGGATATGGTTGGCCTTCTGGGCCGTGAGCACACATTGCCAGCTGATGTTGAGCTTTTAATCCACCAGTACCCCTAAGTCCTTCTCCTCAGGGCTGCTCTGAATCACTCCATCCCCTAGCCTGTACTGATACCAAGGGTTGCCCCAACCCATATGCGGAACCTATGCTCTTGGCCTTGTTGAACCTCATGAGGTTAGCCCACCTCTCAAGCCTTTCCAGGTCCATATAGATCTCATCTCTTCCCTCCAAATTGCACATTTGGTGCCTGAAGTAATAACAATTTAGGATTAAAAGGATCCAGTTCTTGTCTAGATGCCAAACAGATTGTTTATAGTGCAGTTTATTCAGTGAATATACACAAATTTAGTGCAGGGAGGTTGATAAATGTAATCATCGACCACTGTATTGGCTTAGAATAGAGATGAAAACAAACTGCACCCGATTCAGCAAAGATAGGAGTTAAATGTCAGATTATCCACATAAGTATGTCAGTAAGAGGAATTTTGTGTGTGACAGGAGCTAGAATGGGCATTAATGGTCAGGACAAAAATAATCAGCAATTACATACAGCACATTGCTAAAGTATATGTATGGTGTCACACGCAAGTTCTCAACAACTTCAAAAATTCTGTTTGGATAGTCAGAATCAGGCTTATATGTGAACAAGACAAAAACATTAGACAGTTTCTTAATACTCACTCGATGTTCCTACTCTAAATTTAGGAAGCAAATGTTTAACGTGCTATCAATAGTATGAGACTCAAAAAGGCATTACAAAAAGACTGGACTGATTTTATTTCTTTCGATTACAAACATATAAGTAGCTACTGAGCACAATAGCTATAACCTAAGTACTAAGCAGGCCTTGCTGTCCAAGCTACATGGAAATAAAATTATTGATGTACCGAGTGGTACATTCTGTTACTATCCTTATGGTGACTGAGTTGGTGTCTCATTGAAGAAAATGGTATTACCTCAGAAATGGAGTTCTGACCAAACCTGAGCCAATGGCTATTTGGGAGGATTATGACATCCATAAAATGTGGAATGAATAGTATTTGGGGAAGAGTGATACAGAAAATCTCTGTTGTCCAGTCAAAACAAAATATTTGAAACAGATTATTTCCCTTTGTTGGCTTAAATACAAAGTAGCATTGCACCTGCTCTCCAGCTTCATACCAGATGAGAAAGAAGGTTGACCATGATGTAGCGTCTCTCAGGCTGGCCTAGTCATAAGCTCTGGGTTTCTGATTCAGACCACTTGGGAGAGCACAATCCTGCTTGAACATGGAGTCAGTGAAAAATCTTCTGCCAAATGTTGATGATAGGAAGCCCCAAGAAGCAGACAAGGTAAACTGTGACCTGTCTCAAAAATGTTTGGAGTTTTTATTTTTGTGTTAAAAGTAATACAACCTAAAAATGCTTAAAACAAGGGTGGAAGTACCAAGTATTTTCTTATAAGATTCCTAGTACTCTATGCTTCTTTTTGAAATGTGAATAACATCAGACTGGCCTAACACTGTTATTTCTACTACTTCCATTCACAGCCTGAATCTGGAAGGAAAAGACTATATATGCACTAATGGTAGTTTTGCACTTATTTGAAACCTAACATTTGAGCTAGAAACGCTGAATAGGTAATATTGACCTTGAAACTGTTGGCATATAATGTTTCTTAGACTAGTGGTTTGGAGTTTTTTTTTTTCTGTCTGGGTACACATTGTTGTGGCTTGAAAGGCTCACAAAACAAAACAAGATATGTCCACATTAAATTTCTCAAGCAGCTTTGACTTCCTTTGATTTTTAGTACTATGTTTTCTATCTAGGATCATGACCTTCTAACAATTTTATTCTGTCAAGCTGACTCTCTACCAGTGTTTAATCTTCTCCCATCTTTCATCTCCTTAAGTTCCATTCAGGTTTGGTCCAGAGATCATTTATGTACAATGCACCTAGCCATCACAGTAGGTATTTAGGTAAAAGATACGTTATTAATGACGGCAATTCTTACTCATTCCACCTAAGCTACTAAGAAGTGAGATGGCAAGCTACTTCTGGTGTGATGACTCTGAGTTGTTTCTTTCTTTATTAATTAAGCGAGCCATGAACCAAAAAAGTCAATTTTTCCTCTCCTACTGGCTGTTCACTTCATGTATATCCATTTCTGACCTTTCCCATTTGCATCCTCTTTGTCTGCTGTGTCCTGTTACCTAATGCGAGATCTATCCTCTTCATTGCCTGCCTACACAGAACCAGACTGTCAAATGGGCTCATCAGTACCAACATAATGGAGGTTAAACCAAGCTAAATAAAAACCCTGCAAAACAACTGTGAAGCGATTCCTTTGGTGCAGTCCAAGGCTTTGACAGACTCACATCAGAAATCAGATGAGTATAACTTACATTACTTAAAATTTTTAAGTTAAATATTTATTTTTTTAAAAAACCTGGACTATATAAGGCTCCAAAGTTTCCTTGAACTACAGCTTTACTTCAAATTGACCCGCCTGCCTACTACATTCAAAATATTGATCTTCTTTTCCTGAATGGAGACATTTCTTTGAAAAGAATTAATTCAATTTGTGACTTGTGAGTGCTCTGCATGTTATTCTGAAGTTTTTGAATCCAATAATAAACTCATTTTAATTTGGCTTAACTTTGTAGTGCCTGTGTATTTATAATTCTCAAGAAACATGAGATAAGGAAGTGTTACAGGTCCAGGACTAAGTTCTCTGAGTCATCTGACTTCAACAGACATCTGAGTCTGTCTGTTTTGGGCTTCCCAGTCTGTCTGTGATGGGAAAATTCCTGGGTTTGGATCAGCCTTCATAGTTCAGACAGATAGAGTCAGACTTTTGCTCAGACCTGGATGAGGCCACCAGTCTATGAAGAACAAGCATAATTTTATTATAAAATATATATTGTCCAATAACAAATCAGGACCTCTAAGTCTATAAAGCTTGGGGCAATAACCTACCTCCCTATAGCCGCTACCTCACCAATGAGTTTTGTGGTATTCCCATTCCCACATCTCCTTCTTTGACAATTTCTTCTTGCTCCAGGAAAGCTTTGAGAGATTCTTTGGCAGCACTAAAAGCTACATGAAGTTCAGGGAAATAACGGGTTAGCGAGTCTGGGCTATATTCCAATATAAGCCTTTTGTGTTGGCACCTTGTTCGTTAATGATTTAAATCCCTTTCCTTTCAAATAATAGTTCCTTCACATAAGATGCATCATAACATCAGCATAGTGATGATTATTCCAACTGAGATGTTTTAGTTACTTTCTTGGCTATCAGAGTTCATTGTTTCCAAAACTTTGATGCAATTTAGTCACTAAATTACATAATTCATAGAACCCCAGAGGAAAAATTAGGGTGGAAGGGACTTCTGGAGGTCATCTTGTTCAGTGCTCACACGTTGTTGCTCACTGTCAGTGAAGGTTCTTTTAATAAACTTACAATGAATTTGACTCTAAGTGCATTTGTAACCTCTTGTAAATGCAAATTAAAAGGTGTTAAACTATCCCGATGGTGACTTAAGACTATTTGCCTTGTTTCACAAATGGGATAAGAGTGGAGAATGCAGAAGGTCAGATAACATGAGTCAGCTGGCAAGAAGTACATCTGCTGAGAGCAGTTGCTCGAGTACTGGCAGTGGTGTACGCATGCCCATAGCAAGCACCTAGGGAGTTAGAAGATGAGTTCTCAGGCTATACACAAGCAATTTCATAGTGCTAATAATTCATAGCTGTTAAAGGTTAAATGACTAGAATTATGTTGATACAGTCCTTTATTCTTTACTTAATTAATTGAATTTGTTTAATTAACAATTTCAATACCTTGAGAGAAATATAAAATCTTTTGTGCTGTTTGGCATTGTGTTTGCCCTGGAAATAGCTTATACATCCTCAACTTCATGTTAAAAGGGGTGTATTTTGGACACAATTGCTGTTAACAATTATATAAGGGTTTTTTGAGAATACTGTTTTCTAGACTGACACTTGAATAAATTTTCTATGCTTACACACACCACTGAAAATAGATGAAATCCAGAAAATTAAATAAGATTAAAGTATTTTTATTACTGATTTAAGACTGTGTTTCTCTGTGCATAATGTAAATTGTCACCTGCATACAAAAGTAAGAGACAGAAACATGCAAGTCTATTTCACATTCAAAGCATACACACTGGAGTCACAAAACCAGATTGTTTTGCCCATATGTAGAAGGCTGAAGAGCAAAATCTCATTAAGATTGGTATATGGAAGTAGGTTTACAATCCATGCATATCCATGTATGGGTTAGTTTAAATGTCTGAGAAATAGATGACTTTTCAAATAATCTGGCTGACAGTCTTCAGTTCGGAAATCCAAACTAAGATGAACTCAAAACTTGATACTCAGAAATAAATCTGTCTGGAAAATGATGTTATGAAGAAATGAATCTACATTGTAGAAAGATTGTTTTTTAAAAACTGTTCTGATCTTCCCATGACTCAGCAACATACATTCATCCCTGGCATTCTGGTGGATTTGGATCTAATGCATGTGTTCTCACATGGCATTTCTGAAAACCTGATTTACATGAAGTGGTGCTTGCATAAGGTGTTTAAAAGATTTGTCAACAGGAGGAATATTACTGTAGAATGAATATTCAAAAGGCTTAGACTTTAATATAGCGTATTCTGTAAAATCAGACTTACATACTCATAAAGCTAAAGCACGTCTTTCCAGTGGTATATTTTTGCACTAGGAACTGATTGGTACCATTTTCTAATTTTTTTTGGTTATGTATCTATAATGGTATGCTGTATACACTGTCTGCCCCTGTTTGTTTCTGAACCTTCTCAACGCTCTATGGCTGCATACATGCAGAGAAGGGGAGGAAAACAGAAATTACCCTTCAAGTTTGCTGCCAGCCCTTAGGTTTGTCCTTAAACCAAGGAGGAAAAAAAACCCTAAAACTAGTTTCTCGTGTCTTTGGTTTTATATTTTGGACTGGTATCTCATAGGTGGTTATATTATAGTTAATATGAAAGATAAAGAATTGCCTTATTGAATGAAACTAAACAGTTAATTGTTGGCCTGCATCCTATCATAAGACTACCTTGGACTTGATTGTATACTGAAAACAGCATAGACGTAAGAATTCACTTATATATTCATTAATTCAAGGTTAAAGCACTAATACAAAAGTCAACACAGGCTTTTGCTATGAAGATATGAAGCAATCAAAATATGCTGGTTTTACACTGAATCAGTTGTTAATGCATAGCACATAGACAAAATACAGAAAAACAAATGAATCAAAATCATTGCAAATTAAGCCTATTTTTCATTAACTTTGTCACATATGAACTCAGATAGGTTTGAACTTTGCAGTCATTGTAGTGCATTCAAAAAATATTAATGCAAAAAATTTCTGTGACTTCAATAGTGTCCCTATGTATTAGTAAGTGAGCTCTCCAGTGGCCAAAATAATATCGGTAAATTCCCATGAATTTTAACCCAAAACGTGTCAGCCTGGCATGATTAAAAGCTTTAAATTCTCACAGAGCAACATGATTAAAGCAGGACTGTAGTCTTGGGTGGCACCTCACTGGTTTCATTTGCCAGTATTGTTATTTTCCAAGGTAATGTTTGATTTACAAGAAAAATGCTTTTAAGTCACACAGTCAGTCCTACAATGTATCCACAAGTATAAAATCCTCAAATTGCCTTCATTTGTTAAATGCTAAAGCCCTACCTGAGACTATTCAGTGGCAGAGTAGGAACATAAGGATGGCAGTAGGAAAGAGGGAGGTTAGATTTACAGAGGTTTTAAAGGCCATATACCTCTTTTCTCTCCTCCCTTGTCCCCCTCCTGACTCCCTTTAAGTCAGCACTTTGACCACAGTAATACACTTAAGCTCCAGTACGTGGCACAGATGGCTCATAAGTCCAGCCACCACGATTTTATTGAAACCTCTCTTGTGTTGGTAATTTGAATTATTTTAAAATTCCAAATTATTAGTAAAGATGATGAAATACTGAGCTTTAATGTTAACCCAACTTCCCCTTTGTTCTACACTTTCCCTTCCAAACTGTCATGGTTTTTCCCTTGCTTACACTGTAGTTGCCTCCATTTTGGTGGTTTTTTTTTGTTTGTTCATTTGTTTTTCTGCATATACCTAAGGTTCAAACACAGAGAATGAAGGCATTTTTTGGATAGAGGTAATAATGAGTGCAGCCTGGATTAGAAATACATGTGAACAACACTTTAAGAGTGATTACTCAAAATACTACCTTCTATTTTTGCTTACCTAATACAAATCCAAGCTATCAAATATTATCAGCAGTGAAAAAAAAATCTTAGGTGGTCATACATAGACTATGATCATGAAACTGTCAATCACAGTGTATGTCAGACTACCATTTAAGTCAGTGTTGTACAACAGCTATGGACTGCTAGATTCAAAGATCTAATTGTCCTAGATAAGGCAAATATTGTTTTTAACAGTTATCTTCATTTTGTAAGGAACTACCTCAAGTACGGTCAAGGTTTTATCTACCATTTTTTTTCAAGAATCTGGATCAGATCCATAAATCAGAGCCAAATGTGAATAAAAGCAGTAAATTCTTGGGCGATAAATCCTCAGTTGTCCGCATTACTCAAAACCGGAACCTGCTGGAACATCTTCATAACATTCTTTTTCCTTCCTTCTCCTCATGTGCAACATATTGCAGTAATCAATTAACATGATGGAATATTCCTGTGCTGAGACCTTCTTGTAACTCCCATATGGTCAGAATTTGATCTTAATAGCTCAAAGTTTTGTTTTAGAAACGGAACTCATCCTGTGCATCAGTGATGATGGAAAAATAAACCTAATCTTTCAGAGGAAATTAGTGGTTTTCAGCCCTTTGGTAGCGGTTTTAAGTGTTTGGGAGAAGTCTGGTGCTCAGAGAGGAATGAATGTCATTTACTTGCATTGAAATCACCAAACTGGACAAGCAGAAGTGGAGGTGCCCAGTTTCATCACTTGCATTTAAAAACACAGGCCTCATTGTACCTCTTTAGAACAAATAAGCAAAAAGTTGTTGATCTCTTGATCTTGTTTAAATAACTTATTCCTGACCATCTCATCCCAACCTTTATTTGCTTTTATAACTGAAAAGACTTTGATTTTACTGTAACAAAGCAGGAAATTCTGGCTTATAACCTGACTATTATGAGGTAGACCTTGGTTCGTATAAAGAAAGGACAGTAGCTGAACTCGTGTCTCTTTCTGCTTTTAGTTGTTGTCTAGTGGGGTTTAGAAGTGTTGCAAAAAGTCATGACTAGAAGCTTGTTTAAGTCCTTTCATAATGCTTGTAAAGCTTGAAGCAACCAAGGAATCCCTAGAGGTCCACAGCTCTGCAACCAGTAATACCAAAGCTCCCTGACCAACCTCCATGAAAATTCTCCTTGCTATTACTTCCTTTGGAAGAGTTGCAGGAACTGAATTTTATGTACTTAGTGCATATTAGTCTTGTAATACAATTTATTAAAAACAGATTCAAAACCTTCCATTTTATTTTTTTTTTAACATGATATGAAATTAACCTCCCACATTACTTATTTTTTTCCTATATCTGACAAGAAAATATGATGCAATCCATACTGTTCTTTCTAAATAGACATGGGGAGGTGGAGAAGTCGCTTGGTCCACATACATTCCAGCAGAGGGTGGCAGTACACTACCACACTCCTTCAGCAAAGTTACACAGTTACATTTGTGGCTTGTGTCTTCAAGGGAAGAATACACCATACAAATGCATAGTTTTGAGGACTGAGGTGGGAATTAGATTGGTAATATAATACTCAAATCACTTCAGTGACCTTGCTCAAACCATACAATCTCCATCTCTTTCTTCTGAAATATTTTTCTTCCACAATTACCATCAACTGATGACTACAAACCATTATAATACTCATGAGAATAACAATCTCTGAGAGTGAATACTAGGATATCTGAAAAATACTATCTCTACTGATTAACTAATAATACCAGAATGATTAACTTCATCAATAACAGCAGCATATTCACCAACAGTGTTATGAGGGGTAAACTCTAGAGGAGGGAAGGAGCCATGCTGTGGCAGGATGAGTTACATTTGCATTTTTTTGGCACTATGAACATGCTAAATTACTCCTTCCTTTCCTCAGTCCACTTTGACTACTTTAATAGTAGTAGTATTCTTCAAAATTTGAAATTCCTTGTTGTCTCTTCAGTAGAATATGTATTTCTCTGGTACTTTCTGAGACTTCCCTTATTCTTACTCCACTGATTTATTTTAGGAATTTCTTTTCCTTCCTTTTTTTTTTTTTTTTAAGTAGAAAGCAGTTAGGAAATTTTACATAGGCCAGCAAAAAAGGCAGGGTGCATTTTTCCCCTCTGCAAATCTTTTGCAATCTTCTCTTTGACAGAAAAAGTAGGAATTGGTTCAGCTTATTTTAAATTACTGCAGTGAATGTATTTTAACACATCGTCAAACTTTAGACCTTTGTGATTCAAGACTATATATTTTTTGGATGTGAAGAAATATTTCAGTGAAAAAAAACAAAGCAATGCATAATAGGAGGACTACTCCTTCATTATGCAAATAATGAAAAATTATTTGTATACAGAACATAATTTATTTAATGCGCTTTTATTTTCCCTCAAGAATTTAAAGAAAAGGATTATGCAGGTCAAGAAGAATTTGAAGAACAAAAGCCATTCATGATCGAGCTTTCAATATGGACTTACATTAGTAAAAATATTTGAATAACATTTTTAGAATAGTGATCTAAGTAGCTTATGTTAACTTCTCTAGTAACGAAAGCCAAGCATAATTTTCATGCATTCTTTCAGAAGACATTCATTATTTAAAATATGTAAAGTATGGAAGCAGTGTTCTGGAACATCTTTCTATTAAGAGGAAAGTTGGAAATGATGCCAGGAGTTTTAGGTGACAAATGACATGCCCCTTCTCAAAAACAGGACTTTTTTTTTTTAAGAATTAAGGGAATTAAATATTTTCACTCAAAACTGTTATCACTAATAACTCCTTACTACTACCTTAGTAGATTGCAAAGTGTTTGAGATTCTTAACAGAATCCCATCAGTCATAAGGAGATCTAGACTGGGCTCTTTGAACATATTCAAGCAGCTAACTCACCATAGAATCAGTAGATGCAAAGTACCTAACTATATTTGAGGAAGTAGAACTTGTGCCCGTTTACCTGTCAAGTAATTGTCAGAGACAAGAATTGGGTTCAATTCTTCCATGTTGCTTTAGATTAAGTAGTGTCCTCTCGACAGTCTCTGGAAACCTTCCACAACACTGAACCATAAAATATCCGGAAGGTACTACTACTTGCAATGGGGAGATTGTGTGTAAGGGTGCACAGGACATAAATAATGTCAGCCTAGAAACATCAGTGCTTCCACATAGTAATTTATCAATGATTTATTTTTCTTTTATAATCAGGTCTCCAGTTACCTAGTGAGTAAACATTCCAAAATCTGAGAAAATTTCAGATCTGTTTTCTCACACATCTGTAAGTAGCTTCCTCTATAACTTCTTGTAACATATTTTCCTCAAGTATTCCTACAGGAGGTGACATGCTTTCAGCAGGGTTCTTAACTAGTAATTAATTAGCACGAAGTGATGAAATATGGGAAAAAAGTAGTAGGATGATCAGAATCTCCAAAGCATTGCTTGGTTATTGTTAAGATTATTTTATATATCAGTGTAGAGGAAATACATTTCCCATGGCTAGTGAAACAGTTGTCCTTAAAAGTCCCTCCCAGTTTTTGGCTAGTGTAGTAGGAACTATGGACTAAAATGTGTTAAGCACTGAGCTTTCTGCTAGTGAAGAGAGCTGATTTCCCTTATGGGAGTGGAAAGCTGCCATACTCTGTGCTCCTTCATGTCTCGGCTGTTTGTGTGAGACTGCAGCAAGCCCCAGCAGATGAGCAACATTCATGGAGTTCACTGGAAGAAATGTAATCTGGCTATTGTCATCCTTCAAGCATGTAACAGAACAAGGGCCAAAACTAAAAAATATATTTGGACAAGCGTATTAGTCAAGTTCGAAACATATTTGCTTTCCATAGTAATTTTCCCCACAGGACTGATAGGTTTTATTAGACCAATGCACCATTCATACTAAGTCTTTGGATGAATGTCCTGGAGGATGATCTGCAGATGGTCCGACTGCATCCCATCAGGGGGTATCTCCTGGGAAGATGAATGTCACAGGCTGCCTCTAAAAGTGTAGTATGTCCACTGACAGATGAGTACCTCTTAGATACTTTCCTGGATCCCTGTTTTTGGGAATAGTAGCACAGAGGAGCTGAAGGTAGCATCTACACAAGACGTTTTGCAGAAAACAAATGAAACAGCAGGGATAACATTTACAAGATGCAGTAGTAGTGGGAGGATATTTTCATATTTGTAAGTGATCTAAGAAAGGTATAAGGGCCTTTGAGGAGGGAACAGGGTGTGCAGTGTTGATATACTGGAGTCCCGAAGCACCCAACTATACTTTTGAATCCTTCCTGGTCAATAGAGAATGTTATAGGAAAGTGTTATTCAAGAATAAACTTGGCTATAAGACAAAAATAAATTGTTCAGAACATCTGTTTTAATGTAATAAAATAACTGGGAAAGACAGAGAGTTTCTCGAGGAGGACCAGGTTCTCTCAAGAGTAGAATAGATTTAAACTCTCTTTCACTGATACAACTCTGAAAATCCACGACTGAAAACCCTAGCCTTGAGAAGTTACAATACATCATAGCAAAAAGGTGAGTCAACAGGTAATGTTTCAATTATAGGGTTCGCAAGAGTACACAGGTGGTGTAATAAGTAAGGTCATGGTCTTTCCATCAGCAGTACCCCTGCTATTTCTGCAGTTGCTATGAATGGAAAATAATAATACTTATGATTGTGAAAAGACCAAAGTTCAGAGCAGATCGATCTAATGTTCTGAAAGGTAAATAGATAAAGATTTGTTATGTAATGAGTGCCTACAGTATTTATACTGGCTGGTCTGTCTGTGTGGTGGTCATCCAGACCATGGGGATGATCAACATATGCAATAGAGGGTAGTAATGACATTTAAAATATCCTCCCCTCCACTTGAAGACATATTATTATTTCAAATTAGTGGCTTTTAAACCCAGATTTTTTTTTTTGTCATGTGACTGGCATGTGAAAGATCAACAGATTGGATAGGTTCCCAGTATGGCCACCCACTAAACCTGCTAGGGTATGCCCTGAACTGGGAATCTGTGGAGCTGATGCTGTTTCTAGCTTTGTTGTCATCTAGCTGCATTCTGTGCTCATTACACTATTCCCCTCATCTTTCTACATCTGTATGCAATTTCCTCATCTTTTGCTTTGTCTGTTTACACCAAGCTCCTACAGGCTTGCGCTAGCTCTCGTCTTTTTCTGCTATTGTGGCACTAGTGTTCACAGTCATAGTATCATAGAATCACAGAATGGTTTGGGTTGGAAGGGACTTTAAGGATCACCTATTTCCAACCCCTCTGCTCTAGGCAGAGACACCTTGCCCTGGACCAGGTCACTCAAAGCCCCGTCCAACCTGGCCTTGAACACTTCCAGGGATGGGGCATCCACAGCTTCTCTGGGCAACCTATTCCAGTGCCTCACCACCCTCACATAAAGAATTTATTCCATATGTCTAATCTAAATCTAACTTCTTTCAGTTTAAAGCCATTACCCCTTGTCTTGATAGGATGTCTCCTTTAGGAAGAAAAAAAAATTGTAAACTGAGGTGCTTCTTTGATTTCTTCAGCTGTCATGCATCTGTGGCATGCTGACTTACACAATGTAGTAACCAATAGGATATGTATTAGTGATGTGATGGAGTTTTTTCTGGCACAAAACTTTTTCAAGAGTGGAATGATTCTGCTACAATGGAATAGGAATGTGACTTTCAAGGACTCTAAAATAAAAGAAGGTCCTAGAGAAAACTTCTGCATGATTAGAAACATAGGAGCAAACTGAGAAAGGAAGTGATACGGAGTCTTCATTTTCCATTCTCGGTCTTTTTTACTTCATAAGCACTGAGGAAATTCTGGAAAGAAAATAATTGGTAGCAGGAGAGTAACAAAAGTGGCACTAAAGGAGCACAAGTTCACTTTGGAGGTAAGTAACTCAACAAGGAACTCCACGTTGGTGGTTTAATCAATGAGTCTGCAGCTACGTTGCCTAAGGGTTTTTTATCCAAGCAGGACAGACTCATAGTGTCAATGACCATTGATCCACCATGGTGATCTATTTCATCTTCTTTCTCTGAACTCTTTTTGCATCTGTTAACTCTAACACTGAACTTGCAAATTCTTTGAAGTGCAGGCTGTTCCTGTACTTTCTTGATGGCACTCTCATAGCGAGCTTCTGGAATATGACTGATCCACTTATTTAGTGGACATGACATACGGAGGAACTAGTCCCAGAAAGCTTGCAGCAGGACATGCAACAATTGGGAGGAAAAACTCATACTGGCATTTCTATTCTTTCATATTCAAAACTGTAAATAAAAGACAAATAGGAATTTCAAACTCCATGTACCTAATCTATTCCTAGCAAATGTAGTCGGTCTATCATTTTTGGAATATTTTTAGTGTGTTCAGATACAACATTTATCACTCAGGTTACTTGTTGAAAACACACACCTGATATGGATTGCTACTAAAAGAACCTTAGCTTTTTCATTTCCTGATATTGTGACTTAAAATTTCTAATCCTAATGTTGTAATAATGCAATTATTTCATTTTTTTGCATTTAAATATTTTATTTTCATTTAAAATACAGTTAAATAAGTCACTATGATTTATACAGTAATCCAATAGTATTGTCAGATACATTCTGTTTCCTTTTACCTCTAAGGCTCTTCTTTAGTGAGTTATTGAATGAGAGGGTAGCTTTAATCACCTATTTAAAGCTAGCAGTGTATTCTGAGAGTTAATTACTATCACATTATAATTCAGAACAGAGAAAAATACCCAATAATATTTTATAATCATAGGTCTTCTATATCCCCCAAATCCAAAACATTCTTAAATAAGCAGAAAGCTAGACGCGGCTAGTACAACTATCAGATTTTGCAGTTACTCTTTGCTTGCCTTGCCTGTTGCAGAAGGGAAGCAAACTCATTCATTCTATGAAAAATACCCATCAAAACTTAGAGAAAGCCAATAGAGACAGTGTTGCCCAGCTTTATCTACCTGTCATTAAGATTTTTGAAAAGAAACAAAAATGTTGAATTTCCTTTGACATATTCTAAAGCATTACTGATTTGTTGACACTCACATGGTTGCTTTGGTGGCAACAGAGAAAAATTTTCAAAGTGGTTGTCAGACAAGAGGAAGATGTATTTGTGAGTGGAAGAGACAACGGGGGAAATAGATTTACAGAATTTACAGAAAGTTGCTTTCATTTTTTTTTCCTCCTCAGTGTGTATTTGTTTGTTAAAGAAATGCCATATGCATTAAAGAAATGCATGAGGCAAATACAAGCAGTCTGCTCATAAAATTCCATTTTCATATTGATGTTCCAGGGACACCTTCCTTATCACAGGAGTGTTAATTTCATCTACTTGACAGCTGTGGAAATAACCTAACCTATGTATTTAAGCAGTGAAAACAGAGGTAGCAGCACGTTCATAAAATGCAGTCTGTTTTCTATTTGAATCTAAAGTCCAAGCGCTGTCCCTTTAAAGGAGACCTTGCTATCTTGATAAAGAAAACTAATGAGGTGGCCTTTCTGGGGCTAGTCACATAATAGCCATGGTGACAAGGACCTCTATCAAGAAATAAAGCAGAAGATAAATGAGATTTTTCTAATATCCATTTCACCCATTGTTCACAAGTGTCATGCGATACAGCTTCTATTTATCATGAGATAGTAGATACTGGGCACTATTTTGTAAAAGAAACCTAAATTGCAACAGTGTGTTATTAACAGTGTGAAAACACTCTTTACTCCTGTTATTTTTGTAACTGTGCAAAACTAAGTTTTGCAGTTTTATTTTCTGTGTTTTTTTCTTCTTTTCTTTTTTTTTTTTTTTTTTTCAAATGGACCTCCATGTATGGTGTGGCTGGAACACAGAGGGAAGGTGAAAGGCATGTCAGAGTTTGGGGGTTTGTATTAGCAGTATTGTGTAAAATAAAGGAAGCTGGGGAGCTGAGAAAAGGTCTAGGTGCAATACTCTTCTTGGGGTGGGTGGGACTACTTTTCAGGCTACCTGACTGAAACACGTATTTTCATTTTACTGTTAAATGTTGTGTGGACATCCACTATAAATACAAGTAATGTCCTTTAGGTCTATTTAAAAAAAAAATGTTGAGAAGAAATCCAGAAACAAGTGAGATTGAGAGTAAGGGATGGTGAGAAGGAGTAACCGAGAAGAAAGATTCCACCTGGTGTGTAATGTAACAGCAGTTAAATGTTCAATTACTACGTTATGCCAGATTTGCCCCTTGATCTCTGTGCAGAGAATGACAATGAAAGGAAGTTGATGTGCAGAGCAGGGAGGATTTATGCCTCAGTCCATTGACCCAATTTCAAAATTTGATTCATCCTTCTCCTCTGAATGGGCATGCTTTGGCCCTGGGACTTTTCCAAGCCCCTGGCACCTTGCAGTGAGTACTGAGTTTCCTTCTGCTGCATCTTCCATTCAAATAAATGGCTGGAAAAAACTATGCAAGATTTTGATTGCTGTTTCATAGGATGAAAGGATCTGTATAATTTACAATCTGTGCAGTTTTACTGCTACATGGTCATCTCTGGTGTGTCAAACAGGCCAGCAAACTATCAGCAAGCAGTTTTCTACATAGCTTGAGAGGAAGGGAAAAATCCTCACCATGGATATTGGCACGAATACACTCTGTCATGAAAACTCCCACTAAATCTTTAACGTCCAGGGAGAACACCTGGAAAAGCCTGTGCTTAAGGCACTGACTTGCAAATTGGATCACCGATTTAGCTACAACTTTCCATTGTGGCCAAAAGTCCTTAATTTGTGTGTCTCTTTTTCTCTAGAATGAGGATAAACCTTTCCATTTCCTACCTCTACTGTCTTACCTGTTTTAAGCCGCAAGCTCTTGGCAGTTAGGGGTAGAAAATATTTTGCGCAAGTAAAACACTGATAAAGATAACAGCAACAGCTGTCTTTCAGACAATGCCTTTCAACTGCAGGTATTAATGTAGTCTGCAAAGTATCATTATTTCCATGTATAAAAGCAGAAACTGAGGAACAGAAAGAGAAAATTACATGTCCAAGGTCATGACAGGAACATCAGTCCCATCCTCCAAGTCCCACGTTTCTGTATTTTACTTGCTGTGTCCCACAATGATGCCTTTCTAGGACACATGGAGTAACAGAGATGATAATAGGCACACAGATATCTCGTTTTAAAAGTCTCATCACATACTTGCCTGCATGGAGCTCAATTTATACACCTTGGAAGGATGAAGGGCTGAGTCAATATAGCATAAATGTAATATCCTGATGGCTGTTAGCTTCAAAGACATCTTATCCCACTTTTCATGAGAAACAGGACTTTGAAAGGAGAGCAGTCATGATACAGATAAGTGTCACCTTTTAAATTATGATCAAAGTTGAAATGAGCTGTAAAGTTGCCAAGAGACCTATATATTGGCGTACAGACTGTACTTACTAGATCCAGTTTTTCATATACAGTGTTTCTACCCTGAGTGCTCGTGTGATAGGTTAGGAGAAGAGGAATTGTCTCTTTTTTCTCTTGGGACATGAGATGGAACAAAGGACAATGATGCAGTTCAGATGCTACAATGAACAGAAGATACTTAAGTAGGTTCCTAGTACTGATCTAGACTTACAGGGGATCACCAGCCCATCAATGGGCATGAGACTCCTGAGTACCTTTTAGATCTGAGCCTTTGTGCCTTTACTAAAGGCACATTTCATTTATTTTCATTTGTTTAATTTCAAAAATCAAACAATAACATTTATTTCCCTACCTAATGGCCTTGCTGTGAAGACAAATGCAGTACTGGTTTTGCAGGCATTCAAATTCTATGGTGCTGGAGACAATGACATGTAAAAGTGAGTGGGAAATTTATTTTGTCTGTGTTGGGACCAGATTCACCTTATGTAATTTCTAGTAGATACTTATCTAATCTGATGGAGACTCTATCCCCCTCCTTCTCAATTTATTCCAAAGCTTTACTGTCTTCATTGTTAGAAACTGCTTCTAATGTATAATCTGAACCATTTTTTTTGTCATAGTGTAAGCCTGTGATACCTTGTTCTGGCCTTTGCATCAGCTTCTATTTCTAATAGCCTTTCATATCTTTACACTTGTCATATCCCCTTTAGAATTCTTGGCTTTAGGTTAAATAAACCCTAATAAATGTAGACATTACCATCGCTATCCTTTGGGATCTTCCCAGAAGATCTAAAACCAGCCAAAGAACAGCAATTGAAATTTTTATGAGTATTATATTGTCCTTCAGAGTGGTTTCTGTCCCTCTGGGATTTGTGTCATGTGTAGTTTTAGTGAATGTAGTCTTTACTCCCTTGTTGAGGTTTTAATGGAGACTCTCAGTACAGTCTAAAGATAAGCAGAACTCCCTGGAAACTCTGCTTGATATGTCCCTCTAATTTGATAACAAGATACTCTTGATGGATTACTCAAATAATTTTGCACCTTCTCTCTCCTAATTTTCCTTGTGAGAACATCACATAAGGCAATGTCAAAAACCGTACTAAAAAGTCAAATGATCTGCTTTCAATGCTTCCCCTCTGTCCCCAAACCTTCCCATTCCAGTGGGTGGAATTTGGATTGTTTTGACACAATTTCTGCTTGGTAAATTTATGCTGACATTTGTAAGTACCTAGATAAGTGTGTTTGCATTAAACAGTTAGTAGAGAATAATGATGTGTGAAATATTGTAGGTGTTGTCTTTGGCAGCTGAGTCTTGGAGTGCTTTAAGACTGTTCAGGAGGAGAAACAGAAATAGTAAGGTCGAGGTCAGAGCACTGCAGAGTGACAGGAAAAAACAGGATTTACCATTTGGCCTGTCATAAGTCAACTAGGGAAAAGGATAATGGAAACCCATCTGGTGCTGCTTTAGGAGAAGAAATTAGGAGTTGCTTAGTTTTCCTGAAGAACATTATTTGAAAGATACTGACTAACATCAAATGTGCTAAGAGAAAGACTGATTACCACCAACATAGTAAGTCTGAAACATGAGAGCATGGCTACATGAAGTAGATGGAGTTTCAGTTACTCTCTGATATCTGAATCAGAATCTCACAAGAGCAAGGACCATTTTGTGTGCAGTGTATTTTTCTTTGAACTTGCCTCCTCTAATAAATATACCACATAAATAATATTTTCTGTACAATCACAGTGCAAAACACTCTACTGCATATATCTTTAATTCAGAGGGAGGGCTAAACACAAAAAATACACAAAAGTTACTAATATTACTGCATATAGGGCTGGGAGGCTCTCAAATATTGTGTTAGATATGGTGTAATAGATGTATGGAATAGGAGTGCTGTTTACATTTCATCTCCAAATAAAACTTCCCTGTGAAAAAATTCACAACAAAATTCTTTGCAACTTTATCTAAGACATTTTGGAAGGCCTCCTCCCTGTCATAATTAAATATACAGGATGTCATGAATTGAAAATTATATTAGCCTTGAAAAACAAATCAAGACACTTAGGTTTTATATTTTGTTACCCAGTGAGACTTTCATAACTTTCATGCCAATCACCAAGAGACAATACAAAGAAAGTAATATTTGCTTCCAGACAATACATTTTTTAGTGGTTTATGACTAATTATAAACCAAGAAAGGTGTTGTATGTAACACTGTTGAAGTATATTCATAGTAACAATGCCAGAGGAAGCGATTTCTGGAAATCTAGTTTTTTATTTGGTATGTCTTGAGTTATAAAGTGAACTAGCTAACCATTTCAGACCACTTTTACTCTGCACAGACTTCTGCTGAACACAGAAGAAATATCAGTACAATTTGCATGTGCAATATGGCCTGAAGAGGTCTCTTGGTGGGGTAAATGAGCTCCAGGGTACCACAGTGGGGCTATTATGGCACCCAAACGCCCCATTTTAAAGCTACGTTTTGTGTGTGTGTACTATACAGCAGTCACTAAGAGCGTTTGTAGTTTCCTCTCTGATCACAAGGTAGATGGGAGTTAATGGCCTTCCAGAGTGCAGTTGATGACATAAAGCACTGTACGTTGACATTTCACAGTAAAGAAACACTTCTAGAAGGCTGCCTGGAGAATATTTACTGTTATATGCATGTGATACTTGTCCTGATGGGTGACTTACTGGGATTTGAACCTAGGGTGATCAGAACGGCGCCGACAGGAGGTAACCAGGCAAAGCTCTGTGTGTGCTCTACCACATCCTCGCTCTTGCCTCTCCCTAGAGCTTAACGCAGGATTTATTTGCATGCACTCAGTAGATTAAACAAATATGCATAGGAGGGGAAAAAAATTAAAACAGCATTCAGATGGAATTTTTTTTGAGATCATCTCACCAGATATATTCAGAGACATACTGCAAGATACTTATTAGAGTGCAATAAGAAAGAGCTCTTTCCACACAGAGTTTGAGATTGAGTGTCTTTTCAGAACTGACTATTAAAAGAAAATAATGCCATGTTAAAGAGATAAATAAATGACACTGCTAACTCTCATGCTTTTATATCAGATCTTGCAATATTTTTTTCCTAGCTTAATGACTCATGTGACTTGAAATGAATATCTGTTTTCATTTCTTTATGGTTGTAGAAAAAAAATCTTTTCCCACCCAAAAGAACTTTAATGTCTCAAAGACTGGGCAGGGAGCAAAAATTCTGCGGACAAAAAGGTTATTAAACAAACTTTTTGGAGTGAACTCATGATTTTTTATTGCTTGCAGTCAGCAACATGGGGAGGTATTGTGTGCTTTTCAGATCTAAGGAACTATTTCTTTCCGTACTGACCTGAGCGTTTTTTTTTTTAAGCTGCTGTCTCTGAAGCATTATCCCCCGAAAACAGGTTAACATGTTTTAAAGCTCCACTGTAATTAAAGTCCCAGGGTTCAGTTTCTCTGAAAAATTATCCTAATTTTGTTTTGAAAGAGTTAGGTGGAAACCGCAGTGCCGGTGTTTGGGTTGGCAGTGTAGCGGCTGAGATACAGCTCATGTCTCCGGTCTGAAAGGGTCTGGAGTCTCCCAGGAGCCATAGAGTCAGAGAGCTGCTGTGGTCACAGGGAGAGCCGAACAACCTGAAATCTGCTATGCATGGGTACATGGATGTTGTAAGGATTTAATTAACACTTGGAAAGTGTTCTGAGGTCCTCAGATGACAAGGTTTACAGAACTCCAAATGACTGTTATTATATCCCCTCTGTGTTTGTGGTGGCAGATAGCCAATGAGAAGAAACGTTCAACCAAAACCAGGCATTTTTCCCAAAACCTTTGTTATTTCTAGGCTACTGTTGGAAAAAAAGGTGGATCTGCATCCAATTTAGTGAGTGCAAATTACAAGTGGCTTTGTTGGGATTCCTCTGTACTTTTGAGCATGATACATGTATCCAAGCTGTCTTGCTGCCTGAGTATATACTTATTACCCAGCTAAATCAGAGAACTGGTTGCAAACTCAAATATTTGAGTAAAACCCATCTATCTGTGACATTTCTTTGATAGCGAATACCATAAACAAATAATTTCCTCCATCTGCAACTTTGCTATTTTCGAAAACAGTGTTCATCTTGTCAGACCTCAGCATATACGTTGAAAATAAACCCCAAACAAAATAAAACCCTCTCAAGAAAACACACCGTATTTCATACTCTATTCTTCCCTGGGAGAAGCTGAGCTATAAACTGCAGATCTTAATCATGGATCTTAAGGCTTGATATGAAAGGGCTCAGATATTGTTGTGAATGCAACGGCATTAGAACAGGTCTGTAATAGATTCTTCCATTCTAGGTGCATCTGCATGCGTACGTGCACAAAGAACATACACAAAGACTTTTCTAGCAAAAGAAGTCTCTAACCCATGACATCTGTCTGACTCATCTGCTCAGGAAGATTTTGTCATGAAGAACAGTTAGAATCATAGAATCATAGAATGGCTTGGGTTGGAAGGGACCTTTCAAGGTCATCTAGTCCAACCCCCTTGCAAAGAGCAGAGATATCTCCAACCAGACCAGGTTGCTCAGAGCCTCATCCAGCCTGGCCTTGAATGTTTCCAGGGATGGGGCTTCCACTATCTCTCTGGACAACCTGTGCCAGTGTTCTACAACTCTCATTGTAAAAAATTTCTTCCTAATATCCAATCTAAATCTACCTCCCTCTATTTTATAACCATTACCCCTTGTCCTATTACAACAGGCCCTACTAAACAGCCTCTCCCCATCTTTCCTGTAGGCCCCCTTGAGGTACTGGAAGACCACTATAAGGTCTCCCTGGAGCCTCCTCTTCTCCAGGCTGAACAGCCCCAACTCTCTCAGCCTGTCCTCATAGGAGAGATGCTCCAGCCCTTTTATCATCTTCGTGGCCCTCCTCTGCACCTTCTCCAACTGGTCCATGTCCTTCTTATGTTGGGGGCTCCAGAACTGGATGCAGTACTCCAGGTGGGGTCTCACCAGAGCAGAGTAGAGGGGCAGAATCACCTCCCTCGACCAGCTGGCCATGCTCCTCTTGATGCAGCAGTTAAAACCCATTGCTAAGTTTCCAGTGAACTGCACTACAGACAGCAGCAGAACGACCGGGATCAGCAGGACTGGGTTTTGTGCATCCTGACACATCAGTAACTTGTATTATCTCTGTTTCATCAACGTTCAAAGTGATTTTGGCTCCTACAGCCACACTCACCATGTGGCAGATATGAAATAAAGAATAGGGTCATTGTCTTGATACCATTCGCTGCCCAGGAGCAAAAGATTTTGGGCAGCATTAGCCTGTGGTGACTCATGTAGTCACACATCAGTGGGTTTACGTTGCCTTGGGCCTGTCAGCAGCACAAGTATTTACACATTTCCTTTATTTCCTGGGCTCTGGGCATGCAGATGGTGCCAACCTCAGTGGCCATCTGTCCTGGTTCTGGCCAGGATAGAGTTAATATTTACCTGAGCTGGGTGGAGAACTGAAGCTGGTAGCCCCTATGGCTGGGATAGTTAACTAATTAGCTAACAGCTGGGGTTAATTTACCCAAATTAGCCAAAGGGCTATTCCATCCCATCTGACATCATGCTCAGTATATAAGTGAGGAGGGTGCTGAAGGGAGGCTCTCCTAGTTGGAAGAGACTGGATGTGGAGATCTGTTGTGAGCTATTATACTGTATTTGTATTCCATCACTCTATTGTTTTCTTCTGTCATTACTGTTAAATTTACTTTTTGTTCAATCTCAACCCGCGTGTTTGGTTTTTTTTTTCCTGGTTTTCTTTTGTTTGTCAAATCCCCTCCTATTCTCTCGGAGAGTGGGGGGAGTGAGAGAGAGACTGCGTAGTCTGGTCCCCGTTGGGGCTGAACTACGACACCATCCCTGTGGGGACAAAGAGAAGGTGTGGGAAGGGAAGGTGCGGGAAGGGAAGGGAAGGGAAAGACTGGAAATCCTATTCTACCAGCTAATTTCTGGGATTTTAACAGACAGATGCATTGGATAGATAGAGCTAGTGATAAAACTAACGTCATGGATGGGCCCTTAGGCCTCATTTTTGAGTGTCATGACTCTGTTCACTGACCAGGACGTTGAATAGGTAGCAGTTATTTGCAGTTCTTCTTTTTTCTTTTCAGAGACTGAAGAGAAAGACTTAGCTAATGTGTAAATGTGTGCTGTCAGTACATGTATGTGGAGAGCATTAAATCCTTCTTTTCACCAGACTTGCTTTCACAATTTATGCAGCTTAAGTGATATTGATGTGAGTCATATGTTTCCATTGTGTTTTTATGCTAAAAATATTTCTACAGTGTAAACATATACAATTATAGTGCAGATGACTGATTCATCTCTTTTTCCAAATTGATCTACACCACTGCCATGCAAGGCTATTAACATAACCAAACTCTGGATCTGATTTTATTGCAAAACTCAAAGCTGCTTTAAAAAAGTAGATACAGAAATGTTAATATATGCAGCAGAAGGTATTTTAAATAAATATCTGTCACATAGTTAAATCTGTGTCTCCTTAGTGTTAATTATGGAACAATCAGAAGAGGACAGGGAAAAGAATATTTATTGCAGGTTGAAAAGCCAGTTACTAGGTTTGTATCACAGCAAACCATGTGGATTTACCTTTAGAAATTGTCTTTCTGATGATGGATGGAGTTATTTATAAATATTTTTGAACCCGTATTTCAATCAGGGATAGCAATAACTAGCACGGAACAATTCAGAAGCAATTAAAAGCAATGGACAGAAAAAAAAATACTGATCTAGGGCAAAGAATGTAATCCTATAAGGACAAAAATAAAGTCTATCAGGGTCAATGAAAATCCAACAAGCTGAAAGCTACACTCATGAAACACATGAGGCATTTATACAGCTACCTCCTTTTGATATCCATGGAACTTATGACTCTGAAGACCTCTATGGATCCCAACTCAAAGGCTTTGCTAGATCTGAGATTACAAATATGCTGGTTAGAACTGAAATTTTAATCTATACTTATGGGATTTTGGAGACTAATTCCCATTGACCCTTAAGGGAGATTGAGCATTAAGTTACCAGCTCTTTGAAACCTATGCCATAAGGTGATGAATTACACAAAGGGCATAATTGCAAAAGGAAGAGTTAAATGTACCTATCTATTCTTCCAGGATATTTTTGTATATGTATTTCAATGAACCCAAAGGAACTAATGTGAAAATAGTATATGCTAAATATCACTTGTCTGTAATCTGCTTTTAGTTTATTAACAACGGACCCTTATAATGCGAAAAAATCCAGTGAACAACAGAACATAAAGAAGTCAGTCAGCAAAGACAGATCTGACACAGATAAATCGGACTGGTCTCATTTTAGACCTGCTGCACGTGATCAAATTCACCTCTGCATGAATATCCGCCATGGAGCAACCTAGGTGACCAGAACTGGGTTTGGGAAATTAGCGAAGTGACAAAATGGTGATTGTGTTGTGCCTGTGATGAACAAAACCAATAAAAATTCTCAACCAGTCAAACAGAACTAAAGAGTTACTTAACAGAAGAAGTTGAGATATGCAAAGAAAGGTTCAGCCATTTCTTTTTCCCAAAGAAAGGTTCAGTTTTGGTACTGGCCCCAAAAGTCCTATATGCTACTTATTTCTATTTGTATAAGCTTGCTACCAATTGTCCTAAACTCAGTAGGAAATCTATGGATCAAATCCAGTGAGACACAAAAATAAACACTTCTGGCAGAAATTACAAAAAAAGAAAAAAAAAAGTAAAAATGTTGGGGTCAAGAGTTTTATTTTTGGAGATTTTGTGGTTTGTAAGAAATCAAATATTAAAAATGAAGTTATTATAATTGCTGTCTTCCCAAACTAGTCCTATTCACAGTGAAAAGCAAAGTGCCACATTCTTCCATGCTTAGGAAGACCACTGACATTAACAGGAAATGAAGTGCTGTCTTTGCATCCCGGTTCTCACCAGAAAATAAAAAGTGGTTACAGTGACAAATGCACTCTCCCATTCCTGCATGTACATGTTTTTAAGATCAAAGGCATGCAGTGAAAAAGATCTCTTTTTGCTTTCCCATTTCCATTACAGAAAAGTGTCATTCTTGACTATTCTGCAGCATAAGAGTCACAAAATTCATAACTACTGTATCCAAAGCCCATGAATATAATGCATAGTGATTTCACAGTGCATCCACACTCCAAAATACAGTCTACTGATGCTGACAGAAAATACTACACATATAGAAATGGACCAGGCTGTAGCGTGCCTGATGACAGCATCATTTGATGATTTTGGTCTTTCTGAGCAGAACTTATCCCTGTTGATACATTGGTAAGAGCTTTTCACATTGGTAATGGCAATGCCTCTGTATTTTCTGCATAATTGTCTCTTTCCCAAGGTAGAGTTCACATTAAAATAGACATATAGGCTCCTATCCAGGTTTACTGTTCTTTTCATGTGATTTTTCTCCATTATACATCACAAGACACTGTTGAGTCAGCGTCGAAGCTGGTTGCTGATGAACTTCTTTAGAAACCAGGGACTAGCAAAGCTCATTGTTTTCCAGATGCTTTTAAATATGATTTTCCAGGTGTTCATTAGATCACTGGCACTAGGATGCTCCTGTTGAAAGGCTAATTCACTCTTTCAGACAGAAAAGCAACTAGAGAGGCAGGAACTGTTAAGATGCCTAACCACTTGCATTGTAAAGGGCATCTCATTTAATGTGTAATTCTTCTATGGTTAGTTGAGTCTTTGGTATTTTTATCCCATGAATATAGTACTTCTCTGTAAGGAGAGGGAGGGGGATTTATAAATCTTTAGGACTGTCTTATGTTAACCTAAACCTCTAGAAGAAGGACCTTACTGATGATCTGAAACAGGGTTTCTTGCTAAGATGTTGCTGTGGTATCACTAGAGTGAAGCAGAAGATGTCTCACTAAATACAGCAGCTCAGATTTGGGCTATGAAATATTAGAGAAAGCAAGTGTGAAAGTGTTTACTCTTCCACTTAGCTACAATTTCAGCTAAATGTAATCCTGGCACTTAAGTGAGAGATAAGTTAAACCCTGTTTTTTGTTTGTTGAAGTACCACAGTCTGTCACAAAGCAGCAGCAGGCTCAAGTCCCACATAGGGGCAGAAACTAGTATACAGGGAGAAGATGGGGGTAAAGAACCTGAGAAAATCAAGTTTTACATGAAAATATCTTGCCTATCACTTGAAACAAATAGGCTTGTAGGTTTTAAAGCCGTAGAGGACCATTATGATTAACTAGTTTGACCTCTGTCAAGTCTGAGTTCCTGCATAACACAGGCCACACTTCATCCAGGGATTTCTGCCTCAAGCCCAGCTATACGTTGTTAAACTAAGATGTATGTTTTATAAGCATATCTGATCTTGATTTAAGGACTACAATGACACTTAGTAATTTGCCCCAGAAGTTAGCTCATTATACAGTTAAAAAATAAATGAGTTTCCTTTTAATTCTAGTTTGAACTTTTTTTTTTTTATTTCAGTATGCAATTATTAGACCTTATCCTGCCTCTCTCTGCTAGATTAAAGGCCCCTCCAGACTCAACATAAGTACTTGTGCAAATAGAGACTATGATTTAAGTTACTTTTAAATCTGTTCATTTGAGCAGCTAAACAGAGAATTCCTTTAAAGTTGCTGCCAGGATTGAGCTGCTTTCTTTGGTGCTATGGAGATAAGTGATTTTTCTGAGGCATTTTGCAGACAAAATAGTGGTTTAGGGGACAGCATACTGCCCCATTTATCAAACTTTTCAGACAGTCAGATTAGTCCTGCAGCTTTCAACAGAAGTGTCATAGTCACAGCCAACCAAAAGAGGAATCCCTATGTTGTCTTATCCCCTTTCTAACACTGTTAATGAGTAAGAAGAAAATACATTTAGTGATGTGGGCCTTGTATAAAGAGAATGAGATGGGAAGTAGCTCATGTCATGGAAACCAAAGTTCAGTCTGGTTTTGATACTGGTTTGATTCAGTTGTAGACTGAGCACTTACACGTGTACTAGTTACCAGATTCTTCACAATAGTTAATGGAGATATAGTTAACAAAATCATTTTTCTAAGATGTGATTCGTCTGGCGACATGCAAGTATTTATTGTGGGATTTACTCTATGATTGTCTAGACACCAATGACTGTATCAAGAGGGACTTGATCCATCTGCCATCATGCACATATTGGCATGGAGGTTACTAGAGATGCCACAGCTGCTTCATTTGTTCTTCAGCTACCAGTCCAGATGGGCATTGGTCTCATAAATGCAGTATTATAGCCACCAGTATGTGTGAATGCATAAGATACACCTGAGCAGGACACGGTGCAGAAGATTCAGATGCAACTGGTAGTCATGGGAGCTCAGCTACTCAGCTCACAGATACACAACTATATGTTAACATGTAAATTTCAGCATCTTAACCTCAAACCTACTGAATGTGAGTTGTTTAGCCTTAAACCAGTGCTCTAGGGAGCAAATATAATCCTTTACCCCTCATCCATTTACTGGAGTCACTTGGGGTGGAATATATATCAGCTAAAATCAGGGATAGAATTCAGTTGCCTCAAATAGACATTTAGTGTTCGTTATGTGTTGTGGATTATCCTGCCTGGTTTCTAGCTGCTGTTTTACAAGACCTTAGGCTCACTGTAGGCTCTGCATCGTATCTGCCACCCCATGTACATGTCTTGGACACTAGAGGTCATCTTAGATGACTCCGGGCATCTGTTTTAAGCAATTGAATCCTAGTCTATGTATCTAAAAAGTGATTTGTTGGGGTCTGAGCTAGACAATATAAGCTCTCTCAGGAGTTACTAGAGAGAATTAGGCACCTTCAGAGGATAATTCATTTTACCTCGTAAAATTGACTGGTTTGGAGACAATTAATAACCCTGAAGAAGTAATCATTTATTTCAGTAGACTATGCAGGGAACATGTTTAGTTCAGATTTAGTTTAGTTTAGTTCAGAGAAGCAATATTTAGATGCCTAAGTTAAGGCACATGAACCCTGTCCCAAGTGACCTTCACTTGTGCCCTTTGTGATGTTATGACATGCTTTACTTGAAAGTAGTTCTAACCCAATTAAAGAAGGTTTTTGTTTTTTCATGAAAGAAGCAGTCATGATATCAAAGCATAAACAGAAGAACTGTTTAAAATCCATATTTGACATACGTTAAAAACTAACTGAAAATTAATTTACAAGACAAAGCATGTTATAATAGGCTGTCAATATATTCAATTTAAAATGTACCACATATGATCAAAGAAAGCCACCCAGGGGATTACACTGTCTGAATTCCTCAATAAAACAGCAACCTTTAGATGTATTAAATATTACATTTGGAAAAAATAAGTAAGAATGGAAATCTATAGCTAAGAGAAACACAAGCCCAGAGGGAGAATTCAAGATCTCTTTATGTGTAATTGGGTTTTGCTTTGTGAAGATCTTGACAGCTAGAGAATCATAGAATCATAGAATGGTTAGAAGGGACCTTCCAAGGTCATCTAGTCCAACCCCCCTGCAAGCAGCAGGAACATCCCCGACTAGATCAGGTTGCTCAGAGCCTCATCCAACCTGGCCTTGAACATTTCCAGGGATGGGGCATCCACCACCTTTCTGGGCAACCTGTTCCAGTGTTCTATAACCCGCATCGTAAAAAATTTTTTCCTAATATCCAATCTAAATCTACCTCCCTCTATTTTATAACCATTACCCCTCATCCTATCACAACAGGCCCTACTGAACAGCCTCTCCCCATCTTTCCTGTAGGCCCCCTTGAGGTACTGAAAGGCCGCTATCAGGTCTCCCCGGAGCCTCCTCTTCTCCAGGCTGAACAGCCCCAACTCTCTCAGCCTGTCCTCATAGGGAAGGTGCTCCAGCCCTTTTATCATCTTCGTGGCCCTCCTCTGGACCTTCTCCAACTGGTCCATGTCCTTCTTGTGCTGGGGGCTCCAGAACTGGACACAGTACTCCAGGTGGGGTCTCACCAGGGCAGAGTAGAGGGGGAGAATCACCTCCCTCGACCAGCTGGCCACACTTCTCTTGATGCAGCCCAGGATGCAGTTGGCTTTCTGGGTCGCAAGGGCGCATTGGCAGCTCATGTTGAGCTTCTCGTCCACCAGCACTCCCAAGTCCTTCTCCTCAGGGCTGCTCTCAATCCATTCCCCACCCAGCCTGTATTTGTGCCTGGGATTGCCACGACCCAGATGCAGGACCTTGCACTTGGCCTGGTTGAACTTCATGAGGTTGGCACGGGCCCACCTCTCCAGCCTGTCAAGCTCCCTCTGGATGGCATCCCTCCCTTCCAGCGTGTCGACGGCACCACACAACTTGGTGTGGTCGGCAAACTTGCTGAGGGTGCACTCTATCCCACTGTCCATGTCACCGACAAAGATGTTGAACAGGGCCGGGCCCAGCACGGACCCCTGCGGGACATTACTTGCTGCATTACTTGCATGAGACTGTTAATCACATTCACAGATCTACATGCTACTAACAGCATACTAAATTCCTGAAGATTTACAGTCCTTGCTCTGGTTTTACCTCATTTACACGACATATTGCCCTATAGAAGTTGCTCATCACATATGGGGGATTGAAATTTTAGCATCTCAGTATCTTAATGACTAATCCTGAATGATGAAACTGTGAGCCCAAGCACTGCTGCACACCCTGAAGTAACTGTAGTTGTGACAGTCTGTAATTCATACTCTAAATCAATGAAACAACTGACATATTTTATAATTTGGCATAGGCACATGTGTATGCTATATTAATAAAAATTGGTATAGACAGATAAATTTTTTCATTAACATGTTATTTAGCACAGTTTCATAACCAGTAGTTTACAAGTTTTTTATGGCATATTTGTAAAGAGGAGGCTGCAGCTTGAGCAGAAAACTAGCAGCACTGTAAAATATTAGTATATCATGCTCCTTCTGACTTCAGCAGTAAAAAAAAAAAATAAAACATCAGTGAGTTCTAGATTGGATAACAGGTAGCTTCCTCATTTCACAGTCTTCCTTTCGTTTAAATTTGGGGTCTTCCCTTTCAAATTCTGAGCTGTTTGTGTCTCTGTTGTCCTTTCTTATTAGCATTTACTTGCTCTGCCTAAAAGACTTTGCTTTCTCATCACTTCCCAGTCTAATATTTTGTTCCTTAGAATACTCCAGACCTGAATAATTAGGGTGTTCTGTGGAGTAGTGTTGTGATTTAACCCCAGTCGGCAACTAAGTATCACACAGCTGCTTACTTACCCTCCCCACCACCTCCATTGGATGGGGGAAAGAATCGGAAAAGTAAAAGTAAGAAAACTCACAGGTACATAAGAACAGTTAAGTGACTGAAATAAAATAAAATTAATACAATAATAATAGTTAAGAATAACAATAAAAATATTGTAATGAAAAAGAAAACAACAAAAAGAGAGGGAAACAAAATTCGAGAAAACCAAGTGATGCAACTGTTCACCACTTGCTTACCGATGCCCAGTCAGTACCCAAGCATCAATCGCTGCCCTCTGGCAAACTCCTCCAAGTATATATGCTGAGCATGATGCCATATGGTATGAAATATCAATTTGTCCAGTTTGGGTCAACTGTCCTGGCTATACCCCCTCCCAGCTTCTCATGCACCCCCAGACTTCTCACTGGCAGGACATGGGAAGCTGAAAAGTCCTTGACTTAGTGTAAGCACTGCTTAGCAACAACTAAACCATCAGTGTCAGTGTGTTATCAAGATTATTCTCATCCTAAATCCAAAATACAGCACTATACCAGCTACTGGGAAGACAATTAACTCTATCCTAGCCAAAACCAGGACATATAGATTTGAACTCCCTCAGGCTGAGGACGTTTAACCATATTCTTGCCTTCATAATTTCTACCCAAGGCTCATCTTTAAAAACAGCTATTCCAAATGATTAAATTAATAAGTGTTAAAAACACAAAAGAATAACAAATGATGGAACATGAGACTTGAGAGTCTCATGATAGATACTCAATGGGAAGATTTCAATATCAAATATTAGCATTGTCTTACTAAACTTTTGAGAATGTAAACCTGGGGAGAAAAGGAAGTGGAGAAGAGATGAAAATAAGTCCACCTTAGTTTGTACCCAATGTGTACGGTTAACAAGGAGAGATCATTGCCTCTCAAAACGCAGTTCAGTCCAACCTCGAATGCCCCATTTTGAGGTTTTGGAGTCCTCTGAGTGAAAATGTCTTGAAGATATACCACTGTGTGCCCATAAATGCAAGCGATGGGCCAGAAATCTGTTTATGCTATTGAGGAAAGCCAGCTGAAAACCAGTAGCCAAAGAATTTCAACCTTGCCTTGGGAATCTTTCCTCTTGTTTTTTTTTTGCTCTGACAGTAATGTAATGGAGGAATGGAAAGCATTCTCATCCAAAATGCTTCATATCTTAATATTATACAAGGCTGTGCATCACTGACACTGTTGTGGTCCTGTCCGGTTCCAGCCTTGAGGCATCTCTGGGCACACCAGCGTAGTGTGCATGATTGACTAAACCAGAAACTGCAGCGAAAGATGTTTTCCAACTCTGTGCGGCAAGCATTTCTGAGCAGATTTAGGCAATTAAAGTTAGATATTGAGTTAGGAGATGCCTAATGAGTGTGTGTATCTTTACTGGTAAACTCCTCTGGAAATGAGGCAGACTGGATCTTTGAGTGGGATTTAGTTTTTTGAAGCCTTAGTCCCAATTTAGGTGGAACAGGGATTTAGGCATTCCATTTCACACTGTCTACTTAGACAGTAAGCTACTCACAACAAGAGTGATCTGAAACATCTGTCAGCATTTAACAAGGAAATAGAAAGCTCTTGGTTAAAATAGGAGGGTAAGAATAAATCCAGGATGATTTCCACCCTAGATGAGAAGGAGACTTATAAGAGGCTGGATGTGTATTCTGCCACACATCATCTGCCCAGATTTGGGAGTCACTTTTCTTTCTTATTCCTCAGCTTCTGTGTATACACTGAAGGAAAAACTTCATTCTTGCAAGTGTTGTGTGTATAATATATGCATTATTCTTTAGAAATACCAACACACTAGAGAGAAGCAGCTAATATAAAGCCCTGGATGAAAAGCTTTTATGCTAAAAAGAACTTCAGATTAGCCTCTATGCCTCAATTTCCAAGTGTAAAAAAATTGAGATAATACTGCTTGCTTATAGTCTACAAGGGATTTTTAGGTCTGTAGAGGATGCCAGCTTATAGAAGTATGATATATGCAATTTAAACAGAGCCTATCTAGGACTTTGTGAAACACCTAGATCTACACAGGGTAGGTAGACAGTGTCTTAATTTCCTTTTTTGTATTTTACACCAAACTGTATGATTTGTAGCAGTGCAGATTAAAATATTGTTTTGCCTCAAATCCATTAAACACTAATTAAAAACTGGAAAAGGCTTAGATCGAACAATCCTTTAATGTAATCAATTACTAAAATAAATAATGGTCGTAATGATCAAGTAGGGCAGCAATCCATTAGCTATTTCTAGTTTCATACCATACAGTATCTTAACTTTTTATGTCTATTTTAAGAAGTGGACACTGACATTAAAGCCTATTGTGGGCAAGTTGAATATGTCTGAAGGACAATCTTGTCAACTACCTAGGATAAGAGTAAGAAGTAGATCACTGTTGATCTCATAGCTATGAGCTAATACTAAAAAAAAACCTCAACCCACCAATTTTTTGTGGAATTTAGGGCTTTGAGCTCATGAAAATAGTGCAATGAAGAAGGAAATCATAGCAACTTGTCTGTTTACCATAAAATAAGAGCAACAGTTTGCACCTGAAACAGTATGGTAGGAGGGAAAACATCTGTGTTTCTGTTTTTTTTTTTTTTTTGTCAGTTGTACAGAGAGTGATGTGATACAAATATCTAATGAAGATATAAATCATGCACATTTGTTGTTAGCTCTTTAACTCAGTATAAATTTAATGTTGAAGATGTTTATATGTAGGCTTTTTCTGCAAGTGAACATGTCACAATTGTAATGTTGGTAAAGTTTAAAAGATATCCCCAAATGTAAATGGTTGGAAGAATGAGAAAAAACAGGAGAAATAGCTATGATGGGTTAAGAATCCTGCAAGAATTGTAGGATAGTGCTAGGGAAGATTGCTCCTATGGTCCTGTCTTCCTCAAAAAGATATCGCTAGAAGAAGATTAATCCTATCCCAATATAAGAGTTTAAATGAATTCTTTTGTTCAGGTGCTTATTGATGTCCATTAAATTCAAGGGGAGTCCTACAGTAATAAGTTCTGTAAGTTTTAAAATATTATATTAACACCTGAAAGCCTAACTCAGCCAATGCTCTGTTGTGTTAGGTGTTTTATAAAGACACAACAGGACACTGAGCACATCCTTGCTTTACCAGATAGCGTAGAGGATGAAGGAAGAGTAACCTGGAAGACATTCAATTTTGAAACTGAAAGCTGTCTTGCAGAGTTGGTCAAGGATCTTCCAATAAAATACATTTACCTGATAAAACACAGAATTTCTGAAACACAGAACAATTTCAATAGGAAATAAATTGGCACAAAAGAAGTAAAAGCACATGTCACTTCAAAACCGGTAATAACTTGGTGGTTAGAGAGTGAACCTGATCTGAATTATGTATGGGAAGAATTCATTTTAGCACCCTACTGGAATGCCCTATTACTGTCCTATGAGGTCTGTATCTACCTCTTTGAAAATATTTACAGTCTTGTTTTAATTCCTGTTTGGAACACATACATTTCTGGAATCTCATAACTTCTTTTCCCAAAGCACAGCTCCTGCTTGTTGTAACCATAACTTATCAGACAGCCAACAAGAAAAAAAAATAAAGTATTAAATTCTGATGCATCTAGACAAGAAATATATACTGGAACTGATCCAAAAGCTACTTAAAAACATGAAACATTCTACGGGATTGGACTGTCCATATATAAATTTCATATATATGCATATGGTATTTATAGATATACAATATGTAAACTACATCGATGTTTCCCAAATACTGAGATATGTATCATTCTAATAGATCTATTCAGAAAAAAATGTAAAGTCTTTTTTATGTTTGAATATCTCTGCACACCTAAAATGCCATACCAACAAGCAGAGATGACATGTTTATGTACACCTGTTTACGAAGAGTAGATGCCATTTTTTTATGTCAATGAGAGACAGGGAGAAGTACATATATGAACAGGTATATAAATTCATTAAATTGCTTTTTATGTGCACATTCTATAATGTAAATTTGCAATTTGCCAATCCATCTTCTTCCAGACTCTCTCCAATATTGCAGCTGCAGTGAGAAATCCAGAAATCATTATCCAGCTTTCAATCAGTAGCTTACACGCCAGGGTAACTTGCTTTATCTTAATAGTAAGATAGTGACTGGCAAGAGCAATAACACTGAGATAAGACTGGATTCATATCGCTCCTTGTCAACATTCTTGGCACACCACTCATTTTTTATTCTTGAATAGAGACCAAATCAATCCTAACTCACAAAATTACTCGTGGCAATGCCTGGAATGTTGTAGAAGCTTTAATGATATATCAGTTTCAGAGACATTTGGCTCTCATAACTTTTTATAGAACAGTTTGCAAAAGGATAAGATTATTTAATTCAGACAGAGAAACATATTTCATGAGGCGTTCTCACATCACTGAAGACATGTGTGAAAGACAGTTTGTCACTGTCATCTTTGCTTAGTCCGTTGCAGGGGTAACACATCCACTCTGTGTGTGATACTGCCCTGAGGGATGATCCAGAGGCAGAGAGAACTATTTGCTAATAACATTTAAAGGCAGGTATAAATAGATGGAACGTTTGTTTCATTGTCCTTCCAGCGCCCAGACCTTTAAGGATATAAAACATCTCCAGCCAAAGCAGACTATTCTCCAGCCGCACAGCATGCCAATGCCCTGCCCCAAAACCGCAGCAAGGCCCCAGCTCTGGTGCGTTCCCTGAACCAGGCACTACTGCCATTGCCTCTGGATGTCCAAGGTTGCTAAACCCTTAGAGAGGTCATGCAATAAATCCACCCTATTGGTGCTGTCCGAGAATTTTAGGAAAGTGCATTGTTTTTTGCCTTTTTTTTCATCCAAGGAGCAGCTAAGAATGTATTGCAGCCAACCTGTTAGTAAACGTGTAACGTGCCACCCATTAAAGGTGTTGGAGGCTTACTTGTCAAATGCAACGAAAAGAATAATTACACTTGTTAAATAAACTAATCAAATTATAGTGAAAATAGGGAAAATAAATGACTTCCCTAAAATACAGTGTCAAGCATATACCTACCAGTCATCACGGCTGACTATATTTTTGCTGAGAATACAAGGTATAGCCAGTCCAATTTATTTCACAAGCTCACAGTTGTTTAGGATTTTGGAAGTACATGCTGACCACTCATAAAGGTGAACATACTTCTCACAAAGATTATAGCATAGGCTTAGGATGATATTTTGTTTTATACATTGACCTTATATTTGTTAATTAAACTTTTTTTGAAAAGAAAAAAAAAGTCTTCATGACTTTTTGGTAGAAACCGATGTTAGTCTTCCATCATTCAAAAGGAGAGTAAAAGTAGTTAGAAAAAAAAAAATGATACAAGACTGATCTTCCTAATTAAACAGTAAGACTGCAGTATATAGTTCACACCAGATTATAAATATGAAATTAGGGATCCTAGATGAAATGTCAGAAGTTTTTTCTTATGAGTTTATATCAGCAACTTGATTATCATATTGAGTCTGCATATCAACGAGATAACATTCCACAGTGTTTGTTCTTCCTCCAATTGCTTTCTTGAACATAATAAAATTAAATCCAATATGATATTAAATGTAAACATACAGTGATATTATATGTAAATATCCATTTAAAAATCTCTTTGCTTATTGATATTCAAATTCTCTCTGCAAGTGTAACATTGTGAACTACAATAATATATTTTTCAACCTTCATCCAGGGACTGGAACTAAAAAGAGGATAATCTTTTTCTATTTCTTTCCATAATAACATTGCATTATTTATGTAGAAGAAAATGAAAATAGTAAGTCTATTCTGCCTGAACTATGCTTCTTAGTTGATCCCTCCTGATTGGTCTTGAAAAGCAGAATGGAAAAAACCAATGTGATGCACATGCCAAACCAGTGCTGGCCAGACTGAACAGACAATTTTTACCCTGCCCTCTACAAATCAAGAGCTATATTTAGATTGCAAACTCCTGACCCGGGCAGTGTCTTTGTTCTGTGTTTGTACTGAGACTAATACTATGGGGTCCCGTCCTTGTCACTGGATTCCTGTGTAATACAGTAACACAAATAAAAATCATTTCCTTTCTGTTTTATAGAACTGAAGGCCTTGGTGTTATTATTATTTTTTTTTAATGCAATGGCATTGTATGTTCTCAGTATGTTCAACAGTGACTTGAAATACAATACTGTGCCACTAAGAAACCATTTTTCTTACTGGTGCCACTTGTATCCACAGATGGGAACCTGAATCCCAATTTTTTCTGAACCGGTGCAATTGTCCTGTTATTTCTTGGTGACATTAAGTATTTACAGTCACTACCCTACGCCAGCTCCCTACAAAACCCTGTCTTTCATTTTCTTCCATGCTGATTCGGTTCAAGTGTTTACCCTGATCTGTTATTACTAACGCAAAAGTAAAAACTTAATATATATAACTTAATATATATGTCAATAATAACTATCACAATATACAAAAATGTTAATTGTTGCCAGCTAGCCAATAACGGACTAATTTGACATTATATCAGCCCAGTTTAAGGTAAACAAGTCTCAGACAGTTTTATGATGGTTGGAGCTTTCTTATTCAACAAAGAGAAAAGAATAAAGAACATTAAAATCTATAACAAGACTTCAGTAAATAAATAACTAGATATGCAATCTGTTTAGCTAAAATGCTCAAAAGATCACTGGAGTTCTCATTCAAAATGAAACAACTTATATCCTATTCAGAGTGACCAAATCTTTCTTACTTGAACTGCTCTCTGCATTTCTTTGATTTGTTGCATGGATAAGGGAAAATCTGAGTCAATCCATCAAAACTTTACAGAGCAAAACTAAACAATGTAGCTGTTGATTAAATTTTATTTCTGTTCAGAATTGAACCCAAAGAAAGCTAGTGGTTTAACAAGAACTAATCACAGACCTGGGAAAAAAAATGGTTTCTTTTTTTTTGTGTTGTCTTACGACTTCATGTAATTACATATCTGAAATAAAAATTATGACTGTGGTCTCATGTTTGGTACTTTGCTTCTTAATACATGATATTACTCTTGACTTCTCATTTTGCAATTATCAGTAGATAAGAACATAATTGCTTTCTTTGTCTAGCCTTGCCTTTGTGCTACCAGTTCTCCATTTTACATAAGACTATTTTCCATTTTGTAGCAGTCGATATGTTGTTACTTTAACTGTCCTCACAGTTTACTACCACTTTCTACTCCATAGGTACTAAATATGACTTTCTCTCAAATCCTTTATTTGATTGATTATTGTAATTAAATCATGTGAAATTTATATATAACCTGGATTTTGTTGTTAGCACTTATGCAGAGAACATTTTAGCCTGAGAGCAATTCTTTACCAACAGCATGTTCCCTGTTAGAGACACTTTCTTTGTTATAAACTGCTCCTTAAAAATGCTTGATGTCTTAAGTAATACCACTCAGTTTGCAAGTTCATGGCAAATGATAATGAGTACTTGCTTCCAGCAAATTGCCCAGTTCATATGTTATATAATATAGCAAACTATGCTAGAAAGACTCAATTTTTGATGTTGCAGGTTGTGTAACAAGTGTTTGGTTGCTTTGTGATATGTGTCAGGAGAATTTGAGAAGCAGAGCTAAATTTATTTTGCCAATATATAATTAATGGAAAGGGTGAGGCTTGTTAATCACTAGATCTCTGAAATTGAAAAAATAAAGTTAAAATGCTTCCAAATAGTACAGTTTACTTTTTTGTTTTCTAGTTTTCCATGTAATTATGGACAGGTCAAGACTACCCAGATGCAATTTTTACAGTCTTTAAGAGTGATGAGGATACTTTAAATAACTGAGGACACAAAGAAAGAAATATAACAGTATTGCATTGTAAAGCATACAAGCTTTAAATTATAAAAATCTCATCTCCTATGTGCTAAATTTATGATATCGTATACCTGTCAGAGGGAAATTTATAACAAAGAATTGATCCTAAATACTTTGGCTATAAAGAAGAAGTAGAAAGGGATTTAGTTCATGGAAAGGTTTGGCTTCACAGTTTGGCTTCAGCAAACAAAATAACCTCACCTAAGCCCTCCACTTTCTCTGAAGAAGTCCTGACTTCTCACAAAGCTTGAGTATTATTGAACGATTGAAACTTGATAAGGTGTAGGGGGTGGGGGCATGGATTGTTTGTCTGAGGAATGTTGTGTACTTAGAGATTCAGCTCAGGATGTGTGTAAGATGAGGATTGCTCTAGAAAATAGCCAGAAGTTTTGTCTCCAAATCTCAGTTCTTCAGACTTCTCAAAATTTGTGAACTTTTATTTTTTTTCCATTCCTGTCTCAAAAGAAGTAGTAGTAAGAATATTTCTTTTCCAAACAGGCTGCAGGAAACAGCTAAACCTTGATGGTTAAGGCTGTAATAAAAATTACAATTATTTTCAATTGCACCCTTTTCAGTTTTAAAAGGAGTGATTAAGAATGTATTGAAGTGTTTGAAAACCAATAAGTACAATTTTAAAAAACAAAATTAAGCTTGTGAAATGTAGTAAGACCACTGAGGTCCATAGGAATGTAGAGCTGAAAGAAAAGTGTGAGAGATACCTTGTGAAAGATAAAACATCCTCCCATATTTCAACCTTGGAATACAGATCACAGTAATTCTGCTTAGCGCTGGAACATTAGGAGTGATTATTGATTACCGATATTTTCCCTGTCCCTAATGCCTCTCTCATAGCTTCTCTACTGGTAACTCAAGACGTCCTGAAACCAGATAGCACTACATGGCTCATGTCCATACAGCTGAACCCTGTTACCTTCCCAAAATGTCATTGCAGCAGATGAGACTATCTCAGCCTAACTGTCCAGGTATTGTCTGGAAGAAGTGAGATTGACAACACAAGACTGTTTCAAAGCCATCCTGTATATGAACTCAGGTGTTCTTGTGCTCCTTTGGTCTCTGGAAGGAAAGGGACACTTTCAGGAAAGAATCCTCTCCTACTCTGACAGTCCAGACTTCTCAGCTCTCTATTGCTCAATTCCTCCTCTCAGGAACTATATTTGCCTGGAAAATACAGGAGTCACCTGAGGAAAGATACCTGTGGCACATCAGAAAACTTGGCATCAGGAGACACTGGAACCTTAACATCTGCAGTTCTGCTTTTGCCTGGAACTGGGCTGTAAATCCTCCCAAGTAGAGAAACCAAGTCAAAGGCCCAGATTTGAAAGTTAAAACAGATACTCATTAAGCACGGCTTAGTTGCACAAGGCACAACTTGCACTCACTGACCCATGGGATATAAAACACCACCAGGCAGGTATTACACTGTGTTCTTTATCAGTGAAAACCAAGGTACCTTATGAAGGAGGTCAACCATATTCAGTTGATGGAAGAGCTGAGGTTAGGACTTCAGCCATATGGTACTAACTGAAGTGGTCATATAAATGAAACCCTTTGCTTAGACTTTCAAAAATACATGGTAAATAATTCTCCCTGCAGTTCGTTGTCCTCTTTGTTCATTTTTCACCTTTCAAAGCTGTACAAAAGCATCCTGGCTTTTGCAATATGATTAACACAGCTGCTGGATTCGAAGTCTGTGTGTACCGTGGCCTACACTGCTTTTAAAGCATAACATGTATTGTTTTAAGGTGTCAGTAATGTTGTGCATCACACACTAAGCTCTCCCCTATCCTCCTGTGTTTAAAAGGGTTTAAGACTAAAGATATTTTAACTCCAGCTGCAGAAGTCAGAGTTCACGTGTACAGCGAAGTAATAACTTGTTGCAAGCTGGAAGAAGCCAACATTTACAAGGAGACACAGGCAACGGGATTTTCCTGGATCTTAACAGATTCAGTGGCTTTAATAGGTGAATAAAGAGCAGACATACTTGGCAGGGCTGGTTAAAAACCACCTCCGTTTGGATTCTGTTTGTACTCTGTAGTCCAGGCTACAGTTCAGTCTATGACTTCACCTTATGCCCATTGTCATCCCATGCTAAAACATGACCAGACCAGCTAAGTTTTTTTAATTAAGATATTTAAGGAAAGATAGTAAAATATTTGCTATTACACAAATTTCAGAGGGAAAATCCTGCTCAGCTCTATAAAATGAATTTGAGTTATGCCATCATTTATGCCTTCCCTACTGTTCATCAGATATGGCAGGTCTCAGATGAAAGCCCTAGAAGTAATGATTTCTATTGTAACATCTTCATTATAAGTAGCATTGTTAATTCACTGTAAGACTGAGTAAATGCAAATAAAAACTGAGAGAGACAGAAGATAGGTGACTTTGCACTACAGACCATATGACACCACATAAATTAATAATTTTAAATGTGTTCTATAGCACCAACTTTGCTCACCAGTAATAAAAGTTATAGATTTATTTTAATATTTTAAAAATTTTATTTGATAACCTTTTTATACAAAAGCTCTTAGTTATTAAGGGGTGTGATATTCCACATCTTCCAAAAACACCAAGAAAAACTATTATGTTATTAGAGTCAATCAAGCAGCCAAAATTTATTTTAACAGTTACAAATACAATATTTCCTTTCAGTTGTTTTTATTGAAATAACCTTTTGTGACTATTAATAGCTTTCATGTAACATCAGTCTCTGCAGCCTGACCTGACTCTAGATACAAAGCTAAATGTAAACTAATGAGCACTTAACTCCCCTTTACATAAATGGACATTTATCAAATGACAATTTAAAACCAATAAGACACCAAGACAAATGTGCTGTCAACAGCATTAAGATGGGTCATTTTCACTACTCCCTTCAACTGCACATTAGTAAGCATTCCCTATTGCAGTATGTTCTGTGCTTTGATATTGATTTTTACAGTGGTCCAACACAAGTCAAAGTTCCTCCACGCGGCATGGTGTTAAGTCCCACAAGAAATATGGTAAATATGAATGTGTTTTTTAAGCAATGATGACTGACAAATCTATAAAAGACTTTTCAAGACAACATACAAAAGACATGCTCATATTTTTTTTGCATGTTACCTTCCGTTTCAGAAATAGGTCGTCAGGTATTTCAGCACTTTGAGTGCACTAAATACTCAGGCAGCACAGCAAATGCAAAGGTGAGTCTTTGTGCTCTATTTAAAAAAAAATAAAAGCAAGACAGTTTGATCTAGTTGGCTTTACAGCTAATTGGCTTAATGTATGCCTGGTTTGTTAGTTTAACTGAGAACTTATGAAGTTTTCATTTTTATTTGACAATGCCTTTCATTTCTTCAAGAAGTAAATTTCTAACAGGTGATGATCATCATTCAGTCATGCATCAGAATGACATTTTTACAGAATGAGGATGCAACTCCTACTGATGTTAACCCTTGCCTGAATCCTGGGAATAACATCTCAGCCTTAATGAGCAAATGCCACATGTGATAAGAAGCCTCTGACGATGAGTAGCAAAATATAAGTGACTAGGTTATAATTGAGCAACGAGATCTAGCAAAATGAAAGACATTCATGGACTAGATTGTGGCTGCAGCTAGTGATTCTTAGTGCTCACTGCATGTGTTCATCATGCCATGACAAACGAGAGTTCAGTGGCTGTCAGAAGCACAGGAAGGACATTAAACACAAATCTGTATGAACAGCCATTGAAGTTTTGTAAGTTAGTGTAACAATTTAATACAGAGAATTGCATATAAATCTACATATCGGGACTAGAAAAAGTGGGGAGAGGAAAGAAGGCTGAAATCAGTCTACTTGATACTGAGGGACAGGGGCAATTCTACTGTGTGGATGAAACCCAAGCACACTGGGTGGATGAGACCTGAAAACATGAGGACTGGTATATCCATAAACAGGTACATATGGCAGCGTGAAGAATTCCCAGGTAAGGTGGATGGGTTGAACTGTTTTTCCTTAGGACTGGAGAACCCTAACTCCGGGGAAACAGCATAAATTCTAACTTCTGCAAGAGGAGAAAAAATAATACATTTTTTATCTTGAAGCTTAAAAAAACATTAAATTGGAGAGTCAGAAACAGAAACTGGGATTCATCTGACAGAAGGTGAGTGTATGTCTGAGCTCAGGCTTTGGAGCGATGAGAATCTAGGCTCCAAGAAAGTCAGTGGAGATTAGGGGGAAGACTTATCTAATGAAATGCAGCTGTCTGAAATAGGATGAGACTCTTGGATGTATTGACTCTCTCTCTACAAAGGGAGTGTGGAGTTACTCGGTGAAATGCTAAAACCCAATATTTCACCTGTGTCTCTGTACATCCAGAAACCCATGTGTGATCAGATAAATTCCACCCCGTGCAGTATATACATAGTAAAAAAAAAAAAAGTTTTCCACTTCTTTTGTCCTAAAGAAAGCCCTGGAAACATTTTCAAGAGCAGCTTGGTGCTTTTCAATTAGTATTTACTATTCTCAACCTGAGCTACTTCAATGGGGCCCACCCATCTGTGGGTGGAGACCCATTTGTTGAAAACCAAGCCCATTTAAGGCATTTTCAGGAAGTATTCCAAAATCAAAGAACCCAAATCAGCAGCCAATTTGACAATATAGATGAAAACTCCAAAATTCTTGAAGTGCCTTGCAGATTTGCACATAAATCCACTTAAGAGCATAAATAGATCATTGAATGACTTTCTGGAATCTGAAACTACTAAGTGGTTTGTGCAGCTACGTACTGTGTGAAAATTTCCCCTGTAATTTCAGTTTCACGTAAGCAAAAAAACTTTTTTCTATTTGAAATTTCATAGCAAAAGATTGTTTTAATCTTAAAAATAGCTAAACAAGTGTTTATAGAAAATAACCCCATCGCTTCCTATGCATTTTTAAGGATCCAAGGTCCCTGTCGGACATGTGGGGATAGTGAGAAGGTTTAACCTTTTCTCTCTGTGGTAGTTCAGCCCCGATTGGGACCAGACTATGCAGTCTCTCTCTCACTCGCCTCACCCTCCAAGAGAATAGGGGGAGATGATATAAGAAAAATAGCTCAAGGTTTGAGATAAGGATGGGGAGAAATCCTTAAAATTACCATCACAGGCAAAACACACTCGACTTGGGGAAAACTATTCATTTATTTCTAAAACTAGCAGGAGAATGAGACAGGGAACAAGATAACCTCCCCCCACCCCTCCCTCCTCCTGGGCTTAACATTGTCTCTACTACCTTCCCCCCTAAGCGGCACAGGGGGGAAGAAGGAATGCGGGTCGCAATCTGTTCATCATGCATTGTTTTATGCTGCTGCTTCATGGTCGGGGGAAGAACTCCTCACATTCCTCCTCTGCTCCAGCGTGGGGTCCCCCCCACGGGCCACAGTCCTTTGTGAACTGCTCTGGCGTGGGTCATCTCTTCCACGGGGTGCAGTCCCCAGCCTGCCCTCCACAGGCCACAGCCTCCTTCAGGCCTCCACCTGCTCTGGCGTGGGGTCCTCCACGGGCTGCGGGTGGATCTCTGCCCCTCTGTGGACCTCCATGGGCTGCAGGGGGACAACCCGCTCCACCATGGTCATCACCACGGGCTGCAGGGGAATCTTGGCCAGGAGCCACATTACTCCTCCCCCTCCTTCTTCACTGACCTTGGCGTCTGCAGCCGTTCCTCACAACAGGCTGGCAGACGCCTGTCAGGATCCTTTTTACATCTTATTCACTTCTCATCTCCTCTCCACTTCTTGCAGCCAGGCTGGGCCGAGTCGGGCCTAGTCGGCTGCCTGGCGGGAGGCCAGAGAGTGAGGCCTGCAAGGCCCAAAAGGCTCGCGCCTCCCCCTCTCTGCCTCCCTTCAGCTTCTTGACATCTTCTGTCTTTTTTTTTTCCTGTTTTCCCCTACTTAAATACGTTATTACAGAGGCGTTATCACGGGACATTCTGCTACCAATTGGCTTGGCCTTGGCCTGCAGCAGGTCCGCCTTAGGCCCAGCCCAGTCCACTGAACAAAAGGGAGCAACTTCTAGCAGTTTCCTACAGAAGCTACCACCTTAGGCCCCCCCTCACTAAACAAAACCAGAACACTCTCTTAATCTTCCAATGGTATCAAACGTAGGAAATATTTCCCACTATCACCTCAATTCCTGTCAAGCTTCAGCCTCTCCCTGGAATTAATTAGGAATGGGTATATAATTTGCCCTATCTTGATAGCGTGTTTTCAGAGGAGATGGTCAGACATCTGTTGTTGATGGGACAAAGTGACAGAGGGAAGTATCTGGACCACTCATGTAGTCCAGTGGAAGCAATGTGCATTGTTTTCAGCATGAGGAATTTTTGTTTGTCATTGTAACTCACTTAACATTTTAATATTAGCTAGTACTTTCATATGGAAAGTTTTAAAAGGAACATTATACTGAAATATTTTTTTTTTCACATTTTCATATTTGTAGAAAGGTAAGAAGTTGCTGATTGTTCCCTTCTGTGTTTGGTCACTCCAGAAAAAATGTGAGGATGCTGACAGGACAAAATGTAACACTTTAAAGTGAGCATTTTTTTTCTTTATTTTGGAAAAGTACATGGTTTAGCTAAGTGTTCCTTTATTTGCAAAAGGAGTCAAGTTTTTTTTTCAAGTAAAACCTCATGTTAGGAAAATTCTTGTCCCTGCTTTACATTAGAGAGTAATAAAGGTTTCTATCCTTTAACTATTCTTTAACTTTTTGGCTCCTTCCTCTAAAGCAAGCTGTTCGTCCCATAGCTATTGCCGCTCACTAGACCATCTCCAATGTTCTGATAAGTGTTCTTGGAAAGAACTTGTAATATATCTGGTTTTTAGCCACACCAAAGGCAGTGCTACTGGCCTTGGTAGGGATGACACTCACCTCTGGGAGACATTAAAAAACCTTCTGAAGACCATTTATCTTCAAAATTGCCTAGACAGTACTAGGGATCAGGTGTTTTTAAAGCTTCCCTGAGGGAAGTTTTTTGGGTGCTGTGACTTTGCAAAGCACTTCCATTTCAACGAACACATTGCATCAACATGTGTGCCCAGGAGACACATACAAATGTCGCTGGGGAAGGCTGTGATCTCATGGAGGGATGTCTCATAGAGGATTTCAGCATCCATGCAGAGAAGGTCAAAAGCAGTGAGGCTTTGCATGGCTCTGCACGTTCCCAGGAATGCTTGGCATGTCCCTCTTTGCCTGTGGGGAGGTCTGGGAAAATAAATTCTTTTACCTTTTCCCCTTGCAGGATAAACAAAACTACTACATGGAGCTCATCACAGGATGAAGGAAATTGGGCAGGTTTTTGTTACAATTACAGCAGAGCACTAGGGAGGGCAAGGATTGTGCTGGTTCCCTGGGTTCCAGGTCCTGCACTGAGCTCTGTGCAAGCTGATAATACTTGGGATGCCTGTGCCAGGCTGTGCACAAGAAGCCCAAAACCTATATCGCTTGCTCCTGAGAACCTGCGATTGGTGGCTTTTCCCTGAACTGTTTACAAATGCTCACAAGCCTTTCTTTAAAGGACACTTCATACATCAGTTAACAAGACAGCCTTTGAAATGAGTAGATGACCTTGCTGTCCCCTCAATTTTTAGGATTTTCTGCTCCTCTCTTCCTTCAGCCCTTTTTTGCCCTCAGTGAGATCTGTCTGCTTTTTGCTACTCTCTGTCAAAGTCAAAAGGATCACCGATACTGAAGCCCCCTTTTTCTTGCAACATTGCCATTAGTGAAGAAATGCAGTAATGTCAGTTATCCTGGAGGGCTGTTTTAGCAGTCTCTACAAATCTGGAGCTGCCTCTCACCAGCTGAAAGGCTGATTTTGGTGATCTGAAGACCCCATTCAGATGTTGATGATTCTGCAAACCAGTCGAACAAGGCAACACAACATCTCAATGAACCGGTAAGTATTACCATGAATCATTATGAATTCGTTTTAACCACAAACTGTTAATTAGCTGTGACCTCTATGTGGCATACGTACAGATATCTCTTTTCCAGATCACTCTCCTAATAATACTGTTTTCCGAATGAGCGCCATTGGTTTGTGGGGGTATCCATATCTCTCCACACTGAGTGTGAACAGTATATCAAAACCAGATATGTCATGACCACAACTTTTTGCATCCCTGAGTGTTCCCCAATTACTTGGTTATTTGTTTCTATGAGCCAAGAAAAGATTCCTAAAGCAAAAGTGTTTGAAGGCAAGGCAGCAGAAGGGAACACAAGGCTCCACAGTTCGGACCTAAATTTGCTGGATGCAGAAAATGTTTTTCTGAACTGGCCACCAAATTGGCCTCATCCAGTATCTTGTCTTACCAAGACTGGCACTTGACAGCTTCCCTGGCAGCACAGGAACAACCTCAGAGTGAAATGGCAAATGGGAGGTAATCTGCTTCCTCCCATACTCATTGGTTTGTAAATAGATCTCCATTAGTGAAACCTGAAGCTTAAGATCTCCTCACCTCTCCTAAATATTGCTAGCATTTATTATTATTATTACCTTTGTTTTTCTTGTTAGTTGAATACCATATCTAAACATCCCAAGTCAATTTTGGAGGGACTGTGGATGGAAATGTGAGGGGTTTATTTATTTTTAATAAGGATAAGCTCAGACACTAGAAACCAACTGTGTTTTCCCAGTTTTCGTATCAGTCCCCAAGCATCCTCCTACCACCATCTTACAAACTCAGACTGACACGGAGCTGATAAATTGACAGAAAGTATCAAATGTCAGCTAGGGCTCTGATTCCCTCTGGAGGCTCTTGGGAACAAAGTATGAACAGATTGTTCATGCCAGAATACCTCATTATTTTAAGCAAATTGACTTTCTTATTGACTACATTGAAAGGTTGTACACTAGTTATAATTACCAGTTCTACTTAATTTTCTTATATAAAAAGGTCTGAACTCTCTACTTGGCAGTATTATTTTGATTAACCTACTTTTTGCCCCAAGAGGCCATTTAATATTTAAAAAAGAATGGCTTGATTGTATAGATGTATAGCACATGCACACGATTATTGTGTTATAATCACCGCTACCTAATCTGAATGGTGAAGTGCATTACACTACATTTTGCAATGAACTATGAGATTTTGTAGAGATGGTGAGGTTAACAGCAACACACGCATTAAAAATAAAAAAGTCCTGCAACTGCAGGAGCACAAAGAGCATTCTGCGCAATCTACCGTAAAATACAACAGTGTGATGTGAAGCAAGAAGATTAAAGGATTTGTTTCACACCTTTGATTTTAGTTAGTGACTGTTTTATGATCACTGTATTTGGCTGATGTTTTATTGTTAATAATAATATGATATATTAGTTTTTACATTCTCTCCTCTATTGCTGTCAAATCCAACTTTCACTCACCTGTAGTTTCAAGCTGACAGAGTAATATGAACTGACTATGGTCTGGTCTGCTCAGATACAGTCAAGGTAATTGTTGGAAATAGCTGCTTGGCTTTCTGAGAGACAAGAGGGGGACTGAAAAGAGTCTGCTGATGCAGAAACATCTACCTGGAATGAGGGCCAGTGAAATGTCACTTGTAATCCCATTAGAGTGATTCTGGTTGGCTACCCTACACTGTCTTAAAGGAAACACTCTGTCTCTACAGTAGTTCATCGAAAAATAGGGGGAAAAATGATGACCGGTTCAATAAAAATGACACTGTCAATGGTCCAAAGCCAAATGTTGTACTCTCCTGTGTTCTAAAAAAAAATATATATATATATTTTTTTTTTTTCTAGATTTTTCTTTTCTTATAATCTTACAAAGTAGTTGGACTCCCTGCTGGCATTACAGTCCAGTTCTGATGCTATTTCAAACTGATCTTTCAAGCCAAGATGTTCAGAAGCAAACATTGATATCTTCCACATGCCAATTTTCTCTTGACACATTAACAAATCTCTGTGAAGTGCTGTTATACTATGACAGATGACTTCATAAAAGTGACCTCTTCTTATTCAGGTATTGGCCCTTACTATGTTTATCCTGTTGACAGGATACAATTAGAGGAATAAAGCCAGAAGTGAAGACCAAATTAGAATGTATTCTCATCATGAGAAAGGTAAAACTCTGCTTGCAGAAACTTTATTACTGGTAATGAGGCAAGAGGTAAGAAGAACCCCGCTTGGTTTTCAGATCACAGGCTGTGTTTGCAAGTGGGAGAAGAGAAAATAAGCATCTTTTCACTCATGAAGTGAGAAAATTGGATCTGGAATCCATTGGGAGAAGACATATAGGAACATACAATGTCATTTTTACTGTCACTTTTCAAACTTCTAGCAGTTTTTGGAAGCTCCAGTCAGAGCTTGAAAAAATGATCTAATAAAACACATACACTGTGTGGGGCTCTTGTGTTAGGGAATGAGTGACCACAATTAAAATGACCCTAAGATGCTTTAGAGTAAGATCTTTGCAATGTATAGTGAGAACACTTGAAATTGGTAGACTGCTTTTCCTGCTGCAGAATTATTAGCTCCCTCCAGAGAAATGAAATAAAACCCAAGTACACCCTGTTTAAGCAGAGGATTAACTGAAGACACAGGGCTGTCATTGAGATGTCATAGATCTGTAGCCATTGTACTGGAGCAGATTTAAGAAACACATTAATTTTCTGGAACTATTTTGCCACAACATTCTAAAAGCAAAATTTAGGGAAATAATTGCTTTCTAGTCATTTTTTAAATGAAAATGACACAAAACTATAAGCGCCAGGAGACTGGCTCATATACAAGAAAATATACCATCCTGAGAGCTTTCTGGAGGAGCGTCTGGAGGACAGGCTGGATGCCTGACTTGATCCTAAACAGCACTGGATGCCTGTTTGTGGGCACTTAAATTGAATCCCACATCTCTGATGACTATAGTGGAAATTTAGGCACCTATCTTACACATGGATACTTGTAGATCTCAACATTTAGGTGTCTTGGTCTGAGCTGGATCCGATTTGCCGTCTCAGGGTTGTGAAGGATCTGAGCTCTGGAATCCCAAATGAACTGACATATTTCCCTGTATGTTTTCAACCATTATTTTAAGGAAGATTTCAGGCACATCTGTTTGTTTGGCTACTGTAGGTCTAGTAGGAGCCTGGCATTTACCTGGTGCAAGTTGTAACTCTGGGAGCAGGTATCAATATGCAGTGCATTGAAAGGTCTATGCTGAAAATGCCCTAAATCCTACCGTTTACTCTGAGTTTGGGTGTTATAATGGACCTATGAAATCGCACATTACTAATGCTAAAATATATTCTGCAATTGCAGTGCTATTTACTAACAAATATATACATATATAAAGTAAGTATGTCAAAACAAGTGTTTCTTATTTACTCTACAAGACTTTATTGTCATCTTGGGTGCCATACTACTTATTTCTTGTATGTATCTCTATGTACACCTATATATGAATGTACAGATATATGACTACATATTTAAAAAGAGAGATAGGTGCATGTGCCATGCAGAAGGTATAACTATGTGTAAGAATTGTTATGTGTTGTGAAAAGCTAAAGCAGAAAAAAAGCTTCTCTACAGAAGCATAATAGAGCACTAATAAATCAGCTTAGCACAGTTCATTATGCTCACATGTTGGTTTTTCAGCAAGACAGCACTGCTCATTGCACTTAAAATGTTAACGAGGGAACAATGCTTTTACTACAGCTGTGGTCCAAAAACGTGTGTGCGGAGAAGTAGTTATGTAACTCAGCAGCTCCGTGTGGGACTGTGTATTCAAGCTCTAATGGATCCATCTGTGCTTTCCTACAGTTGCACCTATGTTATACCCACACCTGGTACTTTCAGAGAGGTGGAGCCTCTTGTTAGAAGCCTCATGTTAGAAAACAGAGAAGAAGGAAAACCAAATTTGTGTAAAACCTGTTGAAGAGATTAATTAATCTCCTTCCACGTGGAATGTCTGATGAATTTATAGCTGTACACAATGCACTTTACATCCAGAAAGACAGGATTCTGTTGTGCATTTGTGTCTGATATTATTGATGGCAGAAGCGGCACGCTGTTAACCTTTGGAGACTCAAACCCTTGCTGTGCTTTGCAGGACATGTATATTTCGGCAAGTGCAGAGTTACCCACGCTAGTATGTCAAGGCAACTCAGCCTTACTATGAAGACATGGCCTCAATGGGAGAAAGTTAAGGTCATTTCCATCTTTGAGTGTTGACAATGGCAACAGGAATTACAGCAGTGCGTATATCATGGTTACTAGGATGTTTTTTTTTGCCTACAGGGATGTTGACTTTCTTAAATGGCCACAAAACAGTAGCAACTTCTGACTGATTCATAGCTGTTGAAGTCCAGGTATCAACTTATTGAGTAGCCTGGTTCCTCATGCATTCATAAATATGGTATCTTACAAGTGACTAAAACATACTTAAAACATTTTTTTTTCTTTATCTGGCATTAGTGTCTTTTCAGAGAGAGCAAAGCTGTGAATATTCCAGGGTTTGGAAATGTAGCAATTCTCTTCCCATTCAAAGCATTTCACAGTCCACAAAAAGCCTAATATACCATAATGTCATCTTATTATGCATACCTTACCCATTGTACAATAAATGTCTTGAGGACTGCCTTTGTACGTGTATTTTTGCCAAGTACAGCATCATGACCTTGCTTTCTGGTTCCAGCTTGGGAGCTGGATCGGGATAGTTGAATGAACTATAGTCCATCAAAAGGAAAGTATGTGGTGAAAAAATTGTCTCTTCAGGAGCTGTGTGACTGAGAGATCTGTGAACTGGTCAGAGATAATTAAGCTCAGAAACAGTGTGTTTCTGGCAGGAAAAAATGGTAGAGAGTATTAGCTACCCTTCTGGAGTATTAGAAACTTTTTCTAAGGTAGGTTTTATGGTCAGTGATTCAGGCATCTGATTTTCACTTTGAAAGCAAAAATTCCTAGATTCAAATTGCAGTTGAGATGCTTCCATCACAGCTATCTTGAAGGCATTTAAATGCCACATAGAAAAGTGCACTTTAAAAGCTCAAATGTTCCCCCTGAGTACTTGCAGGAGATGGTTACAACTCTCATGGTCCACAGAACACAGTGCAAAGCTCCACTGGAACCACACGATATTTGGCCTGAGATATTCCTGTCCTATACACCAAGTGTCTTTAATTAAGAGCTAGTCATCTTCTTCACCCCAGTCATTCCCAACTTCTGCTTCAATTCTCCAGTCTGAGAAATGTCTGGTATGGTTTCTGACCTTAAACAAATCCAAATAAGCAAAATGTTTCTTAGAAGTTGTTTCACTCCTCCTTCTTTCTGTAATTTTATACAATTCATCTACTGGCTCAATCACAGATAAACTAGCACAAATCAATGAAAAAGATTTCAATCTTAATTGCCTCTAATTCGCAATGGAATAATTAATTGAACATACTGTATCCTGCAAGGCTTCTGTCCTTTGTTCTGCAGTTTTACTGTGCCATGTTTAATTGATTCTGGTAGTAGCTTATAATGGACTGCAAGAGCTCTCTTCATAAAATAATAAAATAAAAAAAAAATTGTAAAGAAGACTTACTGAATTGCATGTGAAAAAAGGCACGTTTCCAGCAGCTGGATGGACTGTAACTTGTAAATTTTACCTTGGCTCATAAAGCAAACAGCTCTTACAATCATCTTTTACACTGCCTCCTCCTCCACAAAGCCAGGAGACAAGATTTTTTGGAGATATGTAAGAAAGAGATAAGGATCCGTGTAAAATTACTCTGAACTAAACTATGATCCCAATAGTAACGGTTATTGCTATTTTCTGAAAGATGTCCCAGCATCATCAAAGATAAATAACATTACTGATTTAGCACACGCTCACTTCTGTTGCAGAAAAACCCGAGGAACTATTAATTCCTCTGAACACTACATCAGTAGAAGGAGAAATTATGATCTTTTTATTAGGGGACTATGACTTATTGGGGCATTCGGACTCTTCCATTTTCTTTTTTACAGATTTTAGTCAGCTCACTAAACTCTACCTATAATTGAGTAAAGTTAGTTGTCATTCAACTCTGCTTTTTCTTTTGCCATTTGGTTTGTACATTACCCTCTTTGGTTGTGGTTTCAGAAGAGCTTGAAGATTTTCTTGTTTTTTCTCCTAGTTTCCACCAAATTCTGTGCTCCAAGTTCCTTATTCCTACCCATGTGTCACATTTCTCTCCACGCAACTGTGGAACTGTTGTGTGGTTTGTTTTTGTTTTTTTTTTTTTAAACCCAGCTCATTTCAGAAATCTGAGTTACGGTGAAGCTCTGCAAAAGCAGCACTGGTAGAACGAGGTATTAAATTATTCCAGTGAGACACGGGCTGGAGGTGCCTGGGGCATGATGGGCTAAGAAAATCTTATACAGGTTTTTCAGCTGGAGAAGATGGAGCATGGAATGACACAAATGAATCAGACAGGAAAAAAAAAGATGATGAGCTATTAGGGCTGTTGAAAGGGAAATTCAATTGACTGTCATCTTTATACAAATCTGTGGGAGTCAGGCTTGAAGTTGTAGTGCAGAGGTCTGAGAGAGCAGATATAGTACTGCTAAAATACAGGGATTTTGACTGGTTTTTAACATAGCCTTGTCCCATGTGTTAAATTACAGCCCTGTCCCACTTTACCATTGAACAGTACCACTGAGATGCATTTTCATTTACCTGTTTCTTCGTATCATGTAACATCCACTTTGTACAGAGATGCAAATAAATACAAAAAGTGCAGGAAAATAGTGAACCAGAATCTCTGTGTTCTGTTTTGAGCTAAGATCCTCTCCTTTCCTGCTCTGCTCCCTTTTTCTGTACGTCTTCTGCATTGTCATATTCAGATCATGCCTCATTTAGCTGAATTACTCAGGTCACCTTAGATTAATTGTGCAATTTGGCACTGATGCCGCTTATATATCCCTATCTGAGTGCTGTGTCAAAGAAGTCATAATAAAAGCAGGATTTAAAAAGATACCTGCTAGCAAACAAGAACATAGACTAGGAAATCTGGTATTTGCCATCACCTTGGTTTTTTATGATTAATTAGTGGATGTACTGGAGTAATAATCCTGTGCATGTGCAATTTTGCTCTACATTTTCCAAGCCCATCCCTTCAATTCAACCTCCCATCCTCATTAATTTTAAGTGTGTGATGTTGAAAATGTTCCTTTCTTACAGCACCTTTGTCTTGTAAATTTATTTTCTTAATTAACAATTTTGCAAACAGGATGGCAGTGGGACCTTAGGATGTGTCTCGTTTAGAAAAAAAATCTGTCCTGAAAAGCTGGTTTTCATTTTCAGTTAAAATCAGCTAATATGGGAAGAGATTCAACTGAAAAGACATCCCAAATATTTGTACAGAAACTTATGCTGTCATAGAAAGACTTTGAATGAAATTTATGTTGTTTAAAATATTATCTTCTTTCATAGGCATTGCAAGTTAACCTCCCCCTAGAAGCCCTAATCTAGCTATACATTTAAGAATATACTTGCTTTAATCAGCTACAGCAGTGAGTGAGATTATTTAAATACTTAAATTTCAGCATATGCCTAAGTTTCATGCTCAGTTAGGTTCCTAGTGTATTATGTCAATGTTAAAAAGTGTGACAGCTTAGAAAATCACAATCACATTAAAGCTAGATTCTTTTCTTTGCTTGCCTTTTTATTATATGTTCAATATGTAACATTAATATTTATAAGCATATGGAAGGCATATTTACAAGCACTTTCCTGTAAATAAGGTGCTTGGAATTATTACAGCATTTCTTGGTTTTATTTTTCTTCACCATTTTATGGTTTCTTTATCTGTTTTCATGATTTTTTTCCTGAACTTTTCCACTTTAGGTTTACCATTCCTTTAATACACTGAAAATAAGCAGCATCCTTCTTTCTTTTCTCATTTTGAACTGTTATCTCTGTTTGCTTCTATTGACATATTTAACTTTTTTTTTTTTTTAATTGTCAGTGATTTTCTACACCTTTGTCTTTCATCCGGGCTTCATTTTACTTTCTCTTTTTCATGTTTTTCCTATTGTTTTCTAGCTCCATTGCTTTGCCTGATTTCTGCTCCGCATCAACAGTGACAAAGAATGGACCAACAATGACTATGGTATTTTCTTTGCCTAAGACCACCAGGAGAATCTTCGGTCCCTCCTTATTTCTGACACAGCATGCTTAGAAAGCAGAATGCAAAGAGCAACGTACCTGAAGGATATTTTTTTATGTCAGACCTGTAAACATCTGCATATCTAGAGGGCAAGGATTTTAATTCCAAAGCAGAATCTTTACTCACCCAAAAAGAAGCACAAATAATTACCTAGCAGTATATATATATTTCCTGGGGAATGCTTTGGAGACATTAGAAACTCACATCCATTGATTTTACTCTTTGCTGCCTAGTATTGAAACTATGAATGTTAAAAGTCTTGTCCTAGCAATGATCTGAAAAAAGCTTAAAAAAGAAATCAACATGGTGAAGTTTATTGTTGCACTTTAAGCTCTAACATCTGAAGCCTATTTTAGGCTTTTAGAGGTTTTTTAGTATGTTTTATGCTAGTAGTGGTTGGAAATTTTTGGACAAAGTTAACAAAAAGAAATTAGATGTCTTAGTCCAGATGCAGCCCTCTGTGAGACACCTCCGATGCTGGTTTAGCTGTGAGGCAGAATAGCACTTAAAGCCAGACACCGTGGAGATATGAGGTCCTCACTTCTGGGGTAGGCTTCCTGGGTGATTTGCCCTAAAACCAGAGAGCTTATGAAATCCCTGCTGCAGTCCTGTAAACCTGATATCCTTGTAGAAATACATGTAGCCAGACTGCCAATTTCAATGCCTCCTGAGAGCTTCTACTCTGCAGAAGATTCTGGCATAAAACAATTTCAGACCAATTCAGTTTTTTTCAAAAGAATAAGGATTTTTCCACAAATTGTGAGCATTGCCTTTTGTCTAAACTGTCCTTAACACCACCCATTTGGAATGATAAGAAAAAAATTAGCAGCAGCATATTGTTCTCATGCTGTTCTTAAGTGTGAGATTATAATTTTGTATATTCCCAGGATAAAAAAAAATAAAACCTCCTACAGTCTAGTCCTGACCCTTCCTTTAATATGTCCCATTACCTGGATTAAATTGTGTAACTTCTCTATCTCTTTGATTAACCTTCTGAAAAAGTATGGAATACCATACTTTTATTTTTCATTAGTACTCAATGATTAAAATATTATTTTAATAGTTTAAATTTATTATTTCATTTTTTTTTTCCCTTGCAAGGACAGGAGAAGAAGGTGGAGGAGGGGGATTTTTTTTTTTAATTGACAAGTACAGTAAGTCTTTCAGTGGAAGCCTAATCTGAAATGCTGGTTCTCTAAAGGGATCAGTAGCCCTTGTAAGCGGTGCAGCAAGACTAATTAAAGCAAATATTGAATCAGACAAGATTTACATGGATGTATAGTATATTGCTTTTTGATTATTCAACAAGAAGTTCTACTAACCTTGTTTTCAATGACCTTTAAGAAAAAATGCATTCCCTTTAGGTTTACTATAGTGAAATCTCATAATTCCTCATTTCTACACACAAATACTCACCTTGTAATTTATGTAGAAAAAGGTGCCTTTCAAAATCTAGGTTGAAATATACAAAAAATGAAAAAATTACTCTTAGTTGAAAAATATCTTGGGTTCTAGTTGTGATTTTGCCAATGTCCAGGACAGCTATAAATGTTTCGACCATGAATTCAGTGTAAATTATGTCTCAAGTTGAAAATATGTCTGTCTTGTGATAATACCTGGAGTTTAGTTTGCCTGGCAGCTGTGGATAATCAAAGCCTTGTATTGGATAGGATCAGAGAAACAATCCATATTTTGTCACTGATGCTTCAGTGCAAATAAGCAAGTAAGACATGGAGGCAATGCTATCTTTTCATTTTAAACGGTGTGCTTTAGAGCTGCCTGACACATCATTTAACATCCATTCAGAAATGCAATATTCTTTGCTTAACACTGAACATTCATTTCTATCTGAATTCTTTCTTCAGCCAAAGACTAACCTGTATCCCATTGCACCTGGCAATTTCGGAGCATGGATGTCTTTCCCAAACAGACTCTCCCCTTTAGAGCCTTGTGCACCACCAAACAAAATAATCAGTGTCAGAGGTACAAGGCAATCGTTTTATCTAAAGCCACCCACTCCTCTTTTGTTTTCCTGAGAACATTGTGTGCTTTTTATTTTACATCCTCCTCTTCAGATCTGCAGATGTGAAACTTTAAATGCAGGGTATTAAAAAAAAAAAACATGAAAATTACAGAGCTTTGCAGTCAAGCACTATGTGTCTACAATTCTACAAGAGAAGAGTAGAGATAATTTTACATGTTACTTACAGACATTCATGTGATAAAAAGGAAAATAATAACCTTTTCCACAAAAATGCAGATTGCTATCTGCATTTAATACCAAATACTAGAAAATGAAATGTGCATTAGTTTCTGTGAAGTAGATAAGCCTTTACAATGAAGCTCTAAAGGGGCATTTCTATGAATAAAGGAAACTGTAAACTGAATATCAGAAAATGCTTCCTAGCTGTTAGATCTAGTACAGGTAGATACAAGCAGTTTAGATACTCTAAACTTATGAGAAATGGATACTGCATTGGCAGACCAACCAGAGGAACAATCTGTAAGAAAATCCTCTAAAATCTAAGAATAATCCCCTCCATGTCTAATTCTACGGTTATCTGATAAAAAAAAAAAAAAAAGATGTACATCACACCCTACCATCACACCTTACTCTTTTTGGGTTTAATAACAGATGACAGTTAAAATTGTGGCTGAAAAGCTCACTTTTCCTTCAATGGGCCAGAAATTCTCCCTCCGGTACAAAAGTATTCCTGGTGTAGAATATAGTTGGCCTTATATCTAACATGATCAGAAATAAAAATGAGTAGCTTTTCTCTCCGTAAATGTCAGGTTTATTATAAGCATAATATACTACTATTAACTGGTTTCTAACAGCACTTAGAAGTCCCAGAAGAGACTGAAATGTAAAGCAAGAGATATTATTTCTCCCAAACATCTGACAGGATGGAGACAAAGAAACAAAGAGATCTATCTAAGACTGAAATCAGTGAATGAGCTTGGATGAGACCCTAGGTATCCTGATTCCCATGGACTTTCCACAATCCAGCACTTTTTTGCATGTGACTTGTAGAAGTGTTTTGTGACACCAAATGTGAAGCACAAATGATGGAGCAAGGTTGAGAGTTCTGGAGAATAACTTTACACAGAGTTCAGGAAAGATGTGCTAAAATTCAAAGGCAGGTGTAACAGAAATACATCTACTCAGACTCTAACATACATTTAAATCGACACAAGAGACATACAATACAAAACACCTCAGCAGGAATAATTAACAGTTTCTTAAAATGGGTCAATGCTATGTTGGGAAATACATGGAAGAGCATAACCTACAAGACACAGAAGGATGCAGTTGCCTAATTGCAGGCAGGTAGTGCCATTTTAGACACCCTGGGATACATGAGAGCTCCGAATGGGACAGAGAGATGACACAGAGGAGCTACATGAGACTAATCTCTTTCTAAAGAGGAAGATGAAGACTAGATGGGATAGGCCTACACTATCCATATGGGTATTAGATGGCTACATGGGAGCACTACGTAACTAAACAATTAGCTCTGGAATGACTGTTTCAGAATTTGTATCATCTTATTCCGGCACCTACAAGATGAATGGTCTACATAGCTACTGTGCACAAATTAGTCTTCCCCAATACAGACATTAGAGTTTAAGATGTAATTAGTCTGACCAAAAGCAAGCAACCACTTTGTAATGATACCGTGTGTGCCCTGAACACTGTGGATTTTAAGGAGGTTACAAGCTCTCTGGTGAGTATTATAGTGACTTGCTCAGCTGTAGACATCTATATCATAGAAACTGGAATGAAGTTCCAGTGAAGATGAAATCCCACCCAGTGCCCACATTTCACTCACAGGGCGTGGGTCAACTATGAGAAATGAGTGAAAGAAATTAATAAACTGATGTGGGAATGGTAGCAGGTTTCAGATACAGAAATTACTGCTACAGTGTGAAGGGGAGCAATCTATTCCACAGGCCAATGCCAGAAAGGATTAGAAATAATGGGTTTCAAAAAGCAAAACCATTAGGAGAAAAAAAATCCCAAGCAAACCCTCTTTTGAACAATATGGGTAGGGAAACCAAGCAGAATGTTGGGGAACTAGTGATGACTCCATCACTGGAAATCTATGAGAAGATCTTAAACAAACATCTGTCAGGGCTAACACATCTGCTGTTGATGCCTCTTAGGGCAAGCAGATAGATAAGACAGCCTCTGAGATCCCTCCCAGCCATACGAGTCTATGACACAGAAATGAATAATTCATTTTTTATCTTCGCAGAGATTTGGAAATAAATAATAACTGAAAGTCTAATCTTAACAAAACTCAGAAGGCTAGAAAAAACACATATAAATCATTGGTAATCCTGGAAGATAATTTATACTGCATTGCAAAAGTGCTCAGCACCTAGACAGTTAGGCAGCTTTTCGTAATACCTCAACTACAATTCAAATGTCTAGTGAAAACAGACTTGCCACGTCTACCAATCAACAATTTAGAGATATTCTACATGAGTTGCCATATGAATTTTGAAAAACAGAGCAAGTAAGGTGGAGGAATAGTCCCTTCTAACCGATAAGGTGTCAGATCTTTGACTGTACATGATCCATCATTGTGACAAAGACAACATATGATTAATTTAGTCAGTTTTACTGCTGAATTTACTTACTGCATAGTCTGTGCTACAATTTAGCATAGTCAGGCACCCATACGTAGGGAAGTAATGGATATTTGAAGTATGCCCGAAATAGCCCATGTTAGTCACTAGCATCAGTATTATTTACTCTGGGAGCATGCACTTGAACAAAACAGAGGCTATGTACAACAGATAAAAACCAGATTAAAAACATTTGTTTTAAAAAGGTTAAACTGTTTATGAATAATTTATTCAAAATGCTTCATGTAATTAGCAATACAGGAATTATTTGGTAATAACTAAACCATTACTGTGCACTTTCTGAATTAACTTAACAGCCTCTACTGTCAATCTACAAAAATGGTACAGGAACTCAATAACATTTTCTCAGATAACTGCTTTTGCGTAAGCAGCTTTGGTGCTTTTGAAACTATTTCGGCTGGATTAACAGCACTAGGTGCCCTAGATATGGATATTATTTCAAATTGGTTTTAATATTCCTTTCACTGATTGGTATCAGTGTCAACCTCTGTCCTGAAGGGTTTGAACTACAATACTTGTGCCTAAAGCTTTGCAGTTACTTTTGTTGGAGTATGGCCAAAATAATACATCTCTTTTGCTGTCTTATCCCGTTTATCTCAGGTTCTGAAATCATCTTAAGTAAAAGGAAATACTCATAATTTAAGAGCTCCTTTCTCTGGTATCCTTCACTCTTGGGTTTATGAGGCTTTCATCATGGTACCCCCTTAGAGATACTGTTTGTTCTTTTCTTCCACCTTCATGCAGTATGGCTGCACATTAAGGTGTTAGCATAAACATTTGACTTGTTTCCTTTGCTCCCATCTATGCTGGGAGGATAGGATGTATAGGAGATAAGGATGTATAGGAGATAAGGATGTATAGGAGACCAGGAAGGTGAATGAAGGATAAGGACAGAGTACTGGTCTGAAACCTTGGACAGAAATTTCTCAAGAAAAAAACAAGTCAAAAGCTGAACTAAGGTTCAAGCCAAATTTTCTCTTAAACATGTTCAAATAAAACTTCTTGCCTTTAGAATCAATTAGACTGTGCATTTTGCCAAACATTGTCCAAAAAGTTCAAATTTATTTAGGAGCTCCTTTGGCATCATCCATTTCTCACTGACAAGCAAGCCTGAAGCACACTTTCCAAATATATAGGAGTTTTACTGTTTGGATGCTCAGCTAAAACCATGGACTTAATTTTCAAAAGTAATGAGGACCTACACGGGCCTACTGATTATAGATGGCTGAGGAACTTTGACAGTCTTTGAAAGTCCAGAATGTAGTAACCCACTGAACATCCCAAAAGGAGGCAGCCAACAATGATGAACATCACTGAAAATGTCTTTGGTTTTCTCCTGACTTCTAAAATTCATACCAATGACACTCACCCCTCTTGGTGGGACGTGTATTCATGAGCCTAAATTTGAAAAGGTAAAGAACTGCAGACAGCTATGCTAAACCAGGACCAAGAACAGCAGAGTTCTCTGGAAACATGCAGTGTTATTATGCCTCGTATTCTGCTGTCAGCTTTGCATTTCAGAACTGAGCATGACACCCTGAGCATGCCTGCTAAACCAAATGTGAATAAAAATTCATATTACAGCAGTTCTGTTACCAGAAAACCTCTATTAACGATGTCCAATTTTGCTCCAATATACATATCCCATGCTTAAGTGTATTGCAGTCTGTATTATTTCTTTGTGTGTTTGTATGCTGCTAAGATTTATAGTGCACAACCATCCAATTGACACTGCAATGGAAAAGAAAGCTCTGCAAATACAATGAATGTACATAAAAATCTGTCCTGTAAGAAAGCAAAGGAAACTTCTTTTAAAAATATATTGTATGCAAAGCAGATGCTGATGCTGCTTTGAATGTTTCACAGGGTTTTTGATAGCATCTAATTTGCCTGTACTATTTACAGTATCAGTAAAAAGCGTTCTTCATTTTATAAATGGAAAAATGTCAGAGAACTAAGTTGTATGTTCAAGATAGTGAGGAATTATGTAAACTCGGTGCCCTTTGTACACTCAGGGAAATGCAATGAAAAAAAATATTTAAGAAATGGTCTACAAACTCCTTGTAATCGCCTCTTCAGATCATCATAGCTTTTCAGCCTGTGATGTATATAATTTTAATTTATGATGTGGGAAGGAGATTTTTGGAAAGAGCTTCAGCTGCTTTTCTCCTTATGGCCACTCCTGTCAGGGCTCTTCAGTATTTTTCTGTCTTGAGGGAATTCTGTCATGTACTAAACAACCTGTTGAGTGTAGTGCAAGTAAAAGAACGTTCATAGCCCTTTGCAAGATTGGGGTCTTTACATTGGTTGCATCTGGATCAGAGATAGATTTCAGGGGCATGTCATAGGTATATTTGTGCCTGAGTATGTCTCTCCCCAAAAATACCTCATTATACCTCTCCCCTCAGTATATCTCAGCTGGAATGAATTTCCACATTCTGTGTTAAAAAGATATTTTTTCAAATTATATATTTGTTGCTAGTAGATGCAATACAAATTACAAGAGTAGAATGTGGAGAATTGTCAGATGTAACCTGTGATTAAAATATTAGCTATTAAGTATTATTTAAAATCTGGGGGGGGGGAGAAAAAAAATTTAGCCCTTCCTGCTAAGTGTTCAGTACAAGAAACATGAAAAATTGTCTCAATACGAGTCATATATGAGAGATGTTAAAAATCTCTCTACTGAGAAGCTGATAAGTGAAATTAGTATTTCTTGCACTTCTAATGCATTTGACTCTTCAGGAATATATCCAGGTACTTGCAGCTTCCTTTAAACCCTTCTGCTGTACTACATCTAAGGTATCTACGTTTCCACAGTTTTGTCACATTAGATAGTTATGAAAGCATGTTATATATACTTTAGTTTTTAAGAAGTTGCATGTTTATCCAGCATAAAATGAATACAATAATCTGTAGACCAAGACTCATAGCATGATTTCGATGTCTAGGTTCCAGTTTTGTACTCAGAACACAAAAGTTCAGATCTAAGTTATAATAGATTATTTTCTAACAAGCATCAGCCTGTTCTAAATATTAAAGTACATTACACACAGTGACAACCCCCCCAAAGTACAATGCTTCATCGTGCAGGAGCATCTCGCTCTTTGCTTATGACTTCCATTCGTACTGTGAGTTTTCCAACTGTTCAAACAGAAACTCTGTTTTGGTAGCAGCTTGTTGAGAGAACTCCATGTTTTCCCAGTATGTACTTGAAGAAGATTAATGAGTCTTACTAACATGCCAAGTCAATCTGTTCCCTCCTGTCAATCAACTCCCATAGAACAAGTATGCCTGTCTCACTGGCTATATTTTCATGTAGATACATTGCAAAAGTTTAATTAAAACACTAACCACAACTGATTATGAAATACATTCCAGAACACTATTTAAGAAATAATTGGATAGGTATTAGGTAATTATTTTTATGAAGAAACTTTCCTTCAAGGGGTCAGGAAAGGATAAACAAAGGAAAGGATAAACAATATGAATAATTTGACAGAATAATTCTTATGATTGAATTCTGATTTCTGTTGTCAGTTGGTTCAGACTGTTTTTTAAAATGATATCTACTTGCAACATCCTACTTGCCTATCGTCCAAGAATAAATAATTTACATTTACATTAAAGAAGTACAGTATCTCTCTCACCTTGCTGGCTAGGGTAGGAAGGAGAAGAAATTTTGTAAATAGGGAAAGCAGATGACAATTTTTGCAAGACTCACTTTTCATGTCAGCAAGCAATAAGGTATTAGCCTATTCCATTATATCAATTTTAAAAGAAAGAAATTAATAAACAAGATGGGGATTTCTCATTCCCTTGAATTCCGTGGAGTTTCAGTGTGTGTAAGACACTGCCGTCACTCTTCCAAGTGGAAATTTGTGGGGTAATATAGTGCTACCTACCCTACATTGCATACAGCCTGAAAAACTGCAGACTTCACCTCTCAACCAGCTAACTTGTTACAGGTTAACTACAGGTAAACCAGAGCACGGATGAATTACCTAGCATAGTCAGATCTGACACTGGAGGGAGTAGTCCTTTGAGAAGGCAGTAATAGGAGTCAGGGGAATATCCAAGGGGAAGTCAGTCATAGTAGGGGAAAAAATGAGAGACTAGAGTAGAGAGAGCAAAGGGAAAGGAGATGAAAGTTCATCTGGGGAAGATTGAGTACCACTTACAGAGGACAAGAACCTGAAAGTCTGAAAACCATTTCTACTTTAATTACTCAAGTTTCACAGTGATTAAGTGCTTTCCAACAGAAAAATACATAGAATGTAAAAAAAAAAAAGTAAAGATATATATGTATATGTCTTGAACAGATTGTTAACAACTGTAATTCCTCTTGTTCACTGAAGCAGGACAGCTTCTAATCTGTTTTCTAGTTAGCAAGAAGGTCCAAAGGGAGTGAAAATTCAGTAGGACCCAGAAAAAAAAGAGACAGTTAAGGCACTGCAGAAAAAATCACAGCTGAAACACATTTATTTTTTTCATAAATAGTAAATGTTGATCAATTAACTTAAATTGAGAACATTAAGAACAAGGAATTATTATATTTGCAGAGGCATTACATTACTGAGGGAAACATAACAACCATGGCATGGCCTGTTTCAAAGAACATACATGTGGTCCCTACCCATCACAGTCATTGAAAGAGGGATCAGACCATCCTAGCTTTTCTAGTGATTGAAGGTGTAGCCCAAAATATTGAAAGTTTCAGTGGACAAAATCTCTGCAGGGTCATGGGGTTTTGTCCCCTACCACACTGGGTGCTGGCGGCAGCTCTGGCACTGTCTGGCACTTAAAAAGAGAGATCCCTTAAGAGTTGCCTTTCTGGCTTTTTTTTTTTTTTTTGTCCTACATTCATAGGCTAAGAACTTCTGGTAGAGCCCAGCTTGTTCTCAGCTGTCTTTAGGTTGATCCTCATAGTCGTTCTGGACCCAGAATCTCACTTCAGTCCTCTAGTTGTCTTGCAGTTTCTCTGCCATATCATCTGCTCCTGATCCACTTGAACAGGTAGAATTTGTTTGGGAATTGCATGGTGAAAGCATCCTGGATCAATGTCTCTCCTTTATATATGTCTATGAGAAAAAGAAAAAACCCAACTATGTCATTGCTTTGCATGATCAGGAAGACTGAAGATAATAAACCACATCAATATTCAGACATGGACTACTGAGACCTCTACCCACAGGTCAAATTTTGTAACTTTTCATCTGGAGCCCAAACCCAATTTTATTACCTTGGAGATCATACAAAGAATGAATCTTTAGAAAACTACAAGCAAATGTATGAGAGTATAGTAGAAATTACCAAGAACCTTTTGCATTTTTGTAATCTATAAGTTATGCTATTGAGGATGGAGTGAAATGAGATGAGCTCCTACTAGACCTTGTGCACTATTAGGCTTGAGAAAGCCAGTAGAACATGGAATTTGATGAGTATATGAGTGGTACATGAGTGGAGTTTAGACAGAAGTGTGAGAAAATGGGGTCAGAAAGAGCTGCCGCTGCTATGTATCACTGGGTAAAGATCTAATTCTACAGACTTCATGGTCTTATGGAACCTAGATTTCCATCTCTTAAGATCTCTGGTAAGCAGAACCAGGTGGTCTAGCTCAGATATACATTTGGCGTTGAAAGAGGGAGAGACAGAAGGAACTGCAGGCTGGAGTCATCTGCTCAGGTCAGAGATTACCAGACTTCCTAGGTGCAAATACTGAAGTGTGTGGGGCTGGTAAAGCTGGGAAATAATATTTCCAGTCATGACACATCTGCTTGCTTGGAGAACTTCCATCTGGCTATGTTTACCTGCCGCTGCTGTATAATTAAAGGGAATTTCTGGTTTTAGGTTGTTAGAGGTTCAGAGCGAGTTGGGAAAGCATCAGTTCCTGAAGTGATGGTAGGAAGTTTTAAGACAAAAAGGAACTCTGACATGCTGTTATTGCAGTTGTCATGCCCAGAGTGCCACATACGTCATCCCTTGGTAGGATTCATGTGCCCCCCTCACATGCACCCTCTCCATGTCCCCTCGACCAGAAATGTACTCATCAGAGGCCAGCTCCTGGAAGGGGTCTGGCTGTGCCTGGAGAGATCTGGGAAGATCATGTCTTGGACGATGCCACCAGGTCTGAGTTTGAAAGTGGGCTGAGCCTGAGGTGTGGCAAAGACCCCTCGCTGAGGTGGCCCTGAGACTTCTGTTGGACACTCGGTTCTGCCCTGCTGACAACAGTCTGTGGACACTTAAGCATTCCCTAGTGACTACCATCCACATATCTTGTGAAAATCATCTTAAAAAGCAAAAGTACATCTTCCAGCCCTAATTGCTGCAGTCCTTTCTCTAAGGGAATACCTTTCTTCACCTTTTGTTTCTGAACTGAGCATTGCTCTGTTGACACGAGCCTCAGTCTCAGCCTAGCTTCTCAAAGTAGTGTTTTGTTTTTCAGAGAGTTTTTCCATAGGTCTTCTCAGACAGAAACCTACACCATGGTTCCATCTAAGGGCCGGCCTCAGTCCTTCCCCGAGAGCTGCTGTAGCAAGAACAGTGGGTGGAGAGTTCCTTCACAATTACGGTTCTTTTGTAGAGGTCTGTAAAAGTAGATATGTCTTGGGATGAGGGGACTGACAGGGCAAGATGTGATTACATCTACAGGACATGTAAAGACAGAACTTGAGCATAATGACCCCACCATTAAGAACTTTTCCTCCCAACTTGCTTACCTAGGCCACTGTGGGCTCAGGCTGGAAAGTAAGCAACTGGGGAGTCTGGACTCTAGTGCAGATTTAAACCTAAAGTTATATAAAGGCATATACATGGTCTATGCTACTTGAGAGCCTGGTGGCATGTGTCCATGGGGAACAAGAAAGGGTTTTCTCCTCAGATGTTCCATGCATTAGGGATGGAGAGCAGGAGGTTGTCATGGGAAACCTTAGAAGAAGCTGCAGAGTCTACAGCAGTCTGAATCCAGCAAGAGAGCAGTTTCTCTCCTCTGAGGCTCCCACAACTCTCCCCTCCAAGATTATATTTGGCTTCCTTTCTTTTTATTTCTTTTAATATTAGAAGCCAAAAATGCTCCTATTGAGTGTCGAATGACATTTCAAGATTTTATTAAGTACATCTAAGCATGCATTTCTTCACTGAAATTGCAAGTACGATGTTTTGCCTTAAAAAGGGTATGGGGTTTTTTTGTAGAGGTTTTTTTTTTTTAAAATATTTTTGATGCTTTAAACCAGGGGTTTTACTGGCAAACACAGAAAGGGAAAGGTTCTTATTCATAAAAATGCCTGAGGCTAAGAGCATTAGAAATACCGCATGCATTAATAAAGACTTGGTAATTTAATCATAGTATTGAATAACTGCAGAAGCCCAGCACATGCCTACATAAACTGCCTGCTTGTGTGGTGTGGTGTGGTTAGGATGTGTCTAGATATCTGGTATGCAAGCTTAATGTATGAGCTGTTCTTTAAACTGCTGATTACATCCTTAGGCAGGTTTTACTGAATTAATAGGACTTGTTGATTAGTAAAAAATCATCATGAATCCTAGTTTGCACAGTACTATCTAACATAAATGTTTGCCTTAAAGGTAGTAAGTTTTAAATGAGTGAGTTAATACACATAAAATATAAAGTATAACATGAACAAACTTAGCAAATCTAATTTAGCATTAAAACACTTCTCAGAAAATTAACCCTCATTTATGCTCACACTGTTTAATAAGGGGAGGTCAGATGTTTCTCAGCCATGCAGCAGGTCATAACAGAAGAAACACCAACCTCTCATCCCAAAACTGGTTCTCATTCTTCTTGAAAGATGCTTTCTTTATAATCAAGTGAGATCAATACCTCGATTTATCAAAATGACACATTTAAACAAGGCACAAAACTCGGAGATAGAAATTAATGAAGACTGAGTGCCCAGGGAATTTTTAACAATTAATTTTTCTTTAGGGAGGTGAGAAAGGTTGTGATTAATTCTAGCTTTTCCTTCTCTGTCTTGTAACTGATCAAGTATATGAAAGTGATCCAGAGTTACTGGTTCTACTTAAAAAAAAAGGCAGAAAAAAAGCCAGATATATTCTCTATTAGCCTTACTGCATGATAAACAAGAAAAAAACTTCAGATGTGACAGGTGAAAACTTACTGTTGCTTTTCTGCGAAATTTAAAGACAAGACTTTAGGAAAGGACATTCAATCTATATCTGCTGAACCTAATCAGACCAATCTTAATGCTGAAACTAGCTTTGCATGTCTGCAATGTAACAAACCTGATACCTGGTTATAACACCCCAGAGTTTCCAGCACTTGGGCTCTAAAAGACATAATCAAAATGTTTCATGAAGTGTAACTTGCACAACTCTACTTCCTCAATAATTAAAGAAACCTCTCAGACTCAGTGCACATGCTCCAGCAGGAATGATGCCACTCAGAAATAAATTGCATGTCTGCTTGAGATTCTTCCCCAGCCGTATTAGAATCTGTCCAGTAAAATGATACGACCGAAATTTGCCATAGTGCTAATTTACATTGCCATTAATGAGAACACAAGTTTTAAATCACAGACATAGAAGTACTACTGTGCATCCAGCTTATTTCGGCTCCACTCAGGGTGATAAGGCATTCTCTAGACAATTGTAATTATGAGTAATTTGTAAAAGTAATAAGAACTGCTTTTTATTACAGGCAATAAAAATCAATTCTTCATTCAATTATCTTTCCTGGCCATGATATGATAGCTGCCCTGAGTGAGTACAACAGGAAAAAAAAGCTGAGCTAAGTTCTAAAGACAAGAACTATTGAAGGAAAAGACAACAGCATTTTAAAAAAAAAAAAGCTATCAAAATTTCATCTCCATTTCAACTTCTTGTCATAAAGACATGGTAATAAATGCCTGGTACTATTGCTATGATCCTTCTTTTTCTTTAAGACCCAAACTTCAAGTTAAATATTAGCTCAAATTTTAACATGAATTAGAGCTTAAAATCACAGATACCTTCTATTTAATAATACATGCTTTTTGTGCTTCAAGGAAAGGTGTTTGTTTATTTTGAACAGAGGCAGCAATCAGAGCAAGATTTTGGACAAACCACTGCGTTAGTACTCATTTCCTTATCTGCCAAAGATGTGAGATTTTCCTGCAAGTGGTAAATTGAGCCTCCACTGCAGAGGGGATTTGAGAATGGACCACTTTACCCTACTACCTTCAATCTCCCTTCTTAAAGAGAAGAAGACATGGTAGGTTGGATTGAATTTTGATTCAGAAAAATAAAACTGAACCTCACCGAGTCTGCATAAAGTGAACCACCCTATAAAGACTGTTTAATGGGCAAACTATTCAAGGAATAGATGAGTAAAAAGGTTATAGGGGAGCCATTTTTCACAGCCTCTCCAGCATGATGCATCACTACTAAGATCGCAACTTCAGTCAGCTGAAGTCAGGAGACATTTGTGGAGCATTTTCTTCAAAAAAATCCATAAAAAATATATACTCTAGATCATCTTCTTTTCTTCAGTCTTTCTCAAATCTCCATCTGCTTACTTGTCTTTTATATCCTTTTTCTTTTAAATTGCATATATTTTAGAAATTTACCTTTTTTTTTCTAGATTTCTGTATGTCAGTTACTTAGAAGGGGAAAAAAGACCAACAAGAAATTTTCTGATTAATATTTATTATAAAATTTATAGTTTGTGAATATTTGGGAAGTGTGAGTTTTATGACATCATTGTAACCTCAAATTTGTAGTAAAAATTTCAGATTGACCTCTAAAAAGAGCTGTGCTAATTGGCAACTTGTACCTATAGTGACAGAAACAGAGCTACATGTTTCGTAGGCAAAAGCCACAAATTATTTATTTTTCAAAGTTAGTTGATGGAGAGGCAAGAGGATATTTTCATATTCAGGTAGGGATTTCAAGGTACCTTAAGGAAAATGATTCACTTGAGAAATCAATTCTTTCCACCACTCTAGTTCTACATGAATCAGCACCATTAAGTAAACTTCACTCTTGCCAGTTAATAAGAGCTTATGCATCTGGATTAAAGAGAGGGCAGGGACAGGCAATATTATAGTGGGGGTTTGCTACATGTCACCTGACAAGGAGGATTGAGCTGACGAGGCCATCTATAAACAGACAGGAGCAGTCTCACAGTCACAAGCCCTGGTCCTAATGGGGACTTCAACCATCTCAATATTTGTTGGAAGAACAACACAACAGGGCACATGCAATCCAGGAGGTTCCTGGAATGTGTGGATGATAACTTCCTCCTGCAAGTGATAGACGAGCCAACAATGAGAGGTGCTATGCTGTTCCTTGTTCTCACCAACAGGGAGGGGCTGGTGGGGAATGCAGAACTCAAGGGCAGCCTTGGCTGCAGTGACCATGAGATGGTGGAGTTCAAGATCCTTAGGGCAGTGAGGGGGGTGTGCAGCAAGCTCTCTACCCTGGACTTCAGGAGAGCAGACTTTGGCCTCTTCAGGGATCCGATTAAAAAAGTGCCGTGGGATAAAGCCTTGGGGGAAGAGGGGCCCAGGAAAGTTAGTTGATATTCAAGGAGCACCTCCTCCAACCTCAGGAGCAATGCATCTCAACAAAGAGGAAGTCGGGCAAAAATACCAGAGGCCTACATGGATGAACAAGAAGCTCCTGGACCAATTGGAAAAAAAAAAAAGAAAGCCTACAGAGGGTGTAAGCAAGGACAGGTAGCCTGGGAAGATTACAAAGAGATTGTCTAGGCAGCCAGGGATCAGGCAAGGAAGGCTAAAGTCCTGACAGAATTAAATCTGGCCAGGGATATCAAGAAAACAATAAAAGCTTCTTTAGGTACATCAGGGACAAAAGGAAGACCAGGGAGAATGTGGGCCCTCTCCAGAAGGATACGGGAGACCTGGTTACCTGGGACATGGAGAAGGCTGTGGTACTCAGTGACATTTTTGCCTCAGTCTTCACTGGTGAGGGCTCTAGCCACATCATCCAAGTTGCAGAAGGCAAAAGCAGAGACTGGGAGAATGAAGAACTGCCCACTGTAACGGAAAAGCAGGTTTGGGAACATCTAAGGAACCTGAATTTGCACAAGTCCATGAGACCTGATGCGATGCATCCAGGAGTCATGAGGGAACTGGCCAATGAAGTTGCAAAGCTGCTGTTCATCATATTTGAGAAGTCATGGCAGTCTGGTTAGATTCCAGATGACTGGAAAAGGGGAAACATAACCTCAATTTTTTAAAAGGGAAACAAGGAAGACCCGGGGAACTGCAGGCTGGTCAGCCACACCTCTGTGCCTGGAAAGGTCATGGGGGAGATTCTGCTGGAAACCATGCTAAGGCACATGGAGAGCAAGGAGGTGATTGGTGACAGCCAACATAGCATCACTAAGACCAGATCATGCCTGACCAATTTGGTCACCTTCTATGATGGAGTTACAGTACTGGTGGACAAGGGACGAGCAACTGGTGTCATCTACCTGGACTTGTGCAAAGCATTTGACATTGTCCCGCATGACATCCTTGTTTCTAAACTGGAGAGACATGGATTTGATGAACAGATCACTGGGTGGATAAGGAATTGTCTGGACGACCTCACTCAAAGAGTTGTGGTCAACAGCTCAATGTCCAATTGGAGATAAGTGGCCTTTCTCAGGGGTGGGTATTGGGAATGGCTGTGTTTAACATCTTTGTTGATGACATGGACAGTGGGATACAGTGCACCCTCAGCAAGTTCACCGATGACACCAAGCTGTGTGGTGCCGTCGACACGCTGGAAGGGAGGGATGCCATCCAGAGGGACCTTGACAGCCTTAAGAGGTGGGTTCATGAGAACCTCATGAAATTCAGCCAGGCCAAGGGCAAGGTCCTGCATGTGGGTTGTGGCAATCCCGGGAACAAATACAGACTAAGCAGAGAACGGATTGACAGCAGCCCTGAGGAGAAGGACCTGGGTGTGCTGGTGGATCAGAAGCCCAATATGAGTTGGCCATTTGTGCTTGCAGCCCAGAAAGCCAACTGCATCCTGGGCTACATCAAAAAAAGCATGGCCAGCAGGTTGAGGGACGTGATTCTTCCCCTTTGCTTTGCTCTTGTGAGACCCAACCTGGAGTACTGCATTCAGTTCTGGAGTTCCCAACATAAGAGGGATGTGGACCAGTTGGAGAGGATCCAGAGGAGGGCCATCGAAATGACCAGAGGGCTGGAGCACCTCTCCTGTGAGGACAGACTGAGAGAGCTTGAGCTATTCAGACTGGAGAAGAGAACACACTGAGGAGACCTTGTAACAGTCTTCCAGTACCTAAAGAGTGCTTATAGGAAGGATGGAGAGAAACTCTTTAGCAGGACCTGTCTTGGCAGGACGAGAAGTAATCATTTTAAAATAGAGAGAGGTAGATTCAGACTTGATACAAGGAAAAGTTTTTTTTACATTGAGGGTGATGGAACATTGGCACAGGTTGCCTGGAGAGGTGGTAGATGGAAACATTCAAGGCCAGGTTGGACGGGGGTCCTGATCCGGTTGGAGATGTCCCTGCTTCTTGCAGGGAGGTTGGACTAGATGGCCTTTAAAGGTCCTTCCAACCCAAACCATTCTAGGATTCTATGAATAACACATTTGAACGAGCTGACAGTATATCAATATGTTGGCAGCTTTGAGACATCCCCTCTTAGAAAACACATATTGCACTGATGCTCATTAAAACAATTAGGCAAATCCAGAAAATACTGTCTCATATTTATGTATGTAGACAGTATATCTTGGGAATTGATTAATTTTAGTGATAGCTTTTTTGCTTTTCCAAGAGTTTCCCATTTCTACCCATTCTAAAGGCTTAGGTTATTTTAGTCCAGAGTGATATGTAATTAACTTTTAAAAGTTTGTGCTGATTTTCTGCAAGATTAACATGAATATGTTTAAATCAGTTATATTTAAGAATAATTCTACAGTCTTGGGAAAGCAGACCATCAGAAATCATCATCAGTAATTCTGAATAAACTGGTTAAAATTTCCTATAAACAGCACTTCTTGATGTCAAAAAAAAATATCCCAGGTTACTTTCTAGCATCCTTTCTACATCTAGATTATTTCTTTTGATTACCTTTTATTCATGTATACATTCTAGATCTAAAATTAATTTTGAGCTAGCCTGTCTAGGTTTGACGTCTGTCCTTGCTTTTTTCCTTATGCTTTCAACAGGCCAGTTTCCAAAAAAATGTGAATCCTCAAGCAGCTTTTAGTGTTGCAGCCCCTTGGCTTTCCCAAGAGTGCAGGAATTCAGTCTAGCTCTCCAATGGATTCTGATGGGTTGCTCTCTGGCAAAGCTCCTTGGAAGCAGTTTAAAGATCAGCATTTTCATAGAATCATAAAACAGTTTGGGTTGGAAGGGACCTTTAAAGGTCATCTAGTCCAACCCCCCCCTGTAATGAGCAGGGACATCTTCAACTAGATGAGGCTGCTCAGCAGCTATAAGCAATTATCTCTCTCCCCCCTCATGACAGACAAGGGGAATGAAACTACAGGTCCTACATAAACTGCTGTGCAGAAACAGTAGAGACAGAGGCCACTAACCATTAGATTAAAAAATGTTGAAATTAAAAAATGTTGAAAGTAAAAACTCTATTTGACTGGAACAGTACAGCTTTCTACACAGCTTCTAGGGTAAATATTACCTCTTTTTTTTTTTAAGATTCTTTCAAACAAATATAGATATCTACAGCAAGCACCTCACTTGAACAAGCAGTCTGGACTCTCATTTCAGTCAAAGGAGAACATAGGTGCTTCACAGAAACAATCTCATCGTGCAGTAGATACCTAAAATAGATCATAACCTAAAAATACTTAATTTTCTCTGTTGACTATAAAGGAGAACCCAGTGTGACTAGCTGGAATGGAGACCTCTACACTGTAATTGTATAAAGGTGGGTGAGATGAACCCTGCTGTTCTGTTTTCTAGTAAGTTCAGATACTTGAGGATTTAAATAGAACCTTTTCTTGGTTTTATGACATTCTGTCATTCATGACCTAAAAGATAAATGTAAGAGAGAGAGTCTATCTGTATTTAATGTTTCCTACTTTAGTAGAGGCTCTAATTTCTACCTTTTCTTTAAAGATGTATGTGGTATGTCTTGAAATACTTACAACTTAAGTCATCCTTGATAGAAATCAGAAAACTTTCTGTCTGTCTCAGATTCTCCTTTCTCTGCAATCACTGATATATTTGTGCCAACTGTAAAAATAATGTGAGGGCTGGCTTCAAATATTTTGTAAGACCTTCCTCTTACAGATCTTCCAGAAGTCTTCTACATTATGTTCTCTGGCACGACCTTTATACTCTGCATTTTTCTATGCATTATCTTTCCTTTCTTCCTCACTACTTCCTGACTATTGCATTTTGCAGATCCATTTCTAATTGGAAGATTTTTTCCACATTTTTCTCTAGATTACAAATGATACTGCCAATTATTTGCCCTTATTCTGTCTTGCTTGAAATCCAGGGGGTATGTTGGAAAACTTCTTTCCAAAATTAAATCATCAAGTGCATTAGAAGATTTTAATTCTTCTCCTTCTTGGGCTTCCATTATTCTGGATGCCCTGCACATTCTTAAGTTACAATTTTCAACCAAGATTTTTCTTGGGAATAGCTTATCACTTAGCACTGCCTTTAGAGGAATATTCAGTTCACAAGTAAAGACGGTGCTCTTAGAAAGAAAAAAGAATCAGGGAGTCTAGTTGAAGATGTCCCTGCACCTTGCAGGGAGGTTGGACTAGATGACCTTTAAAGGTCCTTTCCAACCCAAACTGTTCTATCATTCTATGATTCTATTAATTCTGTACTGAAATGGAGTACGAACTTACTACTCACATCAGTAGACATAACTTGCTTCACTTTAATCCTTCACAAAATTCTACTTTTAATAAAATAAGTTTGGAATAGAACACCTCCAAAACATCAACATGAAATATTTGGGCTTTTAGAAAAAAAATCAGGCTGAAATGCTATAGTGAAGAAACTATTTTTTCAGAGTGCCCAGCTCTGGTGTCAATAAGAGGGCATGCTCTCCTGCCTTCACCAGTCAGTCTGAAGAGAACTGACATAACCTAACCTCAAAAGCTCTCTAACACAAATTTACTGTCATAAAAGTGGGTGCTCATTATACTGGCAAGATCCAGTTTTAATATTGGCAGGTGGAATGCAATCTTCCCCTCCATCACAGTTCCTCGATTCTGAGCTACACCATCCTTGTTATTCCACTCCTGAAATCCTCTTAAGTAGAGAACTTAGTATTTGCATAAATTCCCTGAGGATCTCGGAAGAAAATGTTCCAAGGCCCTCCGGGTTTAAGTGTGTATGGTGAAGTATATGAATAAATCTGTCAGTTTCAAATCATTAGGAATGGATGGCTTTAGGGTTGATTTTAAGTGGGTGCCAATATATCTCAGGGTTTTGCTAGAGACAGAGGATGGGCAGGGTAAACTTGTATTATTCTTCTTGTTTGGATAGGGTTAATGGGAGTGTTACCAGGGATTGTGTGGGAGTTAATTGTATTAACAAGGAAAGATAGAGAGCCAAGCAGTGTCTGCTGAATGTCATAGCCATTTTTTCCTATTTTATTGGAAGCAGTCTAGGTGGCATAAATCAGTACTGGCTCTGTTTGAATTTATAAAATTACATGCAACTGTCTCATAGTACTTATTTTTTCCCTATGAATTAAAGGTAAATCATATAGTTGGATAGGAGGCAGTGCTTTGAAGCACTGAGTTTAGATATGTGTTATCTCAGATGCATACGTGCTGGTCTTGTTAGTGGGAATACAGACTATCAGTACAAGCGACAGAAAAATAAGCCACTTATTTTGTCTTAGAAGTCTGAACTTTCAGATTGAATTACATAGACTACGCCTAAAATACCTTTCAGTCCCTAAGGTAAGGAAGGAGAGTCTTGTATTGTCAGTCTTAACTTTGAATGTGATGTGCCTGACTCTCCCCAAGATTATGTGTGTGATCTTCTTTATATTTAGGTGAACAGCCTCAAAAAAATCCATGAGGTCTGTTATTGAAAAACCTAAGGTTTGACTGGTTGACATAGAATCATAAAATCACGGAATGGTTTGGGTTGGATGGGACCTTCAAAGGCCATCTAGTCCAACCTCCCTGCAAGAAGCAGGGACACCTTCAACCGGATCAGGTTGCTCAGAGCCCCGTCCAACCTGGCCTTGAATGTTTCCAGGGATGGGGCATCCACCACCCCTCTGGGCAACCTGTTCCAGTGTTCCACCACCCTCATTGTAAATACTTTTTTCCTTATGTCCTGTCTGAATCTGCCTTCTTCTATTCTAAAATGACAACCCCTTATCCTAACACAACAGGCCCTGCTAAAGAGTTTCTCCCCATCTTTCTTATAATCTCCCTTTAGGTACTGGAAGATCGCTATAATGTCTCGCTGGAGCCTTCTCTTCTCCAGACTGAATAGCTCAAGCTCTCTCAGCCTGTCCTCATAGGAGAGGTGCTCCAGCCCTCTGATCTTGCTTTATCTTGCCTTCAAAGTCTTTGCCTTAGACTCAATATACTGGAGCAATGACAGTTAAACACTATCATTCATGAACTTGCCAGGTTGTCATTTATAGGATGTCCCAGAAGGACCAATATACCACTCTCCTGCGTAAATAAGTGAGGAAGTCCCAAGTGTGTCTAGCAATCCAGAGGCTGTATCGTGAAGCTGCATTCTCTAATGGTGGGCTCATTTGGGTATGATATCAAATACATATATATTTAAACATACTCCAAAACCTGAGCTTTAGGAACAATGGAGAGCACACAGATGGTCCGCAAAACACATTAGTATTATTTTGCACAAGCAAATGATATCAGAGATCTCAGATTTGAGATCTCTCTCAGCTGTCTAGATAACACAACAGACTGTGATATTTTTATTGCTTTCAATACATGAAAAGTGAGCAAAAGCTATAGATCCAGAAAAACCAAGAACAATTTCGAGATGACTGCAGTAACATTAAGCACTCTGAGCTTATCCAGCCTATTCCTGAGGAACACAAATAGATACAGCCTTAATAAGAAATTTTAAAATTATTTTTTTTCAGGGGTATTCTGTAATCTGTTTATTAAATCTCTCAATTTCAATAGAGATAATTTAATACAAACTAGTAATTTAATATAAACAAAGAATCTGCAAGTTTCTGTGACTTGTTTTTTTTCACTGTACCATTAAATGGAGATTTCTCGTTTGACTGCTAGACTGTTAATTGTGTTCTGACATTTTGGTATAATGTGTTGTTTTTTTTTTTTTTAAATAGTTTGTTGCAGCTGTGAATTTTCTGGCAAAGCAGGGTTGTGTGGAAAAATGCCAATTCTTCTTAAATAGGGTGCTCTGAGAAAATATCTACCTTTTTTTCTTCTTTTTATTTCTTGAAATTATACTAACCCAGGTTTCTATCAGAAATGAGCTTGATCTCCTGCCAGATTATCTGGTAGAAGCCCAGATCTTCTGTGTCTCTGGGAAGCCTCAGTGCATCAACTGCCTTCAAAGCAAAGGTGTTCAGGCTTTTGGCGTCCACAGCTTCAGCGCAGCCCAGGCATATGTGCTGCTTTAGGAACAGGGAATCTAGAGCAATTCTAGGTTTAAAAGGTTCTGCACTTCCCAGGAAATGCCCAGAAGTCTGTCAACTGAGCAATGTCCCCTCCAAACGGTCTAAGAACTGAGTGGGACAGGGAATACGAAGAAGGAAGAAGTTCAGAGAGTTCATCTGTCCTGGACAGACAGAACTTACAAACTTGTCACATCCTGAGCTGGAAAGCCCTGAAGTTTCCCCATTCTATTATTACCTCATCATGTGGTAGCTTTCAACTTTTTTCGAGTCCTGGAAATACCAAGATGAGCTTCAAGCTCCACAGTCCTGGGGCATCTCAGTCTCACAAAATCCCTCAGATTCTACATATTGTGCATAGGAAGCCTGGACACCCTTATTTCTACTCCATTGTTTGATTTTAGAGATTCAGCCTTTATATTTTAAAGATATTTCTCCTTAAAATAATGCAAAGAAAGGAAAAGAGAAACGGAAAAGTACCCCAGCCACTATTGACTGATTCATTTCCTTCTGACACATTATTTTCCTAATCTTTTATTGAGATAGCATAACATTGTCATGAACATGAAATCCAGGAACATGAGCTTTTAATAATTAAACTACTAACTTAAGTGTCATAGCAGTATTTGGGTGATTATTGAAAGGTGTTTATACAGCCAGTTACTCTGTTTCATTTCAGCAACTGCGCACAACTACTTACAAGGAGTGTGACATGTTGCTCCCTTTACAGAGCAGTCTCCATATGTTCATTAAGGTGGAAAAAACCAAGGAAGCTAAATGCAAGTGTCAGCTGAAACCTGCAAAGGATCACTGCTTCATTGGATTGTGCTTTCTTCTTTGATTTGCAGTTAACATGTTTCTGGACTTCAGACATATTTCATCTCTTGTCCCTGGGGTATCAGCATTTCATTTGTGTTGTTTGATTTCTTTCTTTCTTGTTTTTGCTTTTTAAGGGTTACATTTTTACTGACAAAAAGAAAGATATGTGAGGGCAGCAAAGGATTCTGCTGCATTCAACTGCCAAGGGATGGCATATTAGGAAATTTGCTTCTCTCCCTATTCTTTTTTAAAGCACACAGTTATCTTTATGCTGAAGACCTTGAAATCTCTTGGGAAGACCATCTTAAATGAGGAATCAAAACATTTCAGGCTTCTCATCACAACTGCGAATTGAAAAATAAGCACTTACACACCACATTCACTCACCCAACTGAGGGACTTCAGCCTGTATTTAATAACAAAATGTAGCAAGTTTTTGTATTTGTGCTGTGACAAAGTGCATTGCATGGGGCTGAACTATGGCAACCAGCCCAAAAGAATCCAGAACAGCAAAGTTTGAGAAAATCTTCTGATTGCACCTCATCCCTCTTGCCTTCTGCCTCCTGTTGACTCCTCCTTTTCTCTCAATTACCTCACTACAAACAAGAGAGCAATGTTAATGCAGTGGGGCTCCTGCGTTGCCTTGCAAGCTTAGAAACAAGAGAAAAGCAGCTTAAAGCCTTATTCTGTAGTGAACTCCAATTTCTTATCTTTATGAGAGTGAGTGCTGAGAACAGCTGATGTCTGGATGGAGTTACCACAGGTCATTATTTCTATCCCCAGGCTTGCCAGAAATCTGGATAAGGGAGGCTGTTTGCACATTGGCAAGACTTGTGGTGGTATTTGAAAGGAGGTAGTTGTCATGCTTAGCATTTCCATGTTGAGAAGCTAGTGCTCCTGCTCAGAGTGGGGAAAGTTAGTCATCTAAAATCCTGGGGAGAGGGGTGAACATAGCTTCCCAGATTAACATTAACAGAGGCTAATATGCTAACCAAAAAAACAAAGAAATATGGATGTGCCATGGCTGAGTGAAGACTTTTTTTTTCAGAATTATCTGAAAACTAATTATTTTATTACTGTATCTCACAGACTTCTTTCATCCTATACTGTTTATGCCGGTAGAAATGTCAGTATGTCCTGGTAGATTCATACATCATCCATTTATTGGACATGATAATATCAGTAAGGCTCATTTCTACATACTTCACATGGCTTCCTTTTGAAACTCCCTGTCCCAGATTTTTTTATATCAACTTTATCTATAAATATGGGACTGTATCACACACTCTTTTGTATATGTATATATCCTTTTATTCTTTTGCCACTCTACTGACTTAATTGATATTTCATGTCCTTATCCAGTATAGTCCTAGATACTTCATAAAAACATTCAAGAAACCAAAACTTGATGAAGAAAGCTACTCCTTCCTGAAGCACTGTAGTCTTTTCTTAACCCGTTGTAATTGGAAGTGGATTTAAGAGCTGAAGCTTCTAAGATGCAAAATTTGCCTTGACATTTATCGGTTATTACCAAATAGGTAAGTAGATGAATACGTTTAAGCAAAGTAAAATTTAAAAACTTTTTGTGTAAATACAGAGACTTGTTGTGTTTCAGGATGCACACAAGCTCAATAAGGGATAGATTTGATAGCTCTGCTGAGCTACAGATTTTAGAATTCAGTACTCTTACGTGGTGTCGTATTTGTATTTACACTGGGTAACATTTTCCAGAAAGTTCATGCTGTAAGAAAACTGCTCTGCTGCCATCTCATAGGCATATTAGTATGGGAATACTCAGTATTGCAGCTGCTTTTTGCAATCATAGCTTTGCACCTGATGTACAACACTCTCCGGAAGAAAATGATTCGGCAGGTAAGAGATCTGCATGTTAAATACCTGAGGTTGCAATGGGCTACTATATCTGTGGAGAGTTGCTTGCTGGTAAAATGGGCTCTTGCACTAATTTTGGGATTTTTTTTTTTTTCCCTCCAAAAGTGAGTCCAGCCTGTGAAACAAAAGATATCTGCGTCTGGGTATTTTTCTCTTCCCAGCCTATCAACAACAAACTTTGGACATGATGGTTTCACGTATGACAGTCATATGTTCAAAAATGAACTCAGCTCATTTTCCTTAGGATCTTCCAACCCAGACATTTTAAGGATGGAAATCTCACCTAATGGAAATCTGTATATTCTTTATTGCATCTTTGAAGACTTACTGTCTCTCTAATTGTTATTTATGCTTCTTGACATCTAATATCTCAGTTGAATATATTTTACTGATCCTGTCCTCTCTATTTTTCTCTTGTGTGGCTTGGTATGGAAAGTGGGAGTACAAACAGAGATTTTAAAAAATCTGCACATTTGTTTTCAAGGTATCTTTTCTACGAGACCTATTGGTCAATGACAGTTGCTGTTACAACAGCTCAAAAAATACAGAATATATCTTTGCATAACGTCTTAAACAGACTTCAGAAATACAATTTACAGTGAATAGCATAAGCCTGGGTGCACTCAGCTGTCTGTACTACACTGTCATATACATTTTTTCCTCTTTAAAACCAGTATTTAAACACACAGTGGCCACAGTAATTTATGGAGCAAACTCTGAAAAATTCTAAATCAGGATTAGTGTCTATTAACTCTATTAAGTTCTATTTGGCAGTCGACCAAAGTGTCAACTGAGCTCACATTCCTCTTTATGCAGTAACTAGTGCTGGAGAGGGCACATGTACCATATCAAGTGGAAAAAGGTGTCCGGGGTAATACTGCAACTATCACGCCAAATTCTCTGCTGGCATTACTCATAGTGTTTCCAAGCCAGATCTTTCAGAATAGCCTGTCTTCAATTAATTTTTTGTATTCACTTTTTAATAAGCAACTTTCCAAGCAATGAGGGTTTTTTAGCTGCATGACTCCTATTAAAGTCAATAGGAGTCATGTGGCTAAAACCCTATGTGATGCTTGAATTTATTGGAAATTGGCATCTGGTGCTGAGAGCACTTCTATTGTTTGGTCTTCCTGCCCAACCATCGCTTTCTGCCTGGTCGTGTAGCCTGTTATGCTCCTCCTTGCTGGAATCTCCATGCCTAACCTTTCTATTGCTTCTCCAATATCCTTTCACACTAAAAATAAAAGCCTCCTCTGTAGAATCATTATTGCCTCATGCCCTTTTGTTTGGATTTTCTGCATGAGGTTGCTTTGTTCAGCCTCAGCTGTTGCTGAACTTCGCTGTTGGCTTCAGTGAATCATTGCATTGTTCATGCAATCAGTTACGTTTGTACAATATTTTAGGATCTGGTTAGATGAAAGGTGCTCTGCAAACAAAAGCTTAGCTCCTTGCCTTTTTATTCTGAAATGCTAGGGGTTAAAATCTGTCAAGTGGGTCTGATGTCATTGGTTTACTAAAAATGAGCATCCAGCAGGTGTTATCAATTATTGTTTCATAATTTCTTGCTCCCCTAAAATGATGTTATTACACTTCCACTGAAATCAAGGGCAATGTTTCAATTGATATGAGAGATGCACATGTTAGCTCCAGACACATTTTAACCAGTGTGAATACAGGCTGCAAAATCCAGCCTTAGGAGCATTGCTGAAGGAATTACTTGTCAATAACTGAAAGCAGTACATATTTCATCAAAAATGCCAAAACAACTTTTTGTTTCGTTCCCTGTACATTTTATACTGATATGCTTGTGGACAATACGTTAATTTGTATATGTGTCTGAAGGGTTGCCTCTTTAAAACAGCAAAAATAATTCTACTTATTTTTTAGTGTGAAGGTTAGGGCACTGGCCCAGATTGTATCTGAGATGTGATTGAAAATAGTGTTTCCTCCAAGGATTACTGGAGTAGTTTTCAACCAAATGGAAAAAGAGACATCTTCACAGATGAAGATTTATCCTTTTCCCAAAGGTGACTGTGAGCATCTGAGTTTGGAAAAAAGGTTTTATTAAATGGCAATGTACTACAGTTTACACGTAGTTTTAAGAACACTGTATAGGAAAGTTATGAATGATTGAGTATTGTACAGCTCTGTAATAAAGGATAGAGGCTATGCAGTATCCTGAGGAGAAAATATGATTCAGATTCCTTCAGGTACTATATGTTTTTAAAACATAATCTCAGGAAATCAAATCTATCAGGTAATACTAGTCAAACAACTTGGGACTGTGCTAGCCAGCCTACTTTAACGTTTAGGTAGGTAGACTGAGGATTATCCTCAAGGAAGATATTGAAGAGCAACAGACCACTGAATTACTAGAAAACTGTTTCTGGGACAGTTGTTTTTGAAAACCTCATTAAATGGCCATATTTTAACATTGGTATGCTATGCAAAAAAAGGCAGTGTTTCTGTGCAAGACAATTTTGCATTTATTCAGTCTACCAGAAAGATTTTTTTTTTACTTTTTAATTGAGCGGCTTTAGTGTTCAAGATGCCAGAGTTTCAGAAGCTTTATTTGTCTATGCAGCAGTTGCGGTACAAATGTCAGTCCTTGAACATCGCTCCTTGCCCTCATTCTTTGGGGCTGTGCTTATAAATAAATGGATCTTATGCATCTCATTACCCCCAGTGAAGTTGGTGGCAACTGCTGTGATGATTTTTCAGTTTATTCTGAAAAAAAAATGGACTAATGTTCTTACAACCTTTTACTCATAAGACTACTACTGCCCAAGCTAAATAGCAAGTGTTTTTCCATTTGACAGGGTTCAAAACGACCTTTGCTCATTTTCCATGGGATTTTCTGTGGAACATTTACCATAGCCATGTTTATCGAAGTAGTTTCTTCAGATTTTCCACTTTTTTAGAAGTCTAGTGTTTGGCCTGAGAAGTACTTTGTTGTTAAACAAAGGATGCTAGAAACTGTCAAAGATAAAATGCATAACACGAGCACACAAAGGAAAAGTGCTGATAGTAATATTAGTATTTTGGAGAGGGTGAGTGGATCAGAGCTTTGTTTTTGAAGAAAAAAAAAAAAAGAGACTTTTTATTAAAAAATAGTCTATCTGGAATAAATCTGACCTGAGCTAGATTTGAACTACCCTGAAGAAAGAAAAAACTGTGTCACACTACGAAACATCCAAACTAAGCAATCCCCCAGCTAAAAGATTTAGCACAGGGAGCTAGTTTTAAACTAAAGAAGACCAGCACTTTAATCTTTTTGCTTGATTTTCCTTTCAAACACAGTCATCCGTTTAGCTTCCTGCTGTCCTCATGAAGAATTTCCTTACGATGAAATCAGGCTTCAGAGATTTATTATGCAATGAGCAGAGCAGGTTCAAGCTGATAAAGGCTTCCTGGGTGAGTGAAGGATGCTTAATGCCAGAAAAGATACTCTTTTAATGTGAGGTTCTTGACCATTTATTACATAAAAATGTTAATCTGATAGCGTTTTTAATCTGCTTGTTATCAGCGGTGGCTGCTTGGTGTTAAAGACAAGATAAAAGGGAGAGCGGAAGAAGCAGATTTGGGGAGCACTCACTCAGTTAACATGCAGGATACAACACACCTGCTTCCCATTTATCTGCTCTTGCAGAGGGAGGAGGAGAGGGCTTACGGCACTGATAACACAGCAGCTCAGTGGTCTGATTGGGCATTGGTGTGCACTTGCTAAAAGGACACTGCGCGAGAGATAAGCCCTGATAAAGATTGGGATCGTCATTTCCCAGGAAAATCTGCAGAGCGAAGGAGGATTTGCTTTACATGCCATTTTGAGGGCTTCTCCAAATACAAAATATTTAATCCCTTCTTGCCGATCCACATCCCCCTCCCACCCCACAAACCGCCGTGCGAGCTGCAGAATTAATGAAGCCAAACATCCTACAGGTTTGCATCTTTGTTGTGCCCTGGGCTTGTCCCAGCTAATGTATGGGCTGGTCCTCCCCATGAAATCCCAGCAGCCAAGAGACAAGTGATCAGTCCTGGCTTTCGTGCGTGCAAAACCAATTGCTGGTGTAAAATACAGAGTGGCTGGCAAACTGGGCTGAAGTCTGATCATGGGCTCAGGAGTTATTAGTAAGGGTGGCCTGGAGGACAAGCACCATTATCACATAAGCCTTGTTTTCTAAAAGGACCGAGATAAAGTTTATCTCTGTCTGCAAGACAAAAATACAATATTTTTCTTGAGGGATTGAACTCAGTAGCAAAGTTTTTAGGTGGTTTTTTGAGTTGACACAAGCATTTGCAATCAGTGGAGTAGCTGGATAGGAAACAGCTTGCCCATTTCGGAAAATGTGGAGGATTAAAATCATTTACCTTAGGGTGAAACCATGACCAGACCAAGTTTTTCACACCTTGGAACACATGAACTCATTTCCTGTGCTAAAACTCCCATATTTCCCATAGCCTAGTAAAGTATCATAGCAACCAGCCACGTTTTTATTTTGGAGTTACTGCTTTTTACCCAAATTAGATATTTACAGTAAAATTTCTGTTGACATCAATTAAAAAAAAAAAAAAAAGACTTATTTGGCAATGCAGTGTCTTCCAATGCAAAATCCCACTGTTGAGAAGTTTCCAGCAATCTTGGAGGCTGAAGGTTCACACAGCCCCTGGTCTGAGGGGGTAGAGCCTGCGCAGACGCATGCACACTGGCTTTATTCTGACTTATGGAGAAGCCATGGGCACACAGGTAATACTGCAGAACATCTGAAGCTCTACATTTCCCCGAAGAGCACAAGCAATATTAGCAGAAGAGCTGCAATGTTCCCCAAAGTGACTGGGCAATACCTTGGTGCAAAAACTGTTTAAATTAGGGTTTTCTCTTGAATTAAGGTCTAGGAGCTTCTTGCTCAGACCACCAGACAGAGCAGCCTCCATAGATGCTGCTAAACTGAGTTCAAGTTGATCTGAAGATATAAAGACCTGTTATATTGAGTTTATATTGGAAAAAAACCAAAAAACCTACCACAGTAAAAACTTCTGGTCATAGGCAGAGGACTGATGAGAACAATGATTGCAAAATAAACTGAAAAATGTCAAATACTGAGCTCCTCTAGATCTTCTCAACTCAGCCTACGTACATTCCCCAGGCAATCGTCTGCGTAAATATCCTCTGTATCAGGCACTAAATGGGTTAAAATTACTGGGCAACAGGAGAAGTGCTTTGTATGGCAAAAGCTTAGGTCCCTGAGAGTTAATGGGGACCATTAGCAGATGGATCCCAACTGATCTCTAGTGTCAGAACACAGGAAGGAGTGAAGAAGAAGACAAACAGTCACAGGCACAACCCCTTGGCTTTATACATCAAGTCCAACATCCAGAAGCAAATTGGCAGTCAGTGCAGCGGTGTAATGTGCGTTGTTCGCTAGTTCTGCTAAGTAAGCAATCAATATATTTACTCCCTGGATAGAAAACAATTTTGCCATTGTGACAGTGCTACTTCTACTACTCTGTGAAGAAAAATGACTCCGTGGAGTCCGTGATCCCTATCTGGTCAGAGCCTCCACTCTTTGAAAGATATTTTTTTAAGATGACTGAAGATCATAAAAAAAACACACTTACTGCACATTTGCAGTACACTAAAGCCAAGAAATTCAGACATAGAATAAAATTCAATGGCTAATGATTAGCCCAATCTATTTTACTGAGATACTGCCAAGTTATCCGGATGGTTTCAGTAGCATGCTGCACTTCTGCGATCCTTACATGTAACAGACAAAGTTCAGGATGAATTAAAGCTTTTTACTGAATTTCCTTTCTTATTGATTGTTAAAGGAAACTTAACTTGTCAGTGGATTTTTTGTTTGTCTGTTTGTTTTTATTTTTGATTGTCCTGGTTTTGGCAGGGATGGAGTTAACTTTCCTCTCAGTAGCTGGTATGTTTTGGATTTCGTGTGTGAAGAATGTTGATAAACACCCTGATGATACCAGTTGTTGTGAATGCTTATTCAAGTATCTGGCTTCATTTCAATGGCCCAAATGCAAATTCACCTACTTGGGTGTTCAGGCTAATCACCAGATAACAATCACAAGTTACAGCTCTGTTTGATGTCATTCGCTACAGAGAAGGGAGAAATGAAGGAAAGGTGGGAGCCACAAGGGATGGACAGTGACTTCCAGCTAGGAGTGAAAAGAAGTTACAGTGATAAGACATGTTATTGCAAGCCTACAGGTCCACTAGGAATTTTCTGTGTCTCACATAGGATGTCACAGGAAGTTGAGAGGAAGAGAAGCAAAGAGTCTATTTTCTAGGAAGCTCTTTAAGGGCTTTATAAAATCATGGAAAGACGGGCCTAAAGAAATGTTCTATTTTTTTTGACCATCACAGCTTATTACTGGGAGATTAATGAGAAGGGTTTGAAGCAGAAGATAAATGTGGTCTATTCTTATAACCTGCTCTCCTGCTCATAAATCTCCCATTATTACACATGAACTAAGCAGCATGTTGCTTCACCTTTTCTGACGCTCAAGTCCACCAACAGCTCTTTCATTTGCTTCCCTGTAGCCAATATTCTACTAAAATAATCCCTACTCCCCTCCAAACTGACATCCACTTCCCCTCCGTCAACCCCCTCACCACTAATGAACAGAGAAGCCAAGAAAGGAAAAAAAAAAATCTGACTCATAGAAATATCCTCTTTGGATCAACTTTTGATCTGAGCATACAGATATTTAAATACAGTTGTTGAAATCAACTGAAATGGCGCAAATTAATAAGATAACATTTTGATTTTGCTTCTCCATCACAGGTCAGTTTTACACTTGGTTGCCCCTTTTTCATTTTCGGAGAGCTAGACAACCTTTTTTTTTTAAATTCTTGATGTCTTGTCTAAAGACATGAATGAGCTAACATCACAGATAGCCAACACCTCAGCTGTCAAAGGGAAAGCACCCAGAAGAGGCAGAGCCAGCAGCCTGGGTCGACCCATGTACGCTATGGCTCGACTTTAGGAAGCAACAGATATTATAGACTAAATACACAGCAGAGTGGACACGGAGCTGTTTAAACACCTCATAGTTACCAACAGCTTGCTTTCCCAGAGCGCGCCTGGGAGAAGAAGAAATCTTAGCTGTGTTTTGTTGTTATACAAAGATGAAGAATCAGCTAGATCAGGTGATTTTTTTAGGGTCAGTAGCTGAAACAGAGCTTCAGTACCCGGAGCCCTGCTCCAGTTAACAGTTGTATCTGCCCAGGTGACAGACTACACTTTCACTCTATGGAATAAGAGAATCAACTCTCCTGAATATACCCTGTTAGAAATGTTGTCCCCTATAGCAAGATTGCAAGAGATTCACAAGCTTCCTATGTGCACAGAGGCTAGAAACAACTCTGCTAAACGCTGTCCTAAATTATTCTTGTGTAGAATTAGTTGGGTACAAAAAAATAACAGCAGAAAAGGAGGAAGGAGAAGAGCTGTTCTTGAAAGTTTCTTTCTGATTATGCAAACGCAGAGTCCAAAGATTTTCGAGGGAATTGTTGTGTTAAATAGCCACAGTTGTAAATTGTGAATTCATAAATGAATACAAATGTGTAGCTGTCATAACTGGCAGATGACACTTCCTGAAGGATAAGCTTATACTCTTCCCCAGTGAAGGTAGCATGCAAGAGTTGCATCTCCTGAGACTTCTAATGTACAAATTCTTTGGCAATTCTTCCTAAGGCAGAACTGTTTTTAATTTAGAAGATGTCAACCTACTTGTTCTAGTGGGAGAAATTAATAAGCCAAGGATGCAGGTCGGTTGTACTGTAATACTGAGTAGATATGTCTCCATTAATTGCAGGATTGTCTGTGCTCACTTAAAAGCTGTTCTGTCTCAGAGCTTGATCCTATTGCGTTTGCTCAGATAAAATTCCCTTGGGCTTCTAATACCTTTGCTGCTGCTGACCTCTCAGGGGTGGGTTTGTTTCATGTCTGCTTGCACCACATGCTGAACCTCTTATTTCTTCTGCCTGTATAGTATGGATATGAATATAGATATTTATATCCTCTAATACTAATATCTCTATTGTGTTTATCTGTCCTGGACATTTAGAAAGTGCTATTTTATAGATGAGGAGTTAAAGCAACAAGAATGTAAAAGCTGTATTCAAATGGCCTGGATTGTAATGAGGGCTTTGGATGTAATATTTTCTTCTGGCTGCTCTAAGCAGCTCTCTACATGGTGCCTTACTAAAGCATCGGTCATTCTTCAGAAGCAGCCAAGTCTCTCCCCCGACCAGACGCGGGCACTTCGTGCTGCCTGATGTTCTGGTTTTAATTTGGGGGGGGGGGGGGGGCGTATGGTGGCAGCTTCTGTAACAAGCTTCTAGAAGTATTTTCCCCTTTGTCCAGTGGACTCGGCCGGGCCTAGGGCAGACTCGCTGCTGGCCAGGGCCAAGCCAGTTTGTAGAAAAGGTTCCCTGATAACACCTCTGTGATAACGTATTTAAGAAGGGGAAATACAGTAAAAAAGAAGAAGTGAAGATGTGAAGAAGCTGAAGCAGGGGCAGAGAGCGGGAAGCGCGAGCCTTGTGGGCCTTGAGGCCCTTACCCTCTAGCCTCCTGCTGGGAGGCCATCTGGGCCCAACTCGGCCCAGCCCGGCTGCGAGAAGTAGAGAGGTGATTAGATGGGAAGAGAACCTGAGAGGCGTCTGCCTGAGCTGATTGTGAAGAATTTTTGTGAGAGGAACGGCTGCAGACACCAAGGTCAGTGAAGAAGGAGGGGGAGGACTAATGCTGCTCCTGGCCAGAATTCCCCTGCAGCCTGTGGTGATGACCATGGTGGAGCAGGTTGTCCCCCTGCAGCCCACGGAGGACCATGGTGGAGCAGGTTGTCCCCCTGCAGCCCATAGAGTTCCATGGAGGAGCAGAGATCCACCTGCAGCCCGTGGAGGAACCCACGCTGGGGCAGGCAGATGCCTGAAGGAGGCTGTGGCCTGTGGAGGGCCTGTGCCAGGGCAGTAATTCCTGAGGGACTGCACCCCATGGAAAAATGACCCACACAAGAGCAGTTTATGAAGGACTGTAGCCCATGGGTGAGACCCCACGCTGGAGCAGGGGAGGAATGTGAGGAGTTCTTCCCCCAACAACGAAGCAGTGACATAAAACGACGTGTGATGAACTAACTGTAAGCCCCATTACCTCTTCCCCCCTGTGCTGCTTGGGGTGGGGAAGGAGGTAGAGATAATATTAAGCCCAGGAAGAGGGAGGGGTGAGCGGAAGTTATCTTGTTCTCTGTCTCATTATCATGCTTTGGTTTTAATAATAAACAAATAGTTTTCCCCAAGTCGAGTCTGTTTGCCTGTAACGGTAACTTTAAGAAACTCTCCCTGTCCTTATCTCAAATCTTGAGCCTTTTTTTTCCTTGTATTATCTCTCCCTACTCCCTCAGAGGATGGTGGGAGTGAAAGACTGCATAGTTTGATCCCAAGCAGGGCTAAACCACGACACCTGAATATAGCCCTGAGAGTCTTGATGAAGACAAGTGAGTTTGTGACCAAAAAGATGCTTAACTCCACATATCAACTATTAGCCTGGAACTCTTCTGCCAACTTTCTGACCCTTCTCCATGCAACTCATCTAAAGACCCTACAGAGAAGACAGGGGGCATTTACTGGAGTTATCCAAATCTTTCCTCCTTCAGCAGAATGGAGGAAAACCCTGGTCTAAAGGACTAGATGCAGTGTTTCGAGTAAATTTACAATGCATGCATGTACATAAAGTCCTTCAGTTTTGCCCATCCACTTCTCTTCATGATTATTCCACCCCAGTAAGCAATCTATTATCTTCTGGACTGACTTATTCCCCACATTTAGTAACTCTGTTCACACTATTAAGTGAATGATGCTCTCTAAATACCAAACACATATTATGTATGATTATATTTCCTAAATCTAAGGTTAGGATAATAAAACCTTGCCAGAATTAATGCTATGCTCTCCATACATAACCTATGTAGATGTTTCTAAATGTAAGTTGTTTTTTTTTTTTTTTTTCAAGAAACAGGAGCTTTCGTTTTTCAGTGAAATTCTACACAGTTCAGCACACTCCTAGGCAATGGGCATGGGTATTTTTGTAATTATAGCTTTTTTTTTTTTTTTTCTGAATAGAGAGGAAGTCCTCCCCTGCATACAAAAGCAACAGATATTAAATTTTGGATGGTGCTTGTATTTAGGAGAAGAATTCAGAAGGTGCTATAACATCAGAATTTCACCAACAGATTTTGTTTAGGAAGTGAGTAGCTTCTACTAGCTTAAGTATTCTTAAGAATAGTTTAAGAAAGTGGAAAATATTCTATATTAAGTTACAAACGACTATTTAAGTATTATTTAAGTATATGTTAAGTATATTATTTAAGTATATATTTTAACTGAGGTTGAACTGAGATTTCTAGTCAGATTATGATTTTAGCTAGATTAAAATACAGTCAGTGGAGTTCCCAGATTTACACAGACATCAATAAAATAACTTTTTTTTTTGTTAGGGTTTTATTTGTTTTCCTATCATTGGAAAAACGCTGTGGAAAAACTGGCGTTTTTGAGGAGGAACTGTGTTATAGCATAAGCTTCTGCATATTACCAATAAAAGGCCTTTATAGAACATCCTTATTTATGCTGTCAGCTCCATGAAGTAGGGGCAGTTGGTATTTTGTGTGAAATGAACCATATTATCCTCATTAATAAAAGGACCAGCCTGTCAGGTCTGCAACTATTATGAGCAACGGAGGGAATTTCACACTCCAAAGCAGGAGCTTTCCATTGACTTATGATTGTATCCTTTTATAAGCTAAAAGTACAGTGCGATCTACTATTTGATATAAGACTAGACCAAGACTCAGATGTTTCACTAAAATTATTTATGACCTAGGGCAGATACACCTGCTTTCCCTGTCTTTCTCACTTCTCACTCTTTGTATGTCTCTCTTTTTCAATGGGAGACTTCTTGGTAGAGACTTCTTTCTTTATGTACACCACGGAGCAGAAAAGCCTAGTTTTAAGCAGAGACTCCGAAATGGTAATACCAAAATGGTAATATCAACAATAAACAACATCTACTGCACAGTATGGCTGCAAAATGGTATGTAGAAAAACAATGTGGAAACAAATTAATTTGAGATATTTAAGGTTCAGAAAATTTGATGATTCAATCTAATTGGACATATTAAACAAACTACATTCAAGGGATATGCTCCTGGCACATTGTAAAAGCTTTTTTTTTTCCTTTTAAAATGAGAAATCTGGTTAATTAAATTTACTTACTAAACAGCTTGTATTACAACAGTAGAAAATGACAGATGTCTTTCATAAAATTAGTCATATTGTGGTAATTTTCTCCTCTCCCCCAAACATTGTGATTATGGACATATTTTCTCCTGTTAAAAAGCTATCATCTGTCATAATTGCTAATGAATTCAATGCAAAAATGTTCTGAAATAAAAGGTATTCCACATGAAATGTAGAAAAGTTTTTCTGCGACACATTTCCTCATTGCAACTTTATTCTGTGGGCTGTTAGCTGCTTGCAGAATATTGCATAATTTTAAAAGCTTATACTTACAAAGGCCAATCATGTATTAATTCATTTGGTATTCATTGAGAGACCTTTAATCATGATGGATTAATTTATTATAAATGCGGATATAATATGTTATTTCATAATATCACCACTGTAATTTAGCAATTAAACAGTCTGTTATTATTTCAATCACTGCCCAGATCTGTATCATGATACAATGTTTGGCTCCACGGTGAATTATTTTACATTACGTATAGGACAATGGATTTTTTTGAAGAGTAAACCTTTGGGGAAACAGAAATATGTAACATAATACTTTACTCTGATATTCTCCTTTGTCTCTGGGATGATTCATCCTAAATACTTAAAGCCAGCTAGTCAGAAGCTTGAAGTGATTACAGGTTTGATCCAAAGCTTACTGAAGTCAATGCCGCACTCAGCATCTTAGACCCTGTCGCAAGTGAGAGGGGTGTAAATACTTAGCAGGAAAAGGATGCGAAGAGGACAAAAATCAGGCAGGCACACAATTAAGTGCAATCTAGGGTAACAAGTAGAAATGGTCAGGTACAGGAAAATCTAACCTGTTATTTTTTGAAAGCTGAGCGACACTCCATTAGTGCTCCCTAGACAGACAAATATAGGGCTTTTCAAAGGGTCTGGGATGAAGTGATTATACTCCTATTCTTGCACAAGACTTGTGCCTTCCGACACTTTGGACTCAGAAGATGAATTGGTGTGCATTTATGCTCATCCAATTTTAGCAATGTCAGATGTCTAAATGTTATGATGACCTACATGGAATGACCTGGGAGAGAATCCGGCTCAGAAGTATAATTTCTATATTACAGATGTGCAAACTGAGATGGTTGGAAAAGAGATATCTTGCTTTGGTACCTACAGTAAATGTGGAAAGATGAGAGGTAGAATCCCTGGAAAATGATATTCAATGGTTTCTCTTTGTTCTAACTGCTTGGCCTTATTTCTTTCTTTAATGCGTGCTGTGGCCATGTTTGAATTGACACCATAGCAGCATATAACTGCACCACTTGCCACAAATTCTAAAGCTTTCTTTTTTTTTTTTTTTTTTTTTGAGAGGGGAAAAGTAGAGTTTGCCAAGTCTGTATCTCTAATTGGACACAAGTGAACAAATGGTTCTGTTACTTCAGGCTCATTTTTAAAGCTCCCTCTATTGACATTTAAGTAACTGATTCTTCTCCATCATTGTAAGCTGTCTTTTTTCCTGCCTGTCAAGAGCTTGCTAAATTAAGATTCACAACCCAGGATAGTTCTCATATGAACCCAAAAGGAGTCAATATGTTTACTTAGATAAATGGTTATTATACAAGGTAGTGTAAAATGCATAATTTTCTGTGGTATATAAAACCATGAAGCACAATCCATCATGAGTGACTCATTTAATCTCTGATGTATCACTGGATGCCTTCTTCAAAGAGCAATCTGGAATAAGTGATTCATATTAGGAGAGCTGGAAAAAAGCTGCACAGAGAGCAAGTGAAGAGATCAGAATCAAAATTATAATAATGTATATTCGATCATATGATAGAGATCACAAAATCCTGTTAAATTCTCCAGTGTATCACCCTCCCTTTCCAGGATTCACCCCCTCAAGAGCATTTTCTGCTCCTTTTCCTTCTCACATTTGAACTGGATAACAGAGCTATCTGCAACTGGAGATGAAGAGCATTTTTATGGGCTAACAAATCTACTAGAACCAATGGTTTTAATCTCTCCTTGGCTACAGAATCAAAGCCAAGTTCTCTGCAGGTGTAAATGGGATCTGCTCCACTGCCTTAGGTGGAGTTTCACTCATTTACACCATTAAAGAATTTGGCACTAAGGATGTTCAGATCAAAAGGTTCCAGTTGGCAAGGGGATGTACAGAAGAGAATCTGTCTGGGGAAATATTCTGGGAAGACTTATCTGTCCTGTGGAAAGAGGGCTTATTTTTCCTCAGAGGAATCTGCTATTGACAAATGCAAATTATATTAAATTTTGAGACATCTCATCTGACCCTACTAATTCTAAATTGGCCAGCTACTTAGGGACTCTGCCAAAGCCCTGCAGAAGGAAAGCACAGTGATGTGGTCCTCTGTGTGCATTTTCACATCATCATATTACATGCATATTGTATATTTTTATTTTCCACTGACATAACACTTATTGGTGGTCTGTATTGTTCATTTAATAAAATCATGATTGGACCATGTCCTGCCATAGCTTCTTGCACAGCACACACCAAAAGAAGTAGCATTATTAGTAGATGTGTCTGCATGATGCCACCTGCTGCATTGCCAGAAATAATTTTCACCTAAATTGGAGCTCCTGCATATGCAATGAAGCCTTTGCCATTATTATTTCAGAGACAACTAAGAAAGATCTGTTTATTTGTTAATAATCATTTTGGGAAATATGGGAAGCAATGAAATATCAAGACTCAATTAGAAAAATTATCTAAACTGACATTTCAAGTGAGTCGCATAACACAACTCCTACTCCCTTCCCGCCATCCTGCTCTGTGAAATGCATGCAGCTGTCTTTTCCAAGGGGAAGGCATCAGTATATTTACGTTTTTATGTATTTGGATGCTTGCTCAGGATCCAATTTGCTCCTGGACAAGGGCATATTGATGACTATCTGGTGTGTTTATATGGATGGATACAGATGTGCTTGGTCTGAAAGCCAGCTCCACTCCAGCAGCCCTCATCAGGTCTCATTAACTCAGTACCAACAGCCAGCTTTATTTCCTCTAATGAAGGCAGGAAATTTCCTTGCCTCCACCCACACCCCTTCAGGTAACAGGATGATTTTGCACCAGGCGTGCACCAGGTTAGATCAGATGTCTATTTGATTCACTGTCCGATCTCCATCAGTGGTCAATAGTGGATGTATAGAGCAGGATGTAAGAGTAAAGCAAGCTTATAACACTTTCCCATCTTCCAAAATTTAGTGGTTCAGGGATATCCTGTAGATATATCCACACACTGAATTTTTATTATGCAGGCTGCAGATATACTTTTATCTTGAAAACATTCTACTTAATATGTACGGTCACCTCGTAGAAATTATTCCCATCTCCTCTTTTCAGGTCCCTTGTAACATGGTTGACAAGGTATGAAACTCCACCAGTCTGAAGTTCAAATCAGAGCTAGTGAGTACTCTGGATAGAACAGTCTCTTTGTTCTGTGTTTCTACTAGTTATGTTTGTGGTAATGAAAAAAAAAATCAAGGCCAGGGTTGTGGCTTAAGCACTAGTGCCTGATTGTTCATAGATATTTAGTTGATAGTGTGCTCCCCTGCAGAGCTTTGGTTTGTGCCAGCTAACACTCTCCTGCAGAACGTTCAGGCTTGGGTTGAGGGACAGCAGGTACCAACAGCAAAGCTGGATCCTGTCAGATTGCCTGGGATGCAGGGAGTGTATGCAGATGAATATGAGCTGTTCCATGCCAACAGGTCTTGGGGCTATACGGTGGTTCTTGGCTGTTTCATTACATAGTACTGACATAATTGTAGAGGAATGCCTGTAAGTAAGGTATTGACAATAGTAACATCAACCACTGTCACCAGGACTTTCAAAATCAGTTTCATTACCTTCCTGAGAAGAATTTTTCCCACCCAGGAAAATTAATTTTAAGGCAATGAATGCTGCATAAAGAAACTTGGAGGCATGGAGGATGTTTTGAGTAGAGAAGCTCCTCAAGCTAGTTTTGCAGCATGTGAAAAGTAGTTCCTTTTGAAGTGTTTCCTGTCCTGCTTCTCCGTCACTTAATTTATCCTAATGTATTTTGTGAAACTTATGCAGAGATATACATTTATATAGGATAAACCACTAGTTGCGGTCATGGATTACCACTTTTTTTCTAGTAAAATCCTTGAAGACTAATTCATATGAATTTGTAAATCACACTTCATGAGAAAGTCTTGCCTAAGGTTTTTAATATTTTGACGTATGAAGTTGATTGGGAATAACAGAAAAATGAACTTTTTCTGTATATTCACTCTTGTATTCAAGCAAAGGTAAGTAGCTACGACACAGAAGTATATTCTTTTACTGTTGAAAGAGAAGGACAGAAACAAAATTAAACTATGGCAATGTTTTTTTTTTCTGTTTTATGGTGGTTGGCTTGTCTTCACATGCAGAAGGTGTCGCTTATCTTTGCTCTAAATTATAGGGCTTTTCATTTAGATAAACACATCAACTGATGATATTTCTGTGTTTTTCCAGAAGGTGTTATCTGTGCAGTAGATTATGAAATGCCCTGAAAGGCAAGAAAGATGTATCCAAAGGAGTACATGGACAGAGTATTGCCTTCCAGAAAGTAACTTTATTGGCTTGTTTGAACTCAGAATTTGCAATTCTGCTGGAAAGAAGCGGCATCTGGATCTTTGTATGTCAGTAGTTAGAACTGTGAGAATTTCTAATACAGAGGTACAGTATAGAACAATATAGAAGTCTAATGTTCATATCCTTTATTGTGTTGACTACTACCTGTCTCCACAAAACTTTGAACTACTGCATCCACATAAGCAAGTTTGAAACCTCTAAAACAAGACAGGGTGCTTTGCTGCAAGAATACAATTAACCTGTACTACAGCCTTACAGAATGTAGTTATCCCAGTGTAGAAATTCCTGGCTAAAATTATTTTTTGTGCAGAAAATTGTGTGTGTCGGAGCAGTAACTTCTACTGTCCTTCAAGATTAGTCAGACTATTGTTTGCCATTCTAGGGCAGATGCTCAGCAGACTTCCAGGGGTTATTCTGATTTATATCAGCAGAACGTCTGGCAGGCTTATGTGAGTAGAAGTTAAGTTGTTCTCAAGAAAACAAAACTGAAATGAGCACTAATATAAAAGCCCTACATTTTTATGTAGTAGTTCTGATGTGGGTACAAACACACCTGTGTGCCCAAAACAAGATAACCTGTGCATTTAGTAAAGTGTGTCTATTTTTTCTGGATTTATTTGTAATTCATTTATTAATAAAGATGTAATCTGTGGTGGCGTCTTTATTCTGCCACAAGAGGAGCTCCTGGCTTCATAACTTCACTGGAGCAACCCAGATGATGAATATGAGCTGAAGAATAGAAGCCAAATCCTTCTAGGCGCTGTATATTTGTGCTTGCCAGAAAAATTGTGGCCAGTCGAAGGAGCAGGAGATGGAAAGTAGCCATCTCTATTTTGGCGCTTCTCAAAGTCCACTGAGGCCACTATGCAAGCCTTTCATACTTGGAGCTACATAAGTACCTTCTGAAACTCGATACAGGAATTGGGGGGCAGCAGAGACTGCTTATTTATGAGTGAGTTAGCAGCCCCTGATGCAGCACTTGCCATAATGCATCGCCTCAATGCAGCTTATTCATACTCCTGGCAAGAATTATCCTCATGGGGAGCTGTGCTTTCAGATGTTGCTGGCCAGAATATGAGCATACTTTACTGCTTCTCTTGCAGAGTAGGAGTATATTCACTCTGGGGGCAGTTTTAGCATTTGGCCCTATGCCTGGACATCATTACTATTGGGCACTTACACGGAATACAATCATGCTGACCAAAGTCTGTACTGAAAAGATTACGTTCTCCCAAACCAATATTTTCAATTTGGCCCTTATGCTTCTGACAGCAGGAAACTTTTGGAAACACCGTAGGCAGTGTTTGCTGTAAACAGCATTACCTGAAAAGCCTGGTGAAGATCACAGGTTTCATGAAAGCAAGGTAATACAGAAATATGGTACCCTCTAGTTAAATGGGATGAGGTGAAGTGAAGCAGTTAAACAATATGTGCTCCACGAGGCACAAGAGTTCAAACTGCCTTAAAGCAGCTCTTCTAAGAAAGCACCTGGTTAAAGAGTCTGGGGCAAACTGACAAAATTTACTTTAACTACAGAGAATAATATTTTCTTGCTTATAATGCAAACATTTTTACTTTTTAAAAATTTCAAAATGTTATTCTACTTAGAAATGCGACTGACAATCAGACAGCAGCACCACACACAAGTGTACCCTGGATCTAAAAGGGGAGGGAGCTTTGAGTTTCAGGCTGCAAGTGTTCCTTTTCATGTCACAATTACAGTAAAATGCTTTTCTATATCTGGGCATAAAGAAGTATAAATCAGCTAAAACATTTGGGTGCAAATCTGAATACCACCATATTTATGACATCTCGAGGCATTTGATTTCCAGAAACTGTGCTTGTTAGTTCACTTGGCAGAGGGCACTGAGTGAAAAAAAAAAAGTGATGATATTCTGGCAACAAAACATTTACTTACTTGGTGAACTTAAAACATTTCTGTGGCTGCAGTGGCTTCTGTGGGACTATTCCCATACCATAATCTTAAGCACATAATTAAGGGCTTTACTGGATCGGTGCCTGAACAACCAGTGCTGATTTCTGTTGAATGCACATTGTGGTAGGAACCAATTGTAAGCTCATTAAAATGAGCAGAAAGGATCCAGCAGACACTGGATCAAGCCTTGTCTCAGGACTTTCATCAGAGAAACAACAATGTCTCATGTTTACTCTTTCACAGGTCACTGAGTTCCCAGACTTCAGGTCATTGATTACATCGTATTATCAATGAAGTTAGAGATTTACCATCGACTTAAATGGGTACAGGAGAGGGCATGAAGAAAAAAAAAAAATAATAATGTACTATTTGTGATTCTGGGTATTGGTTACTTAAAAAGCAAACACGAAAGTAGGCATGCTGTTGAATTCTTGGCCCCATTTTAGAGCACTGTGTGTGCCATGCAATGTGTTTGATAATGTGCATTGCATTTCTCTGGAACAGCACTGGATACGACTTTTACCCGCTCTCCCTTTCCCTCAATGCCCAGACTAATAAATCTCCCATTTGTCTCACCTGTAGTTACAATAAAGCTGTTCTCAACAGTGTTAACATCTGCCATGGTCATTCTTCTGGGGTGAGAAAGGCAGAACATTTTCGTTTCTTGTTCATTTGTGAACACTAGTTAAGTGAAGCTGTCACTTTTGACCAATTATGAGAGAGGATTTTATAGCACAGTCTCCTTCCTAAAGCTAAACTGACATGGCCAAGCCCCATTTTATAGGCATTCTTAAATTCTTCCCAGCCATATTTAAAACCCTTATGCTAAGTGATGGCAGGTGCCATGTGTTTTCACAGCTACATTAGAAAATGCAATTTTGTGGCAACTTGACCATGCCAGTGAAGCAGTAAATTTCTGTAATCTCTATGGCTAAGAATTTCACACAGGACTTTGCTGGGAATCTGTAAAGCCCATTAGTACAGGAGCATGATAAAGATAAAATTAAAATAGCTTTACAGTAAAAGCCAAAAAAAAAAAAAGAGAAAAGTCTGGGGATTTTTTTCACTGCTGGAGCAATGAAATGTGTCAGAGGAAAATGCAGAAATAGACAAAAAAAAAGCTTCACTGGGCTCATCCAGCCTACTCTTCTTTTCCAATGACTGCCACCCATTTAAGAGAAGTGATAATTTGGCTTCAACAAATGCTAACATAGGCTTATCCTAAAGCACAACTGGGATGCAAAACTTCATAAATCTCTTTTATAAAATCTTACTCCCTGTAGAGTACATTTGTACTGGGATAACATCTTTGTCAGCAACAGGGACAGTAGGATAGAGTGCACCCTCAGCAAGTTCGCCAATGACACCAAGCTGTGTGGTGCTGTCGACATGCTGGAAGGGAGGGATGCCATCAAGAGGGACCTTGACAGGCTGGAGAGGTGGGCCTGTGCAAACCTCATGAAGTTCAACCAGACCAAGTGCAAGGTCCTGCACGCGGGTCGTGGCAATCCCAGGCACAAATACAGGCTGGGTGGAGTATGAATGGAGCCCAGCCCTGAGGAGAAGGACTTGGGAGTGCTGGTGGACGAGAAGCTCAACGTGAGCTGACAATGCACACTTGCAGCCCAGAAAGCCAACCGCACCCTGGGCTGCATCAAAAAAGTGTGGCCAGCTGGTCGAGGGAGGTGATTCTGCCCCTCTACTCCGCTCTGGTGGGACCCCACCTGGAGTACTGCATCTAGCTCTGCAGCCTTCAACATAAGAAGGACATGGACCAGTTGGAGCGAGTCCAGAGGAGGGCCACGAAGATGATCAGAGGGCTGGAGCACCTCTCCTATGAGGACAGGCTGAGAGAGTTGGGGCTGTTCAGCCTGGAGAAGAGAAGACTCCAGGGAGACCTTATAGTGGCCTTCCAGTATCTAAATAGGGTTTATAGGAAAGATGGGGAGAAACTTTTTAGCAGGGCCTGTTGTGGTAGGACAAAGGGTAATAGTTTTAAAATAGAAGGAGGCAGATTCAGACTGGATATAAGGAATAAAATGTTACAATGTGGGTGGTGGAACACTGGTGCAGGTTGCCCAGAGAGGTAGTGGATGCCCCATTCCTGGAAACGTTCAAGGCCAGGTGGTACAGGTCTCTGAGCAAGCTGATCTGGTTGAAGTTGTCCCTGCTTCTTGCAGTGGGGTTGGACTAGATGACCTTTAAAGGTCCCTTCCAACCCTAACTCTTCTATGATTCTGTGTTTCTATAATTGTCCTCACAAATATTTTTAGCAGCTTAGAGAGATTATAGCCAAAACTTTCGTAGTTCCTAGCATGTGCAACTCGTAATGATGTATCTGCACACCATTCATTAGTTGTTTCACTCAAGAGATCCTCATTTAACAGCATGAGCTTTGCTGTTGGAACTGAGACACCTTGATGTTACTCAGGTTTGCCAAAGCCCCCCCAGCTTCAGCATCTCAGCCAACATGAGGTTAGGTGCACATTGCATCGCATGAAGAGCCAGAAGGTCTGTGCAGAGGGCAAGATCATTGACCTGACTTGCTTTGGAAAAGGATCCATGCTGAAAATGGGACCAACACCACTTTCCCTTTTTACCAGCTCTTCATCAAAACATTAAATTTTCCTTCAGGACTCCACAGAGAGGTATCACTGCCAGGGGACAGTTTTACACACGGAGACAGATCCAGGATTGGGTCTCTTGTCTCCAACAAATCCTGAGACAGCTGTTAGATTCTTCAACAGGGTATCTTAATTATCAGCAGCAAGTAGATGAAAAACTGCAGTTAGATCCTGCACAAATTCATTTATTATTGTTTTCCTGACCTGTAAGTCATTTCAGTAGGTATTTCCCAGATTTCCTATAAAATCATGTGAACTATATAATTTTTTTTCCCTTTGAAAAAGAAAGATGTGATCCCAGTATAATCACTGCAGGGACTGAATCTTCTAGAAAACAGAGAAAACAACTTGCTCAGAGTGCAGTGCTAGCCAGGGAGAGGATTGCAGTATGGATTGCTCACTTCTCCAGCAGTAACCACTCCCACAGGTTTTGCCATGGGATTTGGGCAAAACGCCTAAAGAACACAGATCAAACAAGAAAACATCTTTGAATGCTTATGGTTTGGGGTGAGGCAGAAATGTTTTGAAAGTTACACTTAGCAGCTCCCTCGATCTCTTAAGACTTCACGCAAACAAGCAAGGTTGGAGAATCAGCTCACACGCTTCTGCGCTCTGTGTGGCTGCGCTGAAGCCAAAAAGGCTATTCACTGAGTGGCCCTTTGAAGTCAGTGGAGTTTTGTCATTGATTTTGAGAGGCCCGGCATTTCATTCACAGTGTGTGAGGTTAAGCATGTGTGGTTAAGTCCTTGCAGGATCAAGGCTTAAATGTGTAAACCTGTTCAGCAAGAGTACCCAGCCTTTAATGTCCTGCAAATGTGGTCTCTTTTACTGTGTGACGCTGGGCAGGCTGCTATTGCTCTTCACTCGACCGCGAAAGCTTCGTTTAGTATGTATATGTCCTTTATAATTGTCAGTGACTTAGGCTACAGCGAAAGAAAGGCGTTAGCAGAGCTGCTTATTAACGGAGTGCCTATGGAAAACATTGACTGCATCAGATTGATTAAGGGCCACTATTAATCTATACTTCTGTCTCTTTTTATCCGAAACATGGGCAGCAGGCCTGGATTGCTCACTATGTCAGTGGCTTATACAGTGTTTATACATTAATCACTGAAAATAGCAAATGTATGAGATCAAATCCTGTGTTCAGAGCTCCTCTATTATATGAGACATTCTATTTCATATTAGCACATTTTCTGCATGCTTCAAAATCTAGCCACTGCCCTTGTCTGAATAAAGACTATTTCTGCAAAACACTGCAGAACTCAGGTTCTGAATAGAGCTACCTCACTCATGCCTGATGGTCAAGGATTTTATATTGAAATGAATGGTGGAATCTAGCTTCTCTAACTTAAACCAAACCCACACGTAATATTTAGGTTGCTGAAGGTTACCTAAGTGAAGAGAGAAATGAATCCTAAGGGAGATCATGTTTGTCTGATGTACAGTGCGTCCATACTGCTGAATGTCTTAGCTATCTAGTGTGTGTGGTCTTATGTCTCTAACAGCCATATGGTGTATTTTTATATATATTCATATATATTTATGTGCTTACATTTTAACTTTTGAAATTAATCAAATTTTCCTTGGAAATAAAACTGACTGTGATGCTGCTTATGGCGATCCTTAGGTATCACTTCCTCTAGAGCTCACAAACAAGGCTGTTCCCAAGCTGGTGCCCTCTGCTCCTTTCAGCCCTCTGTTCAAGTGGGCTGTGAGCCCACTAGCATCACCCACAACCCTTCATGCCATGTCCTTGGCACAAAAGCCAACACCTGGGGCCAAGCAACATCCATAGACGGCCAGGTGAGATGTGGAGAGGGGGTATGCTGTAACAGCTGGGAGCTAGGGATCTCTCTGCAGAAAATACTTTCAGCACTGTAAATGCGGCCTTAGCTGTGCAAATCTAGGAAGCCAAACTGTCTTCTGGAAGCTTTCAAACACACATAGCTTCCTCTGAGTAAGGGAACTTACATCAGGAGCATCAGCTCATTAAAATGCTGGTGCCTAAGTTAGGTAGACTTCATTCTACTCATGGAATTTCTTAACTCTTAGATTTTTTAAAGCACTGCAGAATAACTTTTAAATTCCACTGATGTGCAAAGTAGAACAAATAAACCAATCACAGCATCTCCTTTCACTAGATCTGTTCAACCTAATAAGAGGAACAAGATTAACTGTACATTAAACACACTTGTGGCTGCATCCTCCCAGCAGCCCTTCAGGACTAATGATACGTGAGGGACATTACCCTGTCTATGCAATCCAGTCCTTGTTTCACTATGATTAGCCTTGGGTTAAGCCTGTTCCCAGGTGTGTGAGTCTCAGTAAGCCAATAGTACTATGACTGTTTTTCAAGGTGTTTAATTTACAGTTTTAAGTCCTCAGTCTTCATGAGGTAGTTACAAGAGAAACCAAGCAGAGGAGGAAAAGACGTCTAAATTAAGAAATGCAACAGTATGGTTAATTAAGAAAATTTGAGGAGGAGAGGCAGTTAAATGGTCTGAGTCTTGAATGTGATGTCCTTCAGTGGAATTCAAAGAAAGGAGACATTTAAAATAGGTCAGATAAATCACTCCCTGAAAGCGCCTGCTTGTTTCCTCTGACTGTAATGGGACCCTGAGGTGGTTAGCTCAAATGTAGGTGTCTACAGCATAAGTATCTAAATTTGAATGAGATGAATCCTACCTCTGGCATCTGAATGCCGTGAACAGAGAGCAGAGATTTATATGGGGCAGCTCCAGGCAGCTGGAGATTCCAGTTTGGGAAAGCAAATTTAAAAAAAAAAATAGATATGCAGAGGTTTTGGCTTGCTCAAGCTTTGTTACCTTCCCCAAGGAAGATGAGAGTAAATATCTTCAACAATGGAACTAAGAAAGATGTAGCTCCAAGAGCTCTCAGAGAACATCAGCCTTAAGATGGGGGCTAAGTTATCAGCCTCGCAGGCCACAGGAGATGCAAAGCAACCAAGGAAGACTTTATGTGATAATTATAAGCTAGAACTGAGCTCTCAGGGGCTCTACTTCTCTTTTCACTTTGTTTCATTCTTGATAATATTTTGCTGTTTAACTTAATAGAATAAAATATTTATTTATATTCTTAATTCATATCTAGTGACCTGATAAATACTATGTGCTCTATTGCCTTGGGAGTGATGAAAGTAATGAGGAAGTATTAGATTATTTTTAGGGTTTCATATACCCTATACATGGTTAGGAGGCCCAAGGAGTCTACAGCAAACCGTGCACACATGGCCAGGAGATGAAGGACAAGTGACTGTCTGCCAGGCTTGTGGAAGGAGTGTGTCTTGGCAAGAGTTGTCCCAATATGTTATCAATCAGCTAGAGAAGGAGGCCCAGAGACTTGAGGTCACTCTGAGCCAGGTTCAGCTTCGTTTGGCGATGTAGAGCCTCAAGAGTGGTTCTTGCTGAATGAAGACCATAGATAATTTGTTAAATCAAATGGAAACACAGCAAGCCTCGTATAATGCCATAAATCATTTGCAGTTAGAAGAGAAATTTAGAAGTCTTTTATTACTAGAATGAAAAAAATAAGCCTCAGAGGTTAAAATCTAAGCATTTTGTCATGACTCTATGGTGCTTCAATTCAGCTGACCAGAAATGTAATGCTAATAAATAACCCCATTCATGGAAAGAGGTGCTATGGCATGTTCTTAAGTACTTCTTCACAGTCCTGAGAAAAGTCTGAGGATGTGGCCTCTCTCAGGAGAAAGAAGTGGATGAAATCCCATCATTATTGCCCATAGCAAGTCTGTGATTTACACAAATTCTACCTGCTGCATGCAACTCAGATTTGCAGTGACTGTGTATGGAGAGATGTGGAAGAAATACAGAATGATGCCAGCTTTTTCCTGTAAAGAAAATTCATAGCTATGTTATCAAAGTTTCTAATTATAAAATTTCTTTAATATTTTATTAATAGGAGGGGAGAGAAGATGCCAAAACTTACAGCATTTCACAAGTAAGATTATGGGCTGATTTCTGATTCGATGACAGAGCCCTAATAATAAAACTCAAAATTTTATACCACATTTCTCTAGTGATGATAGAAGTTCTTTGTGCATAATAGCACCATTTCTATTCAGGAATCTTGTTAACAGTTGTAAACTCAGATTATCGCTTTTATTAGCCTAGTGTTTTCTTATTTCTGTGTTACTGACAGGAAATTACAGCAAGTTTTCTGGCCTGCTTTTTTTTTTTTTTGTTACAGTGAAAGCAAATCCATTCAACTAGAAATTTCCAACCACTAGGTAGAAGACAGTATTGCTAGAAGCCAACAGCAATCTGAAGTGAACAGTTTAATTAAAAATATATACGTACTTAAAGACTAAATTCAAAGAGAAAGTAGACTGGTAGATTGGGTTAGGGTGGTGGAGTTTTTTTTAAAGGTACAGATATCTGGCTTTTTATGCTTTGTGACTTTAGGAACAATTCTTGTCACCAAACTCAGATTCTAAACTTGGCTGTGCTATGTTTTCATATTGCTTCACAACAGTTAACTTTGACATCACCCCTATGACTGAACACCCCTGGCTGCATTCAGGCTTTAGTCTGGGCAACCTTGCCCATTGCTGAAATGCCCACCATAGACAGTGGGAATCAATCGCCATGGGCTTCTCATGGTTTTGGGTGATTAGGAAGCTCAAATGAGAGTATTGGTAGTTGCTTCACCCCGTTAGAATACTTGAGCATTGTAAAAGCACTGTTCCTAAGAGAATGTGAGACTATAGCTGCATAATTTACTGTCAACAGCCTACAGTTTATTCATATTACATCAGATACGCTTCTAACTGTCAGTTGATACTGAGTGAATAAAAACTTATTTCCATAACAAGAACACTGAATTCAATCCTTTTCTTCTCTGGTTATAAATGGATGGGAGTTTAGGATTACAAGGGACAAAGCCTAATTTTCTGGGCCTTGCAGACCTTGGTGTTGGGGTAGGGGGAGACAAGTTGTCAGGGCAAAAACAAGATGTGGGAGCTACAACGACCTCATTTCACAAGACATGAGCATTTTCTGCACAAGTGAAGTAAACCTTCAGAAAAGGATTGCAGTGCTTGAAACAGGGAGTGATGAACTTCTGCAAGTGCAGCGCCCTTAACCCTGTGCCCTAACAAAGTTGCTGTGAAAGAATGTGATTTCCCATATGGCACTGGCACGTTATCTCCTTCTCTCCAGAGACACATAAGGGAGTCTATGTTTAATCCCTTGACTGCTCCTCATTTCCTGTCTCCTTGCACAACTCTGCTCCTGTGATCACATCATGCATTTGACAAAATAGACCTTTGAGTCTGGAAAATCTGATGTATCAATCTGTGGACTATTAATTTCAAGATATCTTTTTTTTTTAATTTAAAACAATATTAAAGAAAACAGCTTACAATGAGTTAACACAACTGAATAACAATGGCTTTCTAACTCCATTAGATTTCTCTGAAAAATCCCGTCCTATATTCAAAAACTTTTCCTCATCGTAGCCACAAACCTGTGAACAACTAACTGTGAGAGTGGTGTTTATTCATGTAGTTTATTCTAAATATTCAGTAAAAGCCTACTCGATCCAGTCTTAGGTGTAACAACAACTAGTTGCAGTTAGGAAAAGAGAGAGTTCAGAAATCATAAGACCCAGTCCTGCTAGTACTCATTAATTTCCTCTTAAATATAGGATGAGCTCAGCCTTCCTGTTGATTTCAGTACATGTTGTAGCATTTAATACCGGGCAGAATTACATCCAGAAAGTCTGAGGAAAAAAAACATCACTTTGTAAGTTTTATGAAGGCAAACACAAAGCAGAAGTAAAATATATCTGATTTTCTAAAAAAAAAAAATTAATATAATAATGTACTAGTGTCAGAAAAAAAAACTAGAAAGCAGACCTTGGAAATGAGGGGACTTGCAAGGCAGGAACTGCAATATGTATAATACAGATCTGATTGTATCTGGCAGGCTTGTATTCATAGGAAACTATCCACAGCATCAAACTCATTCTTCACAAAAGCAACGCTTGGTATTTAATCTCAAAGTTTGTCAGCTTCTTGCAATTAACTACTACAATGGTACGAGAAGATATGAAGTGGAACATCCTTTCCCCCCTTCTCCAGAAAAACAATACAAGGGACAGCAAGAACTTTACCCAGCACTGGACAACAATAAATCCTGGGTACACTGGCCCCACTTGAGGCAAGCTGAAAAATACTTATTTATTTTTTTAAAAAGTTTCAGTGTTGCACTTCCCTACCTAGTAAACAGCTGAACAGGCAGAATGATACCCAAGACCATCTCCTCCACCCCCATCTCCACCCCCGGCGTATCAGTGCTTCAGGCAACGTTTGGGGAAAAAAAAAAATCACACACACAAACCCCCCAACTCAAGTATCTTTTCTGATAGGAGCATGAAACAGTAACCAAAAAACAATCAAGTCCTCATTGTCATAGTGCGACAATCACAGCATTGCTTCTGTTGAGCAAATAGTCAATTCGCAGGGAGAAAAGCATCATGAGGACAGACACGAAAGCTGTTATTATCCATTTTAAGTAATAGGAGAAGGTCACGTATCAAGCAGTTACACCTTTTCATTACATCCTAACCCTCCACAGCAGGGGAACCACACTTACGACTGCATTAGATATACAAAAGATTTCAGCTCCAAAAAAGGAAAAGAATAGATGGGCAAAGGAAAAAAAAATTAAATTCGTCTTACCAGCACGTTGCAGCACCAACTTGCTTGAAGAAATGTTGCCTTTGCAGATTTCTCTTTTAATTATCCTGGAAGAAGAGGGGGGAAAAAAAAAGAAGACGACGAAGCAGGGTTGTTAAATTAGCGTGTGCTAGAATCTTTTCAGTTTGTCGCAGAGTAGAAAAATACAAAAAAAAAAAAAAAGAAACAAAAAGGCATGCGAAGGAAAAAAAAAGAAAAAGAAAGCTCAGTAATTTAAATTTGCTGTCAGTTCAGGCAGCATCGCTCTGTCCCGCCCCTCTTCCCACTGGGTTCTACTACCTGCAGGGCTGCAACTGACAGCTACTGTGCAAACAAAAAAAAAGGCAAAAAGCATGCTGGGACCATGCTGTCTGCTGTCTGAGTCTCTCTCCACTTCTGATGACTGAAAATCATTAGTGGAAGGGTTCTGTTGTTGTTTGCTGGGATTTTTAAGTTGGGTTCTTTGCATGAAATTTAATTTATTTTTAATTGATACGATGCAGCACGTGACAGAAACTGGTGGTTGTGTTTCTCAGCTCTGCTGAGAGTGGAAACTAACCTGAACAGATTGATTTTAACAGTACGGTATATGTAGAATATACACAGACATTTGCCATGTTGCACTTTGCAGGCATGCATTCAGCTCTTCCTGTAATACTGCGTACAAAAATGTTTCTTTGAATGGAAACTCAGGAAAGCGTTTCAACAGAAAGCATTAAAACTTCAGCACTCAAAAAAGTTGCCAGTATTGTTTTTGCTCTACTCTTTAGTTTTCTTCCTAAACTTTTTCAAATAATTTTTGAGAACAAAAAGTAACAGAAGTCAGAGGCATAATGAACAACTGGCACAACGCTCATGTAAAAAGGACAAACTAGCAATCACAGTATATAAAAAGCTATGTTTTTAACTAGATGTTTAACGTAATTTTTAAAGGTCTATGCTAGTGGCTATTAGCAGACTGCATACATCATATGAGTGTGAAATATTTGACGAAAACTAACAAGACAAACAAGTACAAAAGCTATAAACGCCTTTTTTATAGCTATTTTAATTGTTACTAGCAGGCTTTTCGCAACAGGGCTCAAATCATCCTTCCAGAACAAAGAGAAGCATAATCTATAACTTCTAACTATAAATATATTCACCAAAACATGGTTCCCACCTAATTATAAAATAAAATTTAAAAAGTGAAATGATGCTTTTCCTTAATATGTTAGTAGTAATTGCTTGGATCATGCTACACTAAATATGCAATGTTTGTATTCAGTTATTGCTCTACTTATGTGTGTAACCATCAAATAAAAAGCTGAAATGTTTAAACTTAATTAAATGAATCTCTGTTTTACTCAAAGTTGGCCATTTACACAGAAAGAGACACATGCGTGCTGAACATGCCTGCCATAGACAATTGGCTTCTAAATAGATTTTTTAAAACTCTGCAGAAATTAATTGCTACCATAGTTGTATCTCTTTTGCTGCCTTTACTCATCGAAGTAGCTTTGATTGGATGACTCCTACCACCAGGAGTTGCACAACAGGTCTCAAGGAGTAGGGTCTGTCCTACAACCCTCGCAAGGGTTGTAGGACAGAGAGCCGTGTTATATTGGTACAACACTCAACTTTTAAGTTGCTTTTCTTCTATTTTAAAACTTCCAGACCCTTTTAACAAGTGACCATCTTAAGCCGTTTCTACAGATGGTAGAGATCTTCCACCATTCCAGAGAGGTTTAAATCGGCATGGCTGAGAGTCACCTCCTTGCAAAGTTCACCAAGATCTTTTAGCAGACTCATGCTGCCTACAATAATTTTTGCTGTCCCCTGGGGGTTCATTCTCAGTATAGAGGGAAAAGACAGCATAGAGGGTTGTCTTCAAAATAGAAATACAAATACTTAGGGACAGTAAACATAATTCAGAAGAGGTGCAATGGCAGATTCCCAAAGTAGTAACAGCAAATATGCAGCATTTTTCCACTAGAATTTGCTCTCATTTACACTTGTGTGGCTTTAAAACCCTATTTTTTTTTCCTAGTAAAGTGATTTAGTATACATTTCTATCCAAGTGCAGTGTCTCCTGGCTCGCTGTCCTTTGTTTTAATGGCAAGACACTCCTTCTTTTTGCTCCTGCTTAGAGAGAAAAAATAGTAAATGGCAAAAAAAAAAAAAAATTCTTGATGATTTGACAGCATTTATTCTTTGTTTCGGTATCTTCATGCACACATACAGAGACATGGACACATGCACACATATGCTTAATTTCGAAATTTGGTTAAATCCAACTAACTTATTGTCCTTCTGTATCTCCTTGCAAAAGTCAAGGGTGGCCTGTTTTTAATGCACTTGGCATTTTAAGCAAGGCACTCAGACCTTCAAAAGACAGATAATTGAACTTTGCCTTTAATGGAATACGGTAGTGCACTAAATAACAAAAACTAAAGAACTAAAAAAGCTAGATTTAGCAAGGAGATACAGTCAAGAAGGCAATTTGACTAATTGGTTGAGAAAATGCACAAGAGCTCATAAAATCAAACATTTATAGAAACACCTTACTTGTGCTATTAACTTGAAATAAAAATAGTGGCAAAGTCAAGCTGTTAATATCAACCTTCTCTCTGTAATGTAGGACACTGGAAAACACACGAACAAACACTGAGATGCTTAGAAGAGCAGACCCTGATGGGAGCTTCATTCATTTCAGGTTTTTAGTGATGCTATATGCTACCAATAACCATTCAACGTCTCTGATAAAATCTAACTTTGATTAAGGGTTATTGGCTTTGGACTGTAGAAGGAAGTCAGGCTAGGTACTATAGGGAAGATAATACTTTCTTTGTGGTTCTATAGTCAGTTTTTAATGAATCAGTTAAATTAAAGAAGCAGTAATTAATGGAGATTCCCTACTATATAATGCAACAAAAAGTATCTAATTAACCTTTGTATCCTTTACAAAATACCATTGAGTGAAGCAATTTCTAGTCTTGTTTTAGTCAGGAACATTTTTGCCTTTAGCTTCAGTGGAGTTCGTATTGACTGTTTCATTTATTTTTCTCAAGTTTTCATCTAATTGACCGTCAAGGATCAGGTCCTACAAACACTGAAAACATTTTGTAAATTTCCATTTCTTTTTTTTAAAAAAAACCCAACACACCCAACTTCAAAATTTCTTTTTACACTATGTCTAAATAAAACGTACTGTACTGTAATGGAAAAAGAGTTGAATAAGGGGTTTTAGAAGGTCTAGTGTGAGATTAGTCCCAGTATTAATATCAAGATTTGTAAATTTGGCAAATACCAAACGAGACCAGAAAGATCCCGTTCCTCCTCTTGTAAAGTCTTTCTCTGTAGTCAGATCTATTTGAATGGCTTTACTTCAAATGAGTCACATCCTGTGGCTGTCCTGCCCCTTAGAGGCAAAGGAGATCACCCAGCTGTGTTGAGACCCTTCTCCTATGTAAAAGGAATTTAGAGAAGGTGTGGATTACACAGTTGAGGGATATAAATGTGGTTTTGTCTAAACGGTCAATTCCATCATTATAGGGTGACTTGGAAATAAACACGGGCCATACAGCCAGCTATGACTTTCAACTTTCAGCAGTCACACATTTTAAGATTTATGGTATGTATTAATTATGTCAAAGTAATACCCAGCCTCCGGTGACTTAATGTACCGTATTTCTTTGTATACAAGGTAAGACTTCTGTTACGTGAATTGCTTCCTCCTGCAGCTTTAAATTGAGGGTGGCCTTCTCATACATTTAATTGCTTTCCCCTGCAGTTCCCAAGGAAAAGGTAGTTGGAGGTGGCTTCTAAACAAAGATATACAGTAATTAAAAGCTCTTTCAAAGAGAGCTTTTTTGTACAGCACCTGCTGTTAATGAAGTACTTTGTGTACAGTTCTGTGTAGTCTTTGAATCTAGTGCATTATTTCAGAAGTAGTGTGTTGTTGGAGGATTTCTGCATCTGATGTGGTGACCTACATATGTTAATTATCCTCTGCTGAAAAAAAAAACAACCACTGGGAGATCTCCCCTTCCCCCAGCAAAATCCAACCCATAAAAATGGTTTGGTAAAGTGAAAAGTAAGGTTGTAAACTTCTGATTGCCTTGTGGACAACAATTGCTTAATTTTGATTTTTTTCCAGCTGAAAAAATTGTCTTGTAACAGTTTCCATTAAAATAGTATCATTTTATAGCACGTAGTTTTGCTTATGAAAATTTCTTATTGAGAAAGAAAAAATTCTGTAGCTTATGTGATTTAATAAATGACAGTTACACATCTTAGTCCTTCCCTGTTGCCTTGCCTGTTGTTGAATTCATTTTTCATATCTATGTTGCTGTCCCTTTGGTACATCCCGCTGTCTTGCAATCAAAGAAGGCTAACGTAAAAAAAAAAAAAATCTCTACAGAACTCGGTGCTTTGATAAATTAATCCATCCTTGTGTGTTAAGGATCATGTCTTAAGAATAGTTTGTGGGGTGAAAGAGAAGCCCTAAGACAAGAAAGAGAGACAGATGCTATGTATAAGTTCCTTCTCTTTTTGCAGGAAAAATAATCTGGAACTTTATTCATAATGTGTTTTGAGGTTTCCTTTAATGTTTGGTTGCATTCAATTGGATGTTAACTGATCATTCAATGGAAGCTTTCAGGTGATAAAACTGGAAATAGTTGAGCAGAGAAAGAAAATTACTTAGCAATTTTGTAATGTTGCAATAGCAGCCTTGTCTGTGAGGTGAAAGGGGGTGTTTTCTATGCTGGTGTTAACAGGAGGAGGGAAGATCCTTACCAACATCAAGTTCAGATGTTCATATCAGACTCCTATGAAATTTTCTTCTTAACAGCCTCAGAGCAGAAATAGACTTATTAATTGGCTCAGGAAGTATTTGGACATTTCTCATTGGTATAGACTGGAAGGGTAAAAAAAACCAAAAGACATCCACTATGGACATTATGAGAAGGTCAGTACCGAAACTTTGCAGGAGTTACTTATCTTGTTTTTAGGAAACGTCACAATAAATTGGACAGCAGTAGGCATTATATATTTTAATGAAGGTCATCACAAACACAGATATTTTTTTTTTCTAATACATATCTCCACATACCTCCAGTATGTGCTCCTCAGAAGCAAACCCTCCAGACATGTTCAAGTCTATTTTCACAATACACACTGATGAATAAGTCATTAATGAATAATTCATTCTTGCACTAGCACTGACTTATTGTTATTTACTGAGACTCCATAAAATGGCTCCCAATGCTCAGTTTGATGCTAATCCTTCTATAGCTCCTGCCATTGAAAGAAGTGGTCACTTTGGACACTACATGTTGCCTAAATAAACTTTTCTCCAAGGTTCAAGCAACCAGTTAACAAACCAGTTGCAATTGCTTTAACCACACCTTTACTAGCCTGTGATTTCTGTATCACCAACCCTTTAGGATTACGAAGCTTATCCCCTGGCAAGTGTCACTCCATCCTCTCAGGCCCTAAATCAATGCCCGAGAATCTGATCACTTTGATGGGACCAGCTGTTTCTTCTGCTGCCAAAGCACTCTAAACACTTTGGCAGTTTTCCTAAATGTGGTCGGTAAATCCTACCACGTACCACAGGAGTGTGCTCTGTGGGCTCCTCAGCAAAAAGGCACCCGTGTATGCAGCACTGACCGTGACGTTTGACTTTTGTGTTCAGACCTTATTGCTTGGATCTGGGAAGGATCCAACAAAATGCAGAGAGTGTAGGTTGGCAGCTCTGGAACTAACAACTTTTTTTTTTTTTGCCTTTGAGTTTAAAACTTAACAGGTGAGAAGTATGCAAATGTACAAAGACATAATTTGGTATTTATGCCTGTAAAAATCTTATTTATGTTTTGCAATCTTTACAAGATGATCAAGGAATATCAGACCAGTCAAAAAGGTATTATTAGCAGGGCTAGGAGCAGTGCTTGTCAACATTTCATGATGTTTCTTTTTATATAACCCTGTTTTCAATTACTTACAGCTTTTTATCGCTCTACATTTTGGGATTAAATTTTCTCTGCTAAGGGTCTGCCTTTGATTGTTGGAAAACTTCAACCAAATCAACCCAGTCTTTGCTGAGAGCCAGACTGGGGGAAAAGCATCTTAAGATGGCAGTAGTCTGTTCTTTCAGGAGGTCTGCAACTATTGTGTTTCTGCCAGGATTCAAGCAGGGACTTGACATTTGTCCATAAAGGTAGCGTTTATGTCAAGGATAGAAAAAAAAAAAAATACATACCTAAAGAAAATTGTACAAATGAGGGCACTTCTGGAGAAGCTGGTAAAAAACATAGGATGCCCAAGATATAGCCTGCATGGCACAGGGGATGGTGCAGCATGACTGGGATGGCAGGATGACACCATTGTAATTTTAGGGTAGAAAGTTCTGGGCATATAGAATTGTGGTTGTAACCCACTTGTATCGCTATGGCCATTACGGTAAGTGCTGAGCACTTGAACTGTTGGTAAAAATGCTCTGACACTAAAGAGAAGCTAGAGTGGACTGGAGGCAATATATTAGGAGAGCAAATCTGGACATACATTCAGGACAGAGAAAGATAGGAGACTGGAAATGTCTGGAAAAAGAGAACGAAAACTGAGATGCTGCTGGAGAGGAGAATAAGTTGGCTATGCAGGACTTCTTGCCTGGAAGAAAGGTGGGAGCAGTCAGAGAGATTGGTTCAAACATGGAGACTGGAGATGTGCTGTTGGAAATAGAGTAGATGGATAAAGATAAATTGTGTAATGAAGAACACAAGATTAGGCAGCATTGTACAAAATGGGCTTTGGAGGTAATGAATGTCACTAGTGATCTTAACTGTACTTTTTCCTAACTTTTTGAAGTGCTCAGCTTCTATAAATAGCCATGTTCTTGAACATTGTTTTTCTTTGCTAGGGACTGTACAGAATCCTGATGGTGTCCCTTGTTTGACGTCCTTGGTGTTATTGAAAATATGAGTTAATAATAATGAAAGAAAGTGTAATAATCAACCAAATTCCCTTAAACTCTTAACTAGTTTCTGTGCCTGCTACTTACTTATTTTTCTCCTCTATATGTCTTTTCTGACAGCAGAGCTTTGCCTTGAAGGGCAAGAACATCCCATCTGTTGAGCTCTCAGGGTGTAAATGCTCTCAAAAAGGAAAATATTCATCTATTTGCTGTATAGGAGAAGCTGGAAGACCCAGCGTTGCCTGCACTGGAAATGGGTAATCTCCATCTCCCTCATGGCTAACTGTGCACAAATTCTGTCATCTTGTACACAAAGGGCAGATCCGATTGGGGCATATGTTATCGTATAGCCGCAGTCACACAGAGGCCCTCAACATGAATACTATTAAAATGTGAAACGCTCATAGATTATTTTAGGCTTCACAGAGAGCCATAACAGCTACTGCAATAAATTAGAGCAGTTGCCAGGCACTTATGTATCAGTGCACCCTAGCTGTCACTTTACAGGCTGCAATGCATCTCTGCTTTGCTGTCGTCGTGTATGCCGCAGGTACTTTCCCCCGGCCAGAGCTTACACGCGTGGCTCAGTGGAAGAATTGTCCTCCAACGGCGTTGCAATGGTCTCTTGTACAGAGCTTGAGAGGCACACAGGGGTCAAAATATGCGCTAAAATCCTACTGCCTACCTGAACAACCTTTCTTTTTAATCTTCACAAGATTGCAGCCTAACTCCTTCCCAGATCCCTCCGTTCTCTAATGAGGCGGGAACAGAACTGGATTTTCTTGAGGACGAGTATGAGAAACAGCAATCGGTCTGCCTCATGCCTGTATCATCACAAATCCCTACTCCTTTTATACAATGTTAAATGACCATTTGCTATGTAGCAGAAAAAACAATGACCTGAAGCACAGACATTTCCAAGTATAACTGCTCTCCAGCAAATTGTTTATGTTGCCCCTGCAAAATCAGGAATTTGTATGTTACACTTAGCCTAAGTAAGGAAGCAGTGATTTTTTTTTTTTTAACTGTATTTGTTTCAATTCAATTAACTTTAGATAATTCAGTGGAACTAGTTATTAGTTATTACAGCACTTAGGATAGATTTTATTAAAGTTTTGGCCTTAACAATGAAACTCATTATTCATTCTTAAGTATTGTACATAAAATAGGAACCTCTCAGCAAAATGATAGAAACTGGATATGTCACAGTGGAAAAAAAAATCCAACACATAAATTAGGCTTAAATTTTGGTCGATCTGAAAATTGCTGTTTACAGAGGAAATTTTTCTGGACTATAAAATGTTAATTAAAAAAATGTCAATTCTGAATTCAGAGCTTCTGTAAACAAATGTCAGTAGTTTAACTGAACAAAATAATATAGTTAATTTAGAATGCAATATTAGTGTGTGTATATATATGTAAAATGTTTCATTATATAAAATCACTCTGATACAGAAAGTTCTGTACATTGACAGAAGTTTATGAAAATAGGTATTACTATCTCCATGTAATCAATATGTAAGGAAAAGTCTAAAAGATATTAAATAATTTCCATACAGAGAAAATCAAAGTAAGGGACAGGAAAAAAGACAGATTTCTGATCACAGAGCACATTCCCTTGGGATACACTACTGCTGTTTTATTTCCAAAGCTGTTCAGATGAAGCAGTAAATAACTGAGTACTGGGGCTGATCTTCAGTAATATCTAATGATCTATCATATTAATTAGACTCATGTGACCTGACCAAGAAAGAGTCTCTATCATACATGAAAACACTGAAGAAAGCCCCTTCAGCTTTCCTAGAAATCACAATTTATCCAATGGGAAAATTTAAATCAGTAGGAAGTAGTAACGGTTATGAGTGTGAGAGGTCTGCTGTGCTATCTAGTTTACTTTCCAATTTTACCAAAGTTTATTATCGCGCAGCTCTAAAATTGCCTACTCCTTCCTCCAGATGCCTGAAGTGTTAAAGCTTATATCTGCTCCATGTGTGGCAGTTGCACTGGCTACTTGATCTTGATTTTGATCTCTTCAAATTCATCTCATTCTCTTAGACCGACTGCAATGAAAGCATTAGTAGAAGAGGAAAATATTTATTTCTGGAGTGATGTGACCACTTTCACATGACTTATTCAAGCCCACTTTTACATGACTTATTCAAGAACTTCTCTGTTGTGTCATTACAAAATAATTATCCCTGAAGGGAAAAAAAAAAAGTCTTCACTCCTTGTACTTTGCCCTCTGGTACTGAGATGCTTTCATTTAGTGATAGTCTGTCAGATATAGCCACGCACAAAGCTACAATATTTCATTTTGGTTTATGACAGATGTGAATTTTGCCTGAGTCTTTAACTCAAAAATATTTTTTGTTTTTGCTTCACACTGCAATTTTATCTCCAACTTTCAGTTTTCTTTCACCCCAAATCTCTTTCAATAACCCTGCATTTCAGGCTCTTTTTACCTTCCTGCCTTTGCTACTCAACATTAATTATTTTTTTCTCTAGTGGGATTAGCTTGCAATTTTCCAGGCTAAACATAATTTTGCTTTAAGCCCACATTCCTAACCTATTCAGGTCTTCTTGCATTATTTCACCGGGGTTGATAACCCTTCCTGATTTTAGTACCATCTGCAACTTTCATTAGTATTCTGTTTACTTTTTTCCCCTGGACCAAAATGAAGACATTAAGGCCTGACCTGACTCCTACAGTAGCTGCTAGATACCTCCCAGCAACTTTCAGCTTTATTTTTCATTACCCATCATTTAGAATCCTCTAGACAGCTTTCAATGCAAGTGACAATAAAAAAGATGTTTCTTTAGCCTTTACGATATCTATTATAGACAATGGTAAGTAAAACTAAAACCCCTCAAACCCTAATAAAACAGTCAGTAGACTTTCTCTTTGCATGGCTCACTAGTATATCTATCGCTTTGGCTCTTTAAAAGTAATTCTAAGCAGTAATCCCTCTTTCTGGCTGGAAAATGAACATTATCTGAGTTGTTATCAAATTGTTCAGAAATGTGTTATACTACTGCTTATTTACAATATCTGTAAATACAATTTCAGTAGATAACAATATGGAAAGCTGGTGTTTTCCCTTAGCTGAAGGTAGTTTGCATTTTTATGTTGTAGAATGAGTTATGGGCATGCCTGGACCTCCATCTTTGGAAGAATTTAAATCAGAAGAGAGCTGCTGAATGCTTCTTGAGGATCTGGACCTTCCTCCAGGAGGCAAAGTAAGTAAATCCCCAGTGGTCCATGTTATATTGCCCTTTGGCTGCACATGGCAATGTCTTGATTATCCTGATAGAAGAGTGACGCATGTAGAAAGCACCTGACTTACGGTGCAGTGTAATGTGTCCTTTCAGTCAGTTTTGAAGATCACATACCTGAGAGAGATACTGCTTGGATCTGCTATGGATTCCAAACATTTCCTACAAGTCTGTACAGTGGTCCTGTGTCCTTCTTAGCCTGTGTATCCCCAGAAATGAGCAGGAGACCCAACTCTTCCATTTTTGGAAGTGTGGAGATATCTATGCACCAGGACCAAGGCTGCATGTGCTTTCTCCTTATGTCAGAGATGAATCCCAGGCAAGGTGAATTACATACAGATCTAGATCAAACCAGCATACTCTGCAGGCTTGTTGCTGCTTCTGAGGGTTACCTTCTAGTTTTCCAGCGATCTCATACTTAGCACACCCTCATATTGCACTATCAAGATACTGCAGCAAGAAGAAATGGCTTAAGGATCCTTTTAACCCATGCTTTCTCATCCCATGTAGAAACATACTTCAGAAACAGTCCAAAGCCATCTTGGGCTGAAATGCTCCAGATTCATGCATGGAAAGAATGATAAACCACTAGACTGGCCTCAGTCTTTACTGCAGCCTAGTCTAGCTTAACCTGTTTAGATGTTTAAGTCTGTGTGAAACAAGAAGTTGTCTTCTCAAAACAGAGCTTTGATCTAAAGGACATTTTTGGGGGATCTAGCTGGGAACAAAGGAGGGTTAACAGAGTAAGGCATTAACCTCCTGCTAAGAATTTCTCTTCATGCTCCCTGTAATACTAGGCCCATTGGACCTTGCTGCTGACTCTCAGGAACAGCTTTAGTGGAAAGGCGATATTAAATGCACTGTCTAATGGATGTTATCTCACTGGTCCCCTTGCAGAAATACCAGTTAAGATTCACTGTAGCAGCGGCTTGAGTCCAGCCTTGCTATTTGTAAAAAGTCAGAGTGCAGATAGCTTTGGCAGAGATGGAGAAAGCAGTTGATCCACTTAGAAACATCCCTGCCTTACTGACTGCTTGGCTAATAGTCCAGATTGCTTTTTAATATGTTAAAAATTGTCATGTTGGGATGTATATCTAGTCTGTCCAGACTAAAGAAATAGAGTCGAGTCATTACATGACTCGAGAGGCTGTGGTAGGAGAGCCTGCTTCCCCTGCCTCATATAGGTACACCAGCGCTTGCTGGCTTGTCTTGATGGACCTGTGAGGCAGCTGCCCATTAAGCTACCTGGAGCAATTCAGGGCATCTCCATGTTTGTCCACTTCAGAGTTATCTGGGATAGGTAAGGGAACTGTTTGCTCCTAGGTGACCCAAGGCCATAAGTGCTGAGTTGCTGTCCTCTTAGGGGCTAGATGAGGAGAGATAATGGTCACTATTCACAGCCTCTGTTACTAAGGGGAGAAATGATTCTCCTTCTAGAAAATAGAAATGTTTTCTTAGATGTGTCAGAAATACTGTATGTGGTACATAATGATCCATATCTTTTCTCCTACTGGGAACAGACTTACGTCCCCAAACCCACCTCCCCTCTTTCTCAAAGGAGAAAGGCAGGAGGAATTTCCTGAGTGCATCTCTCATACTAGGCACTCTTGCAATCTCCCTGGCTACAAGTGAACACCAAGTCAAAGGCTTCTAGGGTATGCTTGTCTTGGCTTGCCCCTTTTCAAAACTGCTGTCCAAAACGAAGTCAAGCCAAGCCTTACACTGATACCTTTAAGATTTTGTGTAAAGGGAAAAAAAAGAAACAACTGCCAAACCCTCCTGCAATGTTAACTAACGCTAGCATTAATTGATCTGTCTCTGAAAAATATAGACTCACTATTTTACATATAATTTTACAAATATTCATTTAAAAAAAAAAGGTAGTGAAATGTACAAGCAGAATCTCCTTAAGTAATAACTTAGTGAGTGGTTTGCTTAAAACAGAATTCATTAAAATAAGGGCTGCTCTGGGAAATCTGTCACTAGTACACCTATTTAACTATTTATTAATTTACCTATTTCCTAAAATAAATTAAAACATTTGTACAATTTTCTGTTTTTAAAATACTGTTTTGCAAACACCCACTTTTTTTTTGCCCTATTTCTGGATGTACAGCTAACAGCCTCTTAGGAAGACTGTTGGAAACTGAGAACCGAGGAGACATAATATTTTAGCAACAAGTTCTTCACCCTGTAGTAAGAAGCAATAAATGGACCTGCAGCACTTGTGGTAAGAGTAGGTTGGATGGTGCTGGCAAAAATTGTAATGTGTCTTCTTCTTTTTTTGCCTCACTGCTAGAGTTGGTATTGGTCAATAGGTCAGGAGTCCTGATATACAACCTCCAGTTATACCCTTGCTGTCTGTAGCTGGTTAACTCTAAGAAAATTTTGTCTGTAACATACTGAGTGATATTTGCATAGATACATAGGATGGATGTCTATCTGTGGCAACACAAGATTCAGTCATGGTATGTATAATTTGAAGTATGTATGGCTTGAAGAGGGTTGGTGTTGCTCCCATTAGGGCTATGTTTCACTGATGGCTCTTTGTGCTCTCGATCCCTCATCCCAGGAAGAATACAGTGTGTAAATATGTGTGTGGAAGGGTTATGGGGAGCAAGAGCTTCCACCATGCCCATGGGACCAGAAGCTCTCCAAGCTCATTAATAAAATGCCATATGGGAGAGGTTATAGACCTCTCAGCAGGGCTTTCTAGTTCAGTTGCTTCACTGTGCTTATGTGGCTGAGCAGCTTTCCAGAGGTGGTTTTGAACCCACTGTCCTAAGGGGAAGGTGAGATGATGCAGGTACCTGCCAGGATAACACACTGTTAATATAGCCCATTATATCAAAAGTTGGAGTCTTAATGTAATGTGGGGGTTTTCCTTTGGAAATAACTATGACCCCCCAGGGGTCGGTACTTGGGCCCATCTTGTTCAATATCTTTATTGATGACCTAGACGAGGGGATTGAGTGTACCCTCAGTAAGTTTGCAGATGACACCAAGTTGGGTGGCGGTGTTGATCTGCCTGAGGGTAGGGAGGCCCTTCAGAGGGATCTGGATAGGCTGGATCACTGGGCTGAGCTGAATGGCATGAGGTTCAACAAGGCCAAGTGTCGGGTCCTGCACTTTGGCCACAATAACCCCATGCAGCGCTATAGGCTCGGAGCTGAGTGGCTGGAGGACTGTGAAGAGGAAAGGGACCTGGGGGTGTTGGTTGATGCTCAGCTGAACATGAGCCGACAGTGTGCCCAGGTGGCCAAGAGGGCCAACGGCATCCTGGCCTGCATTAGAAATAGTGTGGCCAGCAGGAGCAGGGAGGTAATCATCCCCCTGTATTCGGCACTGGTGAGGCCGCACCTTGAGTATTGTGTTCAGTTTTGGGCCCCTCACTACAAGAAAGACATTGAAGCCCTGGAACGTGTCCAGAGAAGGGCAACAAAGCTGGTGAGGGGTCTGGAGCACAAGTCTTATGAGGAGCGGCTGAGAGAGTTGGGATTGTTTAGTCTGGAGAAGAGGAGGCTCAGGGGAGACCTCATTGCACTCTATAGCTTCCTGAAGGCAGGTTGTGATGAACAGGGGTTTGGCCTCTTCTTCCAGGCAACAAGCAGGACCCGAGGAAATGGCCACAAGTTGTACCAGAGGAGGTTTAGATTGGACTTGAGGAAAAACTTTTTCTCTCAAAGAGTGGTAAGGCACTGGAACGGCCTGCCCAGGGAGGTGGTGGAGTCTCCGTCCCTGGCAGTGTTCAAGAGGCGGCTTGATGAGAAGCTACAGGATATGGTTTAGTAGCTGTGGCAGCAATGGTAGTGGGAAGACGGTTGGACTAGATGATCTTATAGGTCCCATCCAACCATGTGATTCTATGATTCTATGATTCTATGATCAGTCTCCAAAAACTGACAACTTTAAGACATTACTAATGCTTTTTCCAAGACACTACACCTAAACACACCAAAGCCAAATTCATCACTGGTGTAACCCAATGTGGCTGGGAGAATTATACTGGAGAACTAATTTAGCTTCTGTGCATTTAACAGCAATTCAAGAAACAACACTTTGGAGAGACAGCCCTGGATTTTTGTTTTTTTTTTATTCCACTCTCCTCTTTATATTGTAGAAATTATGAGGAAATTGCTCCTCTGCTATTATGCAAACCTTATTTGTAAATCTCTTCAAAAAATCAGGAAACATTCCAGAAAGCCAGAGAGGAAGTTCATAGCAGCTTTAGCTAATCTGCTGAAAATCCGGCCTACATGACTTCCCTGTCACTGCTGCTCCTTTCATCTATTCTTTATAAGGAATCTATTGAACTTTAATTAATATGAAAAATTCAGGTTTTCATCTGATTTAAATGTGACTGACATCATGCTGCTACTAAAAGTGGAACAAAGTCCAAGTATGATGAAAACAATGCTGAATGTCTGGATTCAAGAGGGAATCTCGGAGCCCACAGAAAGCGTAATCTTACAAATCTGTAATGCTGTGTAACGGATAAGTAGGTGAATGCCAGAAACTCATTTATATAGATGTCTATGATAAGGATAAGAGAGTGACACATGAAATATCTATATTATCCTCAGCCTGGAAAGTTTTCTGAAAGCTAATCTCAGTTTTTTTTTCTAGTCAGGTTTCAGCTACTTGGGGGCCAGAATGTGAATTAAACCTGTCCAAGTTCAGAATAAAGGAGAGAAATCCCATGGAATACAATGAAATACATCTATCTGTCTTTGAGGATGAGAAATATGGGGAAACTTTAGGGTCTGAGGACTAGGTAGAATAAAATCTCAATGCCTGTGTTTTTAAGTGCTGCAAGCACCTATGTTTTGATGTAATGAGTTTGCGATGTAATGAGTTTGCAATATAAACCCCCCAAATTTGGAGCTGGATACACAGGCTTGTCAGGCAACGAATTTGATGAGATAAACAACTTAGAAGAGCAATGCTTAAAATTGAGCAGACCAATCTACAGGAAAACATTGAACACTAGAGTGACCTCTTTAGAAACTAGATACCTTAGTCAGGGCTACAGCTATCTGTCTGTCTCCAGAAAGACAGAGCTGATAAAAGCTCTTCTGATTTTTTTGCCCAAAAGAGGTAAGCCACTCAGATTTCACTCCCTATTCAAGGTCTAAGAATTTGAGTCGTCATCTCAAAAGTGACCTAGCCCTAGGTAATTTTTGTTGTTCAACAACAAAAAAATACACCCAAAACTCTTGTATGATGATATCTTACATGGACATCTCCAAGTGAGCTTTAATCTAACAGCTGTGGAACTCAGGAGGCAGAGCTTTTCCAGCATACACACCCCACGTCTTGCAGGATTGTACATCTCACAGGAAGTCCTCGCTACCATGGAGACATAGCTAGGCTGACGTTAATTTGGGTATATTTACTCAGGATAGCCACCCACCTCAGGATTGCAATGTAGATAGAAACACATACATCAGAAGACAGAATTATTTCCTTAAATACCTGTTGGTTTCTCCCTGTATTAAGTTCTGTATATCTATTTCTACAAGGACAGCTGCTGTTATGGTTGGCTGAAGCCAGAGAGAAGTCTGTGGAAAAAGAAGTGTAATTAAAGAAGACCAGTGTTTAAAGTGAGTAACCGAAATCTACATCTAAGCTTTCCAAGAAGTAATCTGACTTTCAGTTTTGTTGTATGTCTGAAACTTCACAGCTGTATATAATTCTGTTGAAAAGAAAGTAGTACTAATTGCTCTTGTGATATCAGTGGTGGTCCCTGTAGCATTGTGATATTACCTCCTTGAGCTGCATGACCTATTTCCCGGAAATGGAGAAGAAAAGAAAAGAAAAAAAAAGGTTTATCTCCTTGACATTCCTTACTTGTGACTTCTGCAGTCGTATTAGAAGCCATTAAGCCAGCATCTTCAGCCTACTTTCAATAGAAAGAGCTAAGTCTTGATCTAAAGACCATTAATGTTTTCTATGCAAATCTCTTCACTGGGATCTGTGCATATTTTAAAGGAAGTAATTGTTGGCATTTGCAAAGTGCTTTCCTAGAGCTTTGCATTTTCAAGGCTGAAACCTTCTCCGACAGCCCCCAGATTTTAACACCAGAGGGAAATGTTAATAATGCTCATATAGATCTAATGGATCTTCAACCCAGTTTCATGCTAAAGCCAAGAGGTTTTCACACTCAGCGATTTATCCCGTGATTGCCCATTTGGACCAAGATGTTAAGAGGCATTGGTATATCTGTTCACAGCAAAATCAACAGTAAAGCTTCCTTATATTTGAACTTAAGCTGAGTTTGGCCAAGAATTCAGAAAAGATCTCACGCTGAATTAAAAATGTAGAAATATATACAGTATAATTCCAGCGCCTTGATACAGGATGACAAGAAGAATAATGAAAGACTTGGTCTGTCAATGAGCAGTTCCAGGACATGTTTTCTGCACACAAAGGTCTTAAATAAAAAAAATTTGGTTGGAGAATATCAGTATTGCAGGGTTTACCACACTTAATTAATCCCTGTCATTTTTGCAAAATAACATTTTACATGTTTTGAATATTATCTTGTCCATATTTTGAAATTATTCTAAAATTTTTTTTTTGCAGTATTTTCATTTACACCTCCAACTCTGCCCATAGAGCAAGCAACCATCCCAACAAAAAAAGATTTTTCTCTTCAAGGCCTGACACAAAAGCCTTGTGTTTCCATAATGGCCAACATGGTAGAAACTGATTTAGAAGTGTTGATATTTTTTTTTTTTCCACAACAGAAAGGGCAATTTGAAGGTGAAACTACTGACAAAAAGTTAATTTGTAATACTTAACATATACACTCCCAAAACTGGGATTTTTTTTACTCACAGGTAGGCATTTTTTAAAAAGGACTAGTACTGGAATTGAATAGGACATTCAATCACAAAATATTTGAAGTGTCCCACAAAAACTCTCAGCATAAAGAAAAATCCAAACATGCCTGCACACACACACACACACACACACACTGAAGTCTTAACTAAGATCTCCCACCTAATCCTTTTCAGTGTGGATGGGGAAAATCTATTCCAGTTGGAACCATTTTGAAAAACTGTTCTACGGACACTGTTCTCTCTGAATGCCAGAGAGCTCATTTTTTCTTTTCTGCAACAGTTTGAATGCAGTATTATAAAACATTTTACAGCCAATGGAACTACTCTGAATTTGATTAGACTAAAGAAAACCATAATTTTACTTGAAATTGAAAACTAATTTCCTGATTTTTAATACCTTCCCTTCCAGACACCATAATACATCAAACTCTCAGTTCTGACTGTCCGTTGGCAAGTCCAGAATGGGACAGCGCACCCCAGAAGAGCAGGGACCCAAGGTCACCTGCTGGAGGTCAAAGCCGTGCACGGTGACATCTGCACATGCATCAGTGCAGTGATGCAAACTCTCCTTCCACATCTCAGAACACATGAACTTGCTTATGGCTGACCCTAGACTCTGGAATCCTCTTTCTTCATACCTCCTCCTTCAGTCCTTCTCCCTATCTCCTCTGCAGCATGTTGGCCATGATGGTCTACCTGCAACGGACCTCCTTCCTACCTCTTTGCTGTAAAATGACACTAGTTAGCAGTCACATGTACTCAAGCAGGCAAAACCAGACAAAGATCATCTCACACTGGTGCTGGTTTTAGGTGATGTTGGTGGACTTAGGATTTCATGCATGCTGCTTATATAAGGGGAGATGCAGGCGACTTCTTTCCAGCTTCTTCCTTCTGGAGCAAAAGGACAGGCATTTCAAAGAAAAATTATTGTAAAGGTGAAGACAGGATGTACAACTGATACCAGCTGAAATTCTGGGAGATGTCAGATGGTTGTGGTGATGCAAGTGTTATGAGACAACACCACAGACAATACGTTTGCAGCCTTGAAACGTATGTACTGATAGACTCAGGATGCTCCGTGGAAAAGCCCTCCTGGAAAAATGGCCTATAGGTTGTCTATGGAGGATATCAGGTTTGGGTGAGTTGGAGGTACCATCTTTTAGGGGTCATTTGAGAGCCTCTTAGAACAAATCAAAGGATGATCATGTAGATAATGTAAACAGACAGAACCAGGTCTTCAGTGTACCACTGTAGTCCTCCTGCAAAACAATCCAAAGCAAGATAAACTATCTGTTAGTTAGTCTTGTTAATTGCAAAATTGCCTTTCTCCTTAGAAATGTAAAGACCTGTATTATGGAGAGAAAGATTCAAGGAACTGCAAGTCTCCTTAGAGAAGCACGCATTATGCATCGAGAACTTACAGTGCAGGGAGGACGGTGATGGGGTAGCAGCAGCAGTTTGCCTTCACATCACGTGACTGCCATAGATGGGAAGTAAATGCTAACTGAGGATTTTTAAAACACTTGAGACAATCCTTCATTGCATTGCAGCTAGGTATTATCTTACTTTTATGCTGTGTGTTGCTAGCCGCACAGGGCTCAATATAACATCTCTGGTTCTATCAAGAATATGAAAAACTGCGTATGACTTTATGGTGTTAGATTACTGTCCGTATCTGTATTATACTGAAAGGCTCTTGCCAAAGGTGATGCCCCACATATTAAGCAAAGAGAGATCTCAGCATAAATTCGCAAGATGGAGTTGAAGGTAAAATACTGCCTGCCAGGCCAGCGAGAGAGCAAGGATTAGAACCAGCAGTTCAGTTCCCTCTCTAGTGCCCCACTTATGAGACTGTATTTCTTTCCCTAAGCCTGTAACGGAATGTGATACCCAGCAAGCACAGCACAAGGCTGGCTGTTGTCTTGCCAAGTCCTTTACGATTGTTTCTCTTATCTGACAACTATGCCTATGTACTTCGCAAGTGATGATGGATGCCCACGTATGCTGTGCTTTGTAGATTTATTTAATTCACCTCTTGTTATTACTGAAAGTATAATAGGGCTTCAGCACAAACAAAACATCTGCGATCTTTGACAGAGAGACTTAAGGAGAAAGAAGAAATCTTTTGAGGCATGAAACATGTAAGAGAATTAATTGAAACAGGTGGCTGCAGCTAAATGGTACTGTTTAAACTTTAGCATTTTGTGGATCAGCAGGAAATTTTACCTGACTACAGTTTTAGACATGCTTTAGAAAACTCAACCAGGGGCTTTAGGAGTAAGTCTTCACTAGAATTTAGAAACTTGTTCATACATCTTTGTTGATGTTTGAGCTGACAATATGGGAAATAGTCAGACCACACTATTTAGAAACAGAAATTACACAAAATCTTCTTTCATTCTGCAATTGTGTTCCATGCCATATACTTTAGCAAATTTCTCCCTGCAATTGATATGATTTTAGACTCTCCTCATCCATCATGCTGCCTAAAGAGTTAGATATTTCCTTGCATGCTTTAAAGGCACATAGCAAGGCCACCTTGCTACAGAATGTGATTCACGTCTCTTATCTTTAATTATGAACTTTATGATGCAGGTCAAAAAATGCTTGCTGCTATTACTTGGCAATATTGGACATTACAAATTACGTGTGAACATAATGTAAGAATAAATACATTTAAACTAGAAAGAGATGCAAAGTTGTAACTGTCAGAGCAGCCTGGCTCAGTATATAAACAACAATAGGTGGAATAAGAAACTTAACTGATTTGAAGATGGCGTTTAGTAGATTTATGAATGGGATTATTTGACAGGGTCATTTAAAACCGTAAGGGACTGTTTTCAATGATGCACTTTACTGTTCTCTTTCTATTACTGCAAGGACAGCCTAGCAAGCAGTGCACAGAATAAGGCTCCTGTTCATTTGGTTTCAAGCATCACTCAGTGTCTGAGCACTAGAACAATCAGAAGGGACACATTAAACAAGTTATAAGATATGAGATCATCAATTATGACAGATAAAGTAGATTTTAAAAATGGCACCAGGCAAGCTGTTTAAAAATGATTAGTGTTGCTGGTTACTGAGAGGGGTATCTCAGTTTTGTATATCCAGCTTGATTTACTAAGGGAAAATATTTGTTATCATAAAATCCCTCTAGGGCTGGACAATTAAGATAGAGCAATCAAAAAAAGAATGTCCGTATTTGTAGTCTTTCCTGAAACTGAAGGTGTCCTTACAATTGCTTAAGAGACACATCCAGTCCTGCAAATAAAACTAGTCACAATAAACTCTTAATGGCAACAAGAAGAGGAAAAAAAATTAATCCAACCTTATAAACTGCATTTCAAGCCAAATCCCCCGTCCTGGATGAGCTCTTCAGTTGCCTTAGTTATTCCCAGCCTGGGGTGCGTGCCAGAGCTCAGGTGCCAAGGGAGGTGTCCTGCCAACCCTTCCTAGGCTGAAGGAGCTTGAGCAGACTCTTCATTTCAGGTGGGGAAGAGCGGCACTTGAGACTGGGCTTTAAAGGTCAAGTCAACAGTGAAGGTTAAGTCCAGTGTCTTTCTGACAATATGAGAAGGAAAAGCCTGTGTGAGAAGATAGGCCTTCAGCATACCTTGGAAAGCCAGTGCCTGAGCAGCTATAAGTCTGCCGAGCTGCGTTGATGTCAATGGGGTTATTTCTGTCAGCTGGGCATTGGTCCCATATGAGCAGGAAACTGCTTCGCTAGGTGGGAGGAAGAAAAAAAGTTCCGTATCGGAGTTGTGCTAAAATTCCCTTACAGTTAGCTGCTTTCCATCCAAACCTAGAGGCAGTCAGCTTGGGCAAAGTAAATCTCCAGCAAGTACAATGAGCAGAGGCAGTGAAATGAGAATTAGTATCCAGGCCATCGTGGGACTCACACAGCTATGCAAAACTCAAGTTGAATGGAACCAGAAAGGAACTGGAAGCAGCTGTGAGGAGAGGTAGAAAAAACTCCCTGAAAGATATATGAATGTGTCAGCAGGCAGTATCATTAGGTAACAGATGTGGTTTGCAAGCCGCTCTGCTGCTATGCTAATCAGGCCCACACAAGTAGGACAAATAGATGAGCGATGCAGGTCTTTGGAGTCAACCCGAAACAGAGCCCCTGGTCGAGCGGGGCTGCTGCTGCAGACGGGTGCTGAACAAGGAGACTTTGTGCAGTTTGCCAACAGCCGCTGGAAGAGGGTTTATCCTGAAATCACAGCACTCATTTGCAGGAGGGCAAAGTTCGACTTCAATCTGCAGCATTTTCTGAATTTTAAATATTCAGACATGTATCTTACATTTTTTCAGCACAGATAATGATATAAGAATTATTTGTAAAATAACAGGACGGACAATGTAAAATCTAGCTGAGAACGTAATCTGCACCTAAGGTTTTGACTTCCTCAGTGGACATGCTGGTAAATAAACCTTTAAAAATAACCTAACCAGCAGCTGTCTTCCCAATTATTAATTGGCATCCCTACAGCTGATGGCATTGCATAAGACCTTTTTTTTCAAAGAGAATGCAAAGTTCAATTGAAAATGATCTTTTGGGTGCACTTAGGGTGTTCTTTCATGGTGTATAGGGTTGCTTTAATCCCTTGGAGGAGCTGGCTAACTTTAAAAGCACTCATCAAGGAGGTTTGATAGATAATGCAATGGTTTAATTCCACAATTTGCTGATCCAGCCAAATTATATTTCTACTAGAACAAGAAAAGGCAAATTAGTCAAAGCAAAGAAGGCTATACCTGATTTGGCTCTGTATTTTTTTTTAAGCTATTGCAGGGACAGGCTCCAAGCTAGTAAGGAAGTACTCAACATGCCATTTTAGAAAATATATCAGCTGTATAATTGAATACGGTGGAATGTATTCATCATGCCTATACACCTGGAGACACCTAGAAAAAAGCATCTGCTCACTTCATGTTAAATAGAAATACATTGTTTTTTTTAAAAAAAATAAATAAAGATTGGCATAAAAACATAATATTGTGTTTTGTGGTGCCAAAAATGCATTGTATTCTACTAGCCCCTGGAGCTATAAGAATGTAAGCTACCACCAGAATTACGCTCAGTAGCCCCAGCTGGTTCTATTCGGCCATGAATACTCCAGTTCAAGGATTTCACAGTGACAGGAACACAAGATGTGTTTTCTGAACTTGTCTTTTTTTATTTTAATAAAATACCTGGAAATATATTTGATTCTTTGAAAAGATTTTCACTTCAATGACCTTCACCCACAAACATGTGAAACTTTTTAAAATTTGATAGTTTCATTTTTTTTTATTGGATGCAACAAGGTCACACAGTAGTTCTAGAGCTCCACCAAACAAAATAAACTAAGATGGCTCCATTGCTTGCAAGGGAAGCTGGGTCACGTTCTTATCAACTTCTGAGTCTTAGGGATGCACTATGTGAGACAAATAAAGGTGGTCCAGTCCTGCAAAGTGCTTATGAGACTGTCAACTGATTGTATTTATTGTTGGTAGTGTCAGATATGAATTATATGCTTTTGCTTTAGCCTGAGTGACTTATGTTCAAGATTAAAGCAAAGTGAAAAAAAAAAGAACAATCAAAACCAAGACAGACAGGTAGTGGAGATACAAGGAGGCAAAAAAAATATTTGAGATCTTCTTTGAACTGTAGCACCATGAGTCTATAGGTAGTGACTCCTGTGAAAATGAGGTATCCATGCATCTTTAAAAACTTCTGTTCTTTTTTTTTCTTTTTTTTTTTTTTTGGTTGGGTTTTTATTTTTTCCCCTCTATGGTTTTGTGTCCTCAAATTCATAATGAACAAATTACATGTAAGAGAGAGTGCCCATCACATACAGGTACCTCTATTGGAATTGACACTGGATTGCTTCCTCAGGCACGAAATCTTGGAAGTAAGGTGCAGTATATATGCAAGCACCATCACATTCATCCTTGCAAACATGTAGTTACACCTTGCTTGACAACACCTTGAGTTTCCAAGATTTGTGAGTGTAAACCTTGTTCAGGCAGGAAGTTTTTATGGTTATCCAGATTGCAACAGATGTTAACAGGATTATAGGGTAATAATAACAAAGTTTATTCTGAAAGTGACAAAGAAATAGGTTATTCAAAGTTCTTTATTTAAAAGATATGTTAGCATTATCTATTAATCGTGCTTTCTTAACACTGGAATTATATCATTACTATGCTAATCAGGTCCATATACGTAGAATTTACCCTAATAAGGGTGAAATTCATCTTATATGGCATTGGTTGCCTAAAAATTAGCCATCTCTGTCAGCTAGTTTCTTGGTTATCTCTACTGATGATGGAGAGAGGCACCTTCAGGAGAGAACTCATTCCAGTATCTTGGATGGTGACATGTTTGAAAGCCATGCTATGGATTGAAGCTAAATTCTCTGTCTTGAGGGCTAGCAGAATCAGGAGGTGTTAAAGATCAGAGGTTGTTTCTTTCCACCAAGCAGGAGTCTCTGCCTGTCTGACCTGTGATTTGCTTGGCATTGTAAAGGCCAAAGTAATCACGTTCTAGCATCAAAGACCTTGTGAGTCAAAAGCTCTGTGCTTATGAGTCATTAGAGACCTGTGATCAATGGAAAGTGTGGTTTTAATGGAAATACGGTACCACAATAAGCTGATTTAGGGTCTCACTCCTAACATCAGGCACGCTGTTCTGAAAATTTTGGCTTTAGCCTCTCATTTTCTGTTTAATCACCTATTTAATACTTCATATGCCTACGTCAAAGAAGTGCTGTGAGATTTAATTAATTTTTGTAAAGCTGTTTGAGATCTTTAGATAAGAGGTACTATACTATATAAGCGCAAAGTATTACTATGTTACTGAAGAGACTTATCACAGAAAAGGTTAAGGTCAATTAACATTTTCTTGCCATTTATGCATATATTTTCAGATCACAAAAAGAAACTGGTATCAATTTAGTTAATTTCACTTGTATCCATTTTCAAATGAGTTATTTATAATTGATTTAAGTTGAAGTCTTAGAGATCATCAAAATGGCAATAAATTATACTCTGCTTATAAGCTCCTAACCCCCTATGGTTTTAGGCTGCTTTGTTTTAATTGAAAGGTAAGTGTTTCAATTACACGTTATAATTAAAAAGTTCAGGATCAAATTACCAATCTTTTAAAAATGGCTCAGGCAAGTAAAAAAAAAAAACAACCCCAAAACCTCCCCATGAGTTCTTGGGAATGTCTCTTTAGGTATTGATTCTCAGTGGTTTTGAATATCAAATCTACAGCTCAATTGAAGCAGCAAAAAGGTGTTTTCACAAAAACTGTTCTTTTATTAGACATCTGAAAAAGGGACATTCAATTGACTAACTAAGAAATTTCTTCTGAAAATGACATTTAAACATGTTGTTTAGCATACAGATGCACTCACATGCACTACTGCAGCTTTAAAAGACTTGGACTCACATTTTTGAGAGAATGTCAAGACTCTCATATCCTACAAAATTTCATCAGGATTGGGGTAATTTTTAGAATAAAAAGTAACGAGATTCAAGTTGAGAGACATCTAGATCAAACTAACCACATTGTAAATCACTTCCATTACACGTGGTGTATTACTGTTTTCTAATTAAAACCATTTGATCTTACCATCATGTTTTAATTAAGATCTTGCTTAACATTCTTGCCATTAGAGCTGCTTGAGTTAAAAAAAAAAGAAGAAAAAACTTAGTCAAGAACATTTTCATAAATAAACACAGTTAATCAATGCACTGCTTCTAGAGGGGTCATGTTATTTGAGTATTCAGTGAGCCAGATGTTTTCCAAAAATGTTTATGAATCCTGAAAATATCAAGCATAAATGTTTGAATGGATATATATTTGCTGTTCTCTAATTTATTATTTATTATTCATTCACCCCGTTTGCAAAAAAGTTTTAGGAAGTTCTCATATGAATTGACTAGCCAGCTTTCTAGATTTTTTTAAATCATTCTCTCTCTTCTTAAATTGGATTATAATCTCAGAGGATGCAAATATTAGTTTTGTTACTGATTTTATGAGAGCAGGTGCTAATATTTTGTTTATATTAGAAAAATGATTGAAGCTGGCATTTACTTCTGTCCTGCATGCATCAGAAAGAGTAGGAAAACTAATTCAGTTCTGTAAAATGCTGAGATCCCATATCTTCATTATCTCTGGTGGAGAAAAAAAAACCTCACTGAGTGGACCTTCAAGTAAAAACCCCTGGATTTTAATAATAAATATTAATATTTAATCATCTCTGCAATACTTGATACTAAAAATATTAAAATTATCCATGTAATAATTCGTTAATGTTGTTCTTTTTCTCAGACAGCCATGCAGATGGAGGCAGATAAAACCTTCAGCTCATGTACTCTGACCCTGTGTATGTCAGAAGACATTTAATTTTGCCTGAATTGAAACAAATTGCAGTCGTTTGACTATCACAAAGACATCTATGCTTGACACAGAGACAGCAAGAGACAGAAGAACCAACACTTCTGTTCGTAATTTGTTCCAGTGAGTAATCCCTTTCAGTGTTTACAGCAGGTACCTACTTTCCAGTTTGAATTTGGCTTGGTTCAGCACTGCTCTGTTATATCTCTCTCTCCTAGATTAAAGAGCTATTTAAAACCTCTGATTTTCTGCTCCTGGAGGTACTTATCAAGTCACTGCTCAACCTTCCTTCAAGCCGCGGCTGCGCACGTGGAGTTGCTCCAAGGGAAGAGCATGGAGTTAATCGAGATACGACAGCTGTGCACAAATTAACCTGGGAAGTTGTCCTAGGAAAAAAGCTGTCTCACCTCTGGAAGAAATTACCTTAAATTGGAAACAAAGTAATATTTTCTCTGTGAGAGAGGATTTCCTATGGTTCCAGGAGATGTGTCCTGCAGTCACAACATTTTTCCCAGGGCAGGCAAACTTTTGCAGGATGCATGTATGTGTGGACTTTGACAAAAGAAACACTCTAAGCTCTTTAAACGGGAAGATTAAAGTGTTTTGTTTTTTTTTTTCTAGCATTTAAATAATTTTTGTAGCTTTGCCTGTACCCTGTCCAATTGTTATCAACTTTTTTTCTAAAAAAAAAAGATAATAATAAAGTCAACAAGACCAAACAAGATTATTTGCCTGTTAATGCCACATTGAAAATCAATACCAATCTTTTACTTCTCCTCAAAGATTTACAATTGTCCTTCTAGCCCAATAGCTTACTAGGACTTTATACTGAGTTCCTGTTACGCTACAATGCTATATAATTTTAGAGTTACTAGTTTACCCGGATGCAATCCCCAATTCTGTACTGTTCCTTACTTGTGCAACTATACACCTATACAGATGCAAATATCTGTAGGCGTTTTTCTTTCAGCGGACCTTGCTTGTCAGATTGTTCTGCAGGATTTCCTTGTCACTATCGTTATCTATCATTCTTCCAATAATTACCCATTTTTTTGCAGACGTATCATGTTTACTTCTACATCACTATGGAAACACTGAATTTTCTCAGCCCTAATATAGATTCATGCAGAATCCTACTAGAAATACTTCCATAGAGTGAAATGTTTCCTGCAAGTATTTTTTCCGATGTCCAGTTTAATATTTGTTGTTTAACTGATTTTCTGTGAAGCTATTATTTTATCACAGTGTTTCTTGATACTTTTCAAAAGAATAACCATATGGATAGTTATATAGATATTTGAATACCCATTATAGATTTTGTCAGAGTTTAAGCACCTGAGTGCAAGAGAGCTACTCAGCCTATTACTGTGGACTGTGGGATAACAAACGAGCACCTTCCTTTCTCTCCTCTGGGATGTTTTTTTTTTCTTTTCTAAAATACAGTGTAGATTTTAGACCCTTCTTTCTCTCAGTCATGATGGAGAACGGATCTGCTTGAACTGAGGTACTGCTATGGAGACATTTCAGTTGATGCATCAAAGCTACTTCAGCTAAGGTGCTTCTTTGGAGATGCTTCAGTTTACGGACCAAATGAACTTTGTGCTTGAAATGGACGGCCGGTGCTGACTCAGTAGCTGTCTCTTGCCAAAAGAAGGCATCTTGACTTTTCCCATCTTTCCACCTCCTCTAGCCAGCTCCCAGTCACATGCTCCAGCTGTTTTCCATATGTAGGCTCTGACATTTGTCCGAGATCTTGCTGGGTCAATTCTACCCATTAAAGCAGAAGAAAATTAGCCCAGTAAAACAGTAAATAAAACAGTAGAGTTTACAAGTTGAATTAGCTCAGCAAAGGGTCAGATAAGTCCCACAGGCAGCAGAAGGGAATGGCTTGAAAGAGAAGGTGGGAAAAAGGAGAAGGCGAGAGGGGAGGGAGGGTCAATACTGCCTCTTCAGGCAACAGAAGCCTGTTAGATGGACTTAGAGGTCTTGTCTGCCCGCAGCCTTTGACAGCACACTTAAACAGCTCTCTTGGGCCAACTATTTGCACACTGCCTAAGCCCATCTGGAGGGTTATGTTAAGCAGATATTATAAATCTCCATGTGAGGTCATTTTAGGCATTGTAATACCTTATTTGCATACCCAGAATAGTATGTTTCATCTCTTAATTATCCCTACCAAACTCATAATCTCTTCAAAGATGACATTCAAATTTGTAAAAGTTATTTTTTGCATTAATTAGTACAATCTTTAAATTTCCATCAACTTAATTCCTATTTCTTTTCTACATCTTTTCCATAACTTCATGTGACTCTGACAACTCTGAAACTTACCAGATGATTCTACACATTCTTTCTGAATATTATCACATTAGTTTTTTTTTTCAGTGTTCAGCATTTTTTTTTTCTGGTATTCCAAGATCTATTAGGAATATCTTAGCAACTGAATCATATTATATTGAATAACTCTTAAAAAACTGTAATGTGTAAGTTGTCTAAGTCAGCTGATATAAAAAGTATCATATCTGTCAGGTGTTATTTTATCTACTCTCCAGTTATTAGTGAATTAGAAAACATTTAATCTTCAAACTGAATCTCCTATTCCATCATAATATCTTTCATTTCCCTAAACAAGTGTCTGTTCTTCTGAATGAATACCAGTCTGGTTGTAAGACTTTGAAAACTTTATCCTGGGGGAGAATACAAACAAACCTTCAAAACATTCTCAGAACTGAGAAAGAATGGCATTTCTCTTGGGTTTCCCTGTGATGAGAAAAATAGTGATGGGAAATCAGAATATCTCTTGTTATCCTATACCTTACAGAAATATTTTTACTTTGAAGGAAGAGTTACACTGTCTATAAAGGTCTATAAAGCATTAAGAAGATTGTTACAACAAGGAAAAAAACTCAAGGATTAGACCAAGAGTAATACCAGATTGCACAATATTTCCAAGTTAAGTCATATTACAGTGCGTTGAACTTTTCAGGCCATTGATTTTCTGTACATTCTTGTTAGGGTAGCATAATAGTTGGTCAGAAAGTCTCAAAACAGGAAAAAAAAAAGAAAGCAACAAAAGTAACTTAAAAGTGTTTCAATAATTACAGCAATTAGTTGCCCAGTGAGCTACAGAACACTTTTATCTCCCTGTATTTTTCAGAGATTCACTATTTCGGACTATTAGTAAAAGATGGGTGCAAACAACAGCACAGTTTTTTTTTTTAAAAGATCATACAGCAGAATTTTGAATGACCAGCAGCAGGAAAGCTGGTTATCATAATTTGCAAACCATAATACTTTGCAAAAGAAAAGCTATATTTAAATACAGTGACTTAATCAAGAATATTCATTTCAAAGGCAAGAAAGTAGAAAGGGTATCCATATAGTCCTTGGAGAACTTCAAGCATTACTTCTAAGCCCTCTCTGCCTTTCTACATTATATCTTAGTATAGGAATTCCACAATGATTTATAAAAGGAAGATTTTCAAAGGCACAAATGGGAGTCAGGTGTCCGATTTCCATCGACTCAGGCACCCAACTCCCATTTGTATTTTCAGAAAATCCTCCCTTAGAGATATGAAGTATAAAATAGTAAAGTCACTGGTATTCTAAGGCCAGGACCATTTGCCTTAATTTTTTACATACAGTTCCATTTCAGCTTCTTTTGATTTGATATCAAAGCAAATAGAATTCTGCATTTTAAGAAAGAAAGACTGGATGATCTAATACCTTTGACATTGCCAGTTTCTGTGGTTCTGTCATGCACACAGTGGGATGTTGAATATGAAACCCAGTAATTTAAAGACAATTCCCTCTTAACACTCTGTCCTGTTATTTTGGCTTTTTAAAACAAATGTATAGTTTAAAAGGCATGTAAAACAAACTAGCTGACATAATTTGGAGTCAGCCTCAGGAAAAGAAGCAGACTAGGAGAACTGATAACTTGGCCAAAAATCCAAGCAAGTGTAAACGATGGTTTTGTCTAACAGATTTTTAAAAATTGGGGCTTTTTTTTTTGTTGTTGTTGCATTTTTATTCTCATAATAAGGAAAATATGCTAAAATTATCTTATTTTGAATTAAACACCATTTTTAAAATTAAAAAATCTGATTTATATTAACTTTTTTAGCAAAACAAACACACTTCAGAATTTGGAAAAAAAAAGGGAAAGAGAAAAAATCAAATTAAAATTACTTTTAGCAGTTCCTTTCCTATTTTGAAGAATTTTGCTAAATGGAGTCAAGTGTAGTACATCTGGGTCCAGAGATGGATTTCAGCAGTTCTCCCACACAGTGAAATAACGTGCAAAAATCACACTTTTTTTTTTCTGAGATGTGTCTTCATTAACAAGTAGTACACCAAAAATCCACTAAAAATACTATGTTTAGGCCAGGCCTCCTCTTCACCTTTGTTTTTTTCAAATGATTTTTTCCTGCAAAACTGTGCAACATGATATCACAAAACAAAAATAATGTAAAGCTTGGTAGAGTGAATTTACTGCCACATTGCTCTCTGGACTTGGTCTCCCAAATCATTCTGCCATGATTTGGCGTGATTTTTTTTTTTCTGTTGCAGGAGGCCGCAGTTTATGTATTTGGTCTAACTGAATTCACTAACAGGTTTAATTCTCCACCCTAAAAATGGCTGAACTTTGCTTGCCCAAACTTGCTATATAATCCTCGTCTCGCCTCGCCTCGCCTCGCCTCTGCTCTCCTCTCCTTGCCCCTCCTCCCCTCCCCTCCCCTCCCCTGCCCTCCCCTCCTCTAGCCTTCCCCTGCCTCGCCTCACCTCACCTCGCCTCGCCTCTCTTCTCCTCTCCTTTCTTTTTAATTTCCTTTCCCTTTCCCTTTCCCTTTCCCTTTCCCTTTCCCTTTCCCTTTCCCTTTCCCTTTTTCCATTTCCCTTTCCCTTTCCCTTTTTCCTTTTCCCTTTTCCTTTTCCTTTTTCCTTTTCCTTTTTCCTTTTCCTTTTCCTTTTTTTCTTCTTCCTTTTCCTTTTCCTTTTCCTTTTTTTTCTTCTGTCAAAGAATGCAGGAAGGATGCTATTCTCTTGACAATACAGCAACCTGAATAATCCTTACAATGAAGAAATCTGAAGTGGAAGAAGCTGGTGCAAAAAATCTTTGCTGAGTGGATCGATCATATCTTCAGTTCAAACAAATGTGATTAATTTGCATGGGTCTAAAAAAGGGAAGAGAATCTACTGTAGAAGTGAGGAAGAGTCAAGATAATGCACATATCTGCCTTCAAAGTTATCTTGATGCTTGAAAATGCTGCGTATCTATGTAGTCATCTCCTCTGCTCCTTGGTTTCTCTAAGGGATGCAGAGGCTACATTTCATCAATATTAGGCCATTTCCATAAAAGAAGGCTCTATAAAAATGCAACTGTGGTGTTTGACAAAAGTGTATTTTACCTTTGAAATATTAGATAAGCAATTTTATTTGTCACCCAGAAGCCCACGCAGTTTGAAAGGAGACGGAACACAAAATTGTATGTCTTACCAACTCCTTTCTATGGAATAAAAGTGCCAATGAAATAGAAATTTGCTTTAATTCAGGGAGAAAGAGGCATCAACAAGAACAAGATCAAGACAAGAAATCCCAGTGCTAAAGGTCAAAAATCTTGAATATGAGGGATTAAACCATTAGATTCAGAAGTATGTTTTAAAAGGAGAAAAGATGCTAACAAATCTCCCCCAAAACAACTTGAAATCAATAAGTGTGTCAGACAAAGGACACAATGAAAGTTACAATGTTTTATATATTACATTAAACCAGCAACAAAAACTAAAATTTTAATCCATTTATAAAACAATACAGAATTTGATTTTTTTTTTTTGTAAGGAAAAGAAATTAAAAAAAAAAAAAAAGAAAAAACCCACCAGCTGTTTCCTGGCCAAGGAAAGAACAGGAGCTCTTACTCTGTAGTACAGTAAATAGCTAACTTCCCAGGGTAGTTTAAGTCCCCTCAGCCTGCAGTGTCAGCAGAGTTGGTCATTTACGAATCAGTGGGGTTTTGTTAGAAGACTGTTTATCTTTCAATGAAACCACCCGCCTTGCAGTTGAATTGTTTGAGCTATAAATAGAGGAGCAGTGCATCAAATTCTTTCAGAATGAAATGCAAAAAATATGGGTAGTGGGAAGGGTGAGAAAGAGAAGGTGCAGGTCATCTTATTGACAATGTGAGATAAAGGTTGGGAAATATTCTGTTTATTTTTATGTTGTAGAATGTAGAATGTTGAATTGGCAAACATCCAAACAAGCATTCCTTATCCACTCTGTGTAAAGCCACGTTCAGATGACGGGAACTCTAAGGAACCTAACCTCCTTCCTTTGCTCCCTTCCTTCCTTACATATTAATGAGCTGGCCTGAACCATAAAGGGTAATTCTGTTGAATCTGTCGAAAATATAGATATTTGAATTCTTACCAAGTGAGTATGTTGCCATCTATATAAAGTGGCTGACAGTGCTGTAAACCCTACAAAAAAATCCTTTGTTTCTAACAAGGCAGTGAATTCTGCTGGCCAATCATGTTCTTTCTGCTTGTTTATTTAAACGAGTGCTTCTTTCCGTTCATTTCACACTGCTTGCCTTTCAATTTCACAGTGCCTTCTAGTTGAGTTTGTAAAGTTGCCACTAAGGAGCCCTACTCTAAGTCTTTCCATGGAAAGACAACAGGAAATGTTCACAGTATTCACACTCTTTTCCCACTGCAACATATCCTGACAGATGTGTTAGTTACCATAGCAACAATTAAGACTAGCTCTTTTTTTTTTTTTTTTTTTTTTTTTTAAATAATAAGAACACTCAGTAGTGGCTAACACATTTTGAAATAAATTTGTCTCAGATTTAAATTATGTAGTGTAAAGATCTTCTGATGGTTTGTGCTTGCTAATATTTGAGAGAGTGCAAGATAAGGAACAGTCATCTGTGTGACTTGGATGATCTGTACTTTTTTGTTCTCCCTCAGAGGGGGGATTACATGGCATTGGTCTGTTTCTTCTGATGTAAAGTAGAGAACTGGAAAGGGAGCAGTTTGAACCTGTACACAGAAACAAGAAAAAAAAAATAGCCCTTCAGTGTCAATAGTCCAGAGCATTTAAAGGAGGTTCAAAAACTCAAGAGCTGTTCTCTGGGCTGGAAGGTGGGTATATACATATAGAGAATACAGAGTGTATCTAAAACTTCATTTATCTCCGCATCATCTTCAAAAGACTTCTTTCTCTAAATCTCTTGACAGCATCAATGACAGCAATATAAATTTGAATCACTGCATTGGCCTCCATGAAGTTATTCCAGATTTATACTACTGTAAGCAGGAGAGTAATTGAAAGGTGATTTTAGCAAAAGTTATTGTGTTGGAAAGAGATAATGTTGATCAATTAAGAAGAATTTGAAAAGGAAAGGCTGTGAGCTGAATCAAGAAACCAGGCATGGATTAATGCCTTCTACAGGAATGCAAACACTGAGCAACTCCACTCAGGTCGCAGATCACAAACTTACTCAGCGTGGAAGGGACCTAGGGAGGTCTCCAATCCTACCATATCCCAGTTACTCCAGCAGTGCTTGTGTCCACATCTACAGCCTGACTCCTCCTACCTGTTTCACTGCCTGCCTTAATCTGTGTACAGGCACTCAAGATGGTTCCTTTCAACAGGACTTGTCCTTCCTGGGGAATCTCCCACTCCTGTCACCCTTCCACATGTCCCTGTCAGCCCAAATTAAAGCTATCACCATCCCCTCCCACACCCTGTTTAAGGCCCTCCCCAGCATTTTGGCAAGCCATTTGGCAGGGATGCTGCTACTTCACTAGAGGCAGGCTGAGAGAGTTGGGACTGTTCAGCCTGCAGAAGAGGAGGCTCCGGCGAGACCTGATAGCGGTCTTCCAGTACCTCAAGGGGGCCTACAAGAAAGATGGGGAGAGGCTGTTTGGTAGGGCCTGTTGCGATAGGACGAGAGGTAATCGTTTTAAAATAGAGGGGGGTAGATTTACACTGGAAATTAGGAAAAAAATTTTCACAATGTGAGTTACAGAACACTGGAACAGGTTGCCCAGAAAGGTGGTGGATGCCCCATCCCTGGAAACGTTCAAGGCCAGGTTGGATGAGGCTCTGAACAACCTGATCTAGTCAGGGATGTCCCTGCTTCTTGCAGGGGGGTTGGACTAGATGACCTTTGAAGGTCCCTTCCAACTCTAACCATTCTATGATTCTATGATTCACTAGTTAAATAGGTCCTGGCTTTTGCTAGCACTCCTCATTCCTCAATGAGGAAGTCCAGGCATTGCACCTAAAGAAAAGCTCATTTTAATTTCTTCATTCTGTTATTTTACTTAGAAGGAAAGGGAGCAAGTTGTAAAATCGTTTCTTGCCTTGCAGCAGAACTATTGAGAACAGCCATAGAGTAATTGTGTATGGATAATCCTGTGAGTGCCTGCATAAGTGGAAATACAAATTTATATTGAGATTGAGATTGTGATGGAGAAGTATAGTCATTAATTAGATGCTACAATTTTTTAGTGCCACGAAGAACAAGCCATTACTGAACCAGATGTGATCCTCGTATTTCCTACAATAACACCATGTGGCTGAAATACTCTGCTTGTATCCAACTAATAGCTTCTGAAAAAAAGAAATGACATCTTTTTTAACCTTTCCAAAACACACTCGCTAACATACTCTAATGCTTGAAAGTATATAAGGTCACCTGCAACAGCAGCCTTTACATTTAAAACAGATGTGGCTATATACAGCAGTGAAGGAATGTACTGCTTCAGGTTTTATGTAACAAGCATCGGTGCTTTCCAGCCCTTTGACACTTGCAGCTTAAACACAATACTGCATTAGAGTCAGATGTTCAGCATGTTTTCATAGAGGTGATTAAAAAAAAATTACTTTACACACAGCTGTCAGCAAAGGCTGGTGCATAAAGATAACCACACTAGATACATTCTGCTTTGCAGTCTCAATTCCCCCCATTTCCTTGCTTAGTTGCACCGGAACAAGGTAGACCGAAGTTTCCAGCACAGCAATACCAGACTTAGCTTGCCAACTCATCACTACTGGGTCAGCTGTGCTACTTAGTGAGTGGTGAAGCAGAGTTATTCCCCAGCCTCTTCTCACCCATGTGCTGTGCTAGACTGAGGTTAAGTAGGCACTTGGCTTCTTCTATTGTGTGTCCCTGAACCCAGTGTTTGAATAGCCACAGAAGAGATATACAGAGGAAAACTAAGTCTTCAGCCTCTTGGAATTGTAATGTGCAATGTATCAAAATTTCCCAAGCTATAACAAAGGGACCATGTCTTCTATTCACACTTTCAAATCTTTCCAAAGTCATGGTCACACCACCATCTTCTACAGTGATGATGAAAAATTGCTCCTGCCTATTTCAGGTTTTTGCTGCAGGAAAAGAGTAGGGTCCAAGCCTTGGAAACCAGCAGAACTGTATTTTAATGGAAGCAATACTCCTCTCTTCAGTGGTTAAAACTAATATCATAAACCAGAGAACAAGGGTAGTCAATACAGACCTCAGAGCAGAAGTGTCAATACGTAGTGGTGGCACTAGTAGTACATTGGTTTCCTCTTATCTGCCTGTAATGCAAAACAGTTCAGCCTCTTGAATCATAGAATCATAGAATGGTTGGGGTTGGAAGGGACCTTCAAAGGTCATCTAGTCCAACCCCCCTGCAAGGAGCAGGGACATCCCTGACTAGGTCAGGTTGCTCAGAGCCTCATCCAGCCTGGCCTTGAACGCTTCCAGAGATGGGGCATCCACCACCTTTCTGGGCAACCTGTTCCAGTGTTCTATAACCCGCATCGTAAAAATTTTTTTCCTAATTTCTAATCTAAATCTACCCCCCTCTATTTTAAAACCATTACCTCTCGTCCTATCGCAACAGGCCCTACTAAACAGCCTATCCCCATCTTTCTTGTAGGCCCCCTTGAGGTACTGGAAGACTGCTATAAGGTCTCCCCGGAGCCTCCTCTTCTGCAGGCTGAACAGCCCCAACTCTCTCAGCCTGTCCTCATAAGAGAGGTGCTCCAGCCCTTTTATCATCTTCGTGGCCCTCCTCTGGACCTTCTCCAACTGGTCCATGTCCTTCTTGAAGATCGAGGTGGTTTAAAAAATCTGAGTTAGGGATTAGGCTCAGATCCATCTCCTGGTGAAGTATACAATTCTAACCAATGCAGAATGTCAGAGTGGTTTATCAAAACATCTTCCTGGCCACAAGAACCAGAGACTCATTCAGCAGCTGAGTTGTGTCCCTGGGCAGTGGGTGTTACAGAGGCATCTCCTCCCACCTGTGCATCTACGAGTTCATCCAGTCACTCTGCTCCTTGGTGCATGTCTGATGATACCCGCCCATAAAATCACACTGGTTCTCACAGTGATGTAACCTTCTCTGGAAACATCTCTGGATGGGGTGTTGTAGGACAAGGAGCTATGTCTCCATGGACCCAAATCAGTTATTTTACAGAGGTGGCCTGGAAGTGACTGCTAAAACTTACAGCACCGAGACTTGGTTCTGCCTGCTTTATCAATGCCAGAAGAACTAATTTTGTGTCTAAAGTTAACTAAGTCTGTTTGCATTTCTGTGTGCACAGCTTTTGGCCTTAATCCATGGAAATGAAGATAAGCAGAACAGTGCAAAAGAGAAGAACAATTAAATATGCTGGGAAAAGGTGAGGGTGAAAATGAAATGAAATATTTGTCAGCTGGTTCTTAAAAGCTTTTAAGGAAAATTAGTGGAAATCCTAAGAAAGAACGAATGAATGAAGGCAAGAAAGCAAAGCAGGCAAAGCAAAGCAACAGGAGAAACGGGGGCTGGGAATCACTTTTTCTTTTTCAAGCTATTACTGTCTCTCTGTGGCAGAAGGACTGAAAGAATAAAAGTAAATGTCAGATCAGTTATGCTGATTTCTGTCTGTCACAGATACTTTTCTGGCCTTCATTATCCTAGTATCATAACACTTTCCCGTCTAACTGTTTATCCTCACAACACCTCTCTGAGTTAGGGAGCTGCTATTATTTCTATTATACAGCTCGAGCGAGGCTCGTGTAATGGAGCCGATTCTTAGCTAGCATAAATTGTCACAGCTCCATTAACTCCGATATGAAAGGACTTCAAAGGAGTTTAGCATCCACCACTAAGTGAATCTCCCTTTTTCCTGGAAGCCAGGGGCAGAGCAGGGAAGCAAGCCCCTGGGTTTTCCAGGCTCTTAACTACTGTTCTACCCAGAAGACCATCCTGCCTCTGTTTAGATAATCCGTGATCCTTGGGCCAAGTCGTGCTGTCTTTATTCTTGCAAGAAAAGTCAATGAAGTCTACATGGCATTATTCACATAAAGCCTGCAGGACACAGCTCGTTGGGTGGTACAGATTATGCATTACAGAAAGGCTGAAAGTATAGGTACACACCGTGCACGCCTACGTATCTGATGTTAGAGAATTAAAAGAATGAGGCTTTCATGGAGCTGTCAAGCAGCAGTCAGTGTGGGATGGAAAAAATAAGGAGCACAAAGAAGTGTGCAGACACACAGAGATTCGGATGTGGAGTTAAAACACGATGTACTCAGAAAGTTTGAATAACAGCATACAAATTATTTACTTTCCTCAAGTCTAATTCAAACAAATCAACAAGACAAGAAAATTGAAAGGAGAAAAGGTAGTAAGCTGTTTTTCTCACAGTACAGGTGTCTCAACTCTAATGAGTCTACAGGATTCGAGCTGGTATCATGAATATCACCAGGAGTGATTATAGCTTGTAAAAGCAGACCAGAAAGAGACGGGTCTGTGTGACTTGGGCTGTAATTAAAGCCGTAAGCCATCAGTAGCAAAGAGGCCAGCTGCAGCATTTCAAACCTTTCCTACCCTAGCATTAAAAATAGATTGTGGCACAATAATAATAAAAATTTTGTACCCAAAATAATTCCAATAAAAAAAAAATTTGCACATTTGATTACTATAATTGATTTTTCTTCTAGATATGAATAAATGACCCAGGCTAAATGCCAGTTCCTTGCAAAGAATTTCATTTAAGCTTCAGTGAATTGAAAGGCTCAACCAGACTCAACATTTCCAACTTCCTAGCAAGTAGCAGAAAATCTACCTGACAGTTGCCATGGAAACACGAACAGGAAGAGCTAACCACCAGCCTATAAATCCACAGAGAAACCTTTCTTAATTGGAAGGCCTTTAACCCACACATTTTTCTCATAGCTGCAGAGCTTATTTCTAAAGAGATTATTAAATTCCTCAATTGACTTATGAAGGATGCTTCCCACTATATTACTGTGCTCTGGGTTGCTCATTCTTTATATCTGTTTCCAAAATTACAAAGCAGAGCAAGGATGATAAAAGTTAACACAGATGTTTCAATGAAAAATCCATATGATGTTCTGAAAATAACTTCAGTGGTAATGTTCTAAAAAACAAAACAAAAAAAAAACAGAAAAGGAAAAAACATAAAAAATAGTTCAAAAACTGAAATGGCATTACAGAGATCAGATGCTCCAACATTCTTTGCTTTGGATTCTAGGAAAGACTATTTTTTAAAAAAAGGAAGACTTTCAATGTGGAAATATAACTGAAACTGTCTGAGGAATCATTGTTTAAATCTATGAACGAGTCCACACACACGTACACACACATTTTCATAGCAGTATATGTGCAATATAGTATAATTTATAAAGAAAATAGGAATTGAGATCTGCTCATGCTTACATTTTCTTCAACATTTTGAAGATTTCATCAAAATTTAGGTGGAGAAACTAATTTAAGTAAAACTTTTTCTGTTTCTGCTCCTTTTTCCTGCATTGCCATTTTCCTAACCAGGGGTGACCGAACATTTTTAAAGGCTGGCAGCTACTTTGAGACTGAGACTGTGCCTCACAGTATGCACTGTGACTCCTATCATGCTACCCAACAAGTACCACCCTGGAAAGCTTCATCAAGCATCTGCCTGTCCACAGTGTTCAGCTCCCTGTGCTTTTCCCCTTTGGGTGGATGCTGTTGTACAAGAAGCAACCATGACTACAGCACCCACAGACAACGCTGGCTTTGATTAGCTGTCTCAGGTACAGTGGAGCTGTGTCGTTACAGACCTCAGAGCAAACCAAATGTCTATGTATGTACCCAGTGCCATAGAATCATAGAATCGTAGAATAGTTAGGGTTGGAAGGCACCTTTTTAAAGGTCATCTAGTCCAACCATGACACTCTATACTCTGAATTGCAGGCTACTGATGTCTGGCATGTGACCAAGTCAGTTTAAAGTGAGTATGGATTTGTGTGGACACGCACCTGGTATGGCCACAGTCAGTATTTCAGTACAAGCATCCTGTAAGCAATCTCCATTTTAAAATCAACATCACTTTCAAGAGGTTCAGCAGCCTCATGCAGTTAAATGCATTTCTCTTCTCCCATCCTTTCCTCACTATAGAGAGAGAATAATCAGATGTAGGTCCAGAAAGCCTTATTTGTTGACCTTTTTTAGGTAGTTAAAGATTTATTTTATTTGGTTAAGTGGGCAGTTTCCTCTTTTCCCCTGCATTATGCCACATTTTGATTTTTTTTTTTTTATTTCTCATCTCCAAATGCTGAGGAGACTAGGAGAAAAAAAAAAAGTTGGATGTTCTCTGCATCAAGGACTTATTCCTATTGCAGTCAATGGGAGTGCAATTGATTCCTGCTGATTTCAATGGAATTAGGATTCTGCTCAGTTCCTGCTTGGAAACAGATAGAGGGGAGCAGAGAGATGGAGAAAAGCCACCTTTTTTTTTTTTTTTTTTCTTTATAAAACCTGCCTAGAATGTGGATGGAATACCTAGACCTTGATTCTCCAGTAATGTGCATCTCTTTGAGAAGCTGAAGGACAATGAAGCAGGGCTAGCAGTCATGGATGCTCTTCCAAGGTAGCACTCATGCTGAAAATACTAGTCTAGCAGTGTGCAATGGGATCCAGCACCATGTCACAGCGACATTTACATGTTTACCACCTCCACTATGCCTTGGCTCTCTATATAAACAACTCCACTTTGAAGCCTGGAATTCTGGAAGGTCCCACTATAAGGACCATCAGAAGAGGAAGGAGTGAAGTCAGGCCTGGAGTAAACCTATTCCCACTCACTGACTGAGTGGACTCAACTTTCAGTGACATTTCTTCTCTTCCAGGTGACCCTCATGTAGCTCCCACATTCAACTTGCATATCTGGTACAACCCTTTTTTTGCAAACACTCTGTTTTGAGGAGAGTCTCTTTACTCCAAGGGATGGCTTACACCCTCGTACTGTTGAGTTTTTACATGGCATGTCAGCAGCTATATGGGAGAAAAAGGTGGATTCTTGGAATAAGTTTAGAACAACAGTGGACTCTCTGTTGCCTCCTGAGACAGAAGAAAATCTGAGTTATCCATAAATCATCCAGGGAACGTGGATGCTGGTGGTTACTGATAGAGAAGAATCTCCCCCAGTGAGGGTCAGAAAAGAGATACACAAAGTACTTAACAGTTGGAAGGAAAACCACTACTGCTAAAGCGTTTCCACACCTCCTTGTCAAACCATCTCAGTTTTAACTTGCCTTATCTTTTTTCTCATGCCTTTTTCGAGCCCTGAGCCTCTCTTGAATGAATACAGGCAGCCATGACAAATAACTTTTGCCAGCAGTTTGTATAGTAAGCAAATAGCCAAATGGATCTGCTTGATGGAAAAAAAAAAAAAGCCATTATTTTTACTTTTGGCATGCAAGGTTTTGAATGTATCTTTTATGTGACAAAGGATTAAAACATTACTGTTTCCCTGCCTGCCCTAAATGAAACCTTGAACGCTTCACACAATGTTACCATATCCATTACATGAATGGGACTGACTGAATTTCATTTCTTAGTGCTAAGTAACATTGTATAAATACTTTGGAGTAAATTAACATAATGAACACTATATGCTATTTCCAGAATTATTGTTTTCCTCCCCACATTATTGTTATTATTAGAATTGTTATCTGACTGTGAGAGAATCTCTCGAGGGACAAGCTAGCTTTACTTAACAACTGCTTCTCCAAGTCCATCAGGCTGGCAACTGCAAGTCTATGATTAGCTTAATAAAAGTTAAGGGAAAATGATAAAGTGAATGGAAAATACTAAAGGTGCTGTGAAACAAAAACATAATTGGCTAGCTGTACTCCAGAGATGACAGCTAGAAAGCATCTGCTCCCCGCAGCATCCTAAAGTGTTTGCAAAGTCTGCAGAATTCTACAGAAAAATCCACAGCCATGTAGTCTCTGAGCCTACAGGGATTTGCAATACCCTGGAGAGTTTTTAAGGAATTTTTAAAGTGACTTAACTTTTATTTTTACCCCTCTTTTCTTTTCCCTAGCTGTCTGTCTGGTTTTCAGATCTGGGTGGCATGTTCAGCAGATTGCTGTTTTCTATTGCTTTCTGCACACTTGTTTTCTGCTACATAGGATACAGGGACTTCACAAACCTTAAAGAAGACAAGATTTCTGTTCCAAAGAGCTCAACCACAAAGGGACAGACTCTCAGGCCATCTGACACTGTGAAAGGGTTCATTCTTTTCTATGCAAGCTCGATATTTCCTAGGCTATTTCCCAGCCACAAACCCCAGTGAATTCTTTATCTTGCAAATGTTATTGAAAGAAAAGAATGTCTATACACTTCTTTTGAGTTTATATGGTTACTTGGCTTATATACACATCTGCAGCACTTGTGCTGTAAAGATCTTCTGCAGATTGTTTTAAGAAAATTTAGCTCATCAGCCAACATGTGATGGCAATCTCCACTTGACCCACACTAGTGAGGAAATCCAGGCAACTTCATGTTTTCTCTGTACATTTGAAGACTAAAAATTCTGTGTTGGATGCTGTTGATGGCAGGGGTTGAAATTTCACTGTTTGCTCTCCTTTTCTTCCTTTAATCCTGAGCTGCTAGCAGAACTTCCTTCAAAGTAGAGGAACATGGGCTACATGATAAACACATGAGACCATAGCCTTGGAGATCTCTAAATCCAGGTCAGAACTCATCACTGAGTTATCTGAGAATGGAATTCCACTGATTTTTCAGCATTAGGTAGCTTTTGAGTTCTTGATTTTAGGTGCATTGTCCATCAGTCCTCAGGAAGAGGACCAAGTGAATGGAATAGAATTTATATTCTTACCTATAAATAAGAATATGAGAAATATTTGCACAGCAATTATTTAAAAAAAAAGAATAAAATATCCAAAACTAAGAAGATGGAAGAGTTACGTGATATATATAGTGGCAATCGTCTATGATACCCATTTTTTGTTTCCTGCTGTTAAATATTTGGCTGGATCTCTATCACTTCTTGCATAGAAAATAGGTTGTTATCTACTGGCACTAATTATAATAATTTTCCTCCAGGCTACTGTTTGAATAGGAGTCCTAGATACTTGCATTTTTGTAACCTGACAGGTGACTTCCACAATGAGTTTACATTTCTTTCCCTTCTCTTCAAGTACAGTTCAGTTTTATTTGATATTTGCAGTGCCATTTAATACATCCTGCTGCAAATTCCAACAAACTGCAGAAACACTTCTGGACTTGATCTTTAACTATTTCCCTCCTATCAACAAGGCCAGACACAAGGGTCAGGGAAGGAAGGAACAAGGAGGCAGAGCAATTATGCAAGAGTAAATTTTTAGAATCATAGAATAGTTTGGGTTGGAAAGCATGTTCAAAAGTCATCTAGTCCAACAACCCTGCAAGAAGCAGGGACATCTCCAACCAGATCAGGTTGCTCAGAGCCTCATCCAACCTGGCCTTGAATTTTTCCGGGGATGGGGCATCCACCACCTCTCTGGGCAACCTGTTCCAGTGTTCCACCACTCATACTGTAAAACATTTCTGCCTTATATCTAGTCTGAATTAACCGTCTTGTAGTTTAAAAACATTACCTCTTATCCTAGTTCTACAGACCCTACTAAAATCTCTGTCCCCATCTTTCCTATAAGCCCCCTTTAAGTACTGAAAGGCTGCAATAAGTCTCCTTGGAACCTTCTCTTCTCCAAACTGAACCACCTCAACTCTCAGCTTTTCATTATAGAAGGTGTGTTCCATCTCTCTGATCATTTTTGTGCTCCTCTTCTGGATCTGCTCCAATAGGTCCATACTGAGGGCTCCAGAGTTGGACACAGTACTCCAGGTGGGATCTCACTAGAGTGAAGTAAACAATTAGATAGTTTGGTTCACAATAGGATAATTTAAAAGCTCATAATATGAAGAAATATTAGATATTACTGAGAAAATAGCCACTCAGGAGAGGGCAGATGGACTATGAGAACAGAAATGCTGGAGATCAATAATAATTTCATATTAGAGCATTTAGTCAGGCTTTTTAAAGTCAAAGCTCAGTGAAATGCACTAAAACCAGCACGTACAGGAGAACAAGAGGAATGCTGAGCATTTTATCCCAAAGATACAAAAGATGCTCCTAAAGTGTAAGATGTTCCACCTTCTAAGTACAGGACTTAGAGGAAGAGATGGAAAAAAGCTATTTGCTTCTTAAGGAGCTCTGTAGCATTCCTCCATTTTATTTCCAGGTTTCTGAATGCTTTCAAGTGATCTGTCTAAGGAAATCAATAACTATTGACAGGCTCTGTAATTACATTTACAAGCCAAGTTTCCTAGCCTTCTGCCACTTATTTAAGTGATTACATACCTTCTAACCCATTTTGCTAATGATCACAAATGTATGGATCTGAGCCAAAAATCAAATCACATCTCAAAACACTCACAGTTCTGCAAAGAAATACTGTGTCTTAGGACCCTTGCACTGTTATCCTGAAAGAAGAGCTGATGAATATCACTGGGTGAAAAATGCAGGTGGTTGTCACAAACCTTTCTTCCAAATTCATACTGAATTTGCCGTGTGGGTTTGACTGGGATGTAGGAGCTAGAACTGGTTCCTAAGTCAGTCCTAGGAAGGGGTATTAAATCTTCTTTTAGTCTAACACGTTTGTTTTTTTTTTTTGTTAGAATAAATATCCAGAAGGAGAGAAAACAATATTCAGACTAAAATTTTTCACACTTTTCCTGCCACTCAGAATATTACCTGAAGCACCAGATCTGTACTTCTTTGGTGGTGCTATCTTAGCTGTCCTTATTTGAACAATTGTGTGCTGTACGAAACAATGAAAATTAAGGTACTAGTTTGGTGATTAGGGTACTGAATCAGAAGTTGGGACAAAGGTTCCAGTTTTTATTTCATTAAATGTTTAAATTTTGTAGATAAAATGAAACAGCTTCAACAAATACATGCCCAGTACATCAGAGTTAATGGCTAGGTTACACTCTGCTGGCAATATGGGTATGAAATCCCGCAAGAATTGGAAGTTGATACCTCCAACAGCTGCCAAAATCTTTGGTCACTCTTCCTTTGGATAGCAGAATCATCATACACCAGTTGTCAGCTTTGTCAAAGTAGTTTAGTGTATTTTGTCAGATTAGATAATAAAACCTACTGGGAAGGAAAAATCTGACAAAGGAAATTGAGTCTCCATTAACTTTAAAAAACTGAGTCTGTATTTTTAGTAACAAGCATTCAAACCTCTGGATGAGTTTTGTGTTTGTTCATGGAAAAAAATAGTATATGCTTACAACATGGGGAGAGGCTGTTCAGTAGGGCCTGTTGTGATAGGACAAGGGGTAATGGTTTTAAAATAGAGGGAGGTAGATTTAGATTGGATATTAGGAAAAAATTTTTTACAATGAGGGTTGCAGAACACTGGCACAGGTTGCCCAGAGAGGTGGTGGATGCCCCATCCCTGGACATATTCAAGGCCAGGTTGGATGAGGCTCTGAGCAACCTGATCTGGTTGGAGATGTCCCTGCTTCTTGCAGGGTGGTTGGACTAGATGACCTTTGAAGGTCCCTTCCAACTCTAACCATTCTATGATTCTATGATTCTATGAATATCAATGCATGGGGTTTTTTTGACAAAGCTTCCAAAAACTCTTTCAAAATGTGTATATGAAAACTCTGTTCCTACATGGTCCTCAGGTAAGGTGGCTTTTTGACTGATCATTGGCCTTCTGAAACTCATTAACTTTGCCTAAAACTAGCAGAAATACACTAAACTCCAAATGCTTTCAGCTCTGAGTCAGTGGAAAGAGTGAAGGCTGTGCAACAGATGATCAGAGAAGCACAAATATCCTGAATATCTGGTAGCATCTGCTGCCAGAAATGGTTCCTGCACTATCTGGCAACTGCTACTAAAGATCTTTCTGCTTAGTAACTCTTGCTACCTACGAGCATCTGTTGTTCAGTTTGCAGACTGCTGATTCCACTTGCCATAAGTGAAGCAATTGTATAGTAAGAAAAAGAAATGATTACATACTTTTGCATTTCATTAGGTTTTCTTTGCTTTCCTGTATGTAAGCTTGTGTAGAATTCCCAAGAAAGATTGTTTTTCCCTTGTTTTTGTTTTTTAAAAGTATTATTGTTTTAAATATACAGAATTTCTTCAAACAGATACTAAATGTTTGAGAGAGAATCCAAAATGAAGCTGGAGAAGTCCAAAGCTAATTCCTATATCTGAAACTTCCCCTTCTCAACCAGTATGTGCTGCCAACAAGTCACAGGTGTCCAGTCCATAAGCTGTTGAAAGAAATAAAACATGACACTTTTGATAGCTTTGAGATGTGCAAGCCTAAGTGTGTGTGCCTATACACAAGTCTACTTGTCTTTTCAGAGATCTGCAAGACTGAACAGAAATCTACCTCTGCCATAAACCCAAAGAGAAACATGCTATTACAAAGGAGGCCCTGTGGACTCCGCAACTAAGCTCTCAGTCTTTTCATGAGTAAGTCTTTGTGCTCTCTGTGATTATGGAAATATGGGAGAGAGATAAGAGGCGTTAGCAGCCTGCTCTGGTACTCAAACACAGAGTAAGTAGAGGCAGATGCAAAAAAGGATGGTGAGAAGGGATGATTGAGAAAGACAAATACAGAAAGACACCAAAGGTGCAACCTAATCCCGTTTGAAGCCAGTGGACATCTTACTACCCACTACAGTGAGTACAGGATTTAAGCCCAAATTTACTGGTGGAACAAGTCCCTCCTTTAACATCATTAAAGCTGTTATGGCAAGATATAGATTTGTTCCTTGCTTTTAAGCTGTGTTCTTGTCCAAAGTTTGATGCCTTGTTCGTGTCTTTTTCTTCCCCTTCACCATTACCAACCTGCCTCATACGAAAGCACCATGAAGATTGGTTTACTTGGCTTGTTTTCACCATGGAAGGGTTTGCAAAGACTTAATGCAACTTTTTTGAGATGGGATGCTTCCACTTAATGTCTGCATGGAAGAGCAGATATATACTCTGTGTGCTTATGTCACTAACCACTTAACTTTAAAAATACATTTTTCTTTGTTAAATGCTTACGAGTTGCTCATGGGATGCTGGCTGCTGTGGAAGGCAGCTTTCAGCTGTACCTGGAGCCAGGCTTGCATATCTGGCTTCTGTATGGGGACAAAAGCTGATCTTAAATGTAGCCTTGGAGGCTATGTCTTTAATAGAAAATGAAATGGTTCAGGGAGCATTCTGGCGTGTTTAGTTGAACTCATTCTTTCTATCTACAACTTCATGGATATGTGCAAGCTGCCTGTTAAAAATCATTCCTGCCTAAGCTAAGCCCTGTACCAAGCCTGGGCAGTGATTGGGAGAACATGATTTAGACCAGGCCAAAATCATGCCAGAGGCTGTGCTGAGAATTTAACAGGCAGGGCAATGTTTGAAATGTGAGTGCTTGTGCCTCGCGCTGTTCACTTTACTGGTATAGATAAAGCCAGAGCATCTCTCTCTCTCTGTCATATAGAATTACCTAGAAGAAATGATCTTCTATTGTCTTGCATTGCTTATAATGTATGAAGAATTGGAAATCTAACTGTCTTTTTCCACAGGTCATCAGCCATTGCCACTGACTGGAAAAAATAAAAAGGCAGAAAAAAAAAAAGCAGAAAATTAAAAGTTTAAAAATCCTACTTCATTTAGAATACAATATTTTCTTTAACCTAAAATGTGTTTTCTTTTGGATTGAGGAAAAAGTAAGTATTTGAGCTAACATATTTTATTAAAAACTCACAGCTTTCTGAACAACCAGGAACGAATTTATTATTTTATGTAATGTATTTAAATTTTTTTTATTAAGTCAATCAAGCAAAGATGAATTTATAGACTACCTGGACTGTACTAAAACTGTAATTTTTTGGGGGAAAAGAATTTAGAGCAAAGCTATCCTCCACCTTACATGCAAAATTATACAGCCTGGAAATTGGAAATGTCACTATTTCAATAAGTTTTTTTTTTAATGTTGTACTATCTGATCAAAGGTGAAGATCATTTCAAATGCAAGTTAAATGTTAATGTTTTTTTTTCTTTTTGTACATTGCCTTCCTGAACATTTACAGAGTAGTTTTATTTCTTTACATTTCAATGGTAAGTTGAGTCATTTCAAAAGACAATAAAATCCATTAAGAACTTCACATGCTTGTATAGATTTGTTTATTTTACGTGCTGCACCCTGTGACCAGGGTGAAGAAAAGATGGGACACAGTCATTGTGAGCCTGTATTTTGCTGGCTAGTTTCCTTACTAGGGTATGTACTTATTCCTTTGCCTCTGGTTTAGAGAAATTCCACTTTGCCTCTGGTTTAGAGAAAATATCTTCTTGCAGATCGCATATGAGGTTTTGTGTCATGCTATGTCTTGTTCTCCTTTAGATGTATTGTCTCTTGTTGAAATCCTCCATCCTGTTGAACTCTTGCATTTACTTCTTGCATATTTTCCTGTTGCGTCCCTATTTTAAGTGTCACTTTGGACCATCCCACTAAGGTATTGGCTCAGAGATAACCTCTCAGGTTTTCCTCGAGATTTTTGAGGTTATTTCCCAGCTCCTCAGAAATTGTATTCTCATAGGTGATTCTCTAATAGTATCTTGTAGATAATATTCTCTCACCACCTTCAGCTTCCCCATCTTGAGTTGCTTTGTTGCTCACTAATACATCCCTCTGGTGAAGTATGCTCTACCCTATGGCAAAAAAAAAAAAACAACCCAAACAAACAAAAATACTTTGATATGAGTGAAGGAGAAGGGTTTTTTTTTCCACTGGTTCTCAGTGATGTTTCACCTTCCCTCTGAATAACTTTGGCTCATGGCCATCCCAAATTTAACACAGATGCACAAATGAGCTCAAAATGGGATGTTAAAAGTCAGCTTGGGGAAAACTCTGACACAGACCTGAATTCATAAGACTTTTTTCCTCACGGAAAACACTAATGTTTCAGTTTAGATGTAAATCTGGATAGTCAACATCACTCATGCCCTCCTCTATTAGAAACATCAAGTCACACCACTGTTATAGATATCATAATCACCTATTGGGTCCAGAGCTTCTCAAGAAGTTTATATAAATTTAAAAACTGAACTTAGCCATTTTACTTTGTTATGTTTATTTATTTATTTATTTGTTCCTATTGTATTGCACAGTATTTTCCATCATGCATGTTGCAAGGCTATCTGTGTAATGAGCCAACATACAGCTCACAGAGAGGGTGCCTGTCAGATCTGTTGGGAACTTTGGGTTTTTTTTTGCTGTGTACATAGACACTAAACATGCCTACTCCTTTGGTATGGAAATAATCTTCAGACGGTACCAACAATATTCATCCAATATCACACCAATTAACAAACTGTGAATAACTGGAAACTAAACATGAGTGCATGAAGGACCACGATCATCTAGGTAGCTACTAATAAGGATATGTTTGAAGTAATCACACACAAATTTAATTTTAATGTGGTTGTTTTTTTTTTCTTTTTTGAGAAAGGTGTCTCAATGTTAATTAAACAATGTTGCTGATATTCATTTTTTTAAGAAAAGTGTAGCTGTTTTAAAAACCTGCCTTTAATCACAAACACAGATTTTTAAATCAATAAAAGAATGCTTCATTTTGTTAGCATCATACTCCATATTTAAAATTATTTAAATACCTTTTACACATCTCTTAATACAATCAAAATGATGCTTTGTATTTCAAAGTGTTACTTTTCTGCTTAGATAGCATTGTGAAAAGAAAAAGCACGAAAATAACTAAACAAATCTAAAACCCCTCAAAAATTGCTTACCTGTGCTACTTCTTTGTGTTGTTCTTTCACAACAGCATCTTCTTTGGAATTAGAAAGTGAAAGCATGGAAATAGCACGGAAAGCTGTTTCTTGCAGCTGTTTTAGATCCTTGAGGAGAGTCCAGATCTAAGCTGGGCCCAAGAATTAACAATTTTGATATAAGAAGGTTAGTCAGCCTAAATTGATGTCATGAATTTCCAGAGTCCTAATTGATGCTTACTACAGTTCATAATATAACATCTCTGAAGCAGGTCTGCACTTTGTGTTTGATTACCTCGCACAGCATTACCTTCAAAGGAGACCTTATATAATGGAAATCTTTCTTTAAATAAATGTTTAAGTGTAAAAGGGATTTATCACAATTATTTAACTAATCAGTATTTCTCATGTTTAATCGGCTTCACATTTAAGCAAAGCACAGATCTAGTTCTGTCCTTAAAGCAAATATTGCCACCTCTCACAGTTTTACCCTGAGTCACACAAGGTATTTTTAATGGCACAACAGTTGGAATCAATAAACTGTATAAGAGCTGCAGTTTCTGGTTTTTTTTTCTCTCTCTCTCTTTTTTTTTTTTTTTGAAGTGAATGTTTCTAACTTACAATTTGGGAGATGAAGCTTTTATTTGTTTTTATTCATATTTCATATTTCATATTTCATATTTCATTTCACTTCATTATTAAATTTCATTTCATTATGTTATTTTAATTTTGGACTGGTTTTTTGGTATTCCAGCTCCACTGATTTCAAAGAAGTTCCCCTAAAAAGACAGAGCTTTTCCAGTTAGAACCTGGTCAAATATTGCAGTTCTCTCTGTCTCAGCTTTGGAAAGCAGGAATACAGAGAGGTCTGTTTTCCCCAAATACTATAATATTTGATCACTTCCAAATGAGCTTTGAAAGAGCTCACAATGGTCTTTTTTTTTAGCAGTGTCAGTTGATAAGACTTTACTGTCGGAGATATTAATCCGTATTGAACTAAATCCACAGTGTTGACCTAGAGCTTGCAGTACCTCTCCCTACCATCGTTGGCTTTGGTTGTACATAATTAAGCCAGAACAAATGGGTAAGCTTCATAAATTTGGGGGGTATTTCCTTCCCAAGAAAAATAAAATTTTGGAAAAAGAGAAATTTCATTGGTAACAGAAAAAAGAGGAAGAATCCTTTCGAAGTTTTTGTTAATGGATTTTAAACTAATGAGTCAGATGTGTAACTACAGTAGTTTTTCAGGCTACATTAAAGAAGATTAGATAGTAACCAGCATCAAAGTTGTAGCACTGCAAGGAAGGAGTCCTGGAAGATGTAGATTTAGATTCAGGGAAATGCTATCAGGATGTGCCAAGCTGCAGAAATATTGAAGGCAGAATGGAAATGTTAAAAGGAAAACGCGTTGCAGCTACTCGACAGACTGACCAGCAGGAGAGGAAGCTGGCAAGCTGGAGGTCACAGCAAAGTGAGGAATTTGAAAGAGATGCTGTAGAATAAACCTCACAAAAATGTCAGAGAAAAAAAGGTGCTTGAGAAGTGGGAACATGTACAGACCCAGACAACATAAAGCATTTAGAAATAAATACAACCATTTTGCAAGAGTTTTCAGCCTGGAGTAGCAGGAACAAAAAAGAACACCTCATGAGTCGCTGATCAGGAGAGGAGAGAGTGACAAGGTTTGCAGGGACAGGTAGTACCTTTCAACGGGCCAACTTAGACAGTCAGAAAAATAGACAAGCTCTCATGCACTCCAGGCCTTCTTCCAGAACACAGGGCAGACAGCAACCGGGAGGATTTCTGCATGTCTGAAAAATGCTGAAGCAAAGAATGATTTTTTTCATTAAAAAATAATGAAATACTTATAAATTATAAACTAAACACAGATAACTTGGAAATAAATGAATGGAAAATGTAAATACATAGAGGAAAGACAAGTATAATTGAGAACACATAGCATGAAACTTATTCTGAGTAAAGGATTACGTGATCTGAGGTTTATCTTTAACTGGAACTGATCAAGTCTGTTATAGTTAGAGGAATAAAAAGGCAATACTGGGTTTAAAAACATGTTTAGCCTAGGTTTGATTCAGAGAGTGTACAGATTGAAGAAACCTAGAAAATGTAATAACGTAAATATAAGAAACAATTATCCAGTCTCAGAAATAATGTGGAATAAATTTGCAGGGACTGCAGCAAAGGATGAGACATTGCAGAAAATCTTCAAGGCTATCAGCGTAAGATGGCATGTGAATTACAAAATACATCCACTGCATCTTTCTTATTTAAATGAGAATTTTCTGTAGCTGATGATGTACTACTTAGAGGTACTGGATCACAGGCTCCAAATTATGACAACCTGACATGACTCATGATTACAGAGAAATGTAAAAGATGAAATGGTGTCTTGAGCCATGGATTGCTAGGCTATGTGATTGGAGGCTCATCCCCAGAAACATGAATGAGTCTGGAGGCACCAGGGCAGGCAGGGGAACCCCAGTACTCCATCAAGAGAAAGGACCATCTGCTCTGACTCCTCTCTGAACTGTCCCCAAAGAACATCACCTCCATGGTGTGGAGATGACAGCCACCATGAGTCAACAGGAGTAGCTTCTGGATCAGAAGCTGGTGGGGTTTACTGAGTAAAGAACTCGCCATCCAATGCAGGTGAAGGCGTTGTGAAAACTTATTATGGGATGACAAACTACACTTAAATACCGAATTACTATTCCCACTAAAACAAGGTTGTATTATGAGGAGTTTAACATCAAATTTAAGTCACAAGTAGAGTTAGAGCTGTATTTAACAAACTGTATTACAGAAATGTTTGTAATTGGGATGGTCTGCAGTTTCATAGAAAGGACTTCAAAGCATTAAGGAATTATGGATTCAAAAGTGGAATGAGCCACCCAAATATACTTATTAAAATGTCTGGAAAAAAATAAAGTTATATTTAGTGTGTTTCTAAGTAAGGCTTTGAGATCTCAAAGAGATTCATAATTTGTTCTTACAAACTCAGCCTTTAAACACTGCAGTGAAAGGTTGTTTTGTAAAGAAAGCATAGTTCTTCCTGGTTTCTTTCCACCTACAGCAGAAGGCAGAGCAGGTCTTTTAGATACATACAAAACCACTGATAAAAATGCACACTGAACCCGTATCACTGCCAGCTTTGATGTCTATGGGGTGCAGCTGGAATGCAGAGAGGTACTCTGAGGTTTCAGGAGAGCGATTTCTCCTTACTCCCATGAACCACTTGAGCCATCACCACCCCCTTGCCAGATCCTGAAGTACAGTGCCAGGAAATGAGCCAAGTCCAAGTTATGAAGGTGAAGCCTGCAGAGAGAGATTCTGAAAATAAATTGGAAATGGGATTGTGAAGAATCACCAAGTAGCAGGGAGGAGCAATGATGGAGAGAGAGGCAGAAGTGATTCTCAGGAGCCCAACCAGAACCAGTTCTGACAGACTTACTGACAACTGCTAAAACAGTGCATGTTCTGTGTTGTAATAAGCTGGAGTCTTGAATAATTACCTGTTATAAAACAACAACAACAACAAAAAAAAAAAACAAAAACAAAAGAAAGGAATATAGTGAAAATGACACAGTCCTCAGAGCCGAGTTGTGGGAACATATTTGAGACAGGAGCATCGGAAAAACCCTTTGGGTGTCATAAATTCAGCATAAAGTCTTCACCTCAAGCAACCCTGACCCCACATAGGCCTTTTTTTTTTTTTCTCCTCTTAAAGGTGATGCAAGTTGTTTCTTACTAGGAATGCTGGAGTTTAATGTAATTTTGAAAACAGACCTTATAACTAGGGAGAAGTGTATAATCTCAGATTATACACTCAGAAGTGTATAGTCTCCTATAACTAGGAGAAGTGTATAATCTCAGTCTCCTAGAAAACAAGGCATGGTAGCCAGTTTGGCAAGTGGGCAGCTCCCCCAAACCAGAATATTTTTTGCATCTTCCAAGGAAAAAAAATATGTGATGAAACACTATGGCCAAAACATCTTAAGAGCAGCACCATGAGGATGGTGGGAAAAGTTTTAACCATGGGTAAGAAACTGGAATATTAAAGCAAGTGATATATGAGCAGGTGGGTGGAGGGAGGGAGGGAGAGAGGGAACTGTCTTCTTACTCTGAAACAGTAAATGAGCAAAGACATGCCGCAAAGTGGAGGAAATCAATGCTGTGGGTTTTGGTTTTTTTTTTCCAGTGTGAAGGTGAAACAAAGCTGCTATAAAGTAGTTGAACAGGCCATTGGTCTCTGTCTGCTCTGTGCTTGGTACAAAATAAAGAGAGAAAGCAGTGACAGGGCTTGGCTGTGTTATTTGATGTTGTAATATCTCAGAATCTTCTTAGCCGCAGAAAACTGAACATTAGTCTTATTTTCATTCTTTTTTGTCCCTTCTTGGAGCCTTTTCCCACTTGCTGGGATTAAATAGACCATAAAGCCGAACAGCGACATGAGCCCTCCTCTCACCCTACTCCCCTAGAACAAGTCATTCCGAAATAAACGGCACCTACAGCCAAACCACAGCCAGTTAGGATTGTGCAAAAAGAAACTCACCCAAGGTGAAGCCTTTGCAAACCCAAATCATCACATCAAACCTACAACTATTTTCTCTCTCTGGCCACCCTTTCATGCTACTGCCACTCAGTCCCACCCTCTCCCCTTGAAAGGCTCTAACAAAAGAGTGGAAGAACCAGTCATTTCTAGAAAACCTGGCAGAAATGTTAAAAAAGGGGGATTCTGGCAGCTACGATCCCTCCCATTTCCATCCCTCCCACTTTTGTGTTTCTCTCCCAGCCTGTCAGATCACACAGGAAACGACAACAAAGAAGGAGTTTTCCACCCTCTATAGCACCTTCCCTGTCACCCTTGCAGGAAGAGATTATTAGAGTGAGAAATCATGCAAACCCAAATCAGCCAAACAAAGCTATAAAAAGACAACAGAGACAACAGAATAGGGAGGGGAAAGCGTAAGGAGAAGTTAAATAACGTATTGTCCAAAAGAGAAAAGAAAATAGATAAAATCACAACATGGAGAGAATAAAAAAAGACTCAAGCAAGGAGATGCTTACAAGCCAGAGGCTTAACAAACAAAGAGATCTATAAAGGCACATAGAAATCCACTCTCTGTGTTTCTAGCCCTGTTTCATTTCACCCTCTTTTGAGGACTGTACCAAACTTGGTGACTTACTGAGTACCTCTGTCTTCAATTTTTTTCACTGCAAAGTAAGACTTAGTGGTGGAGGGAGGAAAGGTAATGAGCTCATCTAAATGAATACTGTACCTTGGTTTCAATGGATGTGGCTATGCTAATGAGTAAAATGGACCTAACATCTTGCATCTGGATGGAGCAAGTGCTAATATTGATATGATTAAGCTCTCTACACCTCCCAGAGCAGGATGTATGCACCCAGATTTCTTACTTGGATCTGTCCCTGATCTGGGCATGGGCATTGTCTGTCAGTACTAGTTTGCATGGGTCAAAACTAGTTAATTGTATCCCTACGATTAAATGGCATGGATGGTTATTTGTCAGTCTTTTAGCTTGTGCCAAAGTCCTGCTTTATTTACTAGTACTGAAGTGGCTGATAAGAACAGCAATGCAGAACACGGTCACAAAGACAGGATGACTAATACACACCAAGGTATGGAAATAGATATTATTAAGAAGCAAAACTCACAGGCTTTAAGGGAATTCAGGGTGACCTCCTGTGCCTGAGTTACAAAACAACAAGAAGTTGCAGAGCCAGTAGCACTAAATCTCTAAGGCATACATAGTTGAAGCTGTAGGGATTATTTTCAGAAAGAGAGGAATATGATCCTGGCTACAGACATGCCAGTCCTACCTGAACAGCATAAAAGCTTTGAAACAAATCTCAAATGAAAAGAAAAATTAAAATATATTCAGAAAAATGGATACAGAGTAAAACACAATCTGGCATGCCAAAAGTAGATCTTGCTGGAGTAATCTTACTGTTTTTCGTTTATGAAAAACCAACAAACCACACAGATTTCCTCAGCAAAGGAGCATGAACTTCAGCAAAACTGTATAAAAGTTAAAGCTGAAGTATAAACCAGGAAGATGTTAAACTGTTAAGAGGACAGAGAACTGTGGGGCTGCACACAGACCAATTAGCTCATGGACTGCAACAGGTACTGTTGAGACTGGAAGTTTTCAGCCTGAAGGAAGGCTGATAGAGGAGTGTTAGGAGCAATATTACTTAATACTTTCACTAGCAATCCTGGCATAGAAAGAGAAAGTACATTAATAAAGCTTGTTGATCATACAGAGAGGTTCAGAGCATCTGCAAGGAGCAACTGGATGAGTCTGAAAACTGGAGTAATAGAAGTGGAATGAAATTCAATACCATAGAAGGCAAGTGCATGCATCTGGGGACCAGTAGCAAAAATTCTTCCATAAACAGTATTCAGCTGGAAACAACCAGGGAGAAGAAGGATTTCGTTGTATATACTAGTCAAGGTTGTAAGTTGATACGGCCATGAAAATAAATGTTAATCAAACATTTATTAGATAGGTAATGCCATTGAATGAGGCACTGCTGAGATATGAGGCACTGCTCTCATATCTCAAAAAGAAGAAATATACTTCCCAATTAGAGGAGCAGTGTGAACATCCAAGAAAACTTAGGTCTGGGAAAAGCTTCCTGAATAACTGACACCAGCCACTAATCATCCGAAGACATGCTAATTCATTCTAAAACTATTTTAAACTGAGCTAATATTGTAAAAATGTTGCATAGTTTACCACATGAGTGTCTAAATAAAATCTAACCACAGTTTGGTTTAGGGAAGCCCTGTTTCCTACAGCACATAACATCCAACAGGTCTTGGGAGCCTCAAGTTTGAGTCCTATCCCGCTTATAAGTGTGCTGGATAACTTTGGATAAGTTATTTCTTCTCTTTTGGTCACAGTTTACCATTTGTAAAGTGAAGATGATAATGCTTTATTACCTGTAAATTTTGAGATTCACTGCTAAAGAGTAGCCTGTTAGGTATCATTACTTTTATCAGAACTGCAAATGCCTATTTATTTCAGTTATCTATAGAGAATGTACTATAATATTTAAAAGGCTTTATTTCTTAAACTTATTCCTCACCTAGCAGTTGGGATACTTCCCTGGGACATATCCATATCCATACATACAAATAAAACAGGTTTATGGCTTGAGAATAGACTGCAGTCCTCATGCAACCTACAGATTTCCCCCTCTTGTGATTTTGTTCTGTGCCAATTAACCCTCTCCCAATTAATCCTCTCACAGTAGTAGAAGGGACAGTGTGTGAAAGGAATCAATCCTTTGATATAACCACTCTATTTGGTGGGCAAAAATTATGTATTGTGTGTGAGGCATATGCTAGGTCTTAGCAGCAGAAAATGGTCCCTGGCCCATTTTAGTCAGTTATATAGATACAACCACAGTGTCCAATGGCTGGCATCATAGACAGCAAGGTCATGATGTACCTGAAATCCTCATCTGTATTTCCTTGATCCATTTGAGGCTGGAGGAGTGGCAGATGTAATGCACCGGTAAATGTGTCCTGCTCAGCTATTACACCTACAGGAACTCAGATATCTTAGTTGTGCAACATATGTCAAAAGAAACCTTTAAAAAGTATTGGAAACCAGAAAAAAAAATGAGTGTGACTGATGTAAAAAATCTCCTCTATTCTTTAAGCAGGGAGGTAGCTTTTAATACCAGGCCTCAAGCAAGAGACTGCCTGCCTAATTACCAAAGAAAAGTGAAAACAGCTGCTTTTATAGACTGGAAGTTAGAGGCAAATGGTGAACTGAGGCATGGAGAAGTTAAGTGGTTTGCCTTGGGCCACAGAGGGAAGTGGTGTCAGAACCCAAGATTAGAAATCACAAGTTTTTCTCATACATTTCTAAGCTCAGATCACTGAAGTGTACCACCTGGACATAAGTAGATAACTATTTGGGTCTGTCTATCATTTCTATCCATCTCTAAAACAAACTTCTATCCTCTAACAGTTTAACATAATTTCCAGGCAAATGCTGTTTTCTTTAAGTGTAGCTTATTGCGCAGCTAATATTTCAGGCAAATAATTAAAGATTAATGTGGTGCCACAGCCACTGGAAACAATTATGTTCCGTAAAGTAAGGATTTGCTTATTTTGAACTATAAACCAAGAGCTGTTTAGTGCAAAATGATTGAGAAATAGACACTGGACTGTTCAGCAAGTTATCTTCAGCTAGTTATTGAAGTAGCATTTTTTGAAAGATGGGGAGGAAGCAGTGAGATAGGGAACTTCTGTACCACACTAATTTAGCACAGAGCAGCCACAAAAAGCCCCTGTTATGAATACAGTACATAACTGCAGCACAAAATAAACTCAGAAGTAACACTACCTCAAAACACTCTCCAGAGTAACATAGCATTTTTATCCCTATTATCACCGTTGAGGGCTTTGTGGTTCTCAAACACCGTAACAAACCTACACAAAAAAGATCTTCTAACACAATCTTTGGACCCAGCTTCTCAAGCTTTTTGTACTAGTTTTGCTTGAGAGTGACACGTGTTGGCCTCTCAGACCCACAGGCACTGGCAGCCTTTTCCATCCGACATTTATCAGAATTCTTGCATTGTCAATACCTACTGTCAGGTTTTCTCCTTTATTTTTAAAGTGCTGCTATGGCATAGCAAAAAACTTTTGAGCACAAATTCTTATGGCTAGGGGATTTTTTTATATCCCATCTGGATAATAAAAGAGCAGATCAGTTCATATCTTCCTGAAACTTTGGAGTCTGAAGCAAACACAAGCAAGCTTTAAAATTAGCAAGTTAGGCATAAAAACAATTTGATTCTTGTAATTCAGTTCACCTTATGACATAAATCTGCTACAGACCCTACTCTCACCTAAAAGGTCTTATGCAGAGCACAGAAATATATTGCTTGAAAAAATATGTCATTGTTCAGTACAAGATAACCGAGGTGTGATATATTGATGGCTGGTGTCAGGATCTCTCCAGACTAGAGAAACAGCCAGTGACAGCCTGGCAAATGTAACAACATGACTGTCTCCTTGAGAAAGAGGGGAGCACGCAGCTGGAGAAACCAGTGAGTTTTTGCAGTTCTCTATTATCTTATCTGAGGGATGGCTTTTTGGATATCTGCTCAGGGCAATAAAGGGATAGCAGCTTTACGTGTATTGCTCATTTGGGCACATGTACACACACCTGCAAGCATATACACCCACCACATTTGATAAACATAGGTCTGTAAGCCCTAGTTCCAGGATGTAATCTCGGTGCAGCAAAGCACTTAAGCATTTACTCAAATCCCATTGCAGTATAAAGCTGTTGCTTAAGAATTTTCCAAAACTGTGGCTAGTAGCACGTATCATTATCACTGCGGTCAGTCTTCCTATTGATTGCAATAAGCTTTAGTTGGGTCCCTTGATATAAATATTCTGGATCTACCTCCAGAGGTAGCACTGCAAAAACAAAGCATAAGAATTTCTTCCCTCCCACAGCTCTCAAGAGATAACTCCAGCCAATCATTGGATCAGAAACACTGACACACAATTTTCTTTTAATAAATTCAATGAACTAAAGCATTTTGTGAGTCAGAAAAGTGCTGTGAAAAAGAAAAAAAAAGACCCCCATACATATATATATACACACATATATACGTATTCCTTATCCTCCAAGCAGAACATTTTTCAAACTGTTAAAACATTTTATAAAATTGCTTTTATTGTTCCAACATTTTACAGCCTCACAAATGATTATTTTTCTGGTGTGAGGAAAATAAGAAAAGGAAAAAAAAAACAAGCCAGACATTTTACTGTTTATACTTTACCTGGCTTGGTTTAAAATGAATTTACTTTGAACGTAGTTTGAGCACTTAGAATATTTTTAATGCTGTAAAGGTGCTCAGTGACAGAAAAATGATATGTAGCTGCCTGCTTTTGACAGCACTTTAGTAATTCTTCTAAGTATCGCTACACATCTTAATGCTACTTTCTGTAGCGACAGTCCCTCAGAGGGTATTTACAGTGTAGGTACCTAAGTTAGGAGACTTGTATACTTTGGCTCTCTTTATACTTACTGGGGTGAGAAAGCCTTCTCCAGAGAGCAGTTCAGAGGAGAAATGTAGTTTAAGTGCCCTGAATACGCTAGCAAAATCATTCACAGCAAAAACATTAGAGAATATTCTGAATTGCAGCAGTTATTTGAAGGATTGGAGTACGGAATTGAAGCACATAAAGGTGAGGCAAAACTGTGTTCTTATTTCTGGACCAAATCTCTGCTTCTCTTGAGAATGTCATGTAGTCTGTAACTATTGTGTGGAATACTGACATTCTTATTTTTTAAGGAAGTTCTTTTAAGGACTAAATATTGTTTGTGAAGTGTTTTGTAAAGTTAAATTGCTGGAGCACAGTTAGGTTGATAAACCTCGTGATTCAACTAAAATGTCTCTATCTCAGAGCATCCACTTCAGAATGACAAAGGGCAGAATTGAAGTTGCCTGAATTTCATTTGAACCTCTAGCTGCAACGTGTTATGTGAAGCTGCAGCTTAATCTCATGCTTCATCTTTCTTCAGAGAAAATATTTATCCATCGCCTACTACATTTCTAGGAACACAGACCATTTTTCACAAGGAGAAAAAAATATGGTTTTGTCCAACAATATTTGTTTATGAGTACTAGAACAGTTGTCAGCTTAGAAATTCATAAAATCTTGTTTCAGCACAAATGGAAATCAAGACATTTCCTAAATGTACATGTCAGGACTGTGAGATTTTTGTAAGTACGTGTGGAGTTACTTGAGTCCACAAAACTTAGTGCAAATATTTTTCTACTTACATTCACATAAAGAAAATCAGAAAGTCATCAATCACAACAGGAAAGGTAGGCAGCATGTGAAGCAGGTTATGAATTCAGTGGTATTTGAACTGTGTCCTAAGAGTCCCTGTCGTGGTTTTGTTTAGTAGGGGGGGGCCTAAGGTGGTAGCTTCTGTAGGAAACTGCTAGAAGTCACTCCCCTTTGTTCAGGGGACTTGGCCAGGCCTAGGGCGGACCCACTGCTGGCCAAGGCCGAGCCGATTGGTAGCAGAATGTCCCACGATAACGCCTCTGTGATAACGTATTTAAGAATGGGAAAACAGAAAAAAAAAAGAGAGGAGAAAAGATGTGAAGAAGCTGAGTGGGGGCAGAGGCGCAGAGGGGGAGGCGCAGGCCTCATGGGCCTTGCAGGCCTCACCCTCTGGCCTCTCGCCAGGCAGCCGACTGGGCCCGACTCGGTCCAGCCCAGCTGCAAGAAGTGGAGAGGAGATGAGAAGTGAATAAGATGTAAAAAAGATCCTGAGAGACATCTACCAGCCTGTTGTGAGGAACGGCTGCAGACACCAAGGTCAGTTCAGAAGGAGGGGGAGGAGTAATGCGTCTCCTGGCCAAGATTCCCCTGCAGCCTGTGGTGACGACCATGGTGGAGCAGGTTGTCCCCCTGCAGCCCATGGAGGTCCACGGAGGAGCAGAGATCCACTTGAAGCCTGTGAAGGACCCCGTACCGGGGAAGGTGGATGCCTGAAGGAGGCTGTGGCCCATGGAGGGCCCGCTGGGACAGCTGTTCTGAAGGGACTGCACCCGTGGAAGAGATGACCCACGCCGGAGCAGTTCCATGAAGGACTGTGGTGTAGGGGTGGGACCCCACAACGGAGCAGGGGAGGAATGCAAGGAGTTCTTCCCCCAACCATGAAGCAGCGGCGTGAAACAACATGTGATGAACTGACCACAACCCCCATTCCCTCTTCCCCCCTGTGCCGCTCGGGAGGGGAAGGTAGTAGAGATAATGTTAAGCTTGGGAAGAGGGAGGGGTGGGGGGAGGTTATCTTGTTCTCTGTATCATTATCCTGCTGTTTGTAGTAATAAATGAATAGTTTTCCCCAAGTTGAGTCTGTTTTGCCCGTGATGGTAACTTTAAGGATTTCTCCCTGTCCTTATCTCAAACCTCGAGCCGTTTTTCCTTATATTTTCTCTCCCTGTTCTCTCGGAAGGTGGGGGGAGTGAGAGAGAGACTGCGTAGTCTGGTCCTGATCAGGGCTGAACTACGACAGTCCCACTGTTATAAACATTTTGCAAGGCTTAGTCCACACCTCTATGAATTTACTAATTTTGCTTTCTAGATAGAGGTTTATGTGTGGTAATAGTTTACATGTGCTTCTGATAGATAAATCAGCAAAATGAAGTGATGTTGGGATGAAAGGTTTAAGTACAGTCTAAATTAAGAGAAACATCCATAAATCACAGATTTAAGGAAAAAACAAAACAAAACAACAATCCCCTAAAAAAACCCACCCCACCTCACAGACCTACACAATAGGAGGAAAAACTGGATATGTTACTGAATGAAAAACATGTTGAAATGAATTAGAAAATGTTTCTGAATTGAGTGCATCTCCCTTTGAACCATATATCAACATCTGAAACAGTGTCATATAGTACATGACATATATCACCTTCTGATTGAAACAGATCACCTAGTAAAAATACAATCAATCTGTGTGCATGAATTTTATCTCTTCTCGTAATAAATTAAATGCAGGGCATGCTAAAGATGATGCAGCATTTACCGCATTATGCACAGTGAAGACTGAACTCATTTTACCATCTACTGAATCTGAAACGTGAAGTACTGAAATTGATACAGTCCATCAGACACATCAGCTTTCTGGGAAATGCCAATCATAGGGGCAGGGTGAAGCTGCTGTCAGAAAAAGTTTAGGTCAACAACTGCTCTCGGTAACAGCCATTTGCTACAGCTGATGGCAAAGGTTCAGGAGCAGGGCATGACTGCCAAGATCTCAAACATCTGGAGTTTCATATTCATGGCTGTATGAGTGCTTGCTATAGAGGGAAAGGTGTAGAAGGATCAATTTAAACATTCTTTAGTTTGGTGGAGTGGGGGAGAGCAGCCTATTGTGTTTTTTAGCTTGTTGAAGAGCAGCAGTGTGATGAACAACTGCGGAGTTTTAATTTTCTCAAAAAATAGAGGATCATTCAGTTGTACAAACAAAATTTGTGCCACTCACATATAAATTTTGCCTCTTTCCATAGGAAAAATTGAAAATTATACATATATATACATGAATATGTATATGTGCATATAAATACATGTATATAAAATAAAGCAAAAGCCCCCCATATTTGGTTTTGTGTTCTCCAAATGTCATGGAAAACTTTGATGTTTCACTCCATTAAATTGAATGCAAAACAGTTTTCTACTTGGGCTTCTGGAAAGAAACCAGCAGCTTTGTAGTTGTTGCCAAGTAGGAAGTCACGTGCCTCTGCTGAACAACAGCAAAGGCGGCCTGTCAAGCAGACCTGTCCTCCCCCTTTCCGTGCAATATACCCAAAGAGAGAAAAAAGAAGATTCTGGGGCCAGATTTGTTCTTTATGACATTCAGTGGCTAGTTCCATTGAACTTTTAGTTAATTGTTTATTTTTACTCGTTGAAGAACAATGCAAAAGATAGGTTGGTCATATGAACCAATTAACTCCGACTACTTTTCCTCCCTCTGACAACAAATGCTGATTTAAGGAGCTAGTTAAGTGTAAGTCAGAGTCTATAAGGAAATCTCTGTGAAGCCATTGACTACTTGACTGATCAATAAAGCTGGAAAATATCAGGGCTATCATTTGCTGAAAGACAAAATCCTACATCTCAAATTACAAAGAAGAGAGGCTCCAGCAAAAGTGCAAGGTGTTTGTGTCATGAGCCTACACAGGTCTGTCCTCAGGGCTTCTAATTAAGACTAATATTGTACATTTCATCAAAGTAAATTAAGAGTAATTCCAGTGAAGTGGGGGATGCTGAAGGGAAGTGATAACCTTGGATTAATTTACATTTAAAGAAAGACCTGAAGGAGGAAAACAAAGTTGCTTAGTTCCACTGAGCAAGAAGGGCATCTTTTAAAGGAGTTTCATTTTTTTTTAATTCACAGAAGAGGCTAATCAGACTGCTGGCATCTGTCACATTAACCTAAAATTCTCAGGATAAAAGCCACCTTACCCTGTCTATACTTCTGACAAAATACAACCAGGAGAGAAGCTGATCCTTTCAGAAGCACAAAGAAGATTCCTTTAAGGGTTGTGGCTTTACCTGTGGATAATGGTGCAGTGTCTTCTCCTTTCCTCAGCACCAGCCTGGCAGTGTTCAAGACAGGCAAAACTTCTAGAAGACTGAAATATGTGACTGCAGGAGGCCTTTGGCATCTCTGTTGGCTTGACAAATACAGAATGGGTTGTCTTTCTCATGTGATTTTGCTCTGTTTTAATTATTTCTCTTTTTTTTTTTTTTTTTTTTGCAGTAGAAATTCGCAAATAATGGGAGATTCTAGTTTTCCGGCACAATTTTGGGGTTTTGAAGAAGCTGGGTCTCAGAGTGATAGCTAGCTGCTAAAATGTCTTTGAAATACAAGACTTCAGGCTCATTTTAGGCACACCCACTGGCTCCCTGGCTAGGAGAGAAGAAGCTGTGAAAGTTATTGAAATCCTCAAAGACTCAGTCTGCATCATGGTCTTCTCCTCACCTGGCAGAAATGTGCTATGCACACAGCATGCAGCTTCTCCCACAGCTTCAGGTCTACTGCTTGGTGAGTAGATGGAGGTGGGAGGACAGGAAGCATAGGTCTGCCCCATTTCTCTACTCCTTTTTTTTTTTTTGCAGGAATGCGCAAAGTGGGCAGGAGGAGATAAGATTTGGTTTTCATTCAAGAAAGTGAAATACTGCCTCAATAAGGAGGAAGAACTGATTGTGGTTCAGTCTTCCTAGCAGGTATCCGGGGGACAACCTAGTACCTTCCAGGACTGAGCCCAGAGAGAGCACCACTAGATGAAGCAAAGCAAATGAATGAGAAGGATTATATATTTCCATTTAACTGAGGGCTAGACACATCCTCAGCAACACAGAATGGATTTACAACTTCTAACGAGCAGCACTCTATAAAAATAAAATGACTTCAAACATAGCATTAAAGATTTTCTCAGAAAAGCTCTAATGTAAATTTTATATGGAGCACGCTACTGTATGTGCATTTGTTATTCGCATTTGTTATTTTATTAAAAAGTAAAGCCTAATCAGGATTGCCTAGTTCTAGGGAGAAAGAGAATGGGATTAAATATGAAATAACAGTTGGTTCAGGATTCCTACCCACTCAGGAGGCTTCTGAAATGTTCTGTCATTTTCTAGAGATTTATGTATTTAAAGTGTCTGCCCCATCATAATCACTTAACATGTTTTAAAAAGCACATAAGCACAAGGGGGGTTCATTATGGCATATGAGAGAGAGATTTTTCTCAGCGTTGGTCCAATTTTACTCACATTATAGTCAAATGCTAAATGTCCCATGGACATCAGGGGGAGTCAAGCCTTTTGAAATATTTATTCTTTACAAAAAAAGCATAAAGCAGACAATCTGCAACAAATACAGATTTCCAGTAAGCTAGGGACAAGGTCTAGATTCAAACAAATAATATCATAAGGTATGTCCCATCAGGATAATATTTTTTTTTTCAGTGGCAAAAAAGGGACAAAGGTTCAGATGGAGAGTTTGCCTTCCCAAGACTGATCCAGGAAACTAATCGAGGTCTAATTTTGACAAGATTGTGTTAGTTCTTTATTACTCCTCTTGTTCTTCCTCCCATTTCTCCCTTCCCGCACCCAGACAGAAGACTTCTAAATCTCAGCATGAGCCTGATAATATCTTCTCCTCTTTAATGTATGTTTCTGTGGAAGGAAGAATCAGCGGCTATTAGCAGCTTGTGACTGAATGATGTATGAGGCTCTCTTTGTAATACCTAATTGCACTGGAAAACACAATTTAACAGACGAGTATTGCTGAAACCATACTGAATGTACAGAAGAGGCATCATTCTGCTTGGCCATGGATGGGAAAGTGGTCAGATTCAAGGCTCATTGTTTCCTCACTGGCAGAAGTAGTTGGGAGCAGAGCCAGTCACTAGATCCCATGGCTTAGGTATCTCATATTTAAAAGCTAGTGCAATGTTAAATAATTTTATGCTGAGATTAGATTCCACTGCCATATCACATCCATTGCTCTAAGACATCTGGGTTTAATGTATTGCATCAAGCTTTTGGCACCACTGCAATGAAACGGCACATTTTATGGCCCCCAAAAACCCCCATTGGCTCCTCCAACCTCCTGCATGACACAACACTATACAGAGTAATTCTTGTGGTAAGCCTAATCGATGACTTCTGGCTGAGCTAGAGAAGATCTTTCAGAAAGATAGTGATGTTTGGTTTTAAAACCTTCAAAGGGAAGGAAAGCAAGCACTTCTAATATGAAGTCATTCTGATGGTTAATTAGCTTTATTGTTAAAATCCTGCTCTATCTCGTTTTACTTTGCCTTGTTACCACTCCTAGTGCTGTGATTTTCTTGCGCCTTGAGTATCAGATTAAATAGAAACTCTGACTACAGAAAGTTATATAGTCAGAGATCTCACTGTAGTACTGGTATTTGAAGTACAAGTTTTGTTGCCTACTCTGCAAATAGACAATTTTTGTTCAGGGGCTTAGGATATCACTTACTTCTGGCATTGTAACCAAAACTTGCTGGTAGGAAATGTTGGAAAATGAGGTGTTTGGTCCTTTTCTAATCCTCACTGGAGGCTGAAAACCAGAAGCAGCACAAAGGTTTTCCTGCTGAACCTCACACAGACAACAGAGTCAAGCAGGCCTAGCTGACTCAGGAGGGAAAGCCATAACTGCATACAAACAGACTGCAATTTGTGTTGGGAATCTGAAATCTGATTAGGCAAAGAACTAGAGGAAAATGCCTGGTTCCTTTATTTATCAAAAAGTGACTAAAAGCAATTAAAATCATGCCTTGATTTTGCATTTAACGTTTGGTCTTTATGTTAATTACATTTTGCTGCTCAAACTAAAACAGAATGCATTGACATGGCAAGTTTAATGGCATGTAACTGAAAAAAAGTAAATGCAATTATTTCTTTCCCCCTCCTCAAAATGGGTGTAAAATAAGAGAACAAACTTAACGCAGGTCTGCAGACTGGTGAAAATATAAGCATTTCCCTGGTGCAAATCTGCTGAATGATTCTGGATTTAGGTACAGATGGAGATGAATCAAGTTGATACAAGTATTGTGTTGGTATTTGTAAAACATTTCAAAGTGAAATTCATGTGGTAGAGTCCAAATTTACTGACACAAATGGACAGCTTCAGTTTGATTCAAGAGGTTTTGCAACTGATCACTAATGTTTAGTAAGTTGGAGAATGTTGCCTAGGCTCTACCTTAAATACTTGTCTACCTCCTTCAGTACAACAGTTCCACTAATGGTATTATTGAGGACTACTGTATTTGAGAATAGTGAAAGTACTTTATTTGGATCTAAGCACATGGAATTTCACTGTGTTGGGTTTCTGTAGTGGGATAGGGACTGGAAACCGCTGGAAGTTTCCCCTTTGGCCAGAGAACCTAGCTGGCTTCAGGACTCACTGCTGGCCAGGGCCTAGCCAATTGACAATGGTGATAAAGCCTCTGTGATAAAATATTTAAGAAGGGGAAAATAAAACAGAAGCGTGGGCAGAGGGAGGCAGCTGAGTAGCTGTCTAGTCCCCACTTGGTCTGGCCCAGCCCGACCAAGAGAAGTGAAGAGAGGAGATGTGGAGAGAACCTGAGAGGTGTCTGCCTGAGCTGATTGTGAAGAATTTCTTGTGAGAGGAATGGCTGCAGATGCCAAGGTCAGTGAAGAAGAAGGGGGAGCAGTACTGCTGCTCCTGGCAGAGATCCCCCTGCAGCCCGTGGTGCAGCCCGTGGTGCAGCCTATGGTGGAGCAGGCTGTCCCCCTGCAGCCCATGGAGGCCCATGGAGGAGCAGAGATCCACTTGCAGCCCATGGAGGCCCATGGAGGAGCAGAGATCCACCTGCAGCCTGTGGAGGACCCTACGCCGGGGCAGGTGGATGCCTGAAGGAGGCTGTGGCCTGTGGAGGGCCTGTGCTGGGGCAGCCACTTCCTGAGGGACTGCACCCCATGGAAAAGGACCCCACGCTGGAGCAGGGGAGGAATGTGAGGAGTTTTTCCCTGGAGGAGGAAAGAGAAGCAGAAAACAAGTGTGATGAATTGATCCTGTTCCCTATCCCCTCTGCGCCGCTCAGAGGGGAGGAGAAGGAGGACATAGTCAGGAATTAAGTTAAACCTAGGAAGAAGGGAGGGGTGGGGGGAAGGTGTTCTTAATATCTGTTTTTCTCTCTCATTATCCTACTTTGGTTTTATTGTTAATAAATTGAATTGGTTTCCCCAAATTGAGCCTGTTTCCCCTATAATGGTAACTTGAATTATCTCTCCCTGTTCCTACCTTGAACATTGAGCCTTTTGTTATATTATCTCTCATTATATCCGTTCTCTCAGAGGGTGGGGAAGGGTGAGTGGTTAACTGCGTAGCTTGGTCCTGAGTGGGGCTAAACTATGACATTCAGTCACTACTTTTTGAGACCCTTTCTCAAGACACTTTTTTTTAGAGAAATAGAATACATTTATTCCTCATGCAGATAATAGATGGATGCTTTTGAGGTGTTCAGATATTACAGTGGCCACCTGTCTGGAAAGAGAGACAGAATTTGGAATCATCCAGCACAACAATCTTTGGAAATGAAATAAGTGTTGTCATATATTATTTGTGTGGCAATAACATCTGGATGTTGTGATAAGGGACCCACCATGTGATGAGCTGTAGGAAGTGTAATGGAAAAACCGTCTACCTCTGTACAAGATTTGCTTCCTGGATTTAAAGATGAAAGGCAACTGGTAGATTTGGAAAACATGGAGATCTATAAAAGAACAAAACAGTCATAGTCAAAGCTGCAGAAAGCAATTCTGAAGCTCATTTGGGGCACTTGTTCCCCTTGTTCCGTGCCTCTGTGCTCCTTTTGGTAGTCCAGCTATAGCAGAAGCATAAGAATGGTGAACATGTGAAGTCTGTATGGTTCTGGTTTGCTATGCTAAATTTCATGCAGGTTTGGACAGATGTTTGCAGACAAACCTGTGCTTGCTCCACATGTGCTGTGGGTGACCACATGTTTGAAGGTGCTGCCATGCTGATCTGGTGGGCTCCATTGATGCCACAGACCTGCTGTGCTAGCAAAGCTAAGCAGCATTTAGGTGAGACCTTTCTCATCTGCCTGCATGCCATGGAGCAACAGCAGGTGTGTCTACAAGACTGCGTGACCCTACCATGTCAGCAAACTTTCATAGTGTATATGAGTTTACTCATGCTAGTTTGGAAAGCAAAGCCTTATGAAAATAAAATAAAATGTAAAGAGTCAGAAATGCAGTTGCTGTTACTTGTGGAACATAGATGATTTGAAGAGTTTTGTTTCATTGGGGGAAAAGCCCCACAATGTCAATAAGAAGTAGTACTTAATGTAATTCTCAAGTAGGCTCTGTTTTGTGTTCATTTGAGCTATGGATCCAGATGGCTTTGACATCCAAATGAAATGTACAATGCACAGTGCCCGAAGGTTAGAGGACACTTCCTAGCAAAATGCTCAAGAGCCCTTCAACTGCTGCTTGCTTGTCTTATATTTCTTACTTAATATACCCTTTCTTACTGCTACTTATTCTATATTAATCCGAATTTAGCATTATGCAGATTCTATTTCTGCCCTTTTATGTGGATTTAGTTGATAAATCTAAAGAACCAGCAGACTGGGAGAGTGAAAGTGCAACCACAAACTGTTGAGAGTAAATGGCAGTGTGTAGCACTTTGGGCTAGGGCAATGAGAGTTCACTGTAACAGAGCATAAATTGATAGAAAGGTGTTGGCAGTTTACCATTGCTGTCATATCTGCTATAAAAGTATCTTTCTAGGCACGAGAAACACTTAATGAAATGTCCTGACCTGTGTTATGTAGGAGGTTGGATTAGAAAAATGTTACAATGCTTTCAGAATTAGTATATGAACTCTGGATATTGCCATGAAAAAGACTTATGAACGTAAATAGACAATACTAACATCCCCTAGAATGAAAAATAAAAAGCAGAATATAAATCTTTGTTCTGTTATGTAACTTAACCAACTCTTGTTTAATTCAATATATTTCTCAGTTTTAGATTTCTACAAACCAGTCTTAGATTTGTGATACAATTCCCAAATTGGCAAAATAAAAATGGATTGTCCCAAATGAGCATATTAGGCTACTGATTGTCTACAAATCATATTTCAGTATCAGATTTCTAGGGTAAATCCTTCTTTCTACTGCTTTCATTCATGGTACCAATGTGGGGAGGAATAGGTGAAAATAGAAATACTTTTAAAGTTTGCAATGGAAAGCACTTTTGGGAAGGTAATAATTTCAAATGTTTTATTTTTAAGGAGTTTAGTTTGGTCAGTAACAAAGTTTTCCTGATTCTAATGAAGATCCTTGTTAAATATGCATATAAAATAACATTTTATTTTTATCTTTGCTGTGTTGATGGAAATTACTAAATTTAGGGAGAAGGTGGAATCTATCTGAAGGTTTCATTAATGTCTGAATATTATCCAAAAAGTTTGTATCTCTGTTCTAAAAGAAAACTTCAATACTTGGAATATACAGGAATGCAGTGAAATTAAATTAATTTTTCTGCTAACCCAGTGAGTATATCAATAATGTACTGTGTGATTATTTGGGATATCATTATTAAAATGAATTTTATTAAGGTTTTATACTGCCATCTAGTATCTAAGCACCTCCCTCATGTATACGGTGTTAATAGAGAAGTGCCTTCTTGGGGTTTTTGGAGTATCAGTCTCTTGGTTTCTAGAAAGAGACATTTCTAGATTCAATTTAAGTGGGGAAGTTGGGATCTAAGAAATTTTCTTACTCTCTAATTGCTGCCACTGTTATCTACATTGATACAGTTTTGCCATTGGGCTTTTAAAAACCAGGGGCCAAATCCTTCTGCGTTCTATGCAAGTGGATTTGTTACATCTTGCAGAATCAAGCCCTAATTTTATTTGATAGATTAAATTGCTAGTGATTCTGATGGTATTTGAAAGATTTCTAGGTATCATCAGCCTGGGAAAAGATAAACGACAAACTGCGTTTTTGCAAGGAATGGGTGTTAAAGTGAGTAAAATGTGGCACAGAGATCAGTAAAGTGATGGGGCAGACTCTTCAGGCAGTGCAATTTCTTAATCCCTCGCTCTCATAATAGGAAAGTTTCCATTTTGTTCCTGGTTTACATTCAGATCTCCTGAACTTAAAGCGAATAGTGAGTGGTGAAACTTTTCCTGCCGTATTACATGGCTGGCTAATCAGTGCCTATTATATTGTAAAAAGCTCTGCTGATGTGCCTCTTACAGTTTTAACCAATAACACACCTACCATCTGACATTGTGCAATTAGCCTGCACTTCTAGAGTCTGCCAGAAACAGCAATAAGACTGCATCAGAGGAAGGTCATTATCTAAGGCACCTCGCAGGCACTGAATATGCACGGTTCTACTGCATTTGCAGCCCCCAAAGGATAAAGGCACCAATAACTGTATGGTGCTAAGGCATTAATTTGCATTGTTTCAGGGAAAGCCTGATCTGTTAGGACTTCCCACTAGCAGGCATAAAAAAAACCCCAACAAACCACCAAACACCAGTATTTCGGGCTTCTTTTTTTTTCTTTTCTTTTCTTCAGAAGCGGTGAATTAGTTCATTAGTCTGGGGAAAGTGAAACATCAGTCTTAGCAGAGCTTGGCTAGGTTCTCTCAGTGTGAGTCAGTATTATTCAGACCCTGGGCTGCATTTTTACTGCCTTTCCTCATAAAAATGAACACGAAAATTCCTTTAGTGCTCACATTGGCAGGAATAACTCCGGGTGAGAAAGGGGACACCTGGGAGGAGGATGGTGCTCTCAGATGCTGCAGGACTAGCAAGGGTGGTGCCCAGTTCCCTAACCTGTTTATAAGAGGATCCTACTGTGGTCCAGAGGGCTTTGTTTGCATGTTCAGTGCAGTGCAAATAGATAATCTGAAGCTTTCATTGCCCACTTTACATGGTACTGCTTTGCCAGGCTGCTCAGACTCAGAAAGTGCCAAACTGAGGATCTCAATGATGTGAAAAAAACCCTCTGTGCTTCTAGGTCCTTGGGTACTCTGTAATGGTGTGTTACCTTTGAAGGGAAATCACACTGATTTCCATGATTGCAGAACACAAAACAAGCGAACAAAAAATCCTAGCAAAAAAAAATACTACAGACTAAAATGTCAACATGTTTTTCAACTTGCTTAGCAACCGCCATGGGCTGCTTTACCTGAGAAAGTCCCTGCTGTTGTCAGCCCTGGGAAATTCCCTGGGGGTTCCTTGCTTCCCCTGTGATGGCAACTAGAGTCCCTTATGATAAATTCTTTGCCATGCTGATGGTAAAAAAAAAAGGCAAAAGCTAAGGATTCTAGATCCATCTAGAGCAATAGTTAATTTAACTTGTATTAACAGTTAAAAATCTTGCAGGGGGAATATATGAAAATTACTGCTTTCCAAGAAGATCTGTTAATTATTATTAGTCAGTATACTTATAAGGCACCAATGGAAACTTGGCACTCAGTAAGTACCTATTAAACTGTGTTAGAGAACATCATTTTTATGTTTAATATAAAACCTGCATGATTCATCTGTTCATTTTACACTGGGTCATATCTTCAGCTGGTATGAATCAGTCAGTCACCAGCAATAGACCTGGTCAGTTTACATAAACCAGGATCTGGTTTAACATTTGCTACAGGAAAAACAGGATGACATTTCTTTTCTCTTAATTTTTTACAGAAATTTTGAGTTTGTTCCCTTTTCTGTCACCCATCTGGCAGAATTGTAATTAACAGAATTTAGAGCCACGACACTGAATATGTTAGACAGTCACACAATCAGGCGAATTTGCGATGTAATTAATAGATGTAGAGGACATGATCTGTTTAAGATCACAAGGACTTGGATGCAGTAGCAATTCAGATAATTCAGGCTGTGCTGCCTTGTTTCTAAATAACACCCTCTTTTAAATAGGATATCCTCCTATGTATATATACTTAAATCTGTGACTGTGTTGGGACAGAAAACACATAATGTTATCAGCATTGAAAAACACCCACTTATGACCACATTTTTAGCATCCTGGTTGCTGAAAGTGTAGGCATGCTCCTGCAGATCGAATAGGAATAGCTTGAGAATTTATTGCCGAGTTATCACCCGTCAGCTGAAATCTGCTCCTGCACATTCCCTGTTTGCTCAGTGTAACATAACCCAGTGGCTTTTAAGTCATCATCAATTCCTGCACTTCCTTTAGATGTGTGGCAAATACCACCTGCTGAGTGATATTTTTCTAATAGGGCCAATATTTTCTTAAACCACTTCAAACCAACTTTAGCAGCTTGCCTCCCTGTCCTGAGCTGTTGTGGCATTGTGACTCCAAAGGTGAGCTGCTTTGCTTTAACAATGTAGGCCGTATTAACTCAACGAGAGGTAAATACCTGTAATTTTGCAGCTCGCTTCAGGCTTTGTGACCTTGCCAACTGTGAGCTGAAGATATTTGTCAGAACTCTATGGCTATGTATTTTTCATCAGTTGCAGTAATTCAGCAATTGCACAAATCATTTCATTGCTTTCTCACCAGTTCATTTATTTATGACAAGTCTGCAGGGAAAACATTAGGTACTGTCCCTGAGATCTCAAATACAACAAGCCTGTGGAGAGTAAGTGGTGCACAAATGCATTTGTTCACTTGAAAATTTATGGCTTTTAATGTAGGGCCCAATCCTCATATGTGCATAATATATTACTTTAAATAATATTTTTCATTAGGGCGGAAGTTGCAGAACCCAGCTTGTAATGGTGGGTAGTGTATGGGTTTTGTGAGAAAAGGAAACCAAAGCTTGAACTGTTTGTTCTGGAGGACACTACTGGAAAAAAAAAAAAAAGAAATTGATCTGATTTATTTTATTTAATTTAAGGACTACAACTGAGAGACCTAATTTAAGAGTTTAACAATTTTGGGCTTCCTATAAGGTTTATGTCGAGAAAGGCTCTTCCAGAGTCTGATTTGGGCCCCATGAAATTTGAAGAACTCTCTAATGAACACCTCCTTCCTTTGAAAACAAGAGAAGTATCTAATGACTAAATTCCTGCCATGTGAATACCTCCATTTAATACTTTAAATCAACGTTAGATTAACTTAGCAGTGGAACTGGCCATTTTCAGACATTTCTTTCAAAATCTTTGTGCCTGTATAAATGGATAGTTCTAGTATCAAAATATAGAAAAAGAAAATTATGAATTAAAATGTCTTTTAACAGAAATATTTAATTTGGGAAATAAATAAATATACATTTCCAACATCTCTGATTGGCTGACAATGTGATGGAACTGCCTTGTTTATATATTTGATGTGATAAACTTCTAAATAATCAGCTATAGAGACACAGACAGGTATGTAATGAGCAGATGTGTAAGATGAGCATAATATAATCACAGAAAACCTCTCAATCATCTTAAAATAATAATCATATAAGTGATTTCCTCTTAAAATCAAATGTTTTGAGAATATATAGATATGTACGAGGTATATCAATATATGTGTGTGTATATATATACGCAAATACTGTAAAGAGACCAAAGCTTTTCTCTATCCAGAATCTCAGCTTGAATTTGAAACGTCTTCTTTCTAAAGTGTTTCTTCACTTTTCGTTTTACTGGTAGCTGAACATCAGTTTGAGTTGGTCACATACCAACTGCAAAACAGGAAGGAGACAGTTTCAGGAAGACTGGGCTCCAATCTTGCTCTGTGCTGAGCTGCTTCCCAGCTTCCTGAGCCTGAAAGCAGAGCACTTTCTGTGGCACAGTATCAGGCTCAAGCTTAAGGCAGAGAGTTTGAACAGTGATCTGTAAAGAAATCAGGTATTTGACTTACTCATTTTGACAGCTCGGTGACAAAAAGGTACAAGCAAGGAAGCTTCATTCTTAGACTTAGACAAAAAAGCTTTCAAATTATTTCTTCTATTAAAAAAATAATTACTTATATATTATGCTGATGTGCTAAAAATAAATTCTCATTGGCTTCTTTGATCTTTTTAACACATTTAGATCAAGTCTGAGTGGTTTCAGGCTGATGGTCAGTTTGTGGGTCACTTTGCAGGAGATCCAGCCTTCCTTGTCCTTTCCATGTTCAGCTGCTATTACATCGTAGACTCATGCTGTCTCTCCCTCTGTCCTCAGGAGGCTGCAATGCCACTGAGAAGGAAATCCAGTCCATGTTTTAATAGGAAAAAATACAGAAGAGCAAGAAGGGGAAGCAGCCATGCAGCAACTTTTAACACCACTAGATATATTAACTCAATTAAAAAGCAACTGTGGTTTGGGACGACCGAGTATTTATTTCTGGAAAGAAAAGGATGATTTGTTCTAATTCAATAAATTTAAAAAGTCACCATGAATGATTCTGTCAGTTAAAAGCTGCACACAGAGAAACTGAATCCAGTATAAAAGCCTATGCAAGGCTACTTTTACGAGCAACAGTAAAACATTCTCAGCTTATACCAAAGAAAAACTTACAGACTCTTCGAGGAACAACCTCCCTTATCTCAGTCTCCCAAGGTGGACTGGACTAGCAGAATTAAGAGAATCACTCTATGGCCATGCATGATGGATGGTGTCTGGGTTACACATCTGCTTGCAGCCCACTGTGCGTCAGATGTTATGCTCTTTTAAAAGGCTGCAGTGAAGCTGCAAAGAGGAAAGCTGCCTCTTGGCTTTGTTCTGGCTGCAGACAGGAGCCTTGTAGGGGAAAGCTGGACTTCTCAAGGTTCAGGGGATGGAGAGAAAGGCTTATCAAGACAGGAGGAAGACACAAGGGATGTTTGAGTGGGCTACTGGGAGAAAGAAGGTACATACCATCAGGGAGACCTTAGTAGTGATGGGGAAGATACAGGAGAAAAGACTTCTTGGGGAACCAGGAAAAGACTTCCTTGGGAACCAGAAGGGAGAGGCTGGGATCTGCTGCATCTCAGCTGCTAAAGAGCTTAAAACAAAACACCTCTTCCACAGGGACAGAAGGGACAGGGAAAGATTTATTTATAAACTGTGGTATTTCTACTCTGTCTCAGACTGAGTTTTCTTTATAGGAGAGAAAAAAGAAGTAATGCATCTAGTTTCTGTTGTAACAAAAACTCATTTCAGAGCTTACAGAACCTTCCGGTACTTTTGGGAAAGCACTCTAAGGAGAATCAACCCTTAAAACTCTGACTGAATCAATGTCCCAGCACAGTGTAAATTAGTTTGCCACTTTTCACCTTAGCACTTCCATCTGCAGAATGGGAATTTAACAGCTGCATAAGGCTGCTGCAAAGAGAATTAATTGATGTTTGTACAGTGCTTTGCAAGGCTAGCATTTTATTGTTACTTATTTGTTTACCCATCAACCTATGTTATTCTTTCATCCCAGTAATAATACTCTACAAATAGTACATCTCTTCAAAGAGGATGAAATCAGGACATTGAGGGTAAGAATGGACTACTAATGTATATTAGCAATGGGAAGACTGTTTCCAGACATTTGCATAAACATGTTAGAGGAAAGAAAAAAAAAAACAACAGAATATGAAACATAGTTCAAATCTTAAACAAAAAGTCATATTGATATATTTTTATTTTCACTTAAACACCTTGTAATTTAAGAAAAAGTGACAAGGAGTTAATGATACAAATTAAAAATATAGAAGTGAACAGAATACTTACTTTAAGCTAAATAAAATTCATCTGGTCACCCTTAGTAAGATTAATTTCTCCTATCTATGCTGTCTGCAGGTTCAGTATCCAACCTCCATTACTCGTCTGCACCAATGGAAGCAGGCACTTTGAGAGGCCATTAAACCCATTTCCTTTAGACATACTGTGTTTTGAGAGGTCCTTGAGATGGAGCTTCGGATCAAATGGATAAATAGTTCTTAGTGTTTATTAATAAGAGTACATTTGAGCTGCATAGAAACTGAACCTGGAGGCAAACTGAAAGGGAAAATGTTGAGTGCGTACTCTGCTTTCATTGCTCTCACAATGTTGTGTATGAATGGCTGTAGCAGCGTCCCATGGTCGATGTCAGTCAGATGGATTGTCCTGCAATCACATAGAAACAGACAGGGCTTGTAAGCAACCTGAATTCAACCCAAATTGCCAACATGTTTAATAATGCATATAATTGTGTCTCAGGAGCGTAGCGGTCTTCAGACTGCTTCTGGGATCAGCTAGCTCAAAAGCAGTACAGGAGTAACTATAGTGTAAATACAGGAATTCAATTACTCAATCTTATAATTATGTACTTTTTTTTTCTTTAAATCTTCTACAACTTTTAAGAGTTTTGTTGTTGTTTGTTTATTTTGTTTTGTTTTATTTTCTATGTGGTTTCTAGAACTGGTCATTGTATTCTAGCAGAGTTTGCAACTGTCCCAATAGAAAAAATGTTACCTCTCTGTATTTTCTTCTGTCAATTTATAGATTGTACTAATATTTTAACTCTAGCACAACCAAAGCTTCCACACAGATGACAGTCTGCTGTGCTCCAAGAGCTGTTGCTTCCCACTATGGGATTAAATTGTTACGTAGAAGCTTTATACTCTTTGTCATAGATCTATGTTCTTGTTGTCTGTATTGTTTGCTGCTGCCCAACTGGCCAAGCAATCTACGTCGCTTCTCTGTTTTCCGTACACCTGTAAAATTATCTGCGATGAATTTTTCCCCCCACCCCTGCCCAATGTTAAATGGTTTGTAATTCAATGACTATGTATTAAAACTTGTAATACATTGTATTAATAACTGTAATAAAGTTACAATTCTAAGCCGAAGTCAAGTAACATATTTGTGACTGTCAATGGTCCTCCTCTACCATAACTGTAAGAACTTTGATCCAGATCCTTAAAGAGGCTGGTAAGGACATGCCTTCTATTGATTTCAATGGGATTAAGACTGTTGAATACATCCATGAATTGGAGATCTCAACTTATTTATCCAAGCTTCAGTTCAGAGCCCCAAAATAGATTTTAACTGTCTCATAGTTTTAAGAAGTGGACTGTTCATTTTAGACTCAACCTCTTCTGGTTGTGGAAAAAAAAATGTGATTTTCAAGGAGAATTACTAGATTGTAAGTCATAATGTGAAAAGGGCTGCTCTTAGATTGTGAACATATTTATTTTAATCCTTTCTAATCATCAGCATGCCACCTAATCCTATATCCCTATCAAACTGTACTCCTTTGTACTGATGTGCAGTGCTAGAGGCTATCTCATAACCAACAGTCCAGGAGCACCAGAAACTGGGCATCATTTTGATCTCTCTGAAGCAGATGACAAAATTCTGCAGGTAATCATTAACAGTGGGTTTTTATTTTGTTCCCCACTGATTATACAGGCTCAAAATCACTGATGTCACCCTGCTATTCTTAAAGTAGACTTCACACACAATAGTTGCACACGAAAACCAACACTGTGGGCTCCTTACTGTTGTGTTGGGGATTCCCGCTGAAACTCTGAACTTACTTCATTCGGCAAATATAACTATGTGATTCGACAGAAACATTACCTTGGTTGATATGGGGGCTGATTTCCTTTTAGATTTGATCTTAGGAAAACAAAGCACATTGTAAGAATGCAAAAATATTACTCTTCTGAGAACGTTATTGTTCTTTTCCTGGAAAACATAACAGTGTGCCAGAAATTTCTAGGTTTTCACATTTCAGCATATAGGTCATGATGTATACAGTAAAGATAAAAAATGCAGGAAGAAATAAATTCTGTTATCATTTTAAATGTATGATTCGCTACAAGTAAACATATGTTTCTCTTTCTCCCTTTTTTCCTGCACAGTAATGAAGTTTTAGGTAATAAAATGTGTTGCCTGAAGATAAGAAGCATTATCTAAAACACATTTCTGTCAATTAAATTGTCTTCTATTACTTCCATTGAAGCACTAGCGGACTTTTGATTCGACTGATTTTTAAGAATAGTGAAGAACACAAGACGTTGGAATTGGAATGCACACTGCTAATTTATAATGTTTAACCATAATGGAGATAGCACATAATACTTGGGAAATTACTTTTTATTATGATTTAGTTCTTAGCATTTAACTTATTTTTTTTTTAATAAAGCTGTGTCTGCCACAGAACCTTCTATTTTAACTTGTAATACTGTTTGTGTTCTTATTTAGTGTTTTGTCCTACTAATTAACTATTAAATTCACAACGAAATAAGGCTGAAGAACTACCCTCCCAAACATTCAGCTCTCTCTAATGAGGTCATTGAGATAAAACTCAATCCAATACTTAAAGGCCAATGCAGTAAAGATGCTTGTGTTTTAAAGGTTATAATGAACTAGTACTTCTTTAAATACACACTGTCGTCAATAACCAGCCTTATAAATCTGTAGCTCATATAATAAATTTACCATAAGCCAACCAGCCTATGAAAATTAAGTGCCATGGACATTTGAACATTGTGCCATGTGAGCATTTCCAGACAGTTCAAGTAATGTATACACATTTTACCTCTAGCATTAAGTTCTGCTCTGTTACCTGTCAATAACTCAGAAACATCAAAGGAATTGTGTCTTTACATCGGTGTGATAAAGGAAGGAGTGATCTTCAGTTGTTGGCTCACTGCATGCTACCCTGGAGAGCACGTGAAAAGCTGCACTGTCCAGAAACTGGAAGTAATGGTGTTGGTCAATGGCTGTCTGACCAAGGGGACTCATCTTTGGAAGCTAGGGGCAATGTTCACAAAGTATGATTTGTAATTGTATGAGTCAGTCAGTAAAGTCCAAATTGAAGTCTCTTAATTTTAGCCATCTGGAAGTTAGAAATACACATCTCTTCTTCTAACTGGATAAATCTATAAAAAAAAAGGTCTATATCCGAGCTAATAATTTTCATTAGAGGAGAGAAATAATATTTCAGTCTTTCTGTATCTACATTAGGAAGAGAGGAATCAAAAGTTCCCGTTCTTTCAATTGGCTATGAAAGGAGTCTAAACGGTCAGCTCAGCTAAGGACATCTGCATCGGAGGTGTCTGCATTTGTTCAGGCATAGCCCATCCTGGGTCTCTGCTGCTCTAAGCTGAAGCCTGAGCTCCTTTTGTAGCAGACAGGACAATTCCTTTTACATGGCACTTCTTTTAAGATTAATACCAATTGTAGGATAAGATGAATCCTTTGGATCTGCGTCTTCTTTGTTGTCTATAGGAGGAGCCTAGATAGTTAGCTTAGACTGGATACTTTTTAGATCACTATAATTAAATGAAATGAATCTCAGCCTAGGGGACATCTCCTACAGGCCCAAAATACAATGCGTATTTCATGTTTCTGTTGGTGGCAGCAGGTGGCCGAAAGATCAGAAAGACACAATCCCTTCCCTGCCCTCGTTTTGCCTATTACAGTAAAAAAATGGGCAGAGACGGGAGGAAGAGAGGCGGCGGTAGGCAGGGGAATAAGCAGTAAAGATATAAAATTGCTCAGGTCTACTGTGACCACCCTCAGTTGCAGTACAATTGCAGCCTGAGGACTGCAACAAAAGCTGAGAGCAGTTACTCTGTCTCTGTGGTAGCAGATGGTGGGGATTATGGTTCTCTCAAGTGCTGATAGCTTCCCTTGAGCAACACCTTTTTTTTTTTTTTTGCAGAAGGCAGACATTTATTTTAAGTGTGCAAAAATGTAACCTCCCTTTCCACTTTGAAGGGAAGTGGCAGTGGGGTCACCTCGTTATCTTGTATGAATATGACTGGAGGTGATATTTGCTATATATATCTAACAAGTGAATGCTTGTTTGTATGTTCCTTCTCCCTTCTGCTCTCCCTCATGATTTTCCTTATGCTTTAAAATTAAAGAAAAGTATAAAAAGGAAAGTTCTTATTTGTCGCTCAGACTTTTATCACAGATACACAGATAAAACGTGAAATTAAATTTATTTTAGAAGTGGTATTACAGCTGCAGTCTTTATAAATCCTTGTTAGCACATATAGAGAAAGGGAGATTTTTTTAAACCTTATTAAAAAATAGAATTTTGCCTACTTAGATTTTATGCATGTCCAAATAAACACACATCTTAAAGATATCTAGTTTTCAGAAGATGGAGGACTCTCTGCTTTCCATTGGAAAATCAGATTGCTCAAGGCATCTCAATTTAGGCCCCTTAGGGCTTCTCTGTTTGTATAAGTAAAAATCAAAACAGTGGAACTTGCTAGGAAAACTTGGAATGTCTAGAGAAAATGTTAATATTAGAGACTCAGCTAATCTAAAGTGTTTTCAGCCCACAGGATGTGACAGCTTATGTAAGTTGAGAGTCTTTTCTTTTATCTTTGTGAATCCAACACTTTGAAGGCAGTTGTTAATGTTTCTTAATCAAGATATTTCAAGAGTGTTGTTTCAGGAGTGAATATAGATTAAAAGTTGATTAAAGAAAAAAATTTAAAATAACTTGCTGCAAGCTTAGATTGTAGACAACTATAAAAATAGTCATTCAAGTTATCAAAGTTTATATTTATTTCTCAGAAGTCATTAACTGAAGAATAGTAATATTGAATTTTAAAAAATAGCTGAAAGTAACATCAAGGAACAAAATCGGAGGCAAAAAAATATTTTTTTTTTCCCTTTACAACTGACTGAGTTATATAACAGATGACATTCAATGTTATTTAGCTTCCACAGTTCACACAGACCCTCCCATATGGGCTATACCAACAGAGCTAAGAGCTGACTAGAGTCAAGGCACTTGCTCTGGTCACATCTTCCTCTTCTTACTCCTCAATCTCTGTCTCTTTCATTTTCTTCCCATTGAAATTCTCAAGAAATTTGTTTGTTGAGCCATGGTCTCAAAAGTTAAAGGCCCTACCACCATGGGTGACTCCTTTTAGCTGGAAATAATATCATGCTATTTATTCCTTCCACTGTAAATGCCATTTTTCCAAAGGCAGCAAGAGCTCTGGCATAGCTACATGGCTTGGAGAGTGAGGGAGGCTCACCAACATCCAAGCTGGTGGTGACCTCAAGCTCTTCCTCTCTGTTGGCTTTCCAATAGTATACATGAAATTATTTTTAGTTCATCCATAGCTAGCCACTTTACTACGCTGAACGAGCAAAAGCAGGAAGGCTAATCAGAGAGAAATCAGGATTGTGTGGCCACCAGGAGCCCTAGCTTTCAGAGTAATGCAAGCAGACTGTTGTCCACTGACAGCGCTTCTGTTATCTGTGCCCTGCGGGTGACGACAGAGCATCTCAGTCTCAGAGGCAGTGAAGTGAAATCTTCCACAAACACTAAATTCCTGCAAAAGAGTTTTAAACCTGGGTGTATGTTATGACTTTAAGATATAAATTATTGTAAAGGCATCTTCCTTGCTTCCCTAAAATACAGGACTGTGTTTTCTGTGGGGAATGGATTCAATGTATTTACAGTTATCAATCAGTTTCTCTTTCTTCCTGCTTTCCATTCAGCAACTGCACTTTTTTGGTTGGTTTTTTTTTTTTAAGACTCACAGAGAAAAGGTGGTGGAGTCAGAAAAAATCGCCAGGTTAGTACTCCCAAGGGCTGACAAGATCCCAAAAGGCAGAGCAGGAAGCCTGGACCTTGAGTTTTGCACTGCATCTGTAGATCCTGTAACATTCAAGCTTAAGTCTCTCCTTCAATCCCTGGGAAACTGTGAGTCTAGAAATCTGCAGAATAGAGAGCTATGGACAATAGCTTTCTAGAATAAATTGTGGGAGAGGGATATTTTCACAGAAACCTATTAAACCAAAATTTTCTGAAGAAAAATTGCTATTTTCAGCCGTCAATGTTCATGACTAGGAAGAGGGAAAGAAGCAATGGGGGACCTACTGGAGGCAGTTTGGAAAATAGGTCTGATTTTTAAAGGCTAATTCTATTGAATTGGATTAAACTGCTTCCAGAACAACCTTGGAACTGCAAGCAAGGAGTTTGCAGATAAGGCTGGCTGAAAGCATTTGCTGTGGGACATCTCAGAAAACTGTCCCATGGCCTGAAGGTTAATGGGGCACTCCCGTAAGTGGCCTCTGAGATATGGGGAGAAGACCATGTTTGATTCCAAGCAAGTAATAATGCAACAACTTTCTTCTAGACTTTAATGTTTCCAAGATTTTTAGATAGTATAAAATTATCTTTTTGAAAATAAGTCATGATTATTTCCCATTCAATTCGTTATAGCCCATTGTGACCAGAATTATGTGCTTTCCTTCCCACAACAATTCTCTTCATGCATTCAACATGAACCCTACCTTTGCTTATCTGCTAAAGATTGATGCATTTCTGAATTAATCTCCTCATTATTTAGATCTGTTTTGTCAAACTATTTATATTTTTGAATAAAACAAATGTTTTGGTTTTGCCCAGAATACTGTCTTTCTGGTATGCTAGATCACAATCGCACTCCTAAGAACAAGAGAAATACCTCAAAGCTGTCTTTCTTACCCTGAAAATATAGAGACAGAACCCAAGAAAAGATTGTGTCATTCTTACCTTCAGGCCTAGTGAAGCCAATTTACTGAACTATCGCAATGCCACATTTTTTTTCCCATTTAGAAGACTCCTTGAGACCTTCTTGGAAATGCCTTCTTGATGCTCAACAGAGTTCAGCACACTTTGCCACAGAAGTTTGACTTCTACGATGTGTCTGAACATATATGTGAAGTAAAAGCAGAAGTTTTCACTGTTGTTAGATTAGCTGAACCAAAAATAATGGTGGATACATGCTAGCATCCTTCATGAAGGCCAAACAGGCTTCTATCACACTTTCTTTTTGTACATATAGCATTTCCTGTTTCCTTCTCAAATTTTAAATACTCAAAGACTCTGAAACTCTATTTTCCTACCCATTACCTTGGGTACAGAACAAGGAATTTCCACTGGCCTAACCTGCATTACCATTCTGATATACTCTTTATCACTTCTTCCCTCTGTATTACACTGTTCCCTATTGCTGCTTTGGGCTACTTTTAGCTAATTACATTAAGTTCAGAAGTAATCATATAGTTTGGTGAAAAAGCAATTATAGGGTAATCTCATCGTACTTGTGCTATTTTATTCAGGATTTAGCAAACAAATTTCTGTGCATCCTTTGGGCCACCATGCTATATGTGATCGTGGCACTTTCAGAGTTTGTACGGTTCACAACAGACTCCAGATCTTCATTTAACAGACTCCTATATCTCTAATTTAAAAAAAAATCATATAGCTTTCCAAAGGCTCATATAGCTTTGGGAAATATCCTTTCTAACAGTGAAAAGTGTAGTTATTAAAATATTGATTAGATTATAGCCCAAAGACATATATATTTCATAAACTTTCCAATGAGTATCCATGTAGGAACTTAAACAGCAGTCATCACTGTAAACTCAGGATGTCAAGCTCGTCTCAGTATGTGCAGCTGTCCAGCTGTGTAGATGTCTACATCTGAACTGTATGGTCCAGTATGCATCTGAACTTCTTTTATAGTCATGGAGAGAGCAAGCAGTTAAATTACATTTTTCATCTGACCTATTTTGAATGTCTACCTCAGGATGAGGTGAATCAGATTCTGTAAGTGCCCATTTCTCTCCGTGGTCTCTAAGTGTCAAAGAAAGCCCACCTACTTCAGATATAGACAATGACTTTGTAGACATTTAAAATTAGGTGAGTTGAAACCTACCAAAGGTGCCTAAAAAGCATGAATGATTTTTCCTTTACAGCCTCTGTTCTTCAGGATAAAATTTTTATCTCTGGCACAGAATAATATTAGATTTTATATGTGAAGAACACAGATACAAAGAATTAAATGTTCAGTTTCAAAGGTACTGAAGTTCTGATTCTCTAGTTTCTGTGAAGGAAAATCAGACAGGAAAGTGCTTCACAGAGATCTATGGGATATCTAAGATGTGAATGCTGAGACACAGCCTAACATCTAAACCAAAGCCTTGCCTTGACCTCTACCTCTACAACGCAGTACATTTGAGCAATATGATATATGTGATGTACAACATGTGATGATTGGCAGGTAATGAGTGGGGAAATAAAACTGTATAAGATCAAATGCTAATGGATGTACACAAAAAAAAAAAAAAACCAAAATAGTCCTAACTTTACCATATGCAACATTAAAATTAGTTGTTGCCATTGAGGAATGTGATCTTGAAATCGCAATGAATAGTTCTATGGAGAAGTTGGCACAGTGGTAACTGAGGGTCAAAAATTAAATTCTAAAAGTAATTACGAATTACCAGGAAAATCATTTTAAAAGCAACAAAAAAGACTCAAATCCCATAATGAAACATAGTGGAGTCACCCTTCGTACAACATGCAGTTAAGGGTTTCACTGTGTGTACTTGATTCATAAAGCTTGAAACGGGTCACAAATTTTGATTGGATACCTCAGGCACACAGTACTGTTTCTTTCTTTGGCGAAAAAAGCATAAAGGATGAAGTTTGCCACATGAAAATGCATGATGTTACATAGAAAATTAATTTACATATCAATGTGAGTTAAAAATTCTTGCTAGTCTTTCTCTTGATCTTTCCTAGAACATCAAGAGAATAATGGTGAAAATAGTAATTAATATTAACACACACTGTTCAGCGTTGCATTTAACCAATATTCTGAAAATCTTTTTCTTGTCATCTGCATGTGTATTAATACTGCATATAATTTTTTAAGTATTCTAAGACTAAGTTACATTATTCTGTTTTCTTTGCTTTTAAAGAGTTTTTGATTTTGGATTATTCACATGAAACAGTATAAATTTTCAGATATTGTAAATTTATATAGCGTTGCTGGATTCATTTGTCATTTGCCAACTGACACTTCTGAGAATCTGACTAGACATTTATATTAATTTCTCCTATTTTATCTAGCTTTTCTTATACTTGCCAGTATACAGGGCATACTTACAAAGACAATTATGTTAATCTTATTCCTTTTTCAGCTCCAAAGGACTGTTTTGTCTTATGGTGCTATTTTGCCATGAGGAGAGAATTATACCCTGGGTCAGAAGGCTCTTCTATGTAGCTTGGGTGGTCAACCACAGCTGTACATTACTGAGCTGTTATTTGGAGACCTCAAACAAGGATTCACCATAATCATGTCAGAACATGAAGAATACAGTCCTCTAAATCAATAAAGAAGGAGCAAGTAACTTCTGGCTACTGACACTTTAAAAACAATGATTTATCCAGTGGACTCTCAGGATGATGCCAGGAGCACTTCAGCCTCCATTTGACCTTGAAAATTAATTCTTCTTAGCTGTGAATGAGGTAACTGCGCTAGCCAATGTTTTGGAGGGTCTTCCGTCCTCAGCAGTATTTCTTTTGTTATGCAGGCTGAAGATAATTCAAATGGTTTTCAGCTATGTTTTTCCTGCCTGTTGTCTGATGCTCTCCTGGCCCCAAGGCCATGTCAGACAGTGGGGTTTCCTCCAAAGCGACTGCATATCCAGGTTTCCTCCAGCAACAACCAGGATAGAACCTCAGTATGTGCTAGAATGTACTCATGCAGAGTCAACTGTGGACTGAAATAATGAGGTACAGCAGTAATACATGTCCTCATCCAGTCAGCTGGGAGCTCCCATAGCTGGAGTGTGCACAACACATGAGCGTTGTGGACTGTACCCATTGTATTCCAAGTCACAGGACACACTCTGTCAAAGGAATATCATAACTGGATCCTTTTACTTTTAAAAATTATTCAGAGTTAAAACTCATAATTTTGGTATCATTGCATTTTATGCGGTAGCCATAAAATTTCATTATTTCTTATTTACGTGGTAATGGTTCATAATACTGCATATAGCTGTAAAAAATAAAATGAAATAACACCTAATCCACAAATTGGATGAATGATAATCACATTTTAATATTACAAAACATCACACCACAGAAAAGACGTTAGGTATTTGTCCAGCTTTAAGTAGGTGTTTACAGTCTATTAAAAAGATGCAGATGTATGAGTGCATTAGAGAGATCAGAATTAAAAAGACATAAATATCTAAACTTAGTAGAGAGACTGTAATGAATAAGCAATAAAGATATGCTTAAATTTAAGTATGAGTTTGAGTGCTTTCCTGAACTAGGGTTTTAATAATTAATTTTAAGAAAACTTGTGGTTTTTTGCATAGGTCTATTTTACTAATTCAGTATTAAAAAACATCAGTAATTCATAGAATCATCAATTTTGGGGGGGGGGATTGGAAGAGACCTTTAAAGGTCATCAGTGCCTGACTGTCCTCAATTTTCTCTACATTTGTTCTGAACCACTCCCTGTCTTACACTCATGATCTCTTATCCTCCTGCCATGCTCCACTTTTAAGAGTCTGGCTTTGTCTTCTTGACAACATCTTTGTAGGCATGGGCAGGATGCTGTTATGTCCTTCTGAACCTGTTTCTTCTCCAGGTCAAACAAGCCCAAGTCCCTTAGCATCTTGTGAAGGGCAATTACTTTACGTCCTGCTCCACTTCCCACCGAACTTGTTGGTGGCCCGTCACTGAGTTCATGCCAGTTTACCAATGCCTTTCTTTTTTGGGTGTCCCAAAACTGGATGCAGTATTGTAGCTGTAGGCTAATGACTGTTGATTAGAGGGGAATAATCACTTCTCTCCAGCTCCTGGCTCTACTCCTGCATCAGCAGCCCAGAACACTGGTGCTCTTTGCTGCCAGGGCATGCTGCTGGCTCATAGTCACCTATTTGTCCACCAGGATCTCCAAGTCCTTTCCAGCAGAGCTGCTTCCCAGCTGTGCAGTGATAACTCATATAAAGCACAGAATTTTGCATTTTTTCCCTGTTGAATTTCATTAAATTCCTGTTGGACCTGTCCTCCAACCTGTCTATATCTCTCTGAGTGACAGCCTTGCCCTTAAGCACAATGACTGGTCCCCAGTTTGCTGAAAACACTCAGGCAAATGGTACTGTAGAATGTTTGTTAAATTAATTTTTCTTTTTTTCAGTAAAGTTTTCATTTTAAAGCAATAGACAAATACAATATTACTTATTATTTTCTGTAATAAAAGCTATTTCACATCTTTCCACAAAAAGCACCATTTTCTTACCTGAGTAAAGAGCCCTTAGGCAAAATGTTATAATATTCCTGGTTTGAGAAGCCTTGCACTTTGGTTAGACCCCTGTCTCAGCTTACTAGTTGAGCTTGGCTTAATAGCAATAGGTAGTGACTATTGCTCAGTGTAACTGAAGAAATGTATCTTTAACTGCGCCAAAAAAGAAAAAAGTTTCAAGAAAAAATACTTGGCTTCTCTCCTGAAGTGAACACTGAATAAGAAAGAGAAGAAAACAAAGCATCACAAAGGAAAAATCAGCTCCTCTTATGTCTTCATCGGAGCTGACTAAAGTTGGATTTCAAAGTACTTTTCAAGCTGTTTGGATACACATCAACTTGTAAGGGTAAAGGGAAGAAAAAAGGAAAGGAAGGAAACTCACCAGCTTTTCAGCCCTGAGCGCCAATGAATTATATTTTTCCCCATGTTTCTTTGCAAGTCTGCTCTCTCTTTTTTTGTACAGTTTTATTTATGTGGCAAAGTATTAACTCAGCAGTAAGCTAACAGCCACATGGAGTTATGAGAGGACACATTTGACTTTTCTGCTGAAACACGATATTCTTTATGAAACAATAGGTTGTACAGAGGAAATAATGATTCCTGGGAGACTGAATGTCTCAGGGGGCTGGGATGTGCAACAGGGCTTTCAATTTCTACCTCAGCACTTTGCATATCAACCAGATTAGTAATGACCTGAAATTCCCATCTCACACCTCCACCATGCCTCATGCTTTGCCATTTGTAAGGGAGCGCTGGGAATGGACTGCTGCTTCTCATTCAGGGGACAGAAAGGAAACCTAATTATTTCCCCTCTTCTTCTGCTATGCTAAAAGTAGAGGTTTTGCATCCACTTAAGTTTAAACCCTCAAGTTCTTGAGGAGAATCTCTGAACACTCTCATCAGGCCATTTGGGTTGCTTTCTTGGCAGAACTGTGTCCCAACCATGGCATCATAAGGTGCTTCACCCACCTGTTACCCAGTTCCCCTTTGGATGTCAGACCAGGCCACAAAATGACAGCATGCAAACGCACGCCTAAGGTAATTCAGTGAAGCTATTTGCATAGTCAAAACAGGCTTGTTACTGGCAGAACATCAGGTTTGTTATTGGCAGAACTTGCTGAAGTAGTAACTCCTGGATCCTCAAAAGAGGTTTTAGTAAGATTAATGTACAGACTTAACAGTGACTGAACCATTCAGAACTATCTGACTGTCTGGACAGTTCATCTGCCCAACGGTTTATGATAGTTTGAAATGTGTTATAGAGGATACACAGAGTAGTGCTTTTTAAAAAAAAAAAAATCTTAAGAGGAAGTGTCCATAACCTGTGTGTAACCTTGTTGTCAAGCAGCCTGTTTACCAGCTGTAGTACAGAAAAGGCTTTTAGGCTTAGTCTCACAGTGTTCTTGTGCACTGGTTTTGGCTGTGATAGAGTTAATTTTCTCCATAGTAGCTAGTATGGACATATGTTTTGGATTTGTGTTGAAAACAGTGTTGATAACACAGGGATGTTTTAGTTACTGCTGAGCAGTGCTTACATAGAGATTCAAGGAGAGTCAGAGAGATACTCCAGAGTATGTGTCAATCTAAAATAAGTGCTCATGATGAGCAGGATCATTTACTCTCTGGAAGTAGTTATCCCTTTCTATTTCCTAAAGAAAGAATACAGACAATTGGCACAAACAAGACAGAAAACTTCTACATAGTTTATGTGGGCTGAGGTGAAACTCTCCTGTAGGTCCTCAAAACTTGCATCATGGCCTTGATTTCCTTTCTGCCTTACAGAGACATCTTAAGGAAGTTCAAGACAAACTGGTATTTCACAGGCAGTGCTAACTAGTCTCAATGGTAGCATTTTACATCTATATAATGTAAAGGAAATCCATTAGAGAAATAGAATTCACAATGGAAAAAAATTGTCAAAGATTTGTGAAGCAGGGTGGAATAAATGCAGGAAAGAATCCTGGAGTCTAAGGTATTTTTTAATATCTTTGAATATCAAGAACTCAATGCTACATCATCGATTTTCTCACTGTACAGTATGGCTCCCAGCTACACACCTTTCCACATAACAGACAAGAAGCTACCAGTGCTGTGGCTCCAAGACCTGTATGTCTAAATCCTGCAATAGGCAGCTATATTTTGGTTAAGGAGTTCAAGCTCTATTGACTGTCTTTTGAGTGTCCCAGACTTTTGGGAACAAAACACCACCAGCAATGGAAGGTGGGAATGTGGAATAATCCTCATAGTAATTAACAACCTGGAGCAGTTGCTAAGTACATTTTCATTCCACTGTGCTATGGGAAAATCACAGTCTTATAATAGAATCATAGAATAGTTAGGGTTGTGAAGGACCTTTAAAGGTCATCTAGTCCAACCACCTGCAAGGAGCAGGGACATCTCCAACCAGATCAGGTTGCTCAGAGCCCCGTCCAACCTGGCCTTGAATGTTTCCAGGGATGAGGCATCCACCACCTCTCTGGGCAACCTGTGCCAGTGCCTCACCACCCTCACAGTGAAGAATTTCTTCCTTATATCCAGTCTGAGTCTGCCTGCCTCCATTTTAAAACCGTTACCCCTCGTCCTATCACAACAAGCCCTACTGAAGAGTTTCTCCCTAGCTTTCCTATTAGCCCCCTTTAGGTACCGGAAGGCCGCTACAAGGTCTCCCCAGAGTCTTCTCTTCTCCAGGCTGAACAGCCCCAACTCTCTCAGCGTGTCCTCAAGGAGAAGTGCTCCAGCCCTCTGACTGTCTTCATGGCCTCCTCTGGAGTCTCTCTAACTGGTCCATGTCCTTCTTATGTTGAGGGCTCCAGAGCTGGATGTCTTTCTAAAGGTAAAGTGGCCCCACAAAACCATGTTACATTTAAATCTTACTAAGCAAATATCCTACTTTCTAGTGGCCTCTTCAAGTTTTTTCTAAATGTCTCTGCAATCTTTACGCTTACAGATTTTCTTTTCACCCCATCCACGTCTTTCTTGAGCTTTAGTATAAATTCCTCTTAATAAAAAAAGTTGGCTGATAACAACAGAGGATACAATTCAGAAAAGGATTTTGAAACAGGGGAGGAGGAGACTTGAAAAGATTTTATACTTTTCCTATCTCTCAGCACCTTTCACTGTGACACTTCTCAGAGAGTGCCACACTTCAGCCTGATGGTGAAATGTCTCCTTAGCATCCAGACGATGTCTTCTGTTTGATAAACAGTCAAGGAGTTGGATAAGAGAACAGCTTAAAGCAAGCATGGCAGAAATGGCAACAGGCAGATTCAATTTCTCCAAGAGTGCTTGAATACCTGGTTATAATAGAGCTAAATATTATCTGTTGTAGTGTCCTGATGTGTATATTGACTTGTTTTCGTTTGTGCCAAGAACTTTCACGGTGTCTTTATTATCAGCACTTTCAGAACAGGGCAACACTTGTCTGAACTCAATCTGTGGCTTGAATTTGTCAGGTACAAGAGGACAATTGTGCAATGCTATTCTTCATTTTTTAAGTGACAGTAGGTATGTTCAAACTGTCTGTGTGATCTGGATCAGAACCAAAGGCTTTGTGATTTTCTGTTCAAAGTTGTGACTACATTCAGAGAATTCCAAATGTATCGCAAAGCCATTTAAAGTGATTAACAATACCCACAAGCAAGTGATAGAAGTCATTACTTTCAGGCCTGCTATCTGCTCTTGAGGTAATAGCTGCAGGAGCTGACCTCTGACTGAGTTGAAAAGTCAGTAGATTCTCTGTTTGGTCTGGCAGAGAGGCAGAAGGAGCAAAATTCCTCACTGTCTTCTTGATCCTTGGTTTTCTATCAGTACAAAGAGTCATTTTAAGCAGGATCACATAGTGCTCCTCCCTGACCGTATCTCACATCCTATTGTGGTATTTCTGATGTGGGAGGCTGACAATCTGTATCTTCCGCTTCTTGGTTATTTACTTTTGCTGGGGACATAGGTGATATTGTTGCCACTGTCTTCTTCCTCACTGAGCTTCAGAACTGCTCTTTTTAGTACTTTTCCTTAAAAGCAGGGTATGCAGCCTGTATCCTAGCTGGATAGAAAAGCCTGTACATTCTGTACACTACTAAAGAGAAACACAGATCTAAGCTAGATGGTTTGAATTGTCTTTTAGCAATACTTGTGTTTCTGGAATGATCAACAGGTACAGATACTTGACACAGTAATACTGGATAATCCTATGCCTTTCTGCCTCTCTTCACAGAACATCCTGAGAAATAAGGCGCTTGTCTTGGAGAGGGTGGACTGGTGCCTTCAGGACTATGCACCTAAAATTCTGCCACCTGTCAGCCTGAGGTAGACACGGTACAAATGTAAGATCTTGCTCTGTGTCATGTTCAGCAGCCCTAGATTTTGAGGCTAGAGGGACAGCTATGAGCTTCATTCCAAATCAACAAGAACCTTATCATAATAATCCATAATTTCACAGATGGAACAGTGATAACTTGTCCCTTTCATAAAGCTGTAATTTTACTCTTTCTTGTAAAAAAGAAGGCGCTGTAGGTTTTCAACATTTAAGATTTCCCTGCCTCCCCAATTTGTCTTGTCATTGTTAAATCTTATCTCTACTTCTTTGTTTCCACCGTTCTTTTTAAAGAATCATAATTGGTACAATTATCCTTGCTATGAGAATAATTAGCTATAGCTTTTTTGACACATTAAATGGGGAACATTACATTTTAGGCAGCAGGCACTGAAACACTAAACAATACTGCTTTGAATAGGACCATAGAGAAGAAGCTCAGGTGAAACAACTGCTAATTTTAGCAACTTGAACTTTATACCTTTATAGAATAAAATTAATCTCACAGTAGTTTTTGGCTGTGAAATAGACAAAGCACTTTGGCCTCTTTTTAAAACAGACCTTTGATATTTTCAGTGATGGAAGATGGTTGCACAGTGAATCATCCCCTGATGCGTCCAAAAAAGCCTTGCTCTTACAATAAAAAGAAAGTGTTTGATTCCTCTCCTGTGTGGCTGGGTAAGTCAAATACCATCTAATGCAAATAGCGTCATCCAGAAGCACTTCCATGTTAGAGATGAAATCTCTCAATAGAGAAGTGGGCAATTTCACATCTCAAAAAATAAAGGTTACTGAACTTTAAGTACTCTAACATTGAAAATTCTGTTCCATGTTTAGCAAAACTAATTGTAGGAAACAGGTACACACAGGTAGCCACGTGATATTTGAGAGGTGCCAGATTAGTCTTGGTGGCAGCCAAATCATCCTTCCTCAACTGAACATAATAGTAAGTTACATTACCTTTGACAAGACTATTTTGAGACGGTCAAATGTTCACCTTTCTGAGGAGTTTTAGTTTTCCAGAAATGCAACCAAGAAAAACTGTGGGCCTAAGAAGCTTGCTTGGCATTAAGTGGATTACAGTGATGAATTGGTCTAGTAACCATCCTGTTAACAGCATGGCTGTGATAAGGCTTTTTTCTTAGTTAAAGAGGAGAATGAAGATGTGATAATTCTGTTGAAACAGGTGGTTTTAATTGTTTGCTAGGACTGAGTTTGGTTAGCAGTGAACTGCAGTATTATTATAATAATGTAACTCTTTCAGTGTTCAACAGTAGTAAGCAAACGATGATGTAAGTTCCATGTAGCTAATTGCTGTAACTAACATAATTGACACCTTAATATATTGGAAAACACTATTAAGAAATTCTTTAAAAAATATCATATTGGGTAAATTCGAAATGCCTTAATTAATGGAGTTATCACCTTTGCAGGTTTCCCCAAGTTGTTGTTTCTGACAAGAAATATTAAGCTAAACAAGATAAAAAAATTACTTGGATTTCAGTAATAAGGAACACCAACTTCATTTCTACTTCAGTAAGTCTCTGATTTCCATACTGACTTCGGGATGATTCATCTGAAACAAACCTAGTAAAGCTAGGTGGTATTATCCAGACCCTCATCTAAACTGATAGCAAATATTGGCTTAAATAAAGACCTTGAGATTTAAATTCCCAAAACATACTTGAAACAGTTTCAACCATGGGTTAGCACTTAAAAATGAATTCACTTCTTCCCGTCCTGATTTCTTTGGCTGTACATAGTGGCACCTCAACGTTTTGGGTAGGAAACATCTCAGTAAGCAGGAGTCTCAGGGCTTTGAGCATTCATTTTCCATCTGAATATTTAGCAGGAAAGAAATCCAGCTTCTTGCCCTACACTAAGCACATAATTATTAAAAGAAGAAATAGGAAATGATGCTCAGTTTGAAGCATATTATGAGACTGAGAAATATATTATTGGTTCCTGGAATTGTTGCATCTGTTTTTCTGCAAACTTGAGTAGATTATTTGATTTTCTGTGTTTTAATGACTGTAAGTGTAAGTGGGGGTAAATCTCCTTTTAGTCCCAAGTAAGAATACATATCCCCAAAGCAAGTCTTCCATTCTTTGCTCATTGTAGCTAATTGTATTGCAAATTCTGTAGTGCAAGGATTAATTATTATTATGTGCTTTTCATCTGGCACATTGGGCCATAACTCTGCTACCACAGTATAAACAAAGTACAGCAAAATTACAGGTACTTTAGATCCCCAGAAGAAGACTAAAAAATTAGCAAGTGCTCTTGATTCTTAATTCTACTTCATTCTGCCAGATACTTAATTCTATTTTTGTTCTGCCAGAATCTTTGGTACTTCCATAACCCTCTTCCATTTTGCTTAAATTCTATAATTGTTAATTATCTCAGACATTTTGCATCCGCTGATTATTTGTCCACAAAGAAATGTGCAGTTTACACATGGCTACATGCCCAGCTGATTGCCCTTCTAAACTAGACATTACCAAAACCAGTGCCGTATCATTAAGAGGACACTCTCTGTTTCAGAATACAACTGAAACTGCCTTGTCTTTTTCTTTCTTTGGAAGGTGTGTTCAGGGTCCTCCCCTCTTAGAGATGCTTTTCAACTTCTGTCACTATTGCGACATTTTGATGCATCACTGGGGAATGCTGAAATAGTTGGTTTGACACTGGTGTCACAACCTTCCATCTTTGCGTGAAAGCATCTATTACTGTATTTCCACATCTAACCGCAATCTAGACACTCATGACAAACCACAACAGTCATGTTAGCCCAAGTGAAGGAGAGAAAAAGAAAATCTTCACAGCTCACTGGCAAATCGCCTTGACTCTACTAAACCAAGATGTGAGTGCTGATGTTCACAGAGTCCCTTGGAACAAAAGCAACTCTCCATCCTAAAAGACAGGGGCAAATGACATATAAAAATAAGTGAGGTTTTTGGATATATGAGGAAAAAGAATTACAGTAGTAATGACTATACACTGGAACAGGATGGATGGGTTTATGGAATCTCCATCTTTGGAAATTTTCACAATTTATCCAGAAAATATAAGCAACATTGTCTAGTGTTAAAATTAACTCTCCATTGAGCAGGGAGTTGGACTAGATGAACTACAGAGGTCCCCTCTGCTTAAAATTTTGCACGATTGCTAAAATATTGCATAATTGCTAAAATACTGTGTGATTTGTTCTGCCCACCCCTCTCATTGCGCTCTCACGGGGACATTTCTGTGACTAGCTTTGACTGCACGTCTAACTTTTAGATTATTAAGTCAAGTGAGATAAAGCCCATTCTAAGGCTAAGGGAACTGAGAAGGATGTAAGGGAAGTGTGCAAATTAACACTAACAAACAGATACAGTTCAACTATTGTGTCAGGAACCTGTGTGCTCCCACATAGCAGAAGGCACAAGGAAAGCCAAATTTAAAATACAAGTTCTTTAGAAATTATGTGTGGAGAATATACACTGTGATCTCAGGCCCCAGTACCACTGGAAGTAAATAAAAGGCAAAAGTATGATGAAAAATTATTGTCCTCAGTACTACAAGGATTTTATCAAATCCATCTTCTAAATATCTACAGGTAGATGAAATGCATAGAGTTCTCTTGGTAGAATTGAGTCTTCCTGGTGGAAAAAAAAAAGTGATTTATTCCCATCTTAAGGAATGTAGGTTCCTTTGAAATCAGTTCAGTTTAGTTTCTCCCTATAAAAGCAGCAGAGAGATAAAACCACCTCAACAGCACAGTAGAGTCCATTTAACATCTGTCCCTCCTTCCAGACATGCTTCTTTCTGCCCATTCGCCACCTGGGGAAATTAAGACAACCATGCTTCTATTTTAATTCCCTCAGGTATGTAAAGAGAGATGTAGCAAAGTCCATTGTCAGCATTAAGAATTGGTGCAGAGTAGCTACTTTGGTATAACTTCATATCCTCACTTAGTGAGCATTGATGTCTCCATGTAGGCTTCCCTCAAGCTCCACATATTTCAACACTATGTGGATACTGTGTACTGTCTTGAACAAAAAGTCATTATGTTAACAAGATGACATGTAAAAGAAAATAGTAAATCAAGTGGCATACAGCTATTACTTTAGAAAAAGAAATTGTTCTTTAATTTTTAAGTCTTCTAAAAAATCTCGATTTTTTTTTCTTCTTAATAGCTATTTATGGGCTTTCATTTGAAAGTGATACACTCAGGAATGTTCCTATGGCTTCCTTCCTGGTAGTTTTTTTTTTTTTAATATACTTTGAAAATTTGACAGACATACAGTATTTCATTATATTGTGTAGGCTAATTATCAGATTTTTACTGGGCTGGATAGGAAAATCTCAGTAGCAGAGGCATAGAAAAACTACTGTTCAGAATTATACCTTCTCTCATAAAAACAAAAGAATGTACATACTCCAGAACACTCAGTTTGTAAGCTCAGACTGGATAATCACAGGCATACTTTTCAGGCCCAAGCTCAGTCCTCTCTTTTTCTACTACTGCACCTTGCTGTCACTCATTACAACACCAATAAAATTATTTGACAAGATCCTTGGGCCAAGAACTATTTATTTGTTTTGCAAATGTAGCTAAATCGAACAACAGTGTTGGTGGAAGAGTGGGTGGCTTTGATAAAGCCATGTTGCTGTCAGAGGCAATTGTTTGCAAATCCGTAACAATACCTGCATTTGACATAATATCCTAGAGAATTTTGCTGTGCTGCATTTTAGAAAGGGGTGAGATACATTCATGATATTGAACACTATTTTACATACTACTATTTTCCAGCTCTTAAAATTTCCTCTTCATTTAGGATTTTCCTATGCTTTAAATTGTAGGAGCTGATGTTTTACTTCTCTAACCCTCATTTAAGGTGTAGACAGCAAAAGAAGACTTTAACTGTACCACCTATAGGCATATCTCTTCTAGCTCTACTTCAAATTATCTTGCTAAAAATATAGATGAACATATATTATCATCCTTTTCCTCAGCAGACTCTTGCTGTGGTTCAAGCCTATGCTGAAATCCAGGCAGATGCATTTTCTTTGCTGCTGTTATCCAATTAGCTAACAGTTAAACAATTGGTTAACTATGTGATTAACCAATTGTAGCTGACTGTATACTACAGTTGTTCCTTCATTTCACTGTGTATAGAATAGACATGGTTTATTTCCACACACCGTTGGTGGGTTATCTTCATTACCAATTTTGGCTGTATTCAGGAATATTTTAGCTAATACATTATAAGTTTCTATTTTCCCAAACCAGAGTAATGCTTACCATTGACTATTTCATCTAAGTGTGACTCCAACCAGACGTCAGTGGGAAAGATTTTGATTCATACCCCTCAGAAGATAACTGGTATTTGGAATTTTCTTTCCCTGGTTCTTCTGGCATAACCTATCTTACTGAAATTCACAAGAAAATGAGATTTCTTGGGTTCTAATTCAATATAATTGGCACTGAATGCTGAGCTGCAGTGATTCTGTGTTTGGATGCATGGAGTTGCAATTATAGCCATTTTAGGAGTTAAAATATTGTTCTTTCTGCATGTTGGTGTGCATACTAGTACTTGATTTTGGGAATCTGTTAATATGGAAGAGCTCAAAATGATACAGTCAATTGCAGAGGTAACTATTGGTGTCTTCAGTTTCCTAATTCTATGTTTATTTGTGAATACTGGGTAATTATAAAAGAAGATACCGATTCTGTCCTTTCAGTTGTAGCACTGCATGTTGTTTAAAACAGTTATCAATATTAAAAAGAAATGGTTAATGCGTTCCTTGCTGTGTATTTCAATATGTACTCACCATTAAATTCCTACTGGTCCAATTTTCCTCTGGTATATTGGCTAAAGAATTTGTCGGACTGACAGATATGGATACAATTTATAGATTTCTAAGTAAGCAAACAGGCTACATACATAAATATAGATCTCTACAGTAAGATTCAAGAGTATGAGCCAATGAATGGATGCACTTTGATATACTTCCTGCAAAGTTCTGCTGTCCTCTTATTCACAATTATTTGATGAAGATTTTTATCTTTTTAAACTAATATTCCTCATTGACTGTGAAACCAACAGCAGCTTGGAAAGGGAAGGGAAAGTGATAAACAGCATCTGTTTTACTGAACAATCTGCTGGAATTAAACTTCTTTTAAGGTGTAGAAGAATGAACTGGAAATTTATCCAGCAATAACAACAAAGAAGTGTTTAAAGATGATTAATCTTATAAGTCTGTTTCACTAGCACCAGTTCTCAAGGGGGAAAGGCCTCATATTGACATTTGACAAAGCTAATTTTAGTAACTGATAATTGATGTTTCTAGTCTAATCTGGTTTCTTGACCTCTTGATCTCTGCTTTGTCTCTAAATAGGGTCCATTTATTTAATTTTACCCAGCGGCTCGATTATGCGCAGTACGGGTATTTTCATTATGCTTTGAAATGTCTAATCCTCTCTGTGTCCTTTTGCTAGAGATATAAATGCAAAAGAATCACAGATTGGCACAATACCAAAGGATTCAGAAAATCACTCAGACATTCAGAGATAAAGTAAGGCACTTGAATTCTCCAACTGGCAAGAACTCTCTAGATGAAGCCTTTACATCTGAGAAGCCAGGTAGTGGTTGAGTGAACAGGCCTGAAACGAGTCTCAACAGATCTGTAGACTAAACACAGAGAGGAGACTTCAGGTCTCTGCATTCCTGCCTTTTTACAGCAGAGGTTTTTCAAATGAGGGAGGGAAGAAGAATTAACAGACAGTGAACTTGGGAGGTGGGAGAGCAGGCAATGAAACATATCCCCCCTACAACCCTTGGTGGTCACAGCCTTTAGGAGTTTCTAAAGGTGCAAGCAGTTTTTAAGGCTTTCATGTTCTCAGCAAGGTAGTTTCCTGGACTGGACCACTCTGACCTGCAGATAGAAGAGGAAACTGTCCTGCCCTGCCCCACAGTTTCCTTGAGTCCCTGCTTGGTTCTGTTGCACAACGTCAAACCAGCCACGGGGTTCAGACTTTGAACCTCACAAGTGAGAGATGTGCGTCATGTCCTGCTCTGTCTGTGTAAACAGCAAAAGGCTTTAGGCAGGAGCTCACTTAACTCTATGAAAACAGTGAGTTATTCTTTAATCAAGGCTAAGTACCTTCTTTTCCACTTTTTCTGCTGGTTTGGAGTGGAAACTCTTTAGAAAAGGATTTTTACTCTGTTAGTAGCACTGTTTAAGTTGGGGCAGACATATTAACAATAGAAAGCAAATGCTATTACAAAGGAGGCCTACCCTCATAAGTAGATAAACATTAAAGTAGCCATTTTAATGAAAATATTGTGAAGAATAATAGACTAAAAGTCTGAACTCATACAAATAACAGGAGGCGTATGCAATGCTGCATAGAAGAAGGAATTTTAATGTTTGAGAAACATTTTACTAGCATCAGACTAGCATTGGTTGACATTTTTCCATTGACAGAGAAATGAAATGGACAAAAAATATTTACTACAGTGACTGTGACGAGTAAATTTTCTAGTTTCCACTGAAATGATCCCTTTCCCCTCCATACTTATTTCAGATTGAATGATGTTTTGAAACAAACAATGTGACTAGGTACATGGCTCAATGATTGCTTCGCAGTTCTGTTAATGTGTGTTAATAAGTTATCCCCAGAGTACTCATGCAGGTAAAGAAAATATGCTAGAGATCTGCAATGCAATGTTCTCTCAAAACCCATTTTACTTGCATCTGTGCGTGCTCCTATCCCTGTGCAGGGAAAATGGCATCACTTGAACCCCTGAGTCTCAGCCAAGGGGCTGGATGTTTTAGCTAACAGTTAAAGGCAGTAAATTTTTCAGCTGTACTGGTGGCATTGGAAATAGCTGTCTGGTTGTATCCATTAATTATTCAAACAAAACTAAAAGCCATTTCAACTTTCTGAATACAATTTAGAACTTTAGTATTTTTCCTCTTCCTTCTCTTCATTATTCTTTCCCTTCTCCTTTTTCCGACTTTTGCTCAGTTATTTCGTCTAACTGTAAAAAAAAAAAAAAAAAAGCTTTCCTATTAAAAGAAAAAAGTTTTCCTTAAGGTTCTTTGTCTTTTCCCAAGTATTTCCAGTAAGGAAAGAGGTGTTCAAATAGAAATAAATGCGGGAAAACCACATCCATAACCTACAGATTCCAGGTAGCTCAACTATTGGTGTTTCAGCTTCAAGCAAAATGACATTTCAGACTGTGTTGAATTTTTTAGAGAAAGCAATAGTTTTTAAATTTTTCAGTTCCAACTGAGAATAACTCGAACTACTTTGTGTGATGGGAACATGAATTTCAATTTGAAGTTATATTTTAGTCTAAAACATTTCATTTTAATTGAGATGCCATCATAGTATCTTTTTCATTTTTCACATGCAACTTGAAATTAAAAAAGAAAATACTGCCTCAAATTGTTAACTTATTTATCAGAGTGCAGCAACTTCTTTTTATTTTTGTAACTGGGTTTATGTTGAATTTTAGGATACTTTTCGGAACCTATCTTACTATTGGAAAGACATTGAGAAAATTAATAAAGCCTTTCACAGAAACTGAGTCATATAAAGAAAACAATTTAATAGTTTCAAAAATATATGCAGAAAATTAGCTTTTTGAATGATAAAGGGCATCTTTTAAGAGTCACCATTTGAGAAAGCTCGGTTGCTAGGACACCATCACTAAAAGTGATCAGGATAACAAATGTTTTATTTCAAATAAAAACATTAATTAGTGTGCATGTTTAACATATAATCTATAAAGATATCAAGTATCTGTTGATGTAAAATTATATGAGAAAAAGAACAGGATTAAGTTAAATTTTTCAGTGGAAATCAAACAGCCTCCATGGGTACAGAGAGTCCTCTTCATTGATTAAAATATATCTATGAAATTGCAAAGTTATTAATAGTTCTTACTGCTTTTGTAACATTCATTAATTGTACTGCACAAAACCCACAACATAAAAAGACTTCAGTTCATAAATACTGCAGCTGCAGACGTTGTCATGCGTGTGAAGACTGGAACTGTTCAAAATGGACTTTGGAAAGAGATGACAGTGTATTAATAGGAAATAATAATATTTAGAAGAAAAGAGGATGAATTCTCATGTATGTCATAGTGTCTGTACCATGAGAGAAAGTTGGGTAGAAACAATAAATATTGATTAAGACTGCAAAACTAGTCTGGGACTTGGACTTCATGATGGGTTAGTGATACAATCCCATACTGAGGTCACACCTTCTCTTTTGTCAAAATACATAACCTCACAAAAACCCTCAGGGAAGCCTTGTTCCTCTGTTTAAACCATTGAAATGTTGATAGGCTAATTAGGATGTCACAGAACTTTGGGCATGGATCGTCATTCTGGGAACAGCACCCCTAAGTTATGGAGGCTCTTACAGAGCTACATGGAGGTTGCAGTTTTGTCAATGGCCTGGGAGAAAATGACACCTGAAGTACATCTCATGTTCCAGTTGAGAGAGAAGGAAGAATAGGGAGGAAAGGAATCCAAGTGTACATCTTTCAAATCTGATAGTGATGAATGATTTAAATGCGTACTTGTCCTTCAAAAATTAAATGCTTAAGGCAAATTTTAAGAATGCTTTCTGTCAAAACAGAGTAGGGTCTATGGCTTCTAACACCCTTCATGAGTGACATTCAAGCTTTACTCAATTGCAATATTTCTATGTTTATTTACTGGATATAACGTTACATGTTCATTGGTAATAACAGAAAAAAATGTAGCTCGTAAACATTTTCTGGGGCAGAATTACTTTATAATTCACTCTCATTGTTGACAACATCTTTTCAGGATATGAAATACACTATTTGCAAATCTCAACACAAATCTAGCAAAAGTAGTTAAAAAAAATCACAAATCTGCACTATTTAAAGCATTTAATTTTGAGAAAAATCCTTTTGAAAAGATTCCTCAGTCTTATTCCAAAGCCTAAAGACTGTAGGGTTTTATGAAAAGTTTCTTTATGCTTTAAAAATATGCATAAAAGTTAATCGTGCAAACGAATGTAAGTTTGCAATATTTGTATCACAAAGATTTCTGTCAAAAAACCACAGTTGGAAATAACATGCTGTTTGTCGTGTAATTGTTACTATTCACTAAAGCAGAAAAAGCAAGTGCAGAGAGCTAAAGAACTGACAGCCTAGTCATTTAAAACTACAGGTTGTCTCCTGGATGACAATAGTTTTCGAAGGAGAGCCTAACCCATGCCGAGAAGTTGCTTGCTGGAAGTATATATAGGATAATATTTTAACACTTTAGTTGAATAGAGATTTTTAATTTTTTTTCTTTAAAAATACACAAATTTTACTCAGAAAATGTGATGAACACAAGAATGGCACATGATCTGCTTTGTTTGTTTGGTTTTTTTTGTGTCACAATGTTTGTTTATGTACAAGTACCTAAATTCTAGATTAATTATAGAATTTGATTTAAACTTCATAATTGGAGACTGAAGAACTGAATTTCCTGTTATGCTTCAGGAGGGGAAAACTAGTGTTGTGAATCTCTTTAATCTGCAGAAAAACAAAACATACTGGCTAAGATCTGGCTGCCTGTGTTTTGTGCAGGGGTGGGTATTGCTCTAGTGACAGTCTTGTGTTCACGTTGCTCATTGTCAAACACATGGATGTACCTATCTGCAAAATGCAAATATTTGCAAGGTGCAAGAGACAATACTCATAACCGAGCTGTGAAGGAGTAGGGAGGAATTTAGGAGAAATCAGTTCTCAGTGCTCTGTACTTGAAAAAAAAAAAAGTAATTTAATTTTTTTTTAAATTTAATTTTTTAATTTCCTATTTATAAAATGAAGCTAATAATTCTTTCTTATCTGCTAGGTAAAACTGGGAAAAATCTATTAGTTTTACAAGTTTGTGGAAGTGGCTGAAAGAATGGCAGATGAAGTAACTATTTTTTTACACATAGGTAAGAAGAAATACATGTATGTTTTCGTTAAACTGCTGAGCAGATAGCTTTCTTTTTTTTTTAATTTGATCATATTGAAATAGCAATACTTCATAAAATTGGATGCTAAATTTGACAATATTATGACCTATGGCTTTTTGTTAGCATAGACATACCCTCAAGCTGAAGTTGCAGGCAACTCTTCTTGGCTGATTCACAACGATTCTGTTAAAATAATTGAGGATTAGATCTAGTTGATCAGTAGCAGCTGAGCAGAATTAACAATTTTTATTGTAGCTGGATAATTACTGGCTGGAGCTGGGATCTGCACAAAGACAGCCAGATCCCCCACCGAAACCCAAAGAAAGAAAACAGCAGCAAGGGTGATTTCATATAGCTCAAAGAGATGTTTGAAGAGGTTTAACAAAACCTCAAACAGTAAACCAGAGCTTTGGAAAATACTATTACTAGGATTGCAATGAAAAAAAACCCTTAGAATAGACAGCTTTTTTTTTTTGCTTTATGCTAACAAAGCACTTTGTATTAACAAATCTCTGGAGATGCTGTAGTAACTCCAACTTCATTTCAAGGGAAGAAATAAGGCACATTAGATTTCAAGAGGATTTGCAAAGCCCTCAACGGTTTTGTCCCAACAGCTACTACTATTTATTTCGTATATTTGCTCTTCCTGGTTCATCCTGACTATCTTTAGGCTCTTAAACTCCTGGTCATGAGGCAGGTCCATGTCTTAGGTGCATTACATTGTCCTCTGAAGTTGCTTTTTCTGTTGACCAGAAAGAAAACTGGGGCTCCTACCTCAAGTATGTCATTTTAAGTGACAGATCCAATCTTTAGTGGTTTGCTCATAGTTATACCAGTCACAGGTTTTGAATAAACCTCCTCGTTTTATTCATGCATCACTGGTCTATACTTTTCCTTAGGTGCTGCAGTAAGTGAAATATTTGCTTCAAGTTCTGTTGGTGTCATCTGCATTTAATTTCAGTATTTTAGGTGTTTTTGAATCTGGACTGCTGAAATTAATAGGTACTTTAGCACTGACTTCAAGGGCAGCAGGATTTGATCCCATCCCTCCTCTGAACTTTCAGGTGCTTAAAAATAAGTCAAATAATTAACAGTGCAATAATACTGAAGGATAATTATTTTCTGACTATGAATGACAGCAATATGCATGATCCCCTGAGCTTCATGAACTTTTGTCTTTGATTTTAATAAAGCTTGGATTTTATGATAACTGCATTTTCCTGGCTGCATTTGTGCAAATGTCGTACCAGACACACAAACGTTTGTTCCCTGTTTTATACTATATATTTCTTTGCCTTCAGCTAGTAATCTTTCTTTGAAATACCATGGAAACAAGCAAATATGCCTCATTAAACTTTCCTTGCAGGGAAGAAGAGGAAAAAAAAAAGCAGAAAAAGCAGAGAATTTTTAAATCATAGAGTAGGAAAGAATAAAATAGAAAGGGTGATTAGATTGCTCTTCTTAATTCTTCCAGGTAAAGTAGGTAGAGTTACTTCCTGATTCCCCTCTCTCTAGTTAGGCTGTTTTCCAGCTGTATACTGCATTATTAATTCACATTTTACAGTCATGTTCATCCCTGTAAGATACAAGTCACAGCTAGTACCTAGCAGTCCCTTAGCATAGCTAAAATAATATTTTTATATATGATTTTCTAAGATATTTTTGTTTAGATTCCTATAAAATAGTATTTTAAAATGGAAACCTTATATAAATTAACATCAAGCTGACAGCTTATACATAAGATATGTTCAGGAATATTTCCTTGCTGTTAAAAAAAAGGGTCAGATTTCCAATGAGAATCCACTAAATTCAGTAAAGCTATGCCAATATAAACCAGTTAAGGACTCAGATAAACAAAAGTTATTAAACTAGAATTTGTAATTATAGTCTTTAATAAGGGATTTAAAATTACTTTGTACTTAGAAGCAATTTCAGCTTTCAGCAATGTACCTCACTCTGCCTTCATGTATCATTGAGATCTTAATGAATTGGTTGTGGAAGATCCACACATCACTGTTGGCTAGAATCCCCCTCCACATTTACCCAATACATGTCCCATAGCCTTAACTAAGGCAATGACTGTGAGGGACATGTCTTGAAATTAAACTCCATTCTTCAGAATAGCTCCGTAATCTTAAAGACAAACTCGGTAGTGAAAAGGATATTGATTTAGCTGAGTTAGTATTTTGCACCCTGAAATCTACTTTAACAAAAGAAAGATCAATAAATGACTTTCTTAGATCAGTCTGTGTTTTTATTTAGCTGGCGGGCAGTGTAATTCATTTCCCAATGTGTTAATTTTTAGCAGCGCAAAGGCAAAGGTTCTCCAGACCCCTTTACACTGAGACAACTCAAAGCTCGAGGGAGGAATAATGTGAGCTGCATACCAGTGTGAGCCTGGAGGCAGCTGGAGAATGCACATACCTAGAGACTGAGAGCATGCATAAATGCACATCAGACAATAAGGACTGTCAGAACAAGCAAATTCCAACTGCAGCCCCATGAACTCTTGTATCTGGGTGGTGTCCCCATTTAGGACAGTCTTGAAGTACCCAGACCCAATGCTTGGTTTCACTACCACTTTTTAAAAAGCTGAGAAAGTCATAATGGGCGAACTAGCTTAACGAGGGAGAGGTATGCTTCATCCGTGCATGGCTTTTCTCATGGTGGTGTCCACCTTCCCCATCTCCAGAGAGGCGCCAGTTCATAGTGTTCCAGCAGCTGGGACTCTGCTGGAGTCAAATACCATTCTGAGAGTTCTTCCCACTGAATGCCTCATTTTTTATCTCCCTGAAGTAGATTTAAGCAATTAGCTCCGTGATCCACTTCCTATGTTAATCCCAGGCCATTTTCAGAGGAATATAGGGTGTGAGGGGGGACAGATTCAGCAAAACATACCGATGAACTAAATCTAGAACTTGATATCCAACAAAAGGTTTAAAAAAAACAAACAAAAATTCCCCAGGAAGATCAGAAATGTAATAGCATTAACCCTGTGCCAAGAAAAGTGATAGATCCTAAGGTGATTGCCTGTTCAAGCAAAGAAATAAGTCATGTCAAAAAAATATCCACACTTTGAAAATCATTTGGTAAAGCATCTCAAGCTGTGCAGCCCTGCTGCATCCACATTACTAACGGGAGGTAAAGGCAATAATTGTCTAGGATTTCCTGCCATGTCATTACCTTTTTGCTGACCCGCAAAATCCAAAATACCAATGTCTCCAGGAGGGAAACAAGTGCCTATAACAAGATCCTCAAGTGGCTGTAGACCAGGAGAACTCTGTGAGTACAGCACAGCCTGACCAGTCGTTAAAAATTTGGTCTAAGAAAAAGGTTTTTTTCCAGAAAATGATTCAGGTTTTATAATTCTGTTGCTATGACTGAAAATCACAGTTCTTTGAGGCAGAAAGAAAATTCATCAGTGCCTTCAGTGGAGGCAGTTCCTTTTGAAAGGCAAAGGTGCTATTCTATGGATTTTAATGGGAAAATCTGTTATTCTAGTTATCTGACTTCCTACATAACAAATATCACTTAATAACCCATGCACTTAAGCTAGGTAATTTGTGGTTGAACTAGAGCAACTCCCAGTGCTCAGGGAAGACTAGTAGAAAAACCTCCATTCTTGATGGGAAAATTTGAATTTATGGAGATGAGGAGAGATTGAGAGGGCTTAACTTGTTTAACGTGGAAAGAGAGGCTTATGGGGATCTTACAAATGTATAGAAATACCGGATGTGGGAGTAAAGAAGACAGAGCTGGACTGTTCTCAGTGGTGCCCCAGTGACAGGACAACAGGCAGAGGGCGCAACTTAAAATATAGGAAATTCCATTCAAATGTATGAAAAAATCATTTTTACTGTATGTGTGATCAAATACTAAACAGATTGCCCAGAGAGGCTGCGGAGTCCCTGTCCACGGAGATATTAAAATCCAAACTGGACATAGCCTTGCTGTAGATGACTCTTTGAGAAGGGCGGTTGGACAAGATGATCTCCAGAGGGCCCTTCCAACCTCAACCATCTTGTGTTCCTGTGATCAACCACTTCTTCCTATAATCTAATAACCAACAGCAAATAACAGCTAATTACCCTCCAGAGTAAAAATCTGCGTTTATTTCCTGTTTAATTTTATTCTCAATTTCTAGCTGCTGGTTCTTGGCTTGTGTCTGGCCACTTGATTAAAGAGCTCTCTTCTAGCCGCTCTTTAGGTACTCTCAGATCAAGCCACCTGTTAACCTTCTTTTTGATAAGCCAAAGTGTATTTCCACAAATAAATACTCCATATTTTCTGTTAAAATGAAAATTGAGCTCTTAATCTAGTCAATTTGCAGACATGGATACTTTACTGTCCGATTGCAATCTGTACAGATTCTGACTGTTGAACTCACATCATTCATTGTCTCTTACAGCTTGTAACGAGTTAAGAGAGTAAAATATATTAAAATATATTAAAAAATCCCCACACCCACAAAACACCCCTCCCAGCCAAAAATGACCCCTACCTCCAAAGCCTGCAAGCAGTGCTGAGTATTATATTAGGTGTACAAGATTATCTTTAAGATTTGGGCATGATATACAAATACCTGGAAAATAGTCAACACTGAAAAAGGGCAATTTTAAGGCCTAAGGCACAGAATATACCTGACAATACTTAAAAAAATATATTTTTGGCAAGGAATATATTGAGATTGTTACTGGCTGTCTAAAATACTGCAAAGAGACAACAATAAATTATATAGCCAGTTTAATGGGATAGAAATTTAACCAAAATTCAAAGAAGAATTTGCAATTGTGGACCAATTGATTCGCCATGTTACACTAGAAACACACTGCAGTAAGGCTACTGAAATCAGTGGTGCAATGCGGCTTGAAAACTTGAAGAATTCAGCAATGCATCAAACCCCATAGATGACAAGAAGAAAGATCCAGAAACAGGGAGATTCCTTTTGGTTTTATACTGAGTTTATCTCCCTGTTTCCATAAGATGGGGTTATTGCTGGGTTCTCATGTTTGAAGGGTTCTGGTCACAAATATTAATAAAGTCAGAGGACAAAAATTTGAAAAATTACTTCTTTTGAGCTGTAAACTGTGTTTAATTAGTGTTCATAGCAATGAGGTTCTTCATGGCAAATCTTGAATGCAATATTGAACAATGTCACCTGTGAGGCAGTGCGAGAGCCTAGGTGTCAGAGGTTGTCTCTAAGCTCACTCCTACCTTCCACAGCCTCATTACTCAAAACCCGTCTCATGCTCTGAACTCAGAGGACTCGTGCCACAGACGATAAATACTACTTATCAAAGCAAAGTTTAATCCCTGTCCTCCATAAAATTTTCCATATCTGTTCTATCCTATTTTTCACTTCTTTTACTATTCTTACTTAACCTTGATGTAATCACCAACATAACTCAACAAGGACAACAATAAGCAATTCAGTGGGATATAATAACCTTGCTCCCTATGCCAGGATCAGTGGTCTTTTTATTTCTGCTGCTGCTGCTCTTTGTCATTCCAATATGGTAGAAGGGAGTTTTGTTTATTTATTTGCTATTGTCTATTGTTCCTGCACCTGTCTACTCTTCTCTGAAAATAAAATTTGTTGTTGTTTTTTTCTTAGTTTCTTTATAAAAAAAAAAAAGCCAAGTTCAAACAGATTACCTTTTCAAAAAGGATAGAAGATATAAAAGTACAGCTGCTTAAGCAATTAGTGGAGCAGCATGACATTTGAAAGCCTAGAGCTATTGGAAACTCACCTGGCTTCAGATGCCGTTATAAACTCAGAGTTCGGTTCGGGTCACTGCGAGAGACAGGAAATGTTGGAGCAGAACTGAACTTGCTGGCAAGCTTCTCTCTTTTATAGGAACCACTTTTAAGCTCTACATACTTAAAATATGGCTATTCAAACATTTGGAGTGGGATTCAGCTCCAGGCTAAGAAATGTAAATTTAAGTGTCTACATGTTGCTCTCTAAACCTTGACAATTAGTATATGCCTGCATCACCGTTGAAGCAGATCAAGCCAATATGACACCCTAGAAAGATAAATATTCAGCTGACCTGCCAATGTGCATCCAGTTTTAGGTGAGCTGAGCTGCACAGGGTACTTTGAATATGGTGGTTAGAGACTCTAGAGCATTTTAAATGGCATCAAAACTCCATGTTTGGGGAGCTGAACTCCTTTTGGGTTTTGGGTTTGTTTTTTTTTTGGTGGGTTTTTTTGTTTGTTTGTTTCTTTCATTCTTTCTTTCTTTGTTTCCTGGAACCAGTCTTTCCATCTTTCACTTGTGTGGAATTTTCCTATGTACTTGGCATTGGCTGTAATCCAATTTTACCTTTCATATCAGCAAGATCAGAATTATCCAAAGCTGAGCGCCATAAAGAATCTCACCCAAATTTTATTATAGCGTATTCTCAGAGCCTTCTTAGGTTAAATAAGCACACTCACATGATAAAGATTATTATCTTCCCCAATCACTCTGTTTCTTTCACTCAGGACTTTAGCTTGCCTATCTAATTCCAAGCGATATAATAAACAAAGTCCACAACTGAAAACTTAACAAATCACATCATAAATCAATAAAGAAACTTTTAAGAGGAAAGAAGTACTCTTGTTTTCATTTTAGAGAGGGAGGAAAAGGACAGGAACAATTAATGAGCAGTGACACTTAGGAGATTTCCAGTTTAGTCAGGAACTGAATCCAGTCCCTTGAAACCTGGTTTTCTGCCTCAGCCACCAGCCCATGTACTCCCCCAAACCTCTACTTGATCTATCAGCAACAACAAAAATTAGAAAAAGCACAGAAATCACTTAATTAATCTCCATAGAATTTTTTGTGGTTGAGAAGGATAGGAGGAAGAAGAAATGAGAAAAGAAAGCGTAAGTGAAGGAAAGAAAAGCACAATAACGAAAAGTTTCAGGCAGTGGTCTAAGCTCTGAGGAACACAGGTTAAGTCACTGTTTGGCCTAATTTACAGTAACTTGAGGTGAAAAACTCTTCAGGCAAAGTGATTATCTGTGAATCTGACCTCCTCTGCTTTCAGGACAGGCACACTTGTATTTGGGGAAAACCTTCTGCGAAAATGTGGTTCTCATCCAGTTGCACAGTAAAAAGAAAAAAGGAGGTGGCAGGGGAACTCAAATAGTTTCTATAGCATGAAATAGTTTTCTTCCGATCTCATAATCAGCAATGTGCTCCGCTACAAAATAAAGGATGAGCTTGCAGTAGCTCCCACGTGTACTTATTCTGAAGCTTGTACTAGGTCATCTGCTGCTCTCAGCTACAGATATGTTTTGCAGTGACAGCCAAATAAAGGTCATTTGTCAGAGCACATTGAGGGTAGGGGTGATTACTGGGCCTTGATTGCTACTGTAATACAAATAAAGAATATTAATAAGTTAAATTACATTCTGAGTCCTTTTACTGTAGCTTTGCAAGAAAAAAAAAAAAAAGCCCACTAGATTGTGGAGGCATTTCACTAATGGTTAATGAATATTTATTATTTTTGAAGAAGAATAAAACTATGTCAGGATGCTGCATGGTCCTCTGCATAAATGTTTTACCCTTGCATTTTCCTTCCCATCAAGTGCCTCCATCAAGGTCTGAAATAAATATTCCTTCTTTTTGTTCAGGCTGCACAGATGATATGCATTCTGTTTGGAAAGGGTTGGGAGAAGGCACAACATCCAGTACCTAAAGGAGGCTTATAAGAAAGATGAGGAGAAACTCTTCAGTAGGGCCTGTTGTGGTAGAACAAAGGGTAATGGTTTCAAAATAAAGGGAGGTAGATTCAGATTAGATATTAGGAAAAAATTTTTTACAATGAGTGTGGTAGAACTCTGGAAAAGGTTGCCCAGAGAGGTGGTGGATGCCCCATCCCTGGAAACATTTAAGGCCAGGTTGGATGGAGCTCTGAGCAACCTGATCTGGTTGGAGATGTCCCTGCTCCTTGCAGGGGGTTGGAGTAGATGACCTTTAAAGGTCCATTCCAACCCAAACTATTCTATGATTTCCAAACCCTGTGATAAAGCAGGTGAAAAACCCCAACGGTCCCACTCTATATTTTGACCATTAGAGACTGACAACACTTGAAGGCAAAAGTAACATTCCCAGTGATTCATCAGATCTATAGGAAGGTAGGGCGTAAAAAGATCTTTGATAAGATAAAAACCTGCAGGAATAATCCTCCAAAAGTAATCAAATGAGCACATCTCTCCAGAACACTCTCTTATAAATATTTTAGCAGAACAGGAAGAGTTGGTGACCTTTGATGCCTTTTCTTGGAACTAATAAACTGTTGAAAGACTTTTTTTTTTTTCCCTTTTACCAGGAATTAGGTTTCCAACTTGCAGTGACTCAGTCTTTCCAACAGTCTTTCCTTACTGTCTGGATTGTCTCTTTGCATTGGATTTAAGACCTGATGATGTGGGGGGAAAAAAAGCAACCACCCCCCCACACCGCCCCCCCAGAAAAAAAAAAAAAAAAGAGGTTGTAGTTGTGATAGAAGTATTTGTTTTAGTTCCATTTGCAGGCTTTGCATAGAAGGAACCAAACTAGAGTCAAATGCTTTGCATTAGTTTTCCACAGCATAAGTGGAAGATAAATATAGCCCTCAGTATTTTCATCTGTGCTTGTGTGCTTGTTAACGTGCCTTTGTCTGAAAGGCAGAGGAAACGTGAGACTCACAGAAGATCCATTTTGCTATTGATCACACATTTTTTAATCTTCTCTTTTTCAAGAGTTCATAAAAGGTTAGTGCTTTTTTTCCCAGTCAACTTCAAAGTTATCTGTAGAAAAGGTTGATTTTTTTTCCTACGTGGGATTTACAGGGAGAAGTTGGGATTTCTTTAATTAAAATACTAAGGGAAGGAGACAGAACTAAATTTCTTGAGTTTTACCTTTCATAAACACCAGTTTATTACATACTTCAAAATGACCACTCTTTGGTGTGTATTTCAACATTTAACTTTTCTATCTAACTGCCTTGTGCAGTCATGTCTGTGATCCCTAAACTGCACCGGTTTGCCTTTGCACGTACCCTTTTGTATAAATGAAAGCACTCAACATTATAAAACTAAGCAGTGAAAGAGCGAGGTCCAAAGCCCAAAGAACTTAAATTATTGAAGCGAATTGGTGAAGTGACCAGTGGAGCAGCGTATAAAGATGAGAAGCTGGATCTGCAGTATGTAAATATTCCAGAGGAGGTTGAAAATTCTCTTCAGCAGCCTGAAGTTAACTGATGTAGTAGAAACACATGATTTTACATCAGTGTTTCCTATTGGGAGACCTTTCTGAGCACCTGCTTCTCACGTGTTGGATAGTCGGCCTAGATATCCAGCTCTCTCCAGGGACCGACTGTATCCAGTTCCCACAGTTTGACATTGCAACTGTGATTCTTAGGGATCTACAGATTTGGCTGCAACACCTACTGTGTAGTTATTATTCATGCATACTTCCTGATTTTGCTCCAAAGATTACTTACCTGACCAGGCAAGTGGTGGCTGCAAAAGAGTTATGACAGCTCAGATCATGAAAAAAGATTTTAAGGATAGCACCTTTGCCACCCTTAAAATGGCTTTAGATTATTTTTAATGCACTTACTTGAATTTTATTTATTTTCAAACTCTTGTATGACTACTCAGACAGGAAGGGTTGTACAGTACATAACAGCATCCAACTCCTAGTTCTCCAGTGCACACATACTCTGTAAGGCCCAGCCCCAAAGATTTACTGAGACTGGCTATATTACGCACTGTAACATCCTTGGGCATGTGTCCTGGTTCTACTACAACAGCATGTTATATGGGCACAGAACAAAATATCAGTTCCATGACACTCCAGTGTGTATTTTCTTAAGAGAAACAGGTCTTATGCAAAAATAAGAAGTTTCTGCAGTTTAGAAACTTTCCTACTATCCCACTTACATCTGTGACCATCTCAGTTTTAGCCAGCATTGTAAGAAACTCACAAGTTTTTCTTTTAAGTTTTTATGATTCTGAACCAGCTTCAATTCCCCTCTACTTCTTGCCTTCCTCCCCCCTGCCAGCCACCAAACAAATGCTCTCTTCCCATGACAGCTTGATATTGAGGGCATTTGTTGAAAATATCTCAAAAGCCTCTCTGTAGTCCATGGAACTTTAGCACGTGTTTAACTGCTGTACTAAATTGCATTGTATGGATCTGATCCAAAGCCTATTGATGTGAAAGGAAGAAAAGCTCCCATTGACTTCAGTTAGATTTCGATCAGACTTTTTTTTTTTTTAACGGAAAATGATTATGCACTAATACTTTTAAACGCTTATGATGAAAAGTGTCAGCAAATAAAAACTTATGAATAGACTCCCACAAAACAAAAGTGTCAGCAGCTGAAATACGAGGGCAGATGGGCTTTCAAGATCTGTCACTCCATCAGCATTGTACAGTTTAAAGGCACCACATGTACTCAGTCTTCTGAGAGGATGTGTGGACAAGAAACCATTCCGATTCATTATTTTTATAGTGAGAGAGATTTGATCTTGGAGCCAGACAATGACTAGGACCTTTTACACAATGTTTTGTGTTCATCATTTATTGCATTGATGTAATCCTTGTAAACTTTCTGAAAGAAGATTTTATGCCTTTTATGTATCATGTATTTCTGTATAAAACCAGGAAAATTCCTAGTTAAGATTCCACCAGATTTTAACAAGAAAAACAACATATATGCTAGTAATGCTTATTTCTCATGTATGGGTTTTCTTAAAAATAAATAAATAAATAAATTGCAAAGAATTTTCAGATAGAGGTCCTCATTTTCCAAATCAGGAAGAGATAATGTTGATCAGAAGAAGAATTGGGGATACAAGAACTTCATACCCTAAGCTCCTGAGAACATTGCTTCTTTATTGTATGTAGCACACTAAGGCCTGGCTTTTTCTCATCTGATTTTAAATATAATTGCAATGCCTGATTTAGGAGTGTAGTTAGTTAAGGTTCTTCCTGTGGGCAGCTCACTGAACCATGAGCATCCCTCCTGAAGTGGTTATCTTTGTCCATCAACCATAAGCAATTGGATTGCACCCTTGGGGCCATAGCTAAGTGCTGAAAAATACACAGGCTGAATATGGAGCTAAGTATTCGCAAAAATACTTTAAGGATAAGAATGTCTACAAGAAAAAAAGGATCACCTCCACTATTAATCACAAAGCAAACACCAAGGGTTTTGGTAAGGATAGAACCCATAGGCTGGGAAGCCTATTTCATTAATGGAAACCATCTTCATAACTGTGGGTCTAGGGACCAAGTTAGTGAGAAAATTTTCTGAACATTGTTAGAAATTTTGTTTTCCAGCTGCTCAGATAAAAATTTTTACTTGACTTGTATTTTCATAGAAGGAAACATTTTCATACACCTAAGCTTTGTACTACCTGTTATTTAACAAAAAATCTAGACTTGTGGAGAGTTTATTACCTACTCTGGTTATTATATTAACTTTGACCTCTTTTACATTTATTTGTTTTCTTTTGGATGATTGCTGTTTAGAAAAAATATAGAACAATTCTGATAAATTGTAGGAAGTTAAAGATGGTACAGGATAGTCTTATTTTAATACAGCAAAAATATTAAAGAAAGTAGTTGCATCTTAATGATATGTGAATTTACTCAATGCCTACGCAATATGTAATTAAAAAGACAGTATTAGAAGTGTGTGTGCAACAGTCCCTGAAAGATTTTGTTAAAGTAGTGTGCTGACATTTATAGCTACAATTATTGCAGATAAAGTTGAAAGAAATGAATAATGGTTGAAAATAATATTTACATCTTTTAAGTAATTTTATATAGCTAAAAAGTGGAAAACCATGTTCAGGTTTCTATAGAATTATTTGATATTCATTTGCATTATAGCACTAGAGGCTGTATGAACTAGTACAATATCCTCATCAGCTTATCTTTTTAATTCTAATTCTTTTTTTCTAATTTATTTCATTCATTTTTTTTTTCTTAATGCCTGTGCCATGTTATTTATTCTATCATTCTTTAAACTAATCAAAGGAACTGTTTGTGACTAAACACAAGTATATATGGATTCCTTCTCCTTTATAAGACAAGCTAAGTTTTTATATTCACTGCAATATAAAATGTTAGTTTTCACTATGTATTATAAACGACTCTTTGGAACATAACATAATCTTGAACTCCCTTTAGCAGTTTCCAACATCCACATCAATCTTGTATCATAAAAAACACGACGGAATCAATATTGTGATGATAAACAGTAAAAAATTGCTTTTGTCTGGATTTGGTAGAAATCACAAGTGGTCTGATTCAACTTGGGAACACTGGAATCAGCTTCTTAAAATGAACAGACTGTTCAAAAATAAAACTAAGCTTCTGTTAGGTAGAAGTGGGTTTATTTAATTCTTTGTTACTAGACTAAGCTTTTTATTCTCTTGCCCTTACACAGTCTTCCCTATTGAACCAAGAAAACTTTTCCGGCTAATTGGATTCATTTGGGATTGTGACTGATACATTATACCTACTCTCCCAGCATGACATAAAATATCCTAGCAGTATTCTATGTGGAGATCCTCTGTATGGGCTTTGCAACATCTTCTGACAAACATTGACATTCACTATAGCCAAGACGCAAGTAAGTGGCTTTCATCTCTGAAACTGATAAACAGAAATATATTTGAAATATGAGATATGACTCTTCCACTGCTCTGCTGGAAAATTGTTACTAACCAAAATTACCTATTAGTTGTACAGAAAAGACAAAATTAATAGTAATTCCAGGAGTTACATATGGAAGATGTTCAAGAATGCTTAATGATAGACCAATGCAATGCTGTGAACAACCATGCTTGCTGTCCATGATTTATGATTTATGACTTGCAAAATGCTGGATCACATGCTGAGTGAAAGCTCCTAATACTTTCTAGGGTGCCTTAGGCAGCCAACAAGGGTGATCTTGTGGATAATTTCCTATCAGACATCAGGAGAGTGGTGGCAATGACGATTGATTATGCAGAACAGACTAAAGGCAGAGTTATCTTTTGTGCTTAGATATTTACCTTTTGCTGTTTAAAACTCCTCCAAAAGAAAAATCCTTTCTTTCCTGTCATAGAACCAATAAAAATCTTTGGCTGTGAAAGTGAAAATGCAGCATCCACAGCTCAACATAAGGAAAGCTAGAGACGGGAAATTACATTGCTGAGCAGAGCTCCCTGTGCTAGTGTCTCCAGATTGGGCTCTCTGAAGATTCTGGAAGTGGTTCTGATCCCCAGTTCTGTGCTGAGCTGTCAGAACAAAGACAATACGCAGAAACAAGGCTGTTCTAATGCTACAGTCACTTGCATCTGCAGAGAAACCTGGGCTTTTTGAATGCTGTGTTGTCCATGCACTCCGAAGTGTCAGTCAGTGGTGTAGATCTAGGCAGACTACACACTGGGTGACAGCACAAGCCTCATTTTTTGAGAAAAACAAATCCACAGAGCAAACACAGAGGATAGAATTAATCTCTTTTACTTCTAGCTTTCAAAAAGTGATCTGTCTAGTGTAAACTAGTCTCCTAATTGCCTTCTAAAGTTAATGGAGAGAGAAAACATATTGACATTTCCTATGTGACTCAGGATACATTATGCAATATGAGCTCATTGAAAATGCTCGTTCAGGTATTTTCTGTTCAAACGACATTAGGTTATCTCCATTCAGAGACGATATGTAGCAAACCCTTCTGTTTATTCTCTGAATGATTTACAATACATGATTCGTGCTGCTTCGGTTTTCCTTCTAAGTTATTTAAGGTGAATTAATTTCCCCTAATTTAGATCTCTCATACCTAGAGCTGAACTAGATGTCCAGACCTTATTTGCTATTCACACAAAATCCCACACTTTTGCAGCATGTTTATATGACTTATTACAGAACATAGAATCATATTAGGATGAAAATAAACTACCCCCTAAAACTAGCAGTTTCTCCTTGCTTGTTAGAAAGGAGCATAGATGTATAGCTCAGATGGGTGTAAGTGGCTAAAGTTAGATGATATTAATCCTTGCCTTTAAGTTTGCCCTTTGCAATGGTCTAGCCATTGTACTTCATGAACTGCTAAGTTGGCTCATAACTTGTGTGAGCAGCAGTAGAAAAGAAGGGAAAATGAAAACATCACTGAAGTCACTAAAGGGTGGCAGAAGGAAATTATATTACTTGCTTTTTAATAATGAGTGGCATTGCTTGCTGACTCTTACCAGCTCTTTTTTAGGAATCAGTACAGCATCTTTTTTTTTTTTTTCTTTTCTTCTTTCATATCACAGTTAACCTATGTGCAAACAAGGAATAATCTAAAACTCTAGAGACCGTGTGGTTATTTTATTACTTGCATAGTCATGACAGTTTGTGCTCTGGGACTCGGGTATTAGCAAGGTTAAGACAGTCTTTTTTTTACAAGAGTGAATGTGGATGCCAGCAGCATGGAATCTCAGAAGATTCAAAAGAAGTCTGCAATGACGGCAAAATGAAGGCACCTTGGACTAATATATTCCAGACAAGCAGCATTGCTTAGAGACCCGAGAAAACGATTCCTTTATTGTGCTGATCTTAGATAGACTGGTGGATCTCCAAATCTGGAACAGATATAGAAGCCTTGTTTAAAATGTGAACAGGAGGTATTTAAACTAGAATTTTGAGTTAAGCTTCCTGTGAAATATAAATAGACTCGTAGAAAATCCCTCTAGAGGTAGAAAAAAAATAATTTCCTGTTCCCAAAAAGGTGCTTAAATTAGATGAGATTAGGTTATTAAACCTATAGTGCCTATTAATTTAGGTTATTAAACATCAAGCCCAACTTTTATACGGATATAGTTGACAGTATTAAGTAACACCCATGATTGTGATAAAGATATATGAAAAGCTTTTATCAGTGATTCACAGAGACTACTGTTGCTAAGTAGACACAACACAAAGCGAGATAGTGTTCTGACATTAGGCTAGATGCTTTCAAAGTCCTACACACAACAAAGGCTTAAGTTTACATGCTAGGAGCCACCATGAAACCAAGTGTCCCTGACACCTGACAGTATTTTATCAGGCAAAGAAATATGTGGTCCCTGCCCAGAAGGACCTGTAGATTGAGTGGATCCTAGAGGAATCTCCCAGTAGGGTTTAGCTGCCTCAGAGAGAGCTACACGCCATCATTGGTCTTACCATGATTTTTTGTGGGATCAGGGCCACAGTACTGAAGAAGAAAGAGTGATGAGATAATGGTGAGGTGAAAAAGAATGTTGCCTGTGGAGATGTACACCTCCTCCAACAGGGCATGCACACATCTCCATGCTCAGTAATCTTCTAAAAAAAAGCAAGCTCAGCCATGTTTTATGGAAGCTGCTGAGGTGACATCAATTTACTTTTGGGTGTAAAAGAAAATATTAATTCCATGAGGTACATATGCTATAACAGCTAATGAAATAGTTCTTGCAAACATAGATGGTCAGTAAAGAAAGAGCTTGTAAAAAAAATCCTTTCAAAGCCAAAGAGCATGAAAAATAAAGACTCATGACAAAAGGAGAAAAAAAATTAAAAAGTTTATCTCTAAGTGAAATACATGCAGGCACTACTGCAAAGGAATTTAATTGTGTGTATAATGACTAGCTACACGTGCACAAAAGTAGCTGTCACACACTATATAGTATGCATAAGAGCTCCAACAAGTTGCACAGTATGAGGAATACTTGCTTCTGGATCAGCGCACAGTCATTTAGTAGTTCTATCAAGCTGACAGCGAGCGTACCGGGCCTGATACACATGACTGCCCAAGAAGAGTGTCTCTGGATGTCAGCCTTGTGTACGTCAATGAAACAAGAGTAGAGCAGAATCAAAACAAGTTAACAAACCAGCAGCGGGCTTGTTTCGGCTGCAATAACAGAACCATAGGCTAACTGAGGCTTTCTTTTTAAAACTTGTAAGGCTATGTCAGTGACCTCAGAATCACTGACCCACAGAGGCTGGATACAGTGAGCATGAAAGGATTTTTTCCCCCTCTTTATTTTTTTTTCTTTTTGAATTTCTAGGTATCTAGCACTCCATTCTGAAGTGACTGAAAGGCTGGCTATTGTTCTCCCTCAACCCTCCCCAGAAATCCCTCTTTGTTTGCTTATGTTGGTTAAATGCCATTCAAGATCTGCTCTAACGAGCATGGTGAGGTACTCACTTCTGATCATTGTAATGGTCTTTTTGAAAGCTTTGATTCATTTTATGGCTTGAATGTTCTGTATCTATCAAAAGATCAATTGTCTGCAATATTCTATTGTTTAATATGTTTCGTATACTATCTCTGTAACCAGAAATTTTCCATGACGGATTGGAGAGTTAGTGTTTAGTTTAGATTGATTAGCAGATTAATTCTTTCAGGAAAGGAATATGAACAGGTCACTTCAGGGAACACGGGCTATGAGTTTATTGGTTGGTGGCTACCACTATGCACAACATAAGAGGTGGTAACTTAAACTGGTCAGGTGGATGGCTATTCGGCTGGAAGGAACTTCCCTTGAGAAACGGGTAGCTGGGAATTTAATTCTTCCCATATCATTTTCTAAACAAATAATTTCATTTTGAGGGTTGACAGCTGTAATTATGCCTGGAGTAAAGGTACCTGAACCAGCACTGAATAAATGGTTTAATATCGAGTTCAGCATGGGCTAACTGCTCAGAGCTCTGAACTTTGTGGGCATCGCAGCCAGCCTACAATAGGTTCTGCAACAGCAGAACTGCTGCGAGCATCAGGTTAGCCACTTTAAAGCTACATCAAGGATTGAATTGCAGGTGCCACAGTGACCTCTAATTTGACTGTTTTTCTCTCCTAAGAATGTGCTTTCCCTCTACTCACTGCCAAAATGCTCACAGGCCTCCCAGAAGCTCTTTGCAAAAGTCAGAATTTTTCAAATCAAGCCCTGTTATTGAAAATTAATTACTGAAATGCTTGTAAGCTCAGAGTGGAAAGTTCCCAAAACCTGAAGTTCTAACAGTAGAGACATTGGTGCATCCTCCTCTATATCCAGCTTCAGAGTATTTTAGAGGGGCCAAACTAATTAAACAAGAATGTGTTATGCATGTATAGTTTTAATGTTGAAAGCACACAGGAAATGCACAGGGCACCTTGCTCACATGGGAAACACTTTGTTTTAAAGGTCTATTAAAGAGTTTAAGATAAAAAGGATTCTTACAACTTCAGACTGATAGACACAATCACAAATACATCTCCACATCTGCTCCATTTTCAACTAAATTAAGGAATGTTTTCCCCCCAATGAGTTTAATTAACTTTAAGAACAAGCTAAATTAGTTTAAAAGGCAATTAAAATGCAAGCGTATAAATTGTAATTAAAACTGCATGCTGTTTATAGATATTTTTTCTAAATATTTAAAGAAGATATTTTCCAAATGAAAAAACAGTTCTACAGTCAGTGAATATTTCAGTTCAGAAAAAATATGAAAATCTTTTCTTACATATGTAGAATTATTGAAAAAAAATGTATTTGTTAGAAATGAATATTGCAGAATATTATATCAATATCCCACTGGAAAATAATGATAATTTGCTTCACAGATATGGTTTTGTCTTATGGTGAAATGAGATTGGTTCTGCTATTTTATTGGTTGGGATATTATCAGATTTATTGGGAGCTATTGTGTATGTCTAGCTCAGATTTGCCTAAACTTTATTTCTTACTGCATGTGATGTGGTCAGCTTTTTGCACTGGGCACTCCTCTTTTTCTTTATCTTCTTTCCCTCCATCCATGTTAATTATCTGGAGTGTATGCCTTCATTGGTAGTGTCCTCAAAACTGTACCGCTAACAAACAACTTTTAAGAGGTACTTTTTCTCTCTTCCATTCCCTTTTAGCACACAGGTGGTGTGAATGGAGCACAGATTCTCCCTGATCTCCAAAATGGGCATCACCATTCCCTTCCTAGCTCTACACCTCACATACTCAAGTCACACACCCTGTGATCACAGGAAAATAGCTTCACTTCCTTGTGCCCATCTTGTCTTCTGCCCAAAGCCTTTTTAGTGAGTTGGCAATTGCTTCTCACTACTGTTTGGAGCGTTCCTAGGAAATCAAGGTCTTGTTTCGGTGGGTGACACCAGGTACAACCACCAGAAATTACTGTGATTTACAGTGATAAAAATACTGTGAGGGTGAGTATATCTGACAGAACATAAATAATTGCATGAATATCCGTGGTAAAAATATGACTCTCCAGGGATCTATAAACATTTTTCTCAGATACCACGTAACTTGAGGGGTTGTCTTTGAGTGAATAATGGTGATCACATACTGTTGCAAATTAAAACACTATGTTATTTGTTCCCTTACAGCTAAATTTTGATCCTATCCAAGTCAAAAGGAAAATTCCTATTGAATGTATTGCAGATAGGATTCAAAAGTTGCAAAAAAGGGCTCACAAGTGTTGATCTTCAGCTATAGCTCAAAGAAATGAACATGTCTAATAAAGACGATATAAGAATAGTAGGTTAGAAATCCAGTTTTGAATTCGAAGAATTAGTGTGAATAACTGAGGTCTGGTTTTGGTTTTGATTTCTATTTCATGTTTTGAAATAGAAACTGTGGTTAAGCAGTCTCATCTAAACCTAGAGAAACTACTGAAATAGATTTCTGACTACAATAAGCTATATTCAGCTGAAGCCATTTCGATGTCAGAATATGATTTTTATTGAAAATCAGAAATTCAATTTGTGAAAGTACACTTAAAATATCTATCACAGTTCCCAATTTTTTACAGCTTTGAGTGACTAAAGTTCTTGAAAGTGTAGGAGTTCTACAAGATTTAAGACAGCTTAAAAATCTGTCATTTGTTAGCTTTCAAAAAGAAAGATACACGAATATAAAGAATAAGATAACAGCACAAAAGGGTTTTGTAACTGCCAATGAAACAAAACTGCATATTTCATCAGAGATATAAATGTTACAGTTTTAAATAAAAGTGGATAGAAAATGAATGACTTGTTCTTTCTCTCTTCAAATTGGTGGGTTTGAAGGGTTTAGCCTCATTTTTAACTCAGGAGAAGATTTCTTGTTTGTCTTATATGATCAAAAAAGAGAAAAGCATTCAGGTGGAAAGATGTCTACTGTGTATAATATGAATAGTTGGATTTTTCAGCACAACCCTTGTTCATAGCAGGGATACTTCATAAGAAGCTTATGAATTTCTATTTTAATCCAACAACCAATTTCCATTTGCAACTGTTTGCGAAATAACATAAGAATTCCACTGGCGAGCTGATTCAAAGAAATACTAAATATGCCAAACTAATTGTGCCTGGGCTCTAATTTAAGTCACACCTGCGGTTTGTGGAACTCTTCGCTGGGACGAATGTTGAATCTGGTCCATCTTTAAATAAAACCGATCACTCAAGGCACACACACAGACCACCAGGAAGGAAAAGTCCTAATTGCATTAGCTTGTTGACAAGTAACGGAACACATAAAGAGAATCAAGCATGTCTCAGCTGTCATGCCCTAGGGAAAACTCAATGTAGATTCAAGATGTAATAAAGCAATGCCAATGGTGTTATTTATGCCATGACAAAAGAGGAACGAGGTCTTGTGCTTTAGGGAAACATACTGTTTACTATAGGGAAAGAATGATATTCCTTGCTTAATATCCTAATTTTTTGTTTAATGCATATTTGGACAGAAATATTATTGATAAGGTAATTGTCATTTTGTGAAGCATCAGATATTGGGTATTGTCCAGAACTGTTAAACTAACAGATTGAATCTCTTGTAACATTTTTTTTCCTGTATCTTACAGTATTAATTACTGTAATTAAATTAACAATAACATATTGCTTTTGTATATCGTTAATTCTCAGATTTGGAGAAAGCATTTGGAATGTCTTCTAAGCTTCATATGAGGAAGTCTGCTATCACTGAAATCCTGCTTTCCTGTGTGATATACTGAAATAGCTATTTTTTGCATTAAAATCAAGTTGTGAAATCTAGGGAATAAATTACAAAAGGAAAAACATTGTGAAGAATTTTTCAGAAAAATAAATTAATTTTTTATCTGTGATTAAATGCAAAAGCTGGCATGTTTTTTACAGATTCAGCTTTATTTTCTATCTTCTGCCTATTAATTTTATGGATCCTGGTATATCTGTCTTAACTTAATCCATTTATTGAGGATCTGACTGGAAAGTAAGGATGAAGTGATGATTCTATATTTCCATGAGGGTGAAAGTGTCAAATGTTCCAAAGTTGTCACCTCTAGTTGCTGGAATCTCTTTGCTTAGGGATTGGATTTATTTTTTATTAGGGACCTTTTTTACAATGAACCTGTAATCTTGAAAATAAAAATGTGCCCTTGACCTTCATCTGACAAAGGGAAAGTTTTGACAAAGACCTCAGAAAAGTGACATGAGAACACCTCTATAATAGTAAGCATGTATCCATTCATAATTGAGAGAAAACTTTCATTTATTCAGAGCCTTATTTAGAATCTCATTATCTTCTTCTAGCCTTTGATAATAGGGTCATGGGTTTCTAGAATACACTTTGAGTTTTAAAGTAAAATGCAAATTAACAATGTGCTTTTTCTTGCCATTTATGTGAACTTTATTCCTACAAGCACATCATAGCTTCCTAATGACTACTTCTCAATGTCCATGAAAGTTTTCGTCCTCTACAAGTATAAAGAGTTGAACCAAAAGGCCTAAATGACAGTCATTTAGTGGAAACAATCCCACTGATTCCTGCAAACGGGAGTGTGATCTTAAATCATCACATTTACATACAGAATTTGCAGTGTACATATTGGAAAGAGACTCCTGGCAATAGAAGACAAATTAGCTCACTATTGTGATGTTTTTTGTTGAATTAAAACCTTAGAGTGCCAATTATGTGTAAGAAGTGCTTCTTCCCTTGCAAACCTTTAATTTATCAAGTTAAATGGTTTTTCAAAAATGAAAATAAATTTGTTTTTCATTGAGAAGCTTTGAACTCAGTGAGACCTAAAGAAGAGCTTATGTGTCCAGAAACTTGTCTATTTTTTTTCCAGCTGTGTTAGTCAGGGTGATAAGAAATATTATCTCTCAAAGAAATATTATCTCTCAAGACTTATTTGAAACACAACCAGAATGTCATATAGCAGGAAACTAGGAATCTCCATCTCTTTAGTTCTTTGAAGAGTAGATTACTTGCACACTTCTTGCACAGAGGGAAAGGTGTTGTTTTTTTTTTTAATAGTAAACAGCTCACTGATCTAGCATGTCAGGATCCAATAGCTGGCAGATTCAGATTAGAAATAAGACATCCCTTTTTAACAGTTAGGAGAAATTACATCAGCTTCCAAAGTGAGATAGCTATTTAAGATTGATAAGAGAGATGAATCACACTCTGGAGATGTCTCTCTCCTTTGGCTGGTGAGAAACCCCAGATAACTAGGGTAGATATCTAACTTTTAAATAGGTAAAGCTAGGTGGGATAAATCTGAATTTATTACATTGAGATAATATTCTCAATGTTACACCATTTCCTTATGGTGTAACAGGCAGAGCAAACGGTGGATTTTAACTGTAGTACTTTGGAAAATTTCTCTGGAATATTTCAATGCTTTTAATAACTGAGACAAGTTTAGGAAGAATTAAATGCCCAAAAGTATTTAACTGCATCTGTTCAATGAAATGCATTCAGTTAGAAAGGGGGATTACAGTCCTTATGATTTTTAAACCACTCTTCAGTTTACCTCTAGAACAGGGCAGATCAGATTTGCTATATCAAATCATCTGAATGGTATTTGCATGACTGATTTCTAAGAGTGTAAAATTGACAGCAAAAGGAGCATCACTTGTGCATTTAGTACAGATTTGCTAATGATAATGGTGGTCACATGACTTTCAAAATATATACCATAGAGAGATTGTTCATGCCTAAGAAATATATCTTAGCATATTGATTTTTTTTTTCTTCAATGTATTTTTTTTTCTGGGTATGAAGATGGAGAAATGTCACTGAGGCTAAGCAAATATATGGATATTAACAATTGTATGAGCCTCAGGATGAGTTCTCACAGTGTTTGGATGACTTCTGGGAAGTAATTTGGACTGAGACTGAAGAAGTTTCTGGTTTGGTTCCTAAAACAGCAGCAAAGTGTATATACCTCCATGTGGTCTGTTGTTGTTCTCTACATAGCTTACCCAAACCACTCACATATGTACAGAAGTATTTTAACTTCAGTCTTGTGCTAATGTCTTTCACATGAGATAGTCATTGCTTATAACACAGAAATTATTTCACTATCAAAGCTCACAATTCACTCCTCCTCTCCTAGAAGAGCTTTCTTAACAATCATGTTAAAAAATCAGGCTCCTCACTGTGTGTTGGCTTCAAGACTGTTGCTTCTTCAGTCAGCTTTATCCCAAGTTCATAGCTTAGTGGTTGGAAAAGTGTCTTAGGGAATGGAAAGTGTGTGTATGAGATTTTCTGAGTTTAGGAGAATTGAAACTCCCAATTTTGGCAGGTGACAAGCTCGGACTGCACATACTTAAAGCCACTGAGAAAAATCTCTCCCCTTCTATAATGCAAAGTGCCTAAACTCTAAAAAGGAATGGGAAGTCAGGTACACGTGCTATTAAGTGATTGCAAGCAGCCTTGTCTCTAGGCTTGCCTGGCACCTTATAGACAGTAAATTTTCTGTATTTTTTGTATCAGGATGCCATGAGTGAGGACACAAACTAAAATTTTATTCCCACATAAACATGACTAAATATGAAACATAACTATGGGGTTTTTCAATGTATTTTTTTTTTACTACACAGCTTTTGATATTCTTTGGCATCTGAAATCACCTTTTGTGTTTGGTTTCCTGATAATACAAGATGCAAACCCTACACAGACTCTGAGCCTTCCCTTGTCTCAATTCTGCACTCATGGAATAAAAAGGTTAATCCGGTCATTTTGGGCTAGAGACTCTTCTAATAGATAATGTATAGATAATTAGATAATGTATCCCTTAAGATGATTCTAGTTGCAGTTCTACAATGTAATTATAGAAAAGATTGTTTTAAAATTATTAGCAATTTGGATTATCTGAACAAAGACATCTGAAGACAGCCTGCTTTTCAGAGAATAGAACTTCACAACCATCTAAAAAATTGGGAGACATAAAGTCAACAGTTTATCATTTATATTTAGACTTGCAATACTAAGAAAAAATATTATTTATGAGAAATAATGTATGCTAAATTAAGTACCCAAAGCCTACTAAGATACTGAAAGTACTTTATCTTTCAGCCACTTAATTCATGCAGCCAAAGCCACGGCAGATGGGTGATGCATGATATGGAACAATTTATTTCTGCATGATTTTATGAACAATCCTTACGTTTACATAGAAGGTCTGATTATTAAAGCTTTGTTGGGTGTGGAAGGCTCCTTCTAGTAGAATCCTACCACCTCAGTGGTGAGGACCTGAGATGGATAGGGAGATGCTTCCATACAGTGAAGTGACAGTCACCTGCGGACGTTGCAAGTCTCTTCCTCTTGCACTAACTCTCAGGGCAGGAATGGATGTAGCTTCCCTACACTGTAAAAGCTCTTTGAAGCATCCTCTGTGCATGTGAAGTACTCATAGAGAATAAAACAGTACCCCCACAGAGTATTACATGGAAAAATTGCTTTTTCTTTTCCTAAAGATGAAAATATTTTATGAAAATATATTAAAAGAGGCTTTAAATGGACTGAACAAGGCACAAATCACAGAGAACATCAAGATATAATTACACACTTATAGAGAAGTCTACCATGAAAAAGAGAGGTTTTGTTGAGTTTTTTTTCCCCCTGAAAAATGAAAATGACAAGCTCAAATTATGAAGTATACTGTGCACAATCAAGTGTGAGGAAATATCAGCTCACGAATCATTAACAGTCCCAGTTTCATGGACAGAGCATTATCAGCTCTGTGAGTCTGAACAAAACAATTGTCAGCTGCCACCTTTTCTCAACCAGACAATTAAAAATTTCCCATCATGTAAAGTGAAAAAGTGAGATCAAACCCAAAAATCCTCTTGCCTAGCAGACTCAAAAAGAGCCTTCAGGCTGCCGAAGTACAATCTCTTCCAGGAAACGTGTGGTATGGTAGACATTAATATTCAGGTGAGGGTCTGGGTAGAGATCTGAGCATGTCTGTGAGGACATTTGGATGCTCTATGTGTGCTTGAGCAAGGTTATGCTGGGCAAATCCTGCCTTGCTGGTGAGGTGAGGGTGAAAGGACTGGAGTGGAGGCAACATCTGCTTTGGATTCATGCCAGCTTGGAGAACATGGAAGGAGAGGGATTAGGAGGCAGATGGGTCTCGTTTTACTGTCATTTAAAAAAGAGAATAAGCGTGCTTGTTGGGAAAATGTGCATTGGGATCTTTGCTACCTGTGCAACTCAGCATAAAAGATGAGCGTGCCCTCTAGCTGGCAAACACACTCTTCTGGGGATGTGTTGTATGAGTAAATACATTTACAGTTGCACTCCTGTTGTATTTTCTTGTGTCGATTGTCTTTCAGCTTTCCTGCTAGGGGAAAAAGGCTTTCTGTGCTGCTTAATCCCCTAAAATATCAAAGCACAGCACCAAACGGGATCTAGTCCTTTACCTTACTGCGTTCAAGTTTATTCATCTGTGAAATTAGTATAATAGCACTGTTCTGCCTCACAGGGATATTGTATATCTGCTTGTTTCCAAAGTGATGCTCCAGGCATGTTTTGAAATGCTTTCTGTTTCCAAAGTGCTTTGTAGGCCTTGGACAAAAAAAAAAAATTAAAAAAAATTAAAAATTGTTAACTCTGAGTGGCAAAGGCAGTAGATTCTTGCACTGAGCTATGATAGGGAAGGATGATGTGGGACAAGGACTGAGTGCTGGACCTGGGGAAGCGTTGGCTGCTGCAGGGCAACACAGTCCCAGCACTGCTACAGTCTCACATATCGTGCAGCAACACGGGCCTTTGCATGGGAGATCAGAGGGCTCTGCAGACTTTCCCTCCTCTTGTGCAAGATCTTTGAAGACCATTATGAAACAAGATCATTAAACTGAATGCTGAATGGAGAAAATAAAAGGTTATTGGCAGCCATCACTGCAAAAGAGTGTGTTAAAAACCAACCAGTCTTCGAGAAACCCTTATATCAACACAAAGAACATTTTTCCAACTTAAAGGATAGGTTGGAAGCCACCTGTCACGTAGTGAGTTGACTGTCTGAATGAGTCAGTCTCCTTTCCTGGTAACTGTTTTATGTTACTAACATCCAATTACACTGGAAGTTATGTAGGGCAGAATGAATGTTTATGCCTATGAAAGTTTACTGCAGTGAGACATTTGTTCTGAAGCTACTGGAAGATGAATAATGATGCTAATAACAATAACATATTTAAATCAGAAAATACATTTGTTCATTGTATTCTTAGATCTCTGATCGTCGCTTCTCAAGAGTTTCTTGCTCCATATTTTTACCTAATACAACCGCATTCCCCAGACAAGCTGCTCTGAAGGCTGTTCACTTAATAAGCAAGTTGCCTGGGTCAGAACTGAGAGAGAAAAAGAGGAAGAGAAAATACCAGACAGCTGAAAAGCCAAGAGAAAGCAGCAGAGAAAAGTGGTTTTGTAACCCATCTTTCCCTTTGGGCTATTCGTGTAAAATTGTTTATTTCAGTTCTGCAAAATTGGGTCTCCCTTTTTTGGAATGACATTTCTGCTGATTTCAAGGTATTTATAGCGTACAGGCACTCTATTTGATTCGCTCTGTATTACTTATTGACACAGTAGTTTTGATCTCCTTGGTATTCACTGTAAGAACAACCTGTGGGTTTAGTTTTGTACATTAGGGGAGCTCAGCATCAATAACCTCAGCCTTTGACAAGTGATGAGTCTGTTCCTTTCTTGGAAGACTAGATCGTTTAAAAAAAAAATTCAGAATATTTTCTAAGTATAATGGAATCACGTAACTAATTCTATTTGTCTTCCATCTAGTTTTAAGTGTTGTTTTACATTTTCAGACTTTTTTTTTTTCCTGGATAACAAGAAGCAGAAGGTGATAGTTTTCTAAATAAAAATTGATCCTTGCCTAACAGGACTCCTGAAGCTAGGTGTGCTGGAGTAATAAAGAAAACTTTGAGCCTCATGAGCATCAATAATATCATATTAAATTCATATTAGCTGAGAGTCTGAAGCAGTATTTCAAAGGAACCTAAAGTTTCTAAGATACTAAGTTCTATTAATGAAAACAATTAGAAATTTATGTATCATTTGTGTTGAGGAGAAAATTAGGGACACAAGCGTTTTCGTAGGATGTGTAGCTGCAGGGCTTTTGAAGATTTTAGCTAACAGGAATATGCTGCCATGTAACCACCTCTGAAAATCTGACCCTGTGTCATTTTTAAAATGGAAGTCTAATGATTTTAACAAATTGTCCTTGCCACCATAGATTCTCCGCTTGATCATAATTTTATATTTAATTCTAATCAGTTCTAAAGACTGTAAGCTAGCCCTCAGATTGGATAGTGAATTCAACCAATTAGTACCTACTGAGTACTCAGCTTTAAATTGGTTAAAATAAGTTTTTGAGTGATTTATGCCCAATTTCTAAGCCTGTTTTCCTCTTCGTACTTTAGAGGGGATTTTTTTTGGTACCCAGCTAAGCAAAGAAAATCTAGAATCTCCAAATTACCTTTTCAGTTTGAGTTTCAGGCCCTTATTTGTTGACTTGTTAAACTAGGGATTAAGATTTAAATACAATTCACAGCAAATACTATATACAGCACATAACTACTCTAACATTGTATACAGATACTAAAATAAAAAAGTAATATGAGTAGTCAGAGCAATTTTAGCTACTCAAATGTCTAATAATTGTCCTTTTGATGCAAGGTCATGTGAATTTCCAGTTCTTCTCTGAAGACTTTATTGACATCATATCTGTCTTCAGTGACTTTTTCCATACTCTGTTTTATCCTCAAAAATCTCAGGGCAACCTCCTTAGACTGTAATCATTTAAAATATTGCTTTTATTTTACCTGGATTAGTGGTAAAGCCATATTTGCTGAACTGAAGTGTATTAAACAGATCTCTGAGAACAATTGTTTTTTCACCTGTAGGATCTGCGTAGTTAAATTTCATTTGCTCTCTGGGAAACCTGTCAAACTCTCTTATTACATCTTTAACATCCTTTCACTCAAATTAAAATATATTCCATTATATCTTCAGTGCAGTAGAAATACTCTGAGACTTGCACAAGTTTTAAATGAAACTTTTTAACAGTAAAATCTGATGCGAAAAGAAATTTGGTTTAAGTAACAGATTTTTTTTTCCATAGTAAAAATAACTACTGGAGATATAAATTATTGATTGTCCAGTAGGGCCATTTTAAAAGTTTTTTTTTTTATTACAGGACATGAGTCCTGGATCTCTGAAAATTCTCTCAAGCTTATATCCCAAATTCCTAAACATCCATGCTGATCAGCAAATGATGAAAACTAAAACTCTGATATTTAAGTGACTTGTCAGAATTCAGGTTCTAAATATATTGTCACAAAATTTAACAATGCACACCTGGACAATGAATCAGGCTTTCTTCTTTTGCTCACTTCTTCCAGCTTTTATAATCTGATGTGTATCTTTCAGAGCTGATGAGAAAAGTTAGGGATCGTCAAAAAAAAAAGAGATTAAAAAAAAAGTTGGAAAAAGCTTTTCTTCTTTATCTCATCTGACTACCAGCAATACTAGCAAAATCAATACAAAATGATAAATATTTCATACACTCCACTCAGGCTTTCTGAAAATGCACTTTTCCTTAATATTTTGGGAATATTTGTTAGCCTCATGATAAATATTAATTTAATCTGAAATACTTTATCTAAGAAAGAGAAAGTTTTCAGATAACTTGCATATTTCGTATGAAAAGAAAATAATAATCTCAAGAAGTATATTTGTTTCAGAGACTGTACTTGTCATTTGGTGTCCAGTGACAGGACCAGAGGCAATGGGCATAAACTGAAACACAGGAGGTTCCCTCTGAGTATGGGGAAACGCTTTTTTACTGTGAAGGTGACTGAGCACTGGAGAAGGTTGACCAGAAAGGCCATGGCATTTCCCATGTTGGAGACACTCAAAAGCCATCTGGACATGGTCCTGGGCAACTGGCTGTAGGTGGCCTTGCTTGAGCATGGGGGTTGGATCAATTGTTCTCCAGAGGTCCCTTCCAACTCCAATCATTCTGTGATTCTGATTTTGTGATTCTTTTGGTACATACCACATAATGTAACATTCGTATTTTATAGCTCCATTCAAGTAGCACAAAGCAAAGCAAAAATATCAAAGTGTGCATTGCTGTTGGACCTAACAAAAGGCTATTTTTGCTTTTTGAAAGCTTTCTCTGTATCCTCAATGGTAATGAGGATAAACAAAAATTTCCTTAAAGGAAGGCTCCATTTTGGGTAATGTTTTATAAGAAAAGAGTGCTCAACTTTCCCAAGAGTTTTTCTGTTACCTGCTGAGAAGCACACAGCTAGTTTACAGCAGAGACAACACAAGGATAGAAAAACCTGCTTTGAAATTCATCATGTGCCTAATGCATGCTTTAATATACTAATTTTGTAATCATTGCTACTATCTAACTTCAGCTTTACTGTGTCCTTCAATGAACTCCTCAGCATTTTACACTGTGGTATTTTGTTTATGACTTCTACTGTAACCTTTGTATCTTCTTCCCTCCCTGCTAGCAACCTCCATGTATTAAACCTGACTGCAAGATAAGGCATTCTTACCACTAAGAGCTGAGGGACAGGCACACTATGGGCTGTAGCCACAGTGATGTTTCCTGAGCTGCCAAAACGCTGAGCATTTATACACCTCCATAGCATTGCCTCTACATGGCGCATCAAGAGAGATGTGCATCTGAGAGCACTCGCAGCACCAGTATGTTGGGTGACAACATACCTAAAGCAGACAGGAGAAATAGCTGAGCAGAGAGTTGTAATGTAAACCTTCAACCTTGCTGATTTCTAGATTTTTGGCAACTAACTGGCCTGCAGGAAGGAATCCATTGGGAATTCAGATTTCATGAGCAGGATTAATCTCACCTAACTCTAGACATGGAAGTGTGAGTTATTGAAGTCTGTTAGTCACTTGAGAATAACAGACTGAGTTTTTCTTTAAATAAAGAAATAAAAGGCAATTCCAGAAGGCAATTTAGACAAGTGCTTGGGATAGCTGGAATGAATCACATGCTGGACGTGCCCATTTCTCTCCATTCATAAAAGGAGGCAGCTGAATGACTGCTCCAAGAGTCTCCATGTGAGCTAGTCACCCTTGACTGCCTTCACAGATAATGGAGAAAAATAGGCACTTTTCAAATGCAATTCATCTAACCAAATGTACACAGATGATTCACACACTGCATGTGTTTTTCCTCAATGGCTATTCAGGAGCTTGGGGAGACTAGCTTGAAGATCTCTCTGCTGTAATGTTTCATTAATTTAATGAATCCCACCAGGATTCTTTCCATGAGTTAGGCTCATAGTTATTTTATATTTTTTTCTTTTCTTCTTTTTCCAATCACATAGGAAGCTTGTGGTGCAGCTAAGCATGATACCGAGGTGTCCTGAATTCTGAAGTTGTGTCTCAACACATCCTGTGTTGTCTTCACTTTCATAGAATCATAGAACAGTTTGCATTGGAAGGGACCTTCAAAGGCCATCTATTCCAACCCCCCTGCAAGGAGCAGGGACATCTCCAACCACATCAGTTTGCTCAGAGCCTCGTCCAACCTGGCCTTGAATGTTTCCAGAGACAGGGCACCAATCACTTCTCTGAGCAAACTGTTCCACTTTGCCTTACTTTTCCTTAAGTCCTACTGCTGCCGTCTCGCAGGATTCACTCCTTTCTACCATGTGACCTTAAGAACCGTGTACTTCTAGAAGCCATACTAACTTCTTCCCCAGTCCTGTCATCATCCGCATCCTGTCCCATCTCCAGTCCTTTCTCATCTCCATTATTCAACCACTCTCTATGTCACGGATTTGCATTCACTTAGATCTTCTGGTCTATCCCACTTTCAGCCTGTTGCTGATTTTTGCAAATTTTAATCTATGTTTCCCTCCTATTATCTCCTTTGCTCTTGCACCAGTTTCCATTAAGTCTCTACCTATATCTTAGACCTTCTAGGCTGAATGTACAGGACTCTAAGTGTAAACTTATTTCTGTACGGCACGCACTTTTCAAAACAGAGGCTTGTATCTTTGACTATACAATGTTCACATTTTGGGTTCTGTTAGGACAGGACAGTAGAACTACTGAAATACATCTCAAAATTTATGATACAAGTAAACCCAAATAAATGACTAAAGCTGAAAATTGATGCATCTCTTTCAGAAATAAAAGATCGTAGTTGGTTTCACCTTAGATAGAAATATAAATGTGTTAAAATAATTGAACTACAGTCATCACACATCTTTCCTCTATCATACACAGAAGAATAATTTGCAGTTTTCTATTTTCACTCATAGGTGGCGATAGAAAATTGATACATTATTTACCATGCTTTTGCTTAAAGATGCTCCACAGAAAATAGAGAAAGCATAATGAACTTCCAGACATTTAAAGTGATGAATTTTTCTTGTTTTATGCACCAAGGCATTTGTAGAAGGTAGTTTAAAACTATGTCTGCACGTCAAACATACCTGTGTCTACCTCTCCAGGCAAATATGTGTAATGAACTCAGCCTTAGGAAGAACTCGTCTCCTTAGCTTGCTTTGTTTCCTTCTTTTTTTCTTTCTCTCTCTCTCCCCCTCTCTTTCTCATCTCCCTTTCTCACTTTTACTTTTGCTTTCCTTTTATTTCTTTATTTTCTTTCTTTCACTCTTTCTTTCTTTTCTTTTACTCTTTATTTCTCTTTTCACTGTGTTTTTCCTCTATTTTGCCTCATTCCTGCATACTTGCCTGCCTGCTTGCCTACTGTCTTCCCTCCTTCCCTCCCTCTCTCTCACTCTGTAGCCATTCCTTCTTTTTTTCCTTCTTCCCAACCTCGTTGCCTTTCTTCTTTCCCTGTAAAAAAAAAAAATCAGCACCTGGTTTAACTATTTTCTCCCTCTTGACTTCCAAATGAAGTGGAACTTAGGGAGCTCTCTGGCTTTACGTGCCTATGTGCGTGCACACAGATGCTGATATCTTTCTAATACTCCATCTCCCACATGTATCAAAAGACGCAAAGGGTAGTTCCCAGAGACAGTCCCAATATGTTCACTTTTCCTAGTCACAGCTGTCAGAATGATGTAATAAAAAATAAGCTGAACTTTATGGCAAATTCCTCAGGGTAAATGTAGCTCACAAATGCCATTACCGTATCTCTTTGTTTTGTTCCTTGAAACATAAATGCCTTCATCTTGAAATACTTTTATATTGACTGCAGCTCAGAAAAGGTAAAAATAATTCCTTAAAACAAAACACCATAACTTTGCCTATTTTACCTAACAAATGGTCATACTGAAAGGCATTCACAGTGCTTAAACTAGAACATTCCACTTACTTAAGCTAGAAATCAGAATACTGTCTTCCTTATGGTCAATGGACTATATGGTGGTTGAACTTGCCCTCTGGAATAGTCAAGTGTCCCACTGGGAAAAATCTATCTGTATCACATCAAGGAAATTAAAGTAATTTTTTTGAAAATACATACATTTATCATTTCAGATTATTAGCATGGACATAGATATACAGATTCATCTCACCTATTTTTTGACATTTAGCTGAGGAATGCATGCTATGGCAATAATTGTCCAAAACTCCTTTTACAGATAATAGATAGAGATTTTAAGAGAGTAAGTCAGACCTGAGTTGGGCTAACTCAAGTTTCCAGATGACTCAGCAATTAGATATCTCCAAATAAAGCATAACTATATACGTTCCACAAGCATGAACTTGTAATAGGTGAAATGTCTTTCAGCCATTTCAACTGTTCCTGTTCCTCCATTAATTTAAATATTCAATCTTCATACTGCTAAACCAGAACAAATCTGACAGACAAGTTACTCTGGAATCATGTTTCCCACAGAAACAATACAGGATTTTTTATATGAAGAGAAACTAATAGACTTAGTCAAAGCACTGAAGAAAATGGTCTTCCTGCTTTTATTTGGCACTGAAGACTCAGTCTTATTTTTGTCCTCAAATGAACAGTAAAACTGTTTTGTGGAAGGTTTTGATTTGGTTTTGTTTCTTTCTTCCTTAAAAAAAAAAAAATATTGTGCTATTCAATTTCCAAAGCATGAATGAGATGACAAAAAAATTTTCCTAGGGTAGACTTTCCTCGTCTGTGTCTCCTCGAAACAAACAATCCCAGGCTCCAGTAAGGGAGTTATCTAAGCCCTTGGTGGCCATCACTTGCCCAATCCAGCTGTTCTTTGGTCCTCAACTAGTTCTCAGACCAATTTTAGGGCATCTTAGTAAGTTTGTGACTGTTTTGATTTGTACTGCAATCACTTTTTTTTGCAAGAGCTTATGGGAAGACTATTTGCATGCATCTTGGTGCAGAGAGTACAGACTCCAAGATAATGCAAAACTCTGCTGGAGAAGCAGACAATACACAAATGCCTACCTACAATAAAATGTGCATAAACTGTGCTCTCACTGGAGCTCATCAGCACAGTCCAGCTGCTTTTTGTTTACAGTAAGGGCCATGTTTTCCCTTACTGGAATAAGTATGGCTAGTCTTTTGCAACAAACATAAGAACTCCCAAGAGCTCTTTCAACAAATATTTAGAAAGTTATGGCATGATAAACAGTAAATCTAGAGCTAAGCAATGAATATGAGGTTGGATTTCAGCTCCCCTCTTAAGTTCAAGGATGTTATTTGGATTTCTGCTTTTGGTGCATCTCTAGAAAAAGCTGTGCTATTCTGGTGACTGAGCTGAGAACATAATTAGCAATATTTTTTGCTCAGCTATCATATTCATCTTTCAAACTTATGAATGTACAGATAATGAAAGTCTTAAGTGAACTCATTATTCACTTATTAATATTAATGTATTTCTTCAGCAAACAACTTTTATCAGTGTTTTGTCAAAATAAGGAATGGTGAATATTAATACAATATAAATGATCTATAATTTGGGCCATGCTACTTACCATCTATGACTAGAAAGAAAAAAAAGACTGAAAAGAGGAGGACAAAGACAGAATGAAATAGTTTAGTATGGAAATTGTGAAATTTTAAGTACAGTTTTCTAATTCCTCCCTCACCTCCAATCGTTTTTTTTCTTTCCCCTTTTCTTTTTCCTATCTTTTCTGCCTTAAAATTAGGATAAATCTAGATAGGAAAATTTTTTTAGAAGTTCACTTTTCTCAAAAGTTTTCTAATTTTTCAAAGTATTTAGGAAAAGTAACATTTTTTAGCAACAAGTAAGAATAAATTATTCTCAAAACAATGTAAATTCTTCACTACAAAATACAATTTGGTAAATAAATTTCAGCTGGTTTTCACTCTCATGGGCTTCAGAGCACTGAAATATCTGAGTAAAACAAATATGTAAGAGATATGAAGATGTACAAATCTGAATTTACGTTAATACATTGCCTAGTATTGGCACAGTCGTTTGGAGAATTTTTTATGTAGTTCTGAAGAAATAACTTCTTTGTGTTAAAATTAGACTTCTGTACATTTCCATCAGAATTACCCTTACCACAACATTTATTAAAGACATAATGTTGAAGAAACAGCACAAAGTTCCCCTTTAAAGGAATGCAGAAGTTTCCATGGAGGTGAGAGAATCGTCTTTGAAGGCTTCTTGTTATTTTGTGACACTATCTTCTCTCACAGAACTTCGATCCTTCTTCTGACATAAAGGAGATGAGACCTTTCCTCTACAGCTGTAGTTACAAAGGTCCAGATCACAACATTGTCATATCTCGAGATTTAATACTGAACATAATGATATTTGCTCTTTTTTTTTTTACATAAGCTTCTGTTTCTCAGTTCTCATTTCAAGGAAACTCTATCTTGACCCTCCAGGGGTCAAGAGGGAGAACTTGGAAAATGTGAGTTCCTGGAGTCTCAACAAGTGAAAAGACAAACTAAAATGCCCCATACAATTTATGTTTAAGCCACATTTTTAATCTTTAGGCAACATCTAACATCAAGGAAAGATTTTCTTCCCTCTACTATAAAATAGGCCCAGACTTACCACTAGGAAATAAGTCCTTTGGGATTTGTCCTAGCTTCATTTAACCTTACAAAATTTTCCCAGATTTCTACTTGGCTTTCAAAAGATTAAATTTGTATGTCCAAAAATATATATGCTTTAAGATATGGACTGTCAAAAAAAAAAAAAGTTAGGGCAGAATCTGTGAAAACAACTCATATAAATGTTTGAATGTTAGGTTAGCTTCCTAGCTGTATGGGAGACTAGATCACCAAATGACACTTTATTTAAATGGCTATTGAGTTTCTAAAGAGTCAGCTCTTAATTAGATGTAGATGCTTTGACATTTCTGTGAACTGAACCCGTAGAAGTTCTATCTGGGATTTCAAAATGCCAGGATTCATTGTTTAATATAATTTGATGGAAGTCAATGGAAAAACTCCAAGACGGCCTTTCAGGCCAGGCGTGGATACCTTTCCCCTGCTCAAAGTGTAGTAGATTTCTCAGGCACCTTGGTTGCACCACACACTCTCACACACTGTAAAGTGACCATGAGGCACATAAAAAGAAATCTCAAGTTGCGTCTGGTCCTGAAGACATATGAAGACACAGATTCCCTGCTTCTGCTTTAGGAATTGGTCAATGATAGACTGAATTTATTAGGAAGCATTAAAGGAAGGACTCTTGAGGTGAAAGGCTGAAATTAGACAGGTATCTTGAGGTGTCCATCTTCTTTTTCTCTTGACAACACATTTATTCAAACACAAAACTCTCCAGGGGGAAGAGTTCACTTTTGCAAATGTGCTGACCTTTCCAAAATGAGTACAAGTCTTCAAATTTTAGACATGACAAAGCACCTGCAATAAGTACTAAAGCTGAAGGAATCTGTGGGTGTTCAGTATTTGTTTTACATCTTCACTTCCATTTAAGTTTCTACAGTGTAAGTGCTATTTGAGGCACCCAGGGGGAGACTTTCAAAAGCACCTTTATTATACATAGGAACACAACACCACCGCAGAAGTCAATAGAACTGTGTTTCTAAATCTCAGGCTGGTTTACATTAAAACTTAAAAAATCTCAAAGCCAAAAGCCAAAACCACCTGTAAGTTTTACTTACAGTTATTCAAAGAAAGATTATTGTTAGACCCAGAAAACGTAGAGAAGAAAAGAAGATGGCTGCTAATAGAATTGTGGGAAAAACACAGATAAAGGGAAGACTTCCACGGCTTCATCAAGAAGCAGCGCACCATTTTGCTAGGGGGCAGAGAGGTGAAGTGAGCTTCAAGTGTGGTGAGCATAAGGAAAACAGAAAATGGAGAGTATCATGAAAAGTATCAAAATGAGAGACCAGGAAATGCAAATGCCAACATTTTTTTCTGAGTTGCACCAGAGATTTCTCCTGATCATGTTCATTGTTGTCTCTGGCCCTGCATGTGTCTAGTTAAAAGCCACTAGTTTAAATGCATCATAGTTGATTTATACCAGATATGGTCAATCACAGCTGCTAAAGCCTTTTTCACAATTTAGCCTACAGCAAAATGTTAGAATTCATGCCCCCAGCATTGCTGCAGTCAGGCGTATCTTGGGTTGCTAGTATGTCAACATGATGAAAGTGTTACAGATTTTACTTTAATACTACAAAGTTACTCTAAAAAGACAATGATTTATCTGGAGGGAGTTGCATTCACGTTGGCAGTAGAGTGATAAAATTAGTAAGAATCAAGAAATATAACTTAGAGAGTAAGCATATTATTTTATTTTAAAAAGGTAAAAATAAAATTCCAAGCTCTGCAGCTTAGTCAAGCTTAATTAAAGTCAATAGAATTTATTTTACTAAGCTAAGGAAAATATAAGAAAGAAGAAATTGTGACAATATTTTGAAAAATAAAGCTTTGTAGCTGGAATTATATGTATGTAGCTGAAAAGCTGCTGTGAGGAATGGAGTTGGGTACGTAACGGTGTGGGAGAGGGGTGTCAAAGACATGCTGGAAAGATATCACTTGAAGCCAATGCATAGTAATGCCAGGAGATAATAGCTGTGACCCAGATTGTTCAAATGAGAAGAGAGTTAGGCATAGACATTCTGTTGAAATTCAATTTCAGTTGAGTCTATCTTCTTTTTGTTAGGGCTCTACTAGTTATTGCTTTTTCTGTTTAACCCTTTTTAGAAAAAACACAATGTTTTAGTTGATCTGAATCAAGATAATATTTTGTTTTTTTCTTTCTTGCTTAAAGTCAAACAAAAGGCTTGCCTCGTATAGAAACACAGTGCTGTCCTTTTAAAATGAAGGCCTGAATCAGAAAAGTGAGAGTAGCCGAGTCCCATCTTTCACTTGCAAGTTTAGGGAATTAGATATTTTTGTTTACTTTTCTTGTTCACTAATCTGAATCAGTCTCCACTTAGGAAAACAGTCCACCAATGCAGTCAAGCATGCTGAAGTCACCTGTTCTCGGTTTTTGGTTACTTTCTTCCACTTGCATGAATTACATTTTCAGTGGAACACAGAAAAAACCCAAACAAAGAGACTTCCATCATGCTGCGGATTGGACTTTTCAGATGAAGTCAAATATTTGTCATATTTCTGATACTAATTCATACTTAACTACTTTATGTAAGCAAAATAATATCGATATTGAAATAGCAGCCCTCTTGGTTAAAGTAAGTGGTCATACCAACAAAGCTAATTAATCTGAGGAGGATTACAGAGTCACAGATTCTTTAGGTTGGGGTTTTCCATCAAGATGAGTTGTGACTGTACTCTACATTGTGCAACTTTCTACGAATACTCTTTCTGAGTTGTTTTAGAGAACAAGAGTGCAGATAATTGGGAAGTAAAAATGAAAGACGAGTCCTAGCCACCCAAGAAAAAATATGATCATCTGAGGAGTAGGGAACAAAAAAAAATGAGCAAGTTCTGACACCCCTAAATGGGCTTTGGCCAAGGTTCTCCACACCACATGCACAACAGATAGACTAAGCTTCATCCAGCAGACATATTTACTCTCTGGATAAGACCATTAGACTATTAACACAGCAACAAGGATGCATTGGTCTGGTATAAGAGGAGTGAAACCAATGCAAAGATTTGTCAATTTTCTCAAGAGTAACTTAGCAACAAAGGAGTTCTCCAAACAGAACAGCCCCAACTCTCTCAGCTTGTCCTGACAGGAGAGGTGCTCCAGCCCTCTGACCGTCTTTGTGGCCCTCCTCTGGACTCTCTCCAACTGGTCCACATCCCTGCCTCTTACAGCGGGGTTAGACTAGGTGACCTTTAAAGGTCCCTTCCAACACTAACTATTCTATGACATGAGGAAAGTGAATGACTCTGCATCAGGAGAAGTTCAGATTGGACATTAGGAAAAGGTTCTTCACTGAGAGCGTGATCAGTCACTGGAACAGCCTCCCTAAGAAAGTGGTTGTGGCACCAAGCCTGTCAGAGTTCAAAAACACCTGGACAACACTTTTAGTCGCATGGTTTAGTTTTAGGTAGTCTTTTGAGAAGCAGGGAGATGAACTCAATGGTCCTTATGAGTCTCTTACAACCTGAGCTATTCTATGATTCCACAATTTTATGATATGCAAGGTAATCTGATTTCAAAGTTCACAGATTATCTGTTGCCGCATGTTGACTGCAGCACTGTGATGCGGGGTACATGAGATCTGAACCCCGTATGTCTAGGAACAGAGAAGTCTTCCTTCTGCACACAGCTCCTTTTGTCAAGGGGAGAAATTGTTATCTTTTCTGAAAACACTGAGTAGAAGAAAAGTGCCTTAGATAAGAAAACTTGTTCTGATTAATTTATCCTTTGACAGAGAATGGAGTAGCTTGGATTTTATATTGGAGTCTACTATAGACTTGTGGATCCATAAAATCACTTCTTATTGCCAGTCTGATCCTGAGATGCTTGAGATGTGGTAGTCTGAGAAATTTCAGTACCTATATCGACATGACAAAACATGAAAGTCTCAGAACAATTTACCTGCAAATGTCTACACATCTGCTAAGTGTCTAAGCTCCTGGTATAGTTAAAGAAAACGTAGTTAGGCAGTCAATGGGTTCTGGAACTCAGTTAGTTTGTCTGTACAAATGTGTCTATTGCCATTTGAGGTTCCCTTTTGGATCCAACTTGGCTCACACCTGGGTTTTCAATAGGCCTTGTGTCTTCTACAGGGCCTGTGTCATGTTTTTCCAAGCTATGTACATGTCTCAAATGCTCTAGGATGTCTCGCTGTCTGAAAGCAGAGATATCTGTTCGCTCAGATTATCAGCTCACCCTGAAGTAGTTATCTAGGGCAGCATCCAGTTGCCTAAATGCAGTCTTGTGTCATTTTAGTTTTTGAGAAATATCTTTCTTGGACTCTAGCTGCTGCTTCACAATGGTATTGTCTCCCGTAAATCCTATGTTACATGCGTCAGTCCCATAGGAATGCCTTAGGCGTTTCAAAAAGCCCCAGATATTTAAGCTTCAGAAAGCTTAAACAGTTGAATTCTGCTCTTAATGACTGGCTAGTTGAATAGTTCTCTGGATACAATGTCTGTTGGCTGTACCTATCAGGAAATTAAATACCCACCTCACTTATGGACACCTAAATATAGGTTCTTCAATCTTAAATGAGATCCCACCCCTAGGAATCACTGATGGATCATTAGAATTTTATATGTTAACCTTGACCATGCTGTCTACTGGAAAAAAAAAATCTTTTTCATTCCCTTTTCCAGCAAAGCTCTTGTTTGAGACATCTTGATCTCAGTTAAGAATGTAGAATTTTAAGTATAATGACTGAAACAAAGGTTTATACAGTCCGTAATTAATTTCTCAGCAACAGAACTGGATATATGTTGCAGGTCAAGGGAATCTCACAAAGTTTCACTGAGGTTCATTCCTGGTGATGGGAAACCAGTCTCTGGTAGGAAACTATTTATCAGGGCTGCATATTTGCAACTTATCTTAGCACAAAGCTCCTAAATTATAAATAAATAAAGATAGACATATTTGAGGGAGCAAATGTGCACCTTCTGTGGAATCCCAAATAGTAGGATTTTGCTCATCACGCATTTGTGATGAAAAGCCCCTTTGCCTTTTGCAATATCCGTTGCATTTATATAGCCAAAAATTTTCAGTCAAACTAGTGAACTTGATCCCTTCTGAACCAGTGCCACTCATATCTAAAATATCCAATACATCATTCTCAGATGGATATTTTCCCTCTTCTTTCAATATACTCAGAAAATACTGAAGAAACTGTTTTTTTTTTAATCTATTGGTTGTTCTGTTCAGCCATGCATCAGTGTCAAATGTCCTTTTACAAATGAAGTTGGCAGAGAAGCTGCACAAAGTCAAATATAAACTCGTAAATCAAAGCCAAAATTTTGAGTTTGGGGCAGGACATGGCACTGGAAGCATATACTAGCTTAGATATATGTGTCCACCCTGTTAGAGAACAGAAGGCAAACAACAATACTTCTCTAGTGCACCATTGACAGATTTGAAATCTTGAAAAAATATTGTGTCACATGAGAGATTAGGGTCAGCAACTTTACTTTTCTGACATAAAGACATTTGTTACAGTCAATTTAAAATTAGATCCTGCAAGCAACATTACCATTCTGGGGACTACTCTTAATCTACATAACCAATTTGATCACAGATGATGACAAGGACCTCCACCATATCATAACTCAAAGAATAAGATACCATTCTTTAAAATAACCTTTTTCAAAACAGCTATTTAGAATTTAATAGCAGAAGCAAAACTGAAACTCTATGAAAACAAAACACTTTGCTGCGCATTCTTTCTCCTCTCTGAGGAGATAAGAAGACAAAAGTATCCTGATCATGAAAAGAAAGAGAAAAAAAAAATCAGACAAAGACTTGGATGGAATACAATAGATTCTATTTGGACTTGGTTTGAAATAGGAAAGAAAGTTTGAATTTGAAGGAAAGTTGTGATCTTGGAACAAATTAAGGAAGAGGACATTATTGGAAGAAGGATGCAAGTATCTTTCAAAGGGAGCTTTGTAATATTTGGAAGAATAAAGGAATCATTCAATACTTAACTAAAATGAATTGAGATTCCAGTTCTTTTGAGGTTTGTCTATCTCTAGACTTGGTTACTGTGAAATTCCTTGACAACAGTAATAAAGCATTTACACTGAGAGTCTTGACTTGTGCCCACCTGAAACATTCTTCTTTTATTGACTTAGAAAGCTTTGGGGGCAAAATTGTGTGAAGCAATGAGCCTATTCAATATTAGACAAAGGGATAAAGCATACAATACTGAAGACATATTTTCCCTTTATCTATGAAATGTTTCAAGTGAAAACTGCTTCTTTCAACACTGCAGACCTTGTGGGAAATGACCTGTACACTGGATAAGTTGACAGGCACAGTAGGGGATTTCATTACACCTCAGAATTTGACTGGCACAACCAGCTCTCTCTGGCTCTCTGTAACCCCTGGCAAGTGCTTGGAATTGAATCTGTAAATGTTAATCAATATTTCGGGCCTATTAAATAAAGAAAGGCATTGTGGAAATCAAAGCACTAACGGCTAGCATGGTGCTATACGACTTCCAGGCCATCAAAAACCTTGTAGGGAGCAAAAGAGCAAATATTTTAATAAAACAATTACCTCTACAATTTCAAACCTGCAGAAGAATGTTACATCTCCAACCCTATCACACTAATTTAATTTTCATTTCAAACAGGTCAGTGAACAGGAGCAACTCAATACCGATATTTAATGAGTCTTTAAGATGCTATCCTAAATCTTTGGGAAAGTAAAAGCCCACCATGTGTTTAAGATATCTGCAAGCACATCCATTTCTTCTCAAAGATGAAATGGGGCAGAACTCTGCTCAAAGCCTAAGGGAGTTTCACCATTGATTTCAGTGAATACAGACACTGAGTGAAATTCATAGGTGGGACTGATTTAACACAGCTGTAGACAGCCGCACCATAGGCAGCAGTGGTTGAGCTGGTCACCCGAGGCTCACTTTCAAGAGAAATGAGAACTTCTGGAGTGCAATTTATTTCATGCTAAAGCCAATGTCTAAAACAGGTCAAATGAATTGTACCTTAAAGCCCTCTGGTCTCTGAAGTGATTACAGAGAGCCACAGGTAGCCAAAGCAACTAAGCGATAGACATCTAAAGTTAGATGAGACAAATCACTACATCCCTGTATATCTAGTGGTGCATGGACATAAACCAGGCTGCAAAAGGCAAGTGAACCTGTGCTACCCTCAGGCAAGCATGTAAAAGGTTAACATAACAAAAAAAGTCAAATACCTTCAGGATTTCGAAGTGTTTCAATGTTATGAAGTTTGAAATGGCTCTATAGGAGTATATATATTGATATCAAACATCTACTAAGTGAAAAGGTACTGTTAATTTTTTCTCCCCTCCACAAAACAAAAATCCAGCTATCCAGCCACAGAGTGGCAACTTGGTGCAGTATGAAATAGCAGCTCTTGGTTTCTTTAGAGTCCTGCTGATATGAACAAGAACAGATACTTCTTGTCAAATTGGCTCTGAGAAAAGAAGCAGCCTCCAATCTGCCTCCTCGATCTTCAGGAATTTAGAGAGAACCAGGTACTATGACCAAATACAAGATGTAACTAATTGCAAGCCCATCAGTTGCTATCGAGCAAAATGTCTCCTGCCAAAGTAAATTCCGATTTCTCAGCAAGGTCACCACCACAAAATGTTGAAAACAAGTGGAGAAAGTTTCAAATTCTTTCAAAATTAGCTTAAAAAAATTACCACTGGCAATTGTAAGGTAGCAACATGGTAGCCTGCCATGTCTATCTCATTACGAACAACGAAGACAAGAGAAGGTCAACATTTTTTTTATTACTATTGTATTGAAAGAAAACATAAAAAAAAAAAAAAGGAAGATTGCTACTCATGTATTCTGATGTAATGAAAAAAAAGTAAAGAAACTGGTGACTGCTGCATGTCTTGTATAACTGCTGGATACCTATGCTGTGCTGTCTCTGGTAACAATCTCATAGTAAACTTGATAAGAATTTCCTTGGTTAACTGCACAGAGCTAAAACCCTCACAGGTAGGTCCTATTTATAAAAAAAAAAAAAATTATGAAATTGAATTTTGCATTATATTTTGTTCTGTTCCTGGGAATGGGGGAACTTGCTATTTTAGTGAATAAGTTTTGTTGATGTTTTTGGAAGGTGGAGAAGAAATGCCAAGATTGATCAGAAGAGTCACTCTTCAAGCCTATGACTCAATTGAAGCCTTGATTTTGTGAACATGTGGAAGTGTATCTCTGTCCCTCAGAGATGTCCTATGTGCCAGAGACTTTGGGCCACCTCAGAAGTTGATTCTCCAGGGAACAGAGCCAAGACCATTAATGAATGAGAGAGTTATTCACAATTGCCAGTCATAATATGGCTCAACCTGAAATTTCATTTTTCCCAAGCCCTGCCTGACAATACAAATCTTTGAAGGAATACTGTAGGTGCTGAAGCTGTGGAAAGCTACAGATCCTTGCAAGGATGGGCACATTACAGTACTTCCCTGCAGGAGGGAGGACAAGAGTGCTCATAGCCTACACACAGCCAAAGGGACAGAAAGAGGTAGAGCACCACACTCTTCCCTGTCATAGCCTCAGACTCCAACACTCTCGGTGAAACTTAAGTCCTAAACATTTGCTTTCATTTCATTCTCATGTTCTCTCTCCCTTGTTAGATAAAGCACCTGTTACTTACAGCTCTCATCAGCTTGCTCCAAATCTAATGAGATTGCAGAGAGTTTGCCTGCAAACTCCCACTCCTTCTGTCAGTTTGATTGTCTAGGGATGCCTTGTGAAGCTATTCATGCTCTATCACCACCTCCTGCTTCTTCACCTTCTTTCCCCTCTCCTTATCTGAGGCATATGCTTGCCTGTTATCGTCCCTCATGTCATTCCTGCCGGGTTGTGTGAGGTACAAAAACCTACAAAAGTACATCTAATTTACTAGTGTTATAACACAGACCTTCCCTCATTGTGTTTCAACTATCCTCACTGTAATTTGAAGATATGTCTTATTCTCACAATGATAGAGCAAGTTCTCCCTGTGGTGATCTGGTTTTCCTTTCTCTTCGAGTCTGGATGAAAGACATGAAGACTGGAAAAGGTAGCTTTAATCTCCAGTAAATACGAAAAAGGGTTTGAGGCTGTGCAAAGAGAGGCGATCATGTAGGTTCAAGCATTAAGAGAATATTCCTTCAAGAGGACAGAGTCATTGATGGTGTCTCATGTAAAGCTGCTTCGTGGAAACCAACATAAAATGTTCTCTCAGAAAAGCTGATGATGAAAGGACCATGAGGATAGTTACTGAAAAGCTAGCTCTATGACAGGTAACTGATGCGATGATAAGTACTTAAGCTGAACTGTAGCAAGTCATGGACATTGGGGACCAGGCTAGGAACCTGGACATGATGCCGGTGAACTATTAAAGACTGACATCCTGTGTATGGAGTTCAGCACTTGCATGCTGGCTATATGATGAAAATCTCACTTACAAACCTGCCTGAAACCCACAAAACCTGGACAAATTCATTGCTACACTGTTCCATTTGGTCTTTGGAAAGATCTTCAATGTGCATGCAAACACCATTACAAAGGACAGGAGGCACCAAAGTTGTAATGGATCTGAAATACTTGAGGTGTACATTTTTAGAGGCTAAATAAATGGCTGATAGTGTTGGCTATGAGGTGGTAAGGCTCAAAGAACCAACTAAGCCATGAGAATGATAAATAATTGATGTTACTAAAGCATCAAATGGTGTTGCAGCACCACAAAACTATTCCCTCTATCTCAGCATGCTGCACACAACACTGAAGTCCTCTACAAATCAGTCCTGATTGCTCAGCTATCCTTGCCTGCCTAAAGTTCCTGTTCCTGCTTCTCTCTACTCCTCTCTCCAGGCCTTCTTGCTTATCCCAAGCTTGCCTTCAGCCTAGTGCCTGACCTGATTTAAGACACTGGCATCAAAATCTGTCTTTCTTCTCTCTCCTCCTTTTGCTTTATACCACAAAACTGAGAATACATAGTCAGTACTTTTATTTGTTTTAAGACGTAGGTTCACAAATCTCTATTTTAAAATGTTTGGGAAAGTTTGACGTGGTCTCAGTATTCCTACAGAAGCAGAATTGTCTGGTCAAGCAGGATGGAAGTACCTAACCTAAGGAATATGAGCTGCTGGATGAAGCATCATTCTTCACAGTCATGGATTTTACTGTACTTGGATAGCTGAGAAAACAGGCACACAACACCTGTAGGTACCAAAGCATCATTTGTCTTCAAGCACGTGGAAATACAAGCAGGCTTGAAAAATGGGAGAGGTGGCATATAGAAACAGAAATGTTGTCAAATTTAGTGGGATGAGCTGGGCCTGGCTATCTACATAAAACATGCCTGCAATGCTTAACTGGAGATCTATTTTTACAAGCATTTGGGTTTGAATTCTGGTCCACTCATATCAGAGAACTGTAGAATGATTCTCTTTAAAGGGACCATTAAAGGCCATCCAGTCCAATCCCCCTGCAAGGAGCAGGGACATCTCCAACCAGATCAGGTTGCTCAGAGTCCCGTCCAACCTGGCCTTGAATGTTTCCAGGGCTGGGGCACCTACCACCTCTCTGGGCAACTTGTTCTAGTGTTCCATCACCCTCATTGTAAATTTTTTTTTCCTGATATCAAGCCTCAATATCAGCAAGGAATAAGACCCCCAAGGTCCGAGTAGCAGCTAAGTGGGATGAGTTTAGGCAAAGAATAGGCTTCTGTGAAGGCTGGAGCTGTGCTAGGCAGGCCAAAAAAATCTCAGGTCTTATTTTTGTAGTTATGAAACGTTTCTACAATGCAATGTTTATGGACGAGATCTACTGCTGTGTCCATTCCTGATTTCATCATAAACTCTACCATGTTTGATCTTTGTATGGACTTTGTTGCAAAGTGAATGTTAGCTCTCTAACAGGGTGATTGCATAAAAGACTTTATATTTAGAATTTGTAAAACTTTCTGCTGTCTTCAGAAGGATGGTCTATAAAAATGCAGGCTGGAAGGAACAGAGGGCAAATTAGGCAGCACAACAGGCGTTTCAGCGAGGAATACGGAGAGATGGTGCAAGCCCTGGGAAATTTCTGAACTCTTTGAAAAGCAGAATTGGTTTCAAATACACACATTTCAAGAACATTCCCAAGAATTTAGTGGTCAGATTTGTCCTTGATTTAATTTTACAGTAGCGTCTGGGAGCCAAAAGCATACTTCTTCATTTATTTTACCTATCTAATATCATTTGGGTTTATTGATAATTTTCTTTTTGGCTTGTCCTCATAGGCCTCAACCAGAACAACAAAAAAAATCTTCCTATCCTTTTTAACAGTCTGAATCCTAACACTTACTGATCAACTAAATCACATGTTGCTGATAAAAATTTCAGCAGGAAATTAATCAACTAATTGATACTCAGAGTGTCTCCTGTTCCCAAGCTCTCCAAATAATGTTGCTGGCAGCTCTCTCCATGGCTATCCCCAAGCCTTTCTCTGATATTTGGCTTGATCTTCAAAAACCATAGAAACATACTTTGTAATAGTTACAGCATCTTTAATCATGGTAAAAGCAGTAATTTGGGGCAGGACCCCAGCCTATTTATACACACAGAAGGGCAATGAGATTTAAAGTAAGTGTCAAACAGCCAACTGTAAGATATTTCCCCATCTGTACTTTTATACAAATATAAGGGAGAGTGATAAACACAAAATACAATGGTATTGCTGCAAAAGATTTATTTCAAAAAAATATCAGAAATGTGAGAGTCAGAATACTTACATGTAATTCACTTTAAATTGTTGAATATTGGGACTGGGACAAGGACTTCATGGATTAAAGCGAGTTATTAAGAAGTTGTTTCATCATTATAGGCATAAGCTTCCTTTCTTTAGGAAGACAGATTTTTTTTAATTATTTTTACTTCAGAAGACTGCTGAGTGAAACTCATATAATGACACCAACTGTCAAACTTATCATGTCTCAATTATATTAATACCTTCTTTTGAAGTTCCTAACATGTAAAATGCAATTTACTGTAAAAGGTTTCAACACCTCCTGAAAGGAATTCAAGAGTAGAGAAATGCTGCATTTCAGCATGCACTTCGGAGAGTTTATGAGTTTTCTCTGTTGCTGCTTAGAAATCTTGTATGCTGGGGAAATTGGTAGTCTACTTTTCTAGCCTAATAACAGAAAAAGAGGGGAAAAATATCACTGTTTAT